>NC_057401.1:62056796-62663807 GCF_019320065.1 Cervus canadensis
CATAGTCAATAAAGCAGAAATATATGTATTTCTGGAACTCTCTTGCTTTTTCGATGATCCAGCGGATGTTGGCAATTTGATCTCTGGTTCCTCTACTTTTTCTAAAACAAGCTTGCACTCATCTCACATGCTAGCAAAGTAATGCTCAAAATTCTCCAAGTCAGGCTTCAACAGGACGTGAACTGTGAACTTCCAGATGTTCAAGCTGGATTTAGAAAAGGCAGGGGAACCAGTGATCAAATTGGCAACATTTGTTGGATCATCAAAAAACAAGAGAGTTCCAGGAAAACATCTATTTCTGCTTTATTGACTATGCCAAAGCCTTTGACTGTGTGGATCACAACAAACTGTGGAAAATTCTTCAAGAGATGGGAATACCAGACCACCTGACTTGCCTCCTGAGAAACATGTATGCAGGTCAAGAAGCAACAGCTAGAACTGGACATGGAACAACAGACTGGTCCCAAATTGGGAAAGGAGTATGTCAAGGCTGTATATTGTCACCCTGCTTATTTAACTTATATACAGAGTACATCATGTTAAATGCCAGACTGATGAAGCACAAGCTGGAATCAAGATTGCAGATCATATATGGCATACAAGGACACGTTCCCATCTTTGAAAGTTTGCAGCTTGAAGGTTCGTATGTAGGGGACTTACTGTATTCCTCAGCTGTCCAGCTGCCGTCTCTCCAGGCCCTGCTGCCCAGTCTGTCCAGAGCAGGCTGACTTTATCCTAAAGTCAACGTGCCATCAGGTCCTCCTTCTGCTGGGAGCCACTGACACCGCCCATCCCCTGATCACGTCCAGACCTCCTGCTGCCTTAAGACTTGCTGTGGCGTCTCCTCATCTCTTGGCCTTAGTCCCCAGGCCGTCCATCCATCCATACTCACCTCTGACCTGGCTCTTCTTGTAACGTTTCCCCGGCTGTTAGGAGTGGAAGCCTGTGCCTCTCTCCCGGGTTCTGATTGCACCATTGTTACCCCATCCCGTGGAGCAGAACTGATCCCTTGCCCAAGGAACCCTCCAGGCTCCCCAGACGTGAGGCTTGCTTTACACGAGTGTTCTAAATCTGAAGATTTTGACATCCTTTCCTAAAAATATCCCGTGAAATCCTTATTTCTTCAATTCAGGAATAGATTTGGAGGCTGTTTCAATGAATTATTTAGCCAGTCAGTGGAAAAGTCGTCATTCATTTCAGAAAAAGGAGTTATCATGTGAAAGATGACTGACGTTATCAAAATGTATTGCTCTCACGAACACCAAAATATGTGTCCATTTTCTGGAAGTAACCCAAAGTAAATGCTGGGTGTCCTGTGAAAACAGTACAGGACTGTTTATTCTTGTTGCCCAAAGACAGTCCATGGTTGAAACATGGATGAGATGCTTAAAATTTTCAAATGGAAAATTAGAAGTATCAGGGTTTTCTCACTAGACTTTCTTGATTTTTCATGAAATATATGATTTCCATGTGCAAAAAATAAAAAGGCACATGCTCTCAAAAAAGAAAAAAATCACTACGATATAATAATGATGACTTAACCTAAAAGGAATTTTTAAAGTGCATTCTTACACTGATGCACTGAAAAATCAATTCATAGATGAGATAGATAGATAGATGATAGCTAGCTAGATAATAAATATATGTTAAGTAGATAGAATAGTTAATCTGTTTAGTGGATGTCTATTGCAACATTTCAGGAAACACACACATATAGTTTCCACCCAACATCGGCAAAGCACATGAGAAGACTAATGAGTAATTAAAGAGACTACCCCTTTTGCTTTATTGATTTTCTTTCCATATTTGTGTTTCATCGATATCAGTTCAGTTCAGTTCAGTCGCTCAGTTGTGTCCGACTCTTTGAGACCCCATGAACTGCAGCACGCCAGGCCTCCCTGTCCGTCACAACCTCCCAGAGTCCACCCAAACCCATGTCCATCGAGTCGATGATGCCATCCAATCATCTCATTGTCTGTTGTCCCTTCTCCTCCTGCCCTCAATTTTTCCCAGCATCAGGGTCTTTTCCAGTGAGTCAGCTCTTTGCATCAGGTGGCCAAAGTATTGGAGTTTCTTGAGTTAAATTGAGATGGTCTGTTTCAGGTGGTATAATATCTGCATACTTCTGATAATTCGTTTCTGGGTCCTCAGTTTTAAAACTTGTCTTAAGGGCGATGGGGGAGGAGGTAGAAAAGCTCTTTATTTTCCTCACTAGCCTTCTCTAAGGCACTTTTAAATATCTGTTTCACTGTTTAGCAATATGCAAGTATTAGGAAATTAGGAAATTGCTAAGTAGTACTGTTTAGCCGTCTGTGCTGGTAAATAGTAAAATCTAATGAGATAGATGGATTTTTAATATAATATATATGACCTAAACAGAATCAAAGCAACTTTAGAAAGACAAAACTTAATATTTAAAAGGTTCTAATATCAGAAAGGTTTACTGGGACATCTCTGGTGCCTGGTGGTCCAGTGGTTAAGACTCTGTGCTTCCACTGGGTTGGTGGCGGGGGGTGGGTACAGGTTCAATCTTTGGTTGGGGAACTAAGATCCCGCATGCCATGCAGTGCAGCCAAAAAAAAAAAGCAGGTTTGTTGTAGGACTGGATGGTTCCTGTAATGGTTAGCCTATTATAGAATAGGAAAAGGAAAGTTTTCCAGTTCATTTTTATGACTCTAGCATCATCCTAATATTCTCACTTGATGAAGATAACACAAGTAGTACTACTGGAAAATTTTATGACTGTACATGCAACATATTAAGAAAATTATTGGCAAATTTGGCCAAATAGTATATTAAAACAGTAATATTAAAAGTGCCTAATACTTACATATGTGATATTACATACCAGGTACTATTCTAAGTTCTTATGTTGCTGTATTAACTAGAAAGTGTTAGTCACTCAGTCATATCCAACTCTTTGAAACCCCGTGAACTGTAATCCACCATGCTCCTCTGTCCATGTGATTCTACAGGGAAGAATACTGGAGTGGGTAGCCGTTCCCTTCTCTAGGGGATCTTCCTGACCCAGGGAATGAACCCGGGTCTCCCACATTGGTAGAATGTAAGCTCAAAAAGTCTTTTTTGTTTTTCTCATTGATAAATAACAGAATCTAGAATTGTGCAGGGCACAAAACAAAAAAAAATCAATAAATTTGTTGAATCAATGAATTAATATTATAACAACATTAGATTGATACTGATAATACCTCCATTCTCTTTAAAATGGTGTAACAGGTCCATAGAGATGTACGAATTTGCCCAAGGGCACACATGCCATGTATAACTATGTAGTATTTTCCTGGGAGTGCAAGAAAGGTTTGACTTTAGAAAATCTAATAATATTACTTGATATTTTAATCTGTCAAAGGGAAAATTGCAGGTCATTTTGATATATACCCAAAAACAGTTAAGTAATTTAATTCCAATTCTTAGGTGGAGAGAATGCTCAGTAGAATAAAAATCAAAAGGAAAGACTTTTAGCATTTTATAAAAATAACTCCAACTCGGCCTCCAGATTCTTACAGATATGGCATCAAAGGAATTCCCATTAAGATGAAGACCAGAGAAGGATGTATGCTATCAGTTCTGTTGGATAATGTACTTAAAAAAAATTAGTTCAACAGAGGAAATATTAGAGTATACATGTAGGAAAGTATAGGGAAAAATTAGCATTAACTGTGGCTATTGTATGTTGACCTCAGTATATAAAAGCTGCGTTATCATGGCTAGGTTGTTTAACCTGTCTAAGCTTTAATATTTAATATCACCACTGAGACTATTAAGACCACAAACTTCACACATTTATTGTTTAAATAAATTGGCTAATGCATGCAAGGGGCCTCTCTTATGGTAGCTGGCAGATAGTACGTACACTCAGTAAATGTTAATTCATTTTTATTATTACCTCCCGAGACATCAAAGGTACACAATTGAAAACCGTTAGCATTAATGGAGGGATTCTGTAAGTCATAGTGTTATTAAGTTCCTGTGTAAAGCTTCAGTGCTTTTTAATATACAAGTAAAAAATGTTAGCAAATATGGTGGGCTCATTACCCTTTTTATCCGAACACGAGTATTTCTAGGGATATGTTTTTAAAGCTTGTATTTATTCCTTTATTTTAGGCTGTGCTGGGTCTTTGTGGCTGCTCAGGCTTTTGTGGCAAGCGGGGGCTGCTCTCGCTGCGGGGTTCGGGCTTCTTCTCGTGGCAGTGGCCTCTCGTTGCAGAGCACAGTCTCTGGGGCGCGTGGGCTTCAGTGCTGCTGACACGTGGGCTCGGCCGTTGCGGCTCCGGGCCCCAGCGCACAGGCTCGGTGGTTGTGGCACATGGGCTTAGCTGCTCTGCGGCACGTGGGGTCTCCCCGGGTCAGGGATCAGACCCAGGGCTCCTGCACTGGCAGGTCGATTCTTTGCCACTGAGCGACCAGGGAAGCCCTAGGAATATGTCATTTTAACATATTAGAAATAGCACATCTAGGGATCAGCGTAAGAGTTAAACAGGGACCGACAGAGGATGAGATGGTTGGATGGCATCACCGACTCGATGGACATGGGTTTGAGTAAACTCTGGGAGTTGGTGGTGGACAGGGAGGCCTGGCATGCTGTGGTCCATGGGGTCGCAAAGAGTTGGACATGACTGAGCGACTGAACTGAACTGAAATGAACTGAAAGAAAACTATAAATCTTTAAAGAGTCATAAGAAAAGATATTAGTTAATCCAGAAGTTAGCATAATCTTAGTGGATAGCCTATACCTTCTCCAGTGGATCTTCCCAACCAGGAATCGAACCAGGGTCTCCTGTATTACAGGCAGATTCTTTACCAGCTGAGCTATAAGGGAAGCCCAGTGAAAATCCAGTGTTCTAAAAAAACAACCTAATTTTCCCTCCAGTGTTTAATCTCAGTCAAAATGCACATATAAATATGGGTAAATTAACCACATCACTAACTTTCATATGGAAAAGTAATACACACACTGGAATAACCAGGGAAGTTGTATAAAGAAGATCCAAGAGATGGTTACTTGAATTTTTCTGATATTAGAATGTGTGAAAGTATAATAATTAAAAGATTAGGCGACTGAAATAAAAATAGACAGATGGACGGAACAGAAATAGTCACAAGTATTTATGTGTCATTTCAAATCAGTGGGAAATGAATTGAGCTTTCAAAAAAAGTGTTAGCTAACCATTTGGAGATAAAAGCAGGAAATTATAATTTCTGGTATAAGTATTCCTATTTAGATGGTCACATAATCTAAATTTCTCCACATATCCCTCCAAAAACATTCACATCAATAAGGAGAGCAAATGAGGTCATCTGTAACGCATCTCAAAAGCATAACTGGGAGGCAGAAATAATCAAGTGCTTATGTAATGTGTCTGGTGGGAAATACACTTCCATTTACCAGCTACCAGCAGAGCCATATATGGAGACAATGCCTGATCAGAGCCAGGAGGAAATTATTCTGAAAACAGAAGTGGAAGGTGACAGCCCAGGGGAAGAAAGAGTAAAAATTGAAGGAGGAAGAATTGGGAGACTGTGCCTGACACATACACTCCTGATGCTCCGTGTAAAGTGGACACTAATGAGAACCAATGGATAGCACAGGGAGCTCACCTAATGCACTCTGGTGAGCTGAATGGAAAGGAAACCCGAAAGAGAGGGGTATGTGTCTGACCGATTCACTTTGCTATGCAGGTGCAACTAACACAACATTGTAAAGCCACAATAAAAATTAATTTCAAAGATAAAATCATCTCCAGAGAGAAAAAGACCCTGATACCTGGTCTGAACCTTACCTGATCGAAACACTGACTGAAGGAGAATGTAAAGAAACAAATTGAAAACGCCCAGGAGCAGGGGTGGCAGTCATGGAAAGGCACGGGTTCTGAGAGAAGAAATTCCTTACATGCATAGTAATGGAAGAAAGATTGCCAGGAGAAATACCAATAACCTCAGATATGCAGATGACACCACCCATATGGCAGAAAGTGAAGAAGAACTAAAGAGCCTCTTGATGAAAGTGAAAGAGGAGAGTGAAAAAGCTGTCTTAAAACTCGACATTCGAAAAACTAACATCATGGCATCCGGTCCCATCACTTGATGGCAAATAGATGGGGAAACAATGGAAACAGTGACAGACTCTATTTTCTTGGGCTCCGAAATCACTGCAGATAGTGACTGCAGCCAATAAATTAAAAGACGCTTGCTTCTTGGAAGAAAAGCTATGACCAACCTAGACAGCATGTTAAAAAGCAGAGACATTACTTTGCCAAAAAAGGTCCATCTAGTCAAAGCTGTGGTTTTTCCAGTGGTCATGTATGGATGTGAGAGTTGGACTATAAAGAAAGCTGAGCACCGAAGAATTGATGCTTTTGAACTGTGGTGTTGGAGAAGACTCTTGAGTGTCCGTTGGACTGCAAGGAGATACATCCAGTCCATCCTAAAGGAGATCAGTCCTGAATATTCATTGGAAGGACTGATGCTGAAGCTGAAACTCCAATACTTTGGCCACCTGATGTGAAGAACTGACTCATTGGAAAAGACCCTGATGCTGGGAAAGATTGAATGAAGGCAGGAGGAGAAGGGAACGACAGAGGATGAGATGGTTGGATGGCATCACTGACTGGATGGACATGAGTTTGAACAAGCTCCAGGAGTTACTGATGGACAGGGAGTCCTGGTGTGCAGCAGTCCATGGGGTCGCAAAGAGTCAGACATGACTGAGCTACTGAACTGAACTGAATTGAAGAAAAGCAAATTGGAGGTGGAAATTGAGTCCTACAGAAACCAAAGAAAGAAAAATCAGAGCCCTGTTTTTTATTTGTGATGAGAACACTTAATGTCTACTCTCTTAGCAACTTTCAAGTATATAATTGTATATCATTAACCATGATCATCATGCTGTACATTAGTTCACTACAACTTATCTTCCAAGTAGAAGTTTCTACTCTTTGACCAACATCTCATTTACCCTGTCCCCTTCTACTCTCTTGTTTCTATGACTTTTGCTTCAACCTTTTTAGCTTCCATATATAAATGATAACATACAGAGTTTGTCTTCTCTGTCTGACTTATTTCATAATACTTAGCATAATTCCCAAATGTCAAAAATTGCAGGATTTTGTTTCTCATGGCTGAATATATGCGTGTCTCACCATTGTTTGTGTGTGTGTGTGTGTGTGTGTGTATGTACACAAATACTTCACAACCTCTTTATCCATTCATCAGCTGATTGACACAAGTTGTTTCCATATTCTGGCCATTGTGAGTAATGCTGCAATAAATATTTATTGTTGTTTGTTTAGTCACTGAGTCACATTCTACCCAATGGACTACAGCACACCAGGCTCCTCTGTCCTCTACTGTCTCCTGGAATTTGCTCAAACTCATGTCCATTGAGTCCGTGAGGCTGTCTGATCATCTCATCCTCTGCCACCCCTTTCTCCTTTCGCCTTCAGTCTTTCCCAGCATCAGGGTCTTCTCCAGTGGGTTGGCTCTTTGCTGAATGAGAAGCAAAGAGAATAAAGAGGAAAAATAAAATGAGGTCCTTGATTGCTGCTTGAAGTTGCTCAGTCATGTCCAACTCTTTGCGACCCCATGGACTGTAGCCCACCAGGCTCCTCCATCCATGGGATTTTCTTTTTTTTTTTTTTTTCCATTTATTTTTATTAGTTGGAGGCTAATTATTTTACAATATTGTAGTGGTTTTTGTCATACATTGACATGAATCAGCCACATCCATGGGATTTTCCAGGCAAGAGTACTGGAGTGGGTTGCCATTTCCTTCTCCAGGGGATCTTCCCGACCCAGGGATCAAACCCAGGTCTCCTGCATTGTAGGCAGACACTTTACCCTCTGAGCCACCAGGGAAGCCCAGTTGTTGCTTAGGTGGTACAATAAATGAGAGTCAGAAGATAAAATTTAAAGCTGACAAAGCAAATAGCAGACTTTGTAGGGAAAGGAAGGACTAAGGGTACTAATGTGTTTGTGTGTAGTAGTTAACTACTAAAACAAAAAAATGCACACCTTTCTAAATAGAAAGATATATAATGGAGAAAGCAAAGAAAAATGTCCATGTGGATGAACACCAGTAAGCATAATGTAATACAGTAAAATTAATAGAAACTGATAAGTTATAATCTTTCAGTCATATCACTTGAAAGTGGGTTAAGTCCATTTGTATTCTTATGTTGCCTCCCACGATAAAACTCAACTCTGTGCTTCATACAAGGGACTCACTTCCAGCGGCTGTGAGACGCTGAAAATTCACAGAGGCTGAAAATCTGGAAGCTCTTTTACTATCCCCCATGCTGTGCCCCTGCACACACAGGCGTCACTGTGGGGTTTTGTTGTTCCTACGGCATTTACTTGCAGTACAAGAGTCTCAAGGCTGACTGGGTGTATTTCCTGCCCGAGTGCTAGAATCAGCCATTTCTCAGCGAACATTAAAGCTGGAGCAATTTGAATACCAAAGTACAGAAGGTAGTACTGGATTATAATCCACATTGTAGAATGAACACTCATGAATCCACACTGGTATAAATGAATGATTCAATGCGTCAATGAGTAGAATAGTCCAATCTCCCATGTAGAAGAATTCTGCATAGTTAATGTAGATGTCCTGCCTTCAAGTAAGGAGGATGTAGCTCCTCACCCTGCTAGTGTGGGCTGCACAAAATAACTTCTTGACAGAGGGCTTTGTGGAAGGTGGGGGGTGGGGAGGTGGGGGGCAGTAACTTTAGGGTGGAGAAGCCTGGTGAACATGACCTCAGCCAGGTGATCGAGATGAACATCAAACTTTATTTTTTAAAAAGGGTAGAAAAGAGATAGAAATAGATAAGTAATTAACTAAATAAACAAATAAATAAATTGGAAAAGCAGGGAAAAAAAAAAAACCCCAATTCTCAAATTACCCTAGTGGCTTACTTAGATGGTTAAGAATCTGCCTGCAATGTGGGAGACCTGAGTTCAATCCCTGGGTTAGGAAGATCCCCTGGAGAAGGGAGTGGCAACTTATTCGAGTATTCTTGCCTAGAGAATTCCATGAACAGAGGAACCTGGTGACATAGAGTCCACGGGGTGGCAAAGAGTTGGGCGCGACTGAGCGGCTCAGAGCTTCACTTACTTTCGTATTATATTGGTCACTACACAGAAAGACAAATCAAAACAGGTAAATTCTGAATGCAGTAGCCTGGCTGTATAATCTTTGTGGAAATTTTATAAGGACAGAAAGATCTGGAAAACATTCTGGACTTTACTTGGCTTTTTTGGGTCATTGTATTGAGATAGTAATTCTAAAGATATCATTAAGAGTAGGTACTGAAGGATAGAATAAATATGTTAATGATGTCAGGAACCAGGGTTGTCACTGGAGAAGATAAATGTACATATGATTTGAGTAAGATGAAGAAAAACAATGTAGTGTGTGTTGGTTTTAAAGTAGAATCACTGTGTACTCATGACTTATTTATTTACATATCTATTTCTTACTTGGGCCCACAGAAAGTAACCAGAAAAAAATCGTCACAGCTAGTGCCCAATATCCGGTTTCTGAATATTCTTCCCCTTAAAAAGATCAGGATCCTTGGAGAAATTCTTGATTGTGTCTGAGGTGGAAAAGTATTGTTTGAACATGATCAACATGTGCTTAATTTATCAGTAGAGGTGTTTTTTTTTTCTGAAGTGTGTAGTCTAAGTTAGTTGAGAGATTTAACAGTTGAAATGATGGTGATGGATTTAAGAAATTTTACCTTTATGTATGTTCTTACAGAAAACTTTCAACATCTTTTTTGTATTTGATTCATGAGTAATAGTTACTTTTTAAATAAAGTCTTTTTAAAAAAAAATAAGTGCTTCCATTTCCTTCCCATGTTGGAAGCCCTGCTTGGGATCTTGATGCGATGTTTCGTTTGGTGCTGGTTCCAGTATCTGTTGACATGTGAAGAGTGTACAAGCGAATGTGACACTTGGCTTATTCCTTTGAGATCCTGTCCATTCTTATAGGAAACAACCTCAATGGAGACTTTTAAATGTGCTGAAGAATTGCAAAAAATTAACAACTCTAAGCCCTAAAATGATGTTACTATTCAACAGAAATTAATTCATGAAGATTACTGATGCCTTTTGAACAGAATCATGGATCTTTTAAAATGTAAACTCAAGTTATATGCTTTTAAAGAGTATCCAGTTTGAGAAGAAATTAAGAAGTTTTCAGTTCAGTTCAGTCACTCAGTTGTGTCTGACTCTTTGCTACCCCATGGACTACAGCACGCCAGGCTTCCCTGTCCATCATCAACTCCCGGAGCTTGCTCAAACTCATGTCCATTGAGTCAGTGATGCCATCCAACTATCTCATCCTCTGTCATCCCCTTCTCCTCCAGCCCTCATTCTTTCACAGCATCAGGTCTTTTCACATGAGTCAGTTCTTCGCGTCAGGTGGCCAAAGTATTGGAGTTTCAGCTTCAACATCAGTCCTTCCAATGAATATTCAGCACTGGTTTCCTTTAGGATGGACTGGTTGGATCTCCTTGCAGTCCAGGGGACTCTCAAGAGTCTTCTCCAACACCATAGTTCAAAAGCATCAATTCTTCGGTGCTCAGCTTTCTTTATAGTCCAACTCTCACATCCATACATAACTACTGGAAAAACCATAGCTGTGACTGGATGGACCTTTGTTGGTAAAGTAATGTCTCAGCTTTTTAATATGCTGTCTAGGTTGCTCATAGCTTTTCTTCCAAGGAGCAAGTGTCTTTTAATTTCATGGTTACAGTCACTATCTGCAGTGATTTTGGAGCTCAAAAAATAAAGTCTGTCATTGTTTCCATTATTTCCCCATCTATTTGCCATGAAGTGATGGAATGGGATACCAATGATCTTAGTTTTCTGAATGTTGAGTTCTAAGCCAAATTTTTCACTCTCCTCTTTCACATTTATCAAAAGGCTCTTTAGTTCTTCTTCACTTTCTGCCAAAAGGGTGGTGTCATCCATGTATCTGAGGTTATTGATATTTTCCCCTGCAATCTTGATTCCAGCTTGTGCTTCATTCAGCCCGATATTTTGCATGATGTACTCTGCATATAAGCTAAATAAGCAGGGTGACAATATATAGCCTTGACATATTCCTTTCCTGATTTGGAACCAGTCTGTTGTTCCACATCCAGTTTTAACTGTTGCATCTTGACCTGCATAGAGATTTCTCAGGAGGCAGGTCAGGTGGTCTGGTATTCCCATCTCTTTCAGAATTTTCCACAGTTTGTTGTGATCCACATGGTCAAAGGCTTTGGCATAGTCAATAAAGCAGAAGTACATGTTTTTCTGGAACTCTCTTGCTTTTTCGATGATCCAGTGGATGTTGGCAATTTGATCTCTGGTTCCTCTGCCTTTTCTAAATCCAGCTTGAACATCTGTAAGTTCACAGTTCACATCCTATTGAAGCCTGACTTGGAGAATTTTGAGCATTACTTTGATAGTGTGTGAGATGAGTGTAATTAATTGTGCAGTAGTTTGAACATTCTTTGGCATTGTCTTTCTTTGGGATTGGAATGAAAACTGACCTTTTCCAGTCCTGTGGCCACTGCTGAGTTTTCCAAATTTGCTGACGTATTTAGTGCAGCCCTGTCACAGCATCATCTTTTAGGATTTGAAATAGCTCAACTGGAATTTCAACACCTCCACTAACTCTGTTCATAGTGATGCTTTGAGTTGTTTGGGGGTAGAATAAAAATTGAGAAATAATTTTTGGGAAATACATTAGGTGGTGAGAGACTTACAGAAACAACTGCGACTTGAGTGTAGATGTTTGTACTTTTCTAACCCAAAGAGAGTGTTTTTCTTCCTTCCAATAACAAAACAACTTGAACTTATCTTCCAAAGGAAAAACAAATGGTGCAGAAGAAGGCAGGTGTAGATTGATGGAGAGATTGGACCCAGTCTGCTTTGAGCTCAGCTTCAAGCTTGCCTGGCCTGGCCGTCCAGAGCCTGAGGGCCTGTGGCCTCTAGAATTGCCCTCCCAGCTCTCAGGATGGATGGGTTCCCTGGCGGGTCTATCCGCAGAGCAGGGGAGAGACACACAGCCACCCAGTCACAGCACCACTACACCGGCCTTCATACCACGTGATGACTTGGTGTAGACGCACAGAGTCTCCAGCTCTGCTGATTCCAGTGGTGGAAAGAAGGACCTTGCTCCTTGTCTTCTTTGAAGAAAGAATTCAGCAAGATGGTGAAAAACAATAGAAGCATTTATTAGAAGTGAAATACGAGTGGAAAAAGCAAAATACATGTAAAAGAGCCACTCGAGTGAACTCAGAGTTGCATGCAATAAGGGCAGCTTAGGTTGCTTATTTAGGGGTAGTTTTCTGGATTTTTTTCCTGGCCAGTCAACTCCATGTGGTCTCGGTGTGCGCACACCTCTCAGCCAAGATGGATTCCAGTTGCATCTTCTCTTCCTTTTTGTCCTTCCCCTAGACTCGGGGCCTTCTATGTATGCACAGGTGTCAGCTGCGAAATTCATAAGATGGTACTCAGCTTGGACCCAGTGTTCCCAATGATACCCCACCTCAGAGCATCAGCAGGACTCCAGCTGCATCTGCTCAACCTGGGGCCTGTCTCCAGCCACACGGGGTACCCTCAGTAGATGGGGCACTGCCTCAATATGGTGGGTGCACCCAGGGGACCACATTTCTTGTGCAATATGGTGGGTGCACCCAGAGTGCTCCACATTTCTTGAAAGCCACCAATGAGAAAAGAAGCTGTCATCCATCCATACTCAAGACCTCCTGTAGGACCTGGGAATGGAACCCCTGCCCTCCTCTGCCCACCCACACCAGGCAACCCCCACATAAAGGCAGGGTAGCCGTTTTCTGCCAGTGCCCCAAGTGTGAGACCAGGCAAAGGCCCATGCTCTGGGCATTCTCATCAGTCAGGAATGGTCAACCAGCCGCCCCAGGACAGAGCAGAGAATGGCCCTCTTGTCTCAGGCCGCCTTTCTCATGGGGAAGTCATCTCTGCTCCGAGTTTCCCAGCCAGGGAGGCAGGCTGTGGGCTGCCTGCTTCTTCAGCATCACATCTCTTGCCGTCTGACCCCAGCCTGAGAGTGTGGCCTCCATGGCTGATGAAAGAGGGTGGGTGGCTAAAGACACAGGAAACCGAGTCTGCAGATCATTTGGGTGTAGACTTGTTAGCAACTGTTGAGTGGCATGCTCACGTCTTAAGAAGTTGTCCTTTTGCACTTGCTCTTCTAGTGTAATTCACCTGTTCATGTTCTTAGCAGCTTTGTGGAAGTCTTTTAGTACAAGAGTAAATGACCCTGGTCTACACTGGCATTCACCGATACCAGTAATGTATAGCACTTGCCACAATTAAAGTGATCCACTGGAGGGCTTGGAAACCAGTAGAACAAAATCCCCTCATATGACTAATCTGTGTCACCTCCAGGCTTGGCCCACATGGTCTCCTCTCCCTGGAATATTCTTCCCCAAGATAAAGCTGCCCCTGTCTGGGTTTTCTGTGGCACTCCCTGAGTCTCCAAGCACCTGTCCCCTCTCTGAGAGATGCCTGTTTATCCAGTCCCTAAGAGGCACCAGCTCCATGAGAGTAAAATGAGGCACCCAGTAGGTGCCTGGTGTGAGAATAAAGGAAATTACACCACACCTCACTGGACCCCATCTTTGCCCAGAGTAGCTGTGTCTTGGCTTCCCCTGGATTCATGACATTGTCCTAGGTGCTCTTCCTTATTCTTAAAAATCTCCCAAGATATTGGAAGTGTCTGAGAAGTGTGCCATTAGTTATGTAACATAATAAAGTCTGTAGTCATTAGAGTGCATGAAACAGGCGCACAGCTGAAAGTTGGTAAGACTAGGAGACAAGAAGGAATCAGTCACCTCTTGAGAGTGCCTCGGACTGCAAAGGGATCAAACCGGTCTATCCTAAAGGAAATCAACCCTGAATATTCATTGGAAGAACTGATGCTGAATCTGAAGCTCTGATACTATGGCCACCTGATGCGAAGAGCTGACTCACTGGAAAAGACCCTGATGCTAGGAAAAATTGAAGGCAGGAGAAGGGGACAACAGAGGATGAGATGGTTGGATGGCATCACCAGCTCAATGGACATGAGTTTGAGTAAACTCCAGGAGTTGGTGATGGACAGGAAAGCCTGATGGGCTTCGGTTCATGGGGTCGCAAAGAGTCGGACACAACTGAGCAACTGAACAACAACAGTGTACCTCTTACTCTAAGAAGGGCTGAGTCCTCAAGTCACATCAGTTAGTAGCCGTGTGCTGGTTTGGGGCTGAGCTCAGAGGCAAGTCAGGGGGGCTGTTGGGTGCAGATCCTGGTACCAGACCCTCAGGGTTGCAACCCACATTCTGCCGCCTGCTGTCAGGGTGGGCCTGGGCAGGTGCTCCCCGTCTTGGTGACTCGGTTTCCTTGGCCGTCAGAGAACCCTACCCGATGGGGCTGTCACAGGGTTCTGTTGGCTGCCTGAGATTATGGATGTCAGGGGGCGGGCAGGGTGGTCCCCACCTGGGGAACCTCGTGGAACTGACAAGAGGGGATTCGTGGGCACCGTGGTGGGACACGCTGTCCTAGCAGTGGAATAGAGACATCTTGAGGAAAGATCACAATTTAACGTATTTGTTTGGAAGGTCAGGATGGTATTTCAGGAGGAGAGAATAGCATGATGGAGATAGATGTTTACTAAGAAAGCAGTGTGGTCTCTTATTTACTTTCCCTATGGTTGCCCTTCGTGGGAGGTTACAAGCCATAAAAAAAAAAAAAAAAAAATCGATGAAAGGCAAGTTTAGTGCAAGTTTCAGCTGTGCCCTTGATGTCGAGGTGCTTTTATATGAAGCTTTATCTCAGTTGCCTTGTCTTCTGGGGTTGAGAGGACCAACCAGCTGGTATCTGGAAGCAGCATCAGCCTGTGCCATCCAGACTCAGTGCCCTTCCCACGACTCCATCTACCTGGCGTTACCCCTCTTAGATCAAGGGACCCACTTATTAAAGGACAGAGCTCAGGTCAGCTATGAAGCAGGGGAAATAAAAAAGCTGAAATAGACTCAAACACACAGCCAGATATCAAATTTTACAGACTCTGGAACCGAATATTCTTTTAAATAAAACCCAGTGAGTCTATTTTAACATAAGCATTTTCAAAGTAACAGAATTATGGATATACCCAGAGTGTGAAATTTTCCCATTTCTGTTTAGTTAGCTTTGATCTCTGAAATATGTTGCCTATGTAAGCAATTTGCAGTTACTAATATTTAGGTAATAATTGGGGAGTTATTCCTTCAAAACTAAGCACTGTCCAGCCAGGAGTATGTGTGGTGCTTTCTTGTTTTTGAAAGGACTTTGTTGTTGTTGTTTTTCTTTAGTCCCTATGTCATATCTGACTCTTTGCGACCCCATGGTCTGCAGCAAAGCAGGTTTCCCTGTCCTTCACTATTTCCTGGAGTTTGCTCAGATTCATGTCCATTGAGTCAGTGATGCTGTCTAACCATTTCATCCTCTGCCACCCTCTTCTCCTTTTGCCCTCAGTCTTTCCCAGCATCAGGGTCTTTTGCAGTGAGTCAGCTCTTCACATCAGGTGGCCAAAGTACTGGAGTTTCAGCTTCAGCATCAGTCCTTCCAATGAATATTCAAAGTTGATTTCCTTTTGGATTGACTGGTTTATTCTCCTTGCAGTCCAGAGGACTTTCGAGTCTTCTCCAGAACTACAGTTCGAAGGCATCAATTCTTTAAAGTCAGGCAAAGCTTGATAAAATGTATACTTTTCCACTGCTGCATTTTATGAATCTGGTGATGGAATCCAGTTTCTTTAAATAGCATCAAACATGTCATAAAAGTGTGACATAAGACCAAAATGTAATAATCCTGAGACTTTAAAATAATCCTTGGAAAGATCAGATCCTGTATTAATGTATTAACATGAGAGCTGCTACTGGGAGAGGTGAGATGGTTTGGGTCCTTCTGTGAAAAATAATAATAATAATAAAAGCCAAATAAAGTAGATGTGGTGTTCCAGAGTGACGTGATCACTGTAGACCAGACCTGCTCTGAAGACCGTCTGGTTTTCACTGACGTGTAGGAGGATCATGAGGAATCCAGACAGCCACTGCGCTGATCCCAGTTCCAGAATTGAAAACCCCACAGAGCCAACGCAGACACAAAAATAATTCATTTTACAGCTCAAGGATAAGCATTCTCCCTTGTAAGATAGTCCTCTTTCAGAAGGAGAGAAAAAGCAAACAAAGGCATTTAGAACTTGGTGGGTCTTTTTGTGGTAAGACCCCCTTGTACAAACAGGCTGCTTCACTAAATGCTGATTTTTGGAGGTGTTGAACACACAAGTAGAAAATGGAGTCGCCAAACAATATTTGTTTTTAGATGAATAATTCACTCCTTTTCCCCACATGAGTTTTTCTCATCTGAAGCACTGGCCTTTCAGATTAAATAAATATAATATTTCAAAAGAATATGGGCATGAATATTCATAAAGACCAAAACAACGAATATAAATAAAAGCCCTTTTACATAACATTTTATGTTTTTATGAAGACCTTATGGGATTTTTTTGGTTGTTGTTGTTGTTCTTCTAAAATAATATTATTCAAAGTGATTTTCCAGGACACCATTTCTTCTACAAAACACCTATTACTGAAGCAGTGGTACTGCATTTCCAAATTGTTTCATGCAACCGTATTTTCCTTTACTAAGTAGAATTACGGTAGTACTTGGTAGCTTGGACGGTAAAGTGTCTGTCTACAATGCGGGAGACCCGGGTTCGATCCCTGGGTCGGAAAGATCCCCTGGAGAAGGAAATGGCAACCCACTCCAGTATTCATGCCTGGAAAATCCCATGAACTGAGGAACCTGGTGGGCTACAGTCCATGGGGTTGCAAAGAGTTGGATACGACTGAGCGACTTCTCTTCACTTCACTTGCTTATGGCACAGCCCATTAGCCATAGATTTAGCCTAGCATGGTGGGAACTCCTTGGTACAGTGTTTGTCTAAACAACTGGAGGAACAATTTTTTAATAGATTAAAAAACAATTTTTTAATAATTGTTTAAAGATGTACCCTCTAAAATGTGGCCATTGCATACAGACAGAGGACAGCAGAACAGTTTTTGGTGTTTCTGTAGGTAAGCTGTGCCACTCTGCTGTGCTCAGCTGTATCCGACTCTGAGACCCCATGGACTGCAGCCTGCCAGTCTCCTCTGTCCATGGGATTTCCCAGGCAAGAATACCAGAGTGGGTTACCCTTTTCTGGTCCAGGGGATCTTTCTGACCTAGGGATCCAATGCACGTCTCTTGTGTCTCCTGCATTTGCTGGTGGATTCTTTACTACCCTGCTACCTGGGAAGCCCCTCTATAGATAAGTCAGTGTTTTAAATCTTCAAAGTATACATACATGCAAAATTCTGGTTATCATAAACTGAGAATACAAACAGTGGAGACCTTATCCCAGTTCCTTAAGGGCTGGAGATAAGATAGAATGAAACAGTTGACATTTGAGTAGAAAGAAAAAAGATAAACAAATTAAGACTGCAGTTATTTTTACCCAAACAGCTGGTTTAAAAGGGGCCAGTATGTCATATTTGATTGATTAATTCTATTAATGGAGTTGTCTGGGTATTCTTACTTTAACTCTTGCAATTAATCAAAGTGCAAGTGCATTGCTGTCTATTTTGTAACACGAACTACTCAAGGCTATGACTGTCTGTGAGCTCATGACCTTATAATCAGTGCTGATTTAATGGCAATGTAGTGTATAATTTAAACCTGAGAGTTAGTGAAAGTGAAGTTGATATAATTGAAGTAGGAAAGGTTGAGTCTGTGATGTGTGTTCTTAACTGTCTACTACCCACTTGCCAGATTAGAAGGATGAGAAATTCGTCACTCGCAGGATGGGCTCCTGGTCCATTCTGGTACACACAAAAAGGGAACCATGGAGAGATGAAAATGTTCACAGAGTCCCTTTTGTAAAAATATAAGCTCAGAAAGTAGAAATTTATTCAGAACCTTATAAAAAAATTACTTAAAAATCATTAAGGAGCACATTATTTTTTCTAATCATGTATTAATAACTAGAAAGAATGAGTAGACGATTTCTAATGGACATCGTTTTGCCTGGTTGCTTCCAAATGAACTTGCTGTTTTCTTTCTTTGCATTTGATGAGAAAAATAATTTTTAAGGAAAAGGACTTCCTGGTGTTAGAACAAGCTCTTTTGGTAGAGCAGATGGATGCTCAAGGTTCTTTTTCAGTTTGAATAACATGAGTACCCTTGATACTCAGAGACGCTTTCCTTAGGTTGCCCTGTTCACCTTCAGGGAGTAGGATGAAATAACATTTTAGCTTAAGCAGAAAGATCATGGCTTGTTTTTATGTTGGTTTATGACTCTGGGAAAAATACTTAATCCCTCAGCACCTGGATCTTCCTAATTGTAAGATAAGAAAACACTTGTCAATAGATCCTGTTTGTCGTGTATTTTGAGATCATCAAAATATCGATTTTAGGTTGGATGACGTTCTTTCTGTACACTAACAGTTATTTCTGGAAATGTTCTACCTGTTCCCAGGTCTTTTTTCTGTTGCTTCTAAAGACATATTCATGCAATTCCAAGACCTTATGAAGCCTGGGAATTTTGGGAAATGGTTTTCTTAGAAGCCATGCTTACCAATTATTTTGCCAATAGGTTAACATAATAAGTCTTTGGAAGTCCCAAAGGCAGTGACCTATATTTGAGGTTTTCATTAGAGTAGAACATCATTTATGATACCAATTGCTGTATTAGTCAGGTTTCTGCTCTGATAATTCTGAATAACAAGTAAATCCAAGTGACTTGTAGCAGTAATAGCATATTTTCTCTTTCATACTCACTATCTGAAGGGGCGGGATTTGTCTGATCTCTGTTGGCTCTCCCCAGGCTCGGCGGGTAGGGAATAGTCCAGACTTTGTTTTAGGCTCAGATCTATAACCCAGACTCAATTGAAAGAGCTTTGTCTTTCTGGACCATGAACTTCTCATTGTGGAAAACCAGACATCCAAAAGGGCAGGTGGGGAACTTCCCTGGTGTTCCAGTGGTTAAGAATACACTGCAATGCAGGAGACTCAGATTCAACTCGTGGTCAGGGAACTAAGACCCACATGCCTCGAAACACCTAAGCCTGCACACCATATCCTCTGGGCCTGCGTGCCAGGACTAGAGAGTCTGTGCAGTGTAAGGAAAGATCTCGCAAGACACAAGAACTGAAGCCTCTGAAAGCCTCCATTCTGAACAGGTAGCTGTCACTTCAGCACTTCCTCATTACTGAAAGTAAGTCTCACTACCAAGTCCAAAGTCAGTGGGTAGAGATGAATACTCCAGCATCTCCATGGCAAGGACCAGGCAAGAAGACAGAACTGTGTCCACATCTCCTACGTTAGGGAACTGAGCCTAACTGAGCCACGTTCAAGGTGCCCTGTGTTCTCCTTGTTATTTTGACCAAGTGACCACCATGCGGGACAAACCTTTAAAAAACGGAAGAGATACACTGGGAAACAGGAGGATCGTGTGGAAACACTGCACTGTTTTTCCAGACACAAGAAACACCATGTAAATGCTCCAACGACAAGGATGGTAGCTCATATTCAGACAGAGTAGCTTGCTAATTACAGGTGGATTACATTTTTTAATTTATTTTACTTTTGACTCTGCTAAGTCTTCGTTATTTGCGAGGGCTGGTCTCTAGTTGTGATGCACTGGCTTCTCACTGCAGTGGCCTCTCTTACTGGGGAGCATGGGCCGTAGGGCACAAGGGCTTCAGCAGTAGTGGCACATGGGTTTAGTTGCCCTAAACTAAAGGGCGTGTGGAATCCTCCCAGACCAGAGATTGAACATGTGTCCCTGCATCGGTAGGCAGATTTTTATCCACTGCGCCACCAGGGAAGTCCGTTTTTTTAGTTCAAAATAAAAGTTTCAGTTCAGTTCAGTCACTCAGTCGTATCCGACTCTTTGCAACCCCATGGACTGAAGCACACCAGGTTTCCCTGTCCATCACCAACTCCTGGAGCTTGCTGAAACTCACATCTATCAAGTCGATGCCATGCAACAATTTCATCCTCTGTTGTCCCCTTCTCCTCCTGCCTTCACTCTTTCCCAGCATCAGGGTCTTTTCCAATGAGTCAGTTCTTCCCATCAGGTGGCCAAAGTACTGGAGTTTCAGTTTCAGCATCAGTCCTTCCAATGAATATTCAGGACTGATCTCCTTTAGGATGGACTGGTTTGATCTCCTTGCAGTCCAAGGGACTCTCAAGAGTCTTCTCCAACACCATAGTTCAAAAGCATCAATTCTTCAGCACTCAGCTTTCTTTATAGTCCAACTCTCACATCCATACATGACTACTGGAAAAACCATAGCTTTGACTAGACGGACCTTTGTTGGCAAAGTAATGTCTCTGCTTTTTAATATGCTGTGTAGATTGGTCTGACAAAACGTGGTCCACTGGAGAAGGGAATGGCAAACCACTTCAGTATCCTTGCCTTGAGAATCCCATGAACGGTATAAAAAACAAATTTTTAGCTCTAAACAAATCAGACTTGCAGACAGACCCTGCTGTCTTTATGTGAGTGTCAGGCGGGAAAAGGGGTACAGGAAACAAATGAACAAATTTGGAGATTATCCTTCACTCCCAGGAATGTCACCAGTTTTAAGAGCAGGGACTGTATATTATCCCTGATAGCTAACAAAATGCCTCGGGTATTGTAAATACTGGTGAATCAATGAATACGTGAATGATGAAGAAAGGAAGAGGAAACATATATGTAGATGGATACCCAGGGCCAAACAAGGAAACAGGGGAAACAGAAAGGACCATGGAAAGGAAATTAGGAAACTGCATTAGTTATCGCTGTCTCAGAGTAGGGGCCGAGGGTTCGGACAGACAGGGCTGAAGAGAGCAGGCTGCTTTTGTTCCCCTAGGATACCAGGTTTTGTTTTTTTTTAAACATTCTACTATTCTCTTTTTTCAAGCTTTTAAAAATGTATGATACACCTCCCACCTATTTTAAATTAAAAAAAGGCACAGTGAAGGTTATTGTTTTACCTCTGATTCCATCATTAATCTCTTTTAACTGTGAATAATATTTTCAGCAGAAGAATGAAAGCTACTCTGTGATTCATGATTTCATCAGTACTCTTTGGAGCCTAGGCATTCCATCAAGGAACATAATATGCATTCTTTCCCTTAATAATATAACATTTAAAGAAATGTTTTCATATTCTGTAAAGATGGAGTTGATATGCAGAAAATATTCTTGGCCAAAAATATCTGTAGAGGAAAAATATAGGCTTTTCTATCATTGAGTCTTCAAAGTGTCCCAGAGTTTTTATCCTGCAGGATGGTCATTAAGGATGTTTTAGAATAGCATTGGAAGGAGTGATGTTGAAGCTGAAACTGCAATACTTCGGCCACCTGATGCGAAGAGCTGACTCATTTGAAAAGACCCTGATGCTGGGAAAGATTGAGGGCAGGAGGAGAAGGGGATGACAGAAGATGAGATAGGTGGATGTCATCATTGACTCAATGGACATGAGTTTGGGTAAACTCTGGGAGTTGGTGATGGACAGGGAGGCCTGGCATGCTGCAGTTCATGGGGTTTCAAAGAGTTGGACACGACTGGGCGACTGAACTGAACTGAACTAGAATAGCATAGAATTAATTTCCTAGAACTTCTAAGCATATTTTTCACAGTAAGATGGAGTTGTCCTTGAACTACACAGAGTTCAGTGAGAGATACAACTTAATGACTCAAATGGACAGTTCAGTTCCTTCCTCTGAAACGAGAGCTTCCAACTGGAAAATCAAAACAGCAGAACTGGGCAGTGATCACATGGAGGAAGATGTGTCAAATGGCCCAGACGTCACATGTCATCAGTAATTGCTGGCCTGTGGTTTTTGGCTTATTTAGTAGAAGTGAAGCTGGAAATAATTTCTTAAATGATCTTTATTTTAAAATCAAATTGGTCTGGAGACTTCAAGAAATAAGATCTAGTAACCAAGGTGAAGATGAGTAATTATTCATAGTTCACTGATTTGTTTATTAAATCAGTGTCTATTTAGCAGGAGGCTTCGACCTTGTCCAGTGTCTCCATGTGGTCAGCATACTGGGAGTTCTCTGTAGTCATTGCCACAAAAGTGAGGGTAATGCTGACCGCTGAACCCACCCAGAGCCCATCAGATCCGTGTGGCTTCCAGGCAGGCCACCTGGTAGCAGGTTGAGAATACAGTTAGATTCAGTAAACTTCAGGGGCTCAAGTGCCTGCTTTTGTAACAAGCTGCCAGGTGAGGCTGCATTCAGGCGCAAGGCCCACCGTTGGTGTTGCAGGAGGTGTCTGAGTTCCGCAAAGCAAGAGCTGGTTCAGGGTCGTCACTAGTCTGGAGAATAATGGATGTGCCGAGGAGGTTTGTACCTCCCATATCCTGAAGGACAGTCAGTCAGGACCAGCAGTGAACTGGGGAGAAGTGGGAAGACTCTGAGCACACCCAGGCAGAAGCCATCAGACCCCCACAGGTTAGCCAATGCACAGAGCGCTCAGTTGGCTCTGAGGAACTGGTTTAATTTTCATGGACGAGTCTTTCAGTGTAGCTGGGATGACCCTCTACTCTCAGGTATCCTTGTTAAACATAAATATAAAGATGAGCATTCAAATTCCAGTAATGAGAGGAAGTTGTTCAGCAGGGTGATTAGCTAGAGGGTGAATGGGGATGTTATTTTAGATGGGAGGTTGGTGGGCTTCTCTCTGGAAGGTGATGCTTGAGCTGTAAGCCCTGGATGACGAAAAGAGGCCAGCCAAGGGAAGATTAAGGAAGAATATTTGGGGCAAAAGAACAGAAAGTTCAAAGGCCCCGAGGTTGTCGAAGGGACATCAGTAGGGCCAGGATGGAAGGCTGTGAACATGGGGTGATGGGAGTTGGTGAGATATGAGGTTAGGGTTTCAGCCAGAGCAGATCAGCAGGAAACCTTATTGGCACTCCGAAGACTTTGAGTTTTTCTTCGTCTTGTAGAAAGTCAGTGGTGGGATGTACACAGAGGAGGAGCGACAGGGTCAGTTTGAACATTTTAAAAGAGCCCTTTGATTGATGCCAGAGTGTTAGCTGATACCTCCACCACGTCCTATGGCTGTCATTCTTTCTTTGTGATGAGAACATTTAAGATCTACTTTCTCCGTGACTTGGATGTCTATAATACAGTGTTGTTGACTGTAAATGTAATACTGTGCGTGTGTCCCCAGGACCTACTCACCCTTGAACTGCATGTTTTGTGTCCTTTGACAAACGTCTCCCCATTTCTCCACCCCGGCTCCAGGGAACTGCCATTCCACTCAATTTCTACGAGTTGGAATTTTTACATTCCATGCAGAAGTGATATCATATATGTACACATCAGTGTCTTTCTTTGTATGGTTTGTCTCACCAGCATAATGCCCTCATGTGTGTGCATACACATACACATAGGAGATCTGTATATACAGATATGAACCCCTCTCCTTTGGGAAGACCTTGAGAAAGAAAGAGGAAAAAGAGGAGAAAGTCAAACTTGAAAACCAGGGTGATCATAAAAGGGACACGCAAAGTAGCCTTAACACACTAGCTAGCTAAAAATGGGCCAGCACTAAAAATTGGTGACTAAGGATTTCCCAATTAAAGATTGTTTTATACTAAAAATATATTCTCACTAAAAAAAAGGTGATAGTGACTCAAAGTAATCTTTATGTAAAGTCTGATCAAAGAACAAGATAAAAAATACTGGTCTAGGTGAAAAGATAAATATCACTTGCATATTTTGTTTTTCTATTTCTCACTAGTTTTATAGTTATGCAGTTCCAGAGAGTTTCAGAGATGCTTCTAGTTAGTAAATTGTATAAATAGTCTCAAAGCCAGCAATCCTTTGGGATGGAAATCATATTCAAAGAGGAAATTTTTATTTTAAATTTACAACTTCCCTTCTAGAAGGCTCAATGATATCAATATATTCAAAATTTTTATCTTTTCCTTGGGCAATTTTTACTAAAATCTGGCATTACAGTAAGTTTTTTTTTTTCCCCTAGGGCTCAAAGGCTCTTGGTGGTAGAATAGGAGTTTCCCTGAGTACAAGGGCCATTTCCTGTTCGATCCATTGTCTGCTGTTGCCTGCCATTGGCATCTGACAGATGTCTGTTCACTTAAGTGTTTAAATGTGATTGATCTGTAGAGAAATAAGCATTCAAAATTCAATATGGCCATAGTTCATGGCAAGGTCAATTGGATCAAGGAAGATGGGGAGATGTCTTTAGAGATACATGGAGTGAGCAGATGCTAATAGTGTGAATGTAGTTGGGGTCATATTGGGATGTATAATAGAGGTTTTCATGCAGAGAGCAAATATTCATGGAGCACCTACCAGGTATCCACCACTGGGGGCCTAGGCACTGGCGTCTATGCTGTGAGTGAAACAAGTTCCTACCCTTATGATGTCATTTAAGCTTCACTGAGGGAGAAAATGAACAAATTCAGAACTGTTGGTGTTATGGGCTCCCAGGTGGCTCAGTGGTAAAGAATCTGCCTGCCAATGCCTGAGAAGTGGTAGATGCGAGTTCGATCCCTGGGTCAGGAAGATACCCTGGAGGAGGAAATGGTAACCCACTCTAGTATTCTTGCCTAAAGAATCCTATGGACAAAGGAACCTGGCGGGCTACAGTCCATAGGGTCTCAAAGAGTGAGACGCAACTTAGCAACAACAAATAGGTATAAACAAGTAAAGCAGGTGACGAGGACCAGCGTGTGGAAGGAGTGGAGTTGCTGTTTTGTGCAGGGCCGTCCCCGAAGGCGGGTAGGTAAGAGAAAGTGAAAGTTGCTTCAGTCAAGTCTGACTCTTTGCCACCCCATGGGGTGTAGCCCACCGGGCTCCTCTGTCCATGGAATTCTCCAGGCAAGAGTACTGGAGTGGGTGGCCATTCCCTTCTCCAGGGGATCTTCCTGACCCAGGGATTGAACCCCAGTCTCCTACATTGCAGGCAGATTCTTTACTCTCTGAGCCACCAGGGAAGCCTGGTAGGTAGAGTGATACTTGATCAAAGGCCTGAGCGGGAAGAGGGAGCCTGGGAGGGGGACACAGCAGCATCCCTGGCAAGCCCCAGAAGCAGTCAGGAGGCTGTAGACGCTGGATCCCAGCAAGGGCAGGCGGGGGCCGGCCGAGAGGAGGGCAGGGCGGCTGCAGAAGGACTGGCAGGACGTTGCCAGGCCTTGGGAGTTGCCTCTGAGTGAGATAGGGAGCCGCTGGAGACTGTCGGAGAAATGATAAAAGAGTCTGTATATGCACTGGATCTAGAAAGAGGTGATATTTGAGCGAACCAAGAAGAGGCGACAGGACCATCTGAGAATGGAAAACGGCAGACCTAGAGGTGAGAGTACCCCAGGCTCACGGTGGGGGGATGATTTGGGTGGGCCGGAGCAGAGGATGCTTCTGGAGCAGGGTGGGGGTGAGGATGAAAACACCTCCAGACCATATGGTTTCCTTGTGACTCTGTGATCACAAGAAACCTTGGAGAGAAGTGTTCAGAGCACAGGGTGAGCCCGAGGAAACGTGCATCTAAGGAAACCACGAACAGCCTTTTGCACTCAGAATTGCCCGCCCAGCAGTTGTATCTGGGCCAGATTAAAGAAGGGGGGATTCTGGTGGGAAGGAGACCTGTGAGAGCATTACTGCAGCAGTTGGATCAGGGCTTCCTATCATGCCGCAGGGCTGGTCTGTAAGGAAATTCTGGAGTCGTGCAGTGCATCCATTTCTATGGGATATTTTGCTACTGGTAAAAAGTAAATAACATATTCACACCTATAGGCTTGGAAAGATGCCTATGGTGTATATATTGATAAAAGCAAATTGCAGGGTAATGCATATAAGAGCATCCCATTTAATCCATCAGTAAAACCTCTCATGTGCGTGCGTGCATGTGTGCAAGTGTGTATGTGTGTCTGTATAAGCTTGGTATCAGTCAGGACCATCCAGGCTGTGCTTAGGGGTACCCAGGTCCTGCCAGCATCAAGGGTAGTGGCTCACTCACATGCCCACAGACCCAGGTGGGTCAGTCGAGGGGCTCTGTCCTTCCTTTGCGACCAAGACTGGGAGGAGCTCCATCCAATGTCATGTTTCCACGATTGCCAGGGAGGGAAGGGACTTGGGAAACTGTGCATTTGCTTTTAAAGTTTCCACCCACAAAGGACACGTATCATTTCTGGTTATGCTTCACTTGTCAAAGCAAGTCACATGGCCTCAGCTAATTTCAAAGAAATGCTCAATGCATTTCTACCATGTGCTGAGAAGGAGGAGAGCTAGAACTGTCTGGAAAAGAGTACTGATGGTTGCCAGGAGTGGGGAGGATGGGGTGGAATGGGCAGGAGGGAGGAAGGATGCTTACCTTGGGGAGAGTAGGGAGGGAAATTGTGGAAGCGGGTTTCTTACCGAATGGAAAGGTCTTCAGCCTGCCTGGTGGCCGTGACAGCAGAGAGGAGCAGTCAGATGCCAGATGCTGGAGTTCGGTAGTCAGAAGGTTTTTTTTTTTTTTTAAGTATGTATGTGTAGAATTGTCAGAACTGGTTCTCAAACATTGATGCCTGGGTTGATTGGAGAGGAAGGCGTCCTGAGTCGAACTGAGTTACCAGGTAAGAGGAACAGGTTTAAGAACATAAAGGACAGTCTCGTAGTTGGTTTGAAACTTGTGGAGCTTGAAAGTCAAGTGGACCTTCAAGGGGAAGATAACGCATGTCTTGCAAAAGGCGGATGCTGGACCAGAGTTAAGAGAAACTCTCGAAATGATTCTGTTGAGATGAGGGCTGTCTCTTCAGATCCGGTGCTCATGTGGGTTTCTGTATAGTGTCCAGAACCGGATTGGTCCTCCCCTCTGTCTCCAGCCTCTGGACAGAGACACATCCAAGGGGAATCAGTGGTGGAAATGTCCCCATGGTAACATGGAAACCCAAGTGCCTGCATTCAACATTTTGGAGTTTATACCCACCCACTTTTGTAGATGTGCCAGATCCATTATGGTTTTACATATGGCCCTATTTGAAGTTGTTTTGGAAAGCAGGCTAAAAAAAATAAAGTCCTCTGGGATTAATAAAAAGTGCAGACTGTCCCCACCGTGGGTCTTGAAACGGTACTAAGCTCTTTCCCTCTAGTCTGCCGAATGCAGCTGGGCATCACTCACTGAGCTCCCAAAACTTGGCTCCTGAAATGCTGCCACTAAAATCCAAAACTTAATTGAATATGGCTTGCTTAATTGACCTTTAACAGTTTCATTTTGTCATCCAAAAGTGAATAACAGGAGCAACCATATGTATTGGGAAAACCAACCGCCTCTATTTTTTCCATTTGGTTACTGCAGATAAGCTTGCCGTGTGCTTG
The DNA here is from genome assembly GCF_019320065.1 of Cervus canadensis. Classification (NCBI taxonomy): domain Eukaryota; kingdom Metazoa; phylum Chordata; class Mammalia; order Artiodactyla; family Cervidae; genus Cervus; species Cervus canadensis. The sequence goes on from NC_057401.1 coordinate 62,084,230, forward strand.
CATTTCAAAGCTCAAACTGTTAGCAGAGTGTGTATTAATTGAAACCACGTTGGAGTTTAAAAGCTGTCCAAAATTAAGCTGTTCAAAAGTTTTGTTAATTTCAAAGAAATGCTAAAGGATTTTACATTAGAAGAAAAACCTGTAGTTGGCGAAGAGGTTGTCTTTTGTAATTGTCAATTTTGATACCTGAACATATTTGTTTAATACCTCTTATAGCATGGCAGCCCACTCCAGTGTTCTTGCCTGGAGAATCCAATGGACAGAGGAGCCTGGCAGGCTATGGTCCTTAGGGTTGCAAAGAGTCAGACACAACTGAAGTGACTTAGCACACACATAGGATATGAGGGTTTGGCATAAATCCTATGTGTAGAAATAAAAATACCTTGATTGAAAGTCTTTCCTGTAAAGTTGCTGGATATTAGGGATTCCAAAGTAGGCTTAATTTTCTCACTGAGCTGGGATTGGGCAGCAGTTGTTTTTCTCATTCTTGAGAAAAACTTTCCCCTGTAGCTGAGTGGTTCTCAACCAGAGGCAGTGTTACGCCCTGGAAGACTCTTGAAGAGGGCAGGAGACGTGTTCAATTGTCGCAGCTTTGAAGGTGGAATGTTATTGGCATCTAGTGGGTCAAGGCCGTGGATGCTGCTAACACATCCTGCAGCGCACAGTGTCCGTCATGAAGAATTCTCCAGCCTCAGGTGTCAGGAGTGCTGAGGCTGACACCCTGCCTAAGAGAATCTGCACAGTTACCTTTTGATTGTAATGCGTGTTACAAGCTCCCATGACTGCAGGAAGGGAATCGAACCTGGTGTCCACCCAGGCTTCTCTTTGTTAAATCCAGAGCAGAGGATTTTGTCCATGTCCTTCATGTGAATTCACACCATCCGAACTCCAGCAGAATAGCTCTGCCCCGGCTCTTAAGTCCTTCCCACTCTGTTGGGCTTCAGGATTCCTTAAAGTAACCCAAGGGCGTCCCTGGTTGCTCGGCAGTAAAGAATCCACCTGCCAATACAGGAGATGCGGGAGACTCAGGTTCCATCCCTGGGTTGGGAAGACCTCCTGGAGAAGGAAATGGCAACCCACTCCAGTATTCTTGCCTGGGAAGTCTCATGGACAGAGGAGCCTGGTGGGCTACAGTCCATGGGGTTGCAAAGAGTCAAACACAACTGAGTAACTAAACAACAAAATCAAAGTAACCTGGGTCATCCTGTAAAAGTGGGACAAGCTCTTTCCTTGGCCTCACTTGCTTTTTTGAGTGAAGACCTGTGTGCTGAATGAAGCTCACCAAATCCTCATGCTCCCTGTTTTTCTGACCTCGGTCTGGTCTCTTTTCCACTTGATTTACCACCTTTTTATCCCTTTTGATGTTCTGCTGCTTTTGTAATGAAAATGGCCTGTTTTATTGCCTACTAAACCATTTTCTTTTCCATTCCAAACTTTCCTCTAAGCTGTTTCACATTGATTTTTTTTTATTGAGGTGACATTCACATGACATAAATTAGCCACTTTAAAGGAAAGAATTCAGTGGTTTTTTAATGCATTCACAGTGTGCAGTATCCAGCTCTGTCTAGTTTCCAGAACATTCTCATCAAGCCCTTTTCCTGTTGAGAAGTTAATTCCCATTCCTCCTTGGCACAGCCCCTAAAAACCACCAATCTGCTTTCTGTATATAAATTTACTTATTCTGGATACTTCCTGTAAGTGGGATCATACAGTACTGGGTCTTTTGCCCTAGCTGTCTTTACCTAACCTACTGGTTTTGAGATTCATCCACATTGTAGCCTGTATCAGTACTGTCTTCCTTTTCAGGGCTGGATAGTATTCCATTGTGTGCATGGACCACATGTCATTTATCCTTTCATTGCAGATGAACATTTGTGTTGTTTCCTTCTTTTGAGTATTGTGGATAGTGCTGTTATGAGCATGTGTGTACATGTATTTGTTTGAGTACTTGTTTTCAGTTCTCTACAGTATACATTTAGGAATGGAATTGCTGGGTCATATAGTAATTGTATGTTAAATCTTTGACATTCCCTCTAGGGTAATCGCCTCTGAGCTGCTTTATCTTGTTAATTTCATATTCCTGCTCTTTGCATCTACTTCAGCTGACTCCCCACAGATGGCAGCCATCCATTCTCCTTGGGTCTCTTCTTAAGATGCTGTGATAAAAAATGTAAAGAGTCCTGATACGTGTTCTAAAGCACAGATACTAAGCCCTGAGAGTTTGGAACCAGCTTTGGATCCATGCCCACGAGGTGCTCAGACTCACCTCATGTCTGCAGTGATTCAGATGTCAGAACTGGAAATCCCCAAATTTTGAAAAAGAACCTTTTTTTCCCCCCTTCCGTCACAACAGTTAGTCCTTCCTTGGGACCCAGTGGATTTATTTGCACATGCCTCCGTGTTCTGTCGTAACAGTGTTTCTTGAGTGGCTGTGGTACCTGGGGGGCCTGTGAAGCCTGTGATGGGAAGGCGAGAGGGGGCCTTAGGAGCAGGGACACTCTGTGACTCTCACCGCCCTTCTTCCCCACCTCAGGTCTCCTTCTTCCTCTTCATCATCTTCGTGGTGTACACCATGCTGCCCTTCAACATGCGGGACGCCGTCATTGCCAGCGTGCTCACCTCCTCTTCTCACACCGTCGTGCTCAGTGTCTGCCTGTCTGCATCGCCGGGGGCTGAGGAGCACCTGGTCTGGCAGGTAGGTGCATCTCTGCCTCTGCACGGTGACCTTCCCCGTCCCTCTGGGGATGGGGCCAGTGCCTCACGCCTGCTCCAGGTGTGACTGTCGGCTGGTGCCTGGCAGGTGCTCCAGCTCTGCTTTCTGATGCTGACTCTGAGTATTGCTAATGGGTGGCCAGTTCCCCCTGTCTCTCTGCGGGTGGAATCGGCAGTCACTTAGCAATCGGCAATGGTGAAATTGGAAATGGCAGTTCCATTTTGCTGATTTGATTGTTAAATGCTGTTACTATGCATTATAATTTAGCACTCTTATTTTTAGAGTGAAGCAACTTATATAATTAAATTCATGATTCCCTCCCATCTCCCTCTCTGAGAGATATCCAAAACCCCATCTTTATAGAGGACAAAAGAGTTCTCTATTTCTTAATCCTCTGGCAAGTCCAAGGACATACAAAATAGTTTCTTAAAATGCTTCAGCAGAAAAGTTAGCTTTACTGCTAAATGGCATTTCCACAAAGCCTTTCTATTTAATTAGTTGAAAGCATTTAAAAAGCCATTTAATTTCCTGTTGTGTACATCTGTAAACACGAGGGGCAGTGGTTTGGGCTTATTCTTAACAGTCTCTTTTTTTACCTATAAAAAGCATGTTTTATTCTGCTCTGTTGGAATCAAATGTAACAAATGCAGCCTGTGTTCAAAACGCAGTGGATCTGAGAGGAGTGGTTATGAACAGCACTGTTGTTGAAAGGGGGATTTTAGATGTGGGTCTCTTGAGCCCTGTGGGTCTGAGAAACCAGTTTGTCCTTCACTCGGTGGAGCGTTTTATTTGGAAACTTGAGATGGAAATGGAGGCTTACCCTTGGGTCTGTAGTAATTGCTCTTAGTTGGAAAGCTTTCCAGGGACCCCTTTTCTCAATAGTCCTCTCCTAGTGCTCATAACAAACATTCATTAAAAGTAGCCTGAGCATTTGTGAGATGTCCTTTGTGGGCACTGAGTGAGGGTGAAGCTCCTGACTTAGCACTGCGGGTGTCAGCTTTACAATGACTTGTTTGGATTTTACTAGGAACGGTCCACTCCAGGGAGTGGAGGAAACACTTTCTTCCCTGTGATCGAGCAGAGTAGACACTTATCAGTAACCTGCATCTCCAGAGACACACACAGTGGCTGGTCAGTAACTAATCAAATGAAAGAAAGAAGGTGGGTGTTTTATGAAAAGAAGAAATAATCCAGCCATGCCTGGGAAGAGGTGAAAGAAATGCTCCTTTTTACCTGAGTTCTGCCCCAGATTTTACTTTTTTTTTTTTCTGCATTTCAGAGCCTCCCATGAGGATATTCATGGGGCATTCCTCCCATAAATTCCATTCTTTCATCTTCCATTGAGTAGAGTCATTAAGCTCCACCTTAGGTGGTTACATGCAGGTCAGGGTGATGGGTATGTTTTATGTAGGAATGAGTACATAATAATTTATGTAATAATATTACATAACAATAACAATTCACTTTGCCAGTTTACACTATAAAAATCACTGCAGGAAAGTCCTGGTTACACAGGCAACAGGGCACACAAACATATTTCCCAGCTCACAGCATCTTCCTGATCTCGGGTTACCTTGGAACACATCCCTTGAACATTTTGTACCTGTCTCTTCTGATTCTTCATGAATCAAGGAAGTGTCTGCTGGTGCAGATGTAATAGAGAAAATATCTGTGAGATGAGGATTGTGACACCTGCCTGTAAGGATCAAATAGGGTTAAAATAAAAGGAAAAAGGAAGTGATTTGCAAAGAACCTGGCATATTTTAGATATCAAGTACTATGTTGAGTTTTTTTTTTAAGCACAGTTGTTTTTTTTGCATTGGTTAAAAAAATATGGTTAAGGATGTAGTCTTAAAGTTTTTATTTTCTCAATCTCCAAAACCAACAAAGAAAAATACTTCTTATCACTGGACAGGCAGAGATAGGATGATTCGAGAATAACAAAAGAATAAAAATTCTTCATTCCGTAGTATTTCATATAAGCATAACATTGAAAGGAACAGAAGAATAAAAGGTCAGGTTTCCAGCCCCTCAGAAACAATTTCACAGTGATTTCAAGAGCTGAGAAAGGCGGAATATGCCGACAGCTTTCGAATGGAAGGTTCATAGGTAAACATCAAAGTAATGAAGTAGAAGAGTTTTAAGTGCATTTGGCCACTGCTAGAAATAGAACCTAAAAATAACACTGGTTTGTGATGTGAGGAAAACATTTTATGGACTCCCTTTTATGAAAAGTGTATAAAAGACAGAATGCTGTAGAGTAGATAGTTATATTGCTCTGGAGTAATTGTTTGAAGCAAAACTATTTAACATAAAGATGATTGCTCTGATATAAAGAATAAGGTACCCATTGAGGGGGGCTTCCCAGGTGGCTCAGTGGTTAAGAATCCCCTTGCCAATGCAGAACATCTGGGTTTGATCCTTGGGTCAAGAAGGTTCCCTAGAGAAGGGAATGGCAACCCACGCCAGTGTTCTTGCCTGGGAAATTCCACAGATATATGAGCCTTTACAGACCATGGGATTGGAAAAAAGTCACACATGACTGAGCAACTAAACAATAACATCCCATCCTTGATGATCAGCATCACCTTACCTTTAACGCTCCAAAGAAGCAGTGCACTTATTTAACATGGGTCCCTACTAATCATTTTTTGTTTCATTTTATTTTTTGGACATTGGCAATCCATTGATGGTATGTGGAAGTGAACTGAAAGTATTAGTCACTCAGTCATGTCTGACTCTCTGCTACCCTGTGGATTGTAGTTCTCCAGGCTCCTCTGTCCTTGGAATTTTCCAGCCTAAACTACTTGAGTGGGTTGTCATCTCCTCCTCCAGGGAATCTTCCCGACCCAGGGATTGAACCCACATCTCTTATGTCTTGTGCACTGCAGCTGGATTCTTTGCCCGTAAGTCACTGGGGAAGCCCCATTCTGATGCCCATGTGGCCTCAGACCTGTTCATTAGATGCCCCTCGGAGCTGTACCTTTGACTTGTTCCCGTGATTCTTTGAGCATTTCCTCAGTTCCCAGCACAAGTTTTTTTGGTCTGCTCTTGTGCCTTCTCTGGCCTGGCTCTGAAGTCAGCCATCTCCCCAGGGAGCCCTGGGTCTCTTTGGTGAAGAATAACATTTCTCGGCAAGATCTGGGCTTTTGATCCTCCCATTGCCATTGGAGAGTCAGCACTCCCAGGCGAGGCCGCATGCTCCACCCCTCAGTTAATTCTCGTATCTGCTGACTTGTGAAACACCGTGACTTCACGATGATGCCTGCATTTCCAATCCAGTGTACATCTCCGGCCAGTTTTCTGTCTTTCCACTGAGGTTTTCTTGACCAACAGTGAAAAATATTTAGCTCTCGTGATTCTTAATGTATTTATTTATTCCATGAAACTGTGTGTGCGACCAGCCTGCTGTTTCAACTGTCAGCCCCTCCGCCTCCCGGTCACTTGGCCCAGCTTCCCTCCCTTCACCCTCCCCGCCCCCCATCCCCCTGCCGGGCTCCAACATTCTGTCCACGTGAGCCTGCACTTCCCCCGTCTGAGGCTCCATCCCCTGTACTTGACTTTGCCCGCGTAGATACCCTGCGCTCCTAGCCCAGCTTTGTCACCTGGGCGGGTTTGGCTTCCTTCCCGCATCCCCTGTTGGTACAGATGCGTCTTAGCAGCACCTCACCTAAGGGCTAGGCCCTCGGTGATTCAGGCCGGAAGGAGAAGGACAGGAACGGAACCGGAAGGGACTGGGCCAGGAAGAGGAAGACAGCGGGTACGTTCTGGACGGACGTGACTGTGGAAGAAGAAGACATGTTTTTTTTGCTTCCTCTTGGAGGTTCCCTGTGCACCGCTCTTGGCCCCTTTTCTTCTAAGTCTTTTCTGTCTTTTGTTTCCGAACCAGATGTCAAAGAAGAGTTTTTCTGGAATCTGAGCTTTTTTTAAGGGACTCTAGATTCCCTCAATAAAAAATGAAATACGTGGTTTCCATATGAGAAGACTTACAGAGAAGCCCATTTTGTACTGTCTGTCTAAAAAAGGATACTTTGTCTATCATAAACTTAGGATAGGCAGCAAACGTCCTTTACAATTCCTGATTAACACGAAAATACAGATTTTATCTGTATCAGTAGGATAGCATGCATTTGCCTGAAAGTTTCATAAAAGCAGCAAGGAATCTTCTTTTTTTTGGGGGGGGGGGGGCTTCTGGTTATAGCAAGGCAAAGGGAAACTGAGGCTGGGAAAACAACATGAAACCTCCCCCGTCATGCCATGGTGCCTACCGCAGCTTGGACCTTGGCGGGGTGGCAGTTAGGCAGCCACTGGCAAGATGAGGGAGCTGGGAAGGGGTCTTGCCCCTTAGACAGGTCAGCTAGTCCATCAGTCAGGAGCCTGGTCCAGCCTGCAGCCTGCCCTTATGTAGCACTTACTTCACTCTGTATATATGTATCATGTCTGATTTTCTTTTGCTAAACTTTAGATCAGCATTGCCAACAGCAGGATACTGAGCCATGCTCAAGGAATTTGCAAATATCCCTATTTACACATTAACAATATTGCATTTTGTGTTTGAAATTTACTTAGGTTTCTTACATTTTCATGTCCGGGGTCTTCCTAACATAGTTTGAATTTTCATTTTCTGTATGTTTTAATTTCCCATGAGAGAGGGAGGAATTTGAATATAGATTTCTTTTGCAAGCAGGTTATATGAGAATCCATATTTATTAAAGAAGATAAGATGAACAGTGCTTACTGATTTTCCAACAGGGTTACTCATTTTTCAGAGAAATTATATATACTTTCATGCAGTGCATACTTTATAAGTTGTGACACAACTTAAAACATTTTAGTTTGGACCTAAGCTAGAAAATGTAGCCTGTTATCTCTGGCACGTGTGCAGTTGGGAGTAATGCAGATTTGTTACATAACTGACTCTTTAACAGTATAATTCAGGAACTGTATATTGGAGTCTGGAATTAAATTGTATTTAGGATCTAATCTGAGGAGCTCAAAGGAAAGACAGCAGGTTACCAGCTGCCCGGTTTCTGGATATGGAAGAAAATAATTGTTAGGAATTTGGAACTCCATTCCTACTGTTTATCTTTAGAGAAGCTTATGATATTAATATATTTCATGGGGGGGGGGGAAGAGACTGTATCACTGTTCATTTTGTGTAGCATCAGCTGTTGATTGAGCGTGATCCATAGGCCATTTGAACAGGCGCTCCTTTATCCATTCTAGAGACATTGTAATTTGGAAGGAGTGGGGTAAGCAAAGAGAAGAAGTAAAAACAGAAAAATACCTAATGTGATTAAGCCTTAAAGCAAATCAAGATGCACTTCACAATTCTGCCCTGGTTTCACATTTCCGTCCTTCCCCCAGCTGGACAATAAGCCCCATTCTCCTCTCAGTGGCAGGAACTTCACACCATCATCCCATCAGAGAGTTTGGTAGGAAAAGTGAAGAGCAGAATAGAAATAAGCACTCCCCTGCAGGATGCCAAATCATTTAAAAATGCTCTTTTTTCAGGACGTTTGAGGGAACCCTCCTACACTGTTGGTGGGATTAGAAACTGGTGCAGCCACTGTGGAGAACAATACTGAGGTTCCTTAGGAAACTAAAAATAGAGCTACCATATGATCCAGCAGTCCCACTGCTGGGCATTTATCAGGCGAAAACTACAATTCAAAAAAGTACACGCACCCCGGTGTTCATTGCAGTACTCCTTGCGATAGCCAAGACGTGGAAACAATGTCCTTGTCCATTCACAAGTGAGTGGGTAAAGAAGATGTGGTCCATGTATACAATGGAATATCATTCTGCCATGAAAAAGATATTCATCTTTTTCCGTTCACAGCAGCATGGATGGACCTAGAGATTATCATGCTAACTAAGTTATGATACCACTTACATGTGGAATCTGAAAAAAAAAATAATATAAATAAGCTTAGTTACAAAACAGAAATAGGCTCACAGACATAAAAATCAAAGTATGGTTACCAAAGGGAAGGAGGAGAGGGAGGAATAAGTTAGGAGTTTGGGAGTAGTTTAGTCGCTAAGTCATGTCTGACTCTTGCGACCCCATGGACTGTAGCCTGCCAGGCTCCTCTGTCCATGGGATTCTCCAGGCAAAAATACTGGAGTTGGTTAGCCGTTTCCTTCTCCAGGGGATCTTCCCAACCCAGTAATTGAACCCTGGTCTCCTGCATTGCAGGCAGATTCTTTAATGACTGAGCTATGAGGGCAGCCCCATATATAAAATAGATAACCAATAAGGACCTACTGTATAGCACAGGGAACTATGTTCAATATCTTGTAACAACCTATAATGGAAAAGAATATGAAAAAAATATTTATAAACTGAATCACTTTGCTATACCCCTGAAATTGACACAACATTGTAAATCAACTGCACTTCAATAAAAAAGAGTGTGAAATAGAGAGGCTTCATGTTGGTAATTATTTGACTGTAATGATGGAGTGAGACCCAGGTTTATTTTCCAAAATTTGTGAGCCTGTTTTGGGGGAAGGGATAGAAGAAACAGGTGAAGGGAAGCCCTGTCAGACTGTAAGTTTGTCTCAGAGATTTGATCAAAGGAGCATAAAAAAGAAGGGTTTCTCTAAAAATGAAAAATGCCATCAATCACCCCAGAGCTGTCTCTGTCCTCTTCTTGAACTTGTCATCTGAGTTCTGTGCTTTCTGTTCATTCAAAGCAATGGATTCATGCCAAATGAGACTCATCATTAGAGACTGATTAAGTGATGGCTGAATGGCACATTCCACTGACTAACATCTTAACAGGTGGCTTTCCTAGCACTTTCACAAACCCATGCATTTTTGTTACATGATATACAAAGATCTGAGGCTCTGTCTGTTTCAAATGTTTATTTTTGAGGGTGCTCTGTGAAAGATACTGATTTCTAGTTTTGAACCATCAGTGGTGCTATTTAAAACCCTTAAAGGACAATGGAAAACTCAGCCACCCCTATGGGGAGTCACACAAGACAGATTTATACTTCCAGGACAAATGGTGAACCTATTAAGTGTGTGAACTTGAGAGAATAATATATCTGCAGCTGGACTTAGGGAAGAACTTTCCTGTGGTTCTAAGCTATCTCTTTAAAGAGTAGAGAGCAGCCCAAGGAGTTGGTACAGTGGAGAGAGGATGTACACATAGTCACCGGGAGACAATTCAAGGAGAGACGGGTTGGAGATGCTCTTAGTTATATGTAAAGTGAGACTAATGATGATGACTTTTTTCTAGGGCAGCAGAGATGATTAAATGAGATGATAAATGAAAAGGATTTAACTGAGCCGGGTTCATGGTTAATGCATCAGCTAGTAATGCTCAGGTACTCAGTCATGTCCAACTTTTTGTGACCCCATGAACTGTAGCCCATCAGCTCCTCTGTCCCTGGGATTCTCCAGGAAAGAATACTGGAGTGCGTTGCTGTTTCCTCCTTAAGGGAATCTTCTTGGCCCAGGGATCGAACCTAGGTTTCTTATGTCTCCTGCATTGGCAGAATTCTATCACTAGTGCCACCTGGGATGCCAGGTAGTAAACAGAGTGTTAATAATAACTGCATGGTGATAGACTTACAACATCCTTATTATGTTGTTGAAGTGCTGCAGACCAGACAAGCTGGGAGCAGAAGGGGATGTATTAATACTTTGTATACATTTCTGCATCAATAATCATAGTGTGGCTTATATGAGAATAATATACATCAATTTTTACTTGCCCTGGGAGTTTCACTTTCAGGCTCACAGTACCTGGTGAGAAAGAGGTCCCAGCTGGAGTCAAGCCAGTTCAATTAAACTCCACTCAGCAACCTCCTGAACTTCCCCAGTGACTCAAAAGGTAAAGAATCGTCCTGCCGTGCAGGAAGCGCAGAAAATGTGGGTTTGATCCCTGGGTCAGGAAGATCCCCTGGAGAAGGGAATGGCAATCCAGTCCAGTATTCTTGCCTGGATAATCCCATAGACAGAGGAGCCTGGTGGGCTGCAGTGCATGGGATCGCAAAGAGTCAGACACGACTGAGCGATTATCACTGGGAGCTGTGAGATCCTGCTGGTCAGACTCTGGATTCATCACTTGTGGTCTCCTCAGCAGCTCCTGAGTGTCTTGACACAGCTGAGAATAGGGGACGGTGGACAGAGAGAGCACTTTGGTCTCAGATGGAATATGGGTTTGGATTTGGTTTCTCCTACTTCATAGCTGCATATTTTGGACTGAAAGATCGACCACCAAGATCCCTTCTCAAAGAAAGACTGGTTGTTCAGCCTTTGAGGGTATTGTTAGCAGCAGACTTTCAGATCTTAGTCTCCGGGCTGCCTCAGCTTCACAGAGCTGCCTGCCAAGGTCGTGCCTTTCCATGGGTGGCCCATGTCCATGACTGATTGAGTGGGGGTATAAGTTCTCTCTCCTTTTGGTCCAATGCAGGACAATTCTAATTTCAGCTCCAGAATGTCTGTGAGTCTGTCTGGAGTTGTCAGACCTGCATCCCAACTCAGCTTCTCCCTCTATCAGTTCCCCAGTCCTTCCCTCTGACTGGGGGTTGATCCCAAGGGCACTTTCTCATAAACACTCAGCTGTGTTTCATATGTGCTTCCTAGAGAACCAAACTGCAGCATCACGTAAACTTGACCTGAGTCTTGAGTTGACGCAGTTTTCTCATCTCTGAAATGGCAGCAGTAACACCAGCCTCCCTAGGTAGTTGCTGGCCTTGGTGCTGATTAGATGACCTGGTGTATAAGGGAGAACCTGCTGTCAGGCTGGCCAGTCCAGTAGACAGCAGCAGCAAGGGTAATGTCTCTTGCCAAGTCTAAATGACTTTTACAGGCGCCCAGATAAAGGGAAACATAGACAAACTTTGAGGATATATGTTAATCAAAGTCCAAATGATCTATGGAACGAAAGTTGCACCATACATACCTAGGACCCTCAGAGCCCAGGTCATGTCTGGTTGACCATCCTGTGGCATGTCCCATGTAGACTCAAGGCAGTGAACCCCATCCTGGTGAGGGGCTCAGAGGCCACACTACACTGCTGAGTGGAGTTCAGAAGCTCAGCTAATACCTGAGGACCGGTGCTTCTGTAGGTTGATGGAGCACCTGATTTTGGAAACCCAAGACACAGCTTGCCGCTTGTCAGGAGTGAGAGGGAGGAGTATGTAGGATCACTTGCCAGCTAGACATCTTGAACTCTTTCTCTGGAGTGTCTTGTTCCCTGGAGAAGCCCACTTCAGTTCCCCAGCCAACCTTGGTGATTGCTCAGCCAATGGTACCTTAATACATCGGATCTGATCGTCCTGCATCTCAGATTTGTGGTCCTGGAGATGTGCATGTATACAGTTCCATCTCTTTGCATCACTGCATCCACCCCCTCAGCTGGGATACTGTATTGTCTTCCTGATGCTGCTGAAAAAATTACCACAAAGTTGGGTGCTTTCAACATCAGCAATTTCTTAATACTGGACTTCATCGTTTCACAAAAATCAAAACCAATTTGTGGCAGAGGTGGGTCCCCTGGAGGCTCTGTGGGAGAAGGTTTTCATGCCTCTTTCCTAGCTTCTGGTAGTTGCCAGAAATCCTTGGTGTACCCTGACTTGGGGCTTCAAACTCCAATCTTTGCTCCATCTTTATGTGGCCTGCTCTTAGTGTCTCTGCGTCTTACCCCCCCCCCCTTCTGTCTCTTATTGGGACACTGGCCATTGTTTTTAAGGCCCACTCTGATGATCACTCTGATGATCTCGTAGCAAAATCTTTAATTTAATTATACTTACAAAGACCCTTGGGTACTGGCTTCCCAGGTGGCCCTAGTGGTAAAGAACCCATCTGCCAATGCAGGAGACATAAGAGACTCAGGTTCGATCCCTGCATCAGGAAGATCCCCTGGAGGAGGAAATGGCAACCCACTCCAGTATGCTTGCCTGGAGAATCCCAGGGACAGAGGAGCCTGGTGGATTACAGTCCATGAGGTCACAAAGAGTCAGGTATGACTGAGTGATTTAGCACGTCCTATATGCCATTTGCTGCCTAGAGACCCTTACTCCAAAAAGGGGCAGTATGCTGAGGTTCCCAGTGGGCATAACTCGGGGACCTGTGTTCAAGCCACTTCCAATACCAGCCCCCATGGCTGGACAGCAGGTCCACTCCTCTCCTGCATGGCTTGCTACAGACCTTCCATGCTTTCTCCAGGATCAGAGTCTGTGAGGTTAGGTATTACTAAGCTCTGTGGTGTACAACATACAAAGATACCTCCCTGGATGATATTTATGGTAACACGTAGGAAAATAAAGCAAAACTAGAAGAATTTAGAATGAGGAAACATATGGGAATTCCACTCTTATTTAAACAGAACTCTCATCCATACGGCAATCAGCAAGGATTCCTGAGGATCACTTACAGATAGGTAGGGGAACTAAACATCTGCTCCCATTGGCTCTTTGCCCCATTGCAACAAAATAGGAGATATGGTCACATTTTTCTAAAAAGTTGAGATAAAAGGTTTCAGAAGGTTTTCAGTGAATACGCATCTTCCAGCCACTTTGAGTTTTCTCATTGTTTCTAGTAATTTTTCATTTGATAATCTTAGAATTTCCAGGTGTATAATCACATCATTTTCAAGTGAGTCTCCACTTTCTGATTTTTAAATCCACCTTTTCTTTCCAGTGGCATTGTTTAGTACCTCCAGAAAAAAACTAGCATTAATGTGGTGGGAATAGACACACTTGTCTTTTTGTGTGTGTGTTTTTTTAAAGTAGGGTTGATGTTTGTTCCTTAAGTCAGCATGCTGGGTTTTGGGTTAAGTTAAATAAATATTATAATCTGAAGGATGTGACCATTTATTCTTATTCTGAGACATTTTCTGTTTTCATTTCCTTTAAACAATGATCTTGAACTTTTTCAAGAGAATTTTTTTAAGAAAAGTAACCCATGGGCAAGGGTGTATGATTTCTCCCCCTTTATAGTACTGAACTATTATTGAATTTCTGGAATTAACTCAGTATGTCATGTCATGTTATTATCCAATTTGTTGCTTGATTCTTTTGACTAATAAATTGAGGGATACTGAATCTCTTTGAACAATAATGAGAGCAGATACAGGCAGCATTGGGGGGTGCAGGGGAGACTCTGGGTGCCTCATTCAGGGGTGACCCCTCCCCCTCAAATGTTTAGGTTAGAGAGTGTTTCCTTTTACCTGTACAAATTCTCTGTTTAGATTTATTTTCATTTCTGGGGTGTTTTTCTCAAAGATCTTCTCTTATAAATGCAGTCTGTTTTATCCAAGGTTGCAGCTATATTTTGTAGCCTTCAGGGATCGTTTATCATGAGATTCTTTTCTGTAACCTGTGTTCTTACGTTTACTTTTCCCTGGTTAGTTTCTTATTCTCCAGATTTGTCCTATCTGTATAAATTTGTGAGTCATCAAGCAATTTTTTAAAATTTATTTTTCTTTATTTCTCCAAAGAATGAGTTTGGAATGTACTTGTTATTTTTATTGGTTCTTTTTTTTTTAATTTCAGGTTTTTTCTTTATTAATTTTCCTTTTTTTCTTTTTTTTATTTTGAACTTCTTGTGTTAGATTGTTAGATGCTTTATCCATTTATATGTTTTCTCTCTCTTATTTATTTATATAGGTGCTGAGAGCTATACATTTTCCTCTTGAGTCTGCTTTAGCTGTATGCTATATATGAGCTCATCATCATTATTTTCTATATATTTTGCTGATTTGATTTTAATTTCTTTTTTGACACAAGAGAAACTTTTGCTGTGGCTTTATTTTTAGATGATAGTGGATTTTTCTCTTCTGTTTTTTAAAAAATTAATGTTAGCCTCTTTTGCATTAAAATTAGAGAGTTTGTCTTTTTTTTCTACTTTTTAGAATTTATTGAGTTTAGCAAGTCTGAGTTTGCTAATCTAAGATCAGCCTGAATTTCTCCTTTTTTATAATAGAATTGACATTTCTATTGGGAAATTGAAGTTTCCCAATGGACTTCATTATTTTTGAAGTCCAACAGCTTTCCTGAAATTTGATGTTTTATTAAAGCTTTGCATTTAATCTGCTATTTTTCAGAGTGCCCTTTTAATATATGAGCTACACACTGCTACAGTGATGCCCATCACTCTCATCATTAGCTCCCGAACTCTCGGAGCACATGTAGGGGTAGATCACTGTATTAAATGTCACCCTAGTCATAGTATTCTTGTAGCCAGTGGAGATGCTAACTTCCCGAACCTCCTGCCTCAAAGTGGGATTGCTTTCTGCAATACTCCTAGGGATGCCTCTCCTTCCCAAGCCCCATCTCCTGAATATTCTGAACCCAGGAGGGCCCCCACCAGTGTTCCCACAAAGCAGAGACAAGGCTTCCACAGCCCTCTCACCTTGAGGCACATCTCCGTGTTCTTTCTGAATCTACAGCCCCCTTTATGATCTCTTGTGGTGTCTTCTTGCTTTCCTACCTCTGGTTCTGCCTACATTCATTAGCTTTCAGACCCACTTTGGAGTCTGGAGGGTCTATTGATTTTCTGATTTTGTTGAAAATACAAATTATTTCTGCATTTCCTACGCTCTTTGGTGTTCTGGATGATTTCTAGGAAAAGAAGGATAATTTTTATCTTTGTGGGTCAAAATGGAAATGTTTCATTTTTCATCTTTTCTTAGGCTTCTTAAAAATTCACCTTCTATGCCATACCTGAGCCTCAAACTCTGATCAAGACATTGACCAAAAATGGGAAGGAGAAGAAGAAAAGAACAGATAAAAGATTAAACAGAGTTTTATTATAATGGGGAATATTTTTCTAAGATTCCCAGCCAGGGGTTGATGTATTTGCTCTGGCTGCTGTAAGGGAATAGCATAGACTGGATGGCTTAAACAATGGAAATTTGCTTTCTCCCAGTTCTGGATGTTGGCAGTCTGAGATTAGGGCCCCAGCCTGGGTTCCAGGGATGGCCCCCTTCCTGAGTGGCGGGCAGCTGCCTGCTCACTGTACTCTCACACGGCAGGGAGGGGAGAGAGGGAGAGAAAGAGAGAGGAAGCGAGCATTCTGTTGTCTTTCCTCACGTCCGTGTGTCTGTCTGTCTGTGTCCAGTCGCTCAGTCATGTCCAGCTCTTTTTCGACCCTATGGACTGTAGCCCACCAGGCTCCTCTGTCCTTGGGATTCTCCAGGCAAGAACACTGGAGTGGGTTGCCATGCCCTCCTCCAGGCGTTTTCCTGACCCAGGGAGCCCACCTGCGTCTCTGGCCTCTCCTGCCTTGGCAGCTGGATTCTCTAACCACTGAGCTACGTGGAAAGGGCAGTGAAAGCAGATCAGATCCGAGCTCCATTCTTAGGTCTCCATTTAATCTGAATCCCTTCCTTACTGTAGCCAGACTGGGGGGTTAGGGCTTCCACATGTGAACTTGGGGGGCAGACGCAGTTCAGTCCACGGCAGTGGGTTTGTCTGGTTTACTGCAGGTTTAGCACGTCTGAGCCTCAGACATTCCCACTCTCCTGTCTCACTGAAACTGTTCTGCCGGGAGGCAGACCTGAGTAGACCAGGCGCAGAGTTGAGGTGGTGAAGGGACCTGGGTCCTCAGCACTCGGGGGCCGGTGGGGAATGACTGCTGAGGTCGTGGGGACCCTCCTGATGTTCCCGTGCGCTCCTGCTGGCGCTGTTCTTGTGCTTTTTAGAGGAATCCTCACATCACACGTCAGGGTACGTTTTTGTCTGGATGGCCTTCTGTCACACGTTCCCTGGGCCGTGAGAGGAGCTGTTGAGATCTGTGGCAGGATCCCGAGCTCTTTAATATTTGTATTTGTCCCGGCTCTGAGAGTACATAATGTTAAGTGGATGCCTGAATGAATAGATGTACGCAGGATAGGATGATGGGCACACGTATGCACAACCAGATGTAGAGAGCGTGTAAGCACCGGTGTGCCGTGGACGACACCAGCGAGGGTGGTGGTGGGCAGTGCTTTCTCTCTGCCCCGTCTCTGAGCATGACCGCTGGGTGAAAGAGTGGCGTCGGAGAGTCAGAAAGTCACAAGAGCCATGACAGCCTCGGACTTTCACTTTATCCTTTTGTTTTCTTCAAAATAAGTCAGATCCTCACTTGAATTCTAGATACGTTTTATTTTTTTTTTAATTTTTTATTAGTTGGAGGCTAATTACTTCACAACATTTCAGTGGGTTTTGTCATACATTGATATGAATCAGCCATAGATTTACACGTATTCCCCATCCCGATCCCCCCTCCCACCTCCCTCTCCACCCGATTCCTCTGGGTCTTCCCAGTGCACCAGGCCCGAGCACTTGTCTCATGCATTCCACCTGGGCTGGTGATCTGTTTCACCATAGATAGTATACATGCTGTTCTTTTGAAATATCCCACCCTCACATTCTCCCACAGAGTTCAATAGTCTGTTCTGTATTTCTGTGTCTCTTTTTCTGTTTTTGCATATAGGGTTATCGTTACCATCTTTCTAAATTCCATATATATGCATTAGTATGCTGTAATGTTCTTTATCTTTCTGGCTTACTTCACTCTGTATAAGGGGCTCCAGTTTCATCCATCTCATTAGGACTGGTTCAAATGAATTCTTTTTAACGGCTGAGTAATATTCCATGGTGTATATGTACCACAGCTTCCTTATCCATTCATCTGCTGATGGGCATCTAGGTTGCTTCCATGTCCTAGATACGTTTTAAATCAGACTTAACGTCTTAACAGAGGTATCAGAGGAAAGACACAAAGATGACTGAAGAATTAGGAAACCAGTTACAGAAAGCAAAGTTCAAAGATCTGGGGTTTCTCATCATTGTCAGAGAAATGAGAGGAAGTTGAACTGGCTCCACTGATAGTAACAAAATCCATAGGATGACTAGGCTGCCTTCAGCAGCCCCTGTGAGCTTTGTCTCTGAACCCATAGAAGTCACCATATTTTAGCTATTTGAGAAGGTCACTGATTTGGATTCCATTAATGGAGAAATAAAGACATTTTCAGAAATCCTTAAGACACCAAAAGACATCCCATCTCAGGAAGTTTTATCAAGGAAGTATTGCACTTAGTGCTTTAACCTATGGGTGTTACTGTGATCTAAACCTTTGATTTAAGGTTTATTAACAGGTCAAAGACTGCTTCTCTTGATTGAGCAGAGAGAGAGAGTTCTGTAGGCAGGGCTAGACTTTCATATGGAAGGTCTTCTAGTCTCTCCCCTCCAAAGGGTGTCTGGACTCAGGAAATTCTTCTTCTCATGGGGTGGAAGTCTTGTGTGCCAGACACAGTGGTTCCTGAGTGGACCCGTCACTTCTGGGCACATTTGGGAATGTGAGGTTGGACATGATGGTTCTTGAGTCTGAGGTGGATGGATCCCAGCAGAGAGGAGGAGGTATGGCTTGAAGAACCTCATCTGTGCAGATGAGATACATCATGCCATTCCTGTTGTCCTTTAGCAAACCCTACCGAGTTGGTTCAGCAAGAATTGGTCCAGTTGAGGATCATGTTCATTACCTCCCTTAGAAAAGCTTCTTAGGGAAGGTAGGTGGGATAAACTGGGAGATTGGGATTGACATATATACATTACTATGTATAAAATAGATAACTAATGAGAACCTCCTGGATAGCACAGGAACTCTCCTCCGTGCTTGTGGTGACCTAAATGAGAAGGAAATCCAAGGAAGAGGGGATGTATGAACACATACGGCTGATTCACTTGGCTGTACAGAAGAAACTGGCAAACCAGTGTGAAGCAACTAGCTCCAATAAAAAGGAGAAAGAAAAGGTTCTCAGAGGACTCTAGGAACTGGGAGCAACAATATTGCATTGACCTTGACAGTGATCAGCAGTATTGCATTGGCTGTGACTGTGAGCAGCAAGATTGCGTTGCAAATCAACTTCCCCACACTTTTAGGTTTTTTTGTTGTTGTTGTTGCATGATCTTCTTTGCATCAGAATCCATTCTGGATATTTCCCGCTCCTGTGGTTTGGCTTTACTAGTTATCTAACAGCTTTTTTTGTAATTTTGAGGAATTTTGGTCCGTTTTTCTTATAAATAAGTCTTCATGTTGATTTAGCTTTCAGAGCAAAAACTATCATTTTTAAACAAAATTTAAAAGTCAAGTGTGCAGACTTAACAGTTCTTCCCTTCCCTTCCCTTCACTCGGTCTCATGTGGAATTTAAAGAATTTTGTGGACGTGCTAGTTGTTTAGAAATTTGACCCTGGTGTTAGATTCTTAGAGAAAATCTTAAAAACGAACTATTTTGAACTTATCTCTCAGATCAATTGAAGATTCTTATTTCTTATTTGACATGTTTTAAAATCTAATACTTATAACATACGTAAAAAAATTTTAAAAAGGTAAAAAAGTATTTCCATTTCTTCCCAGGCCTTTTGATGTGCATATATAACTTAAGAATCAGTTTGATTATCTCTGGCTTCAGGTCTCAGGAAATGTTTGTCTTCAGTGTTAGTCAGAAGTCACTTTCCTCAGCCTTTCATCCTGTTTCCCCTGCCCTCGATGCCTCCCTGACTCCTGGGGCAGCTCCAGGCTGACACCCAGCTCTCCAAGGGATCATTCTAAACCTCAAGCCTGCCTTCCTATTCCTCCAGGGGTTCGCATTCCCTGCAGGACAAGTAACCCAGATCTCCTGGGACAGCAAAGCAAGCCCGGTGCCCCCCGCAGCCCTGCCCCGCCCTGTCCCCAAGGACCCTGGGCCCTGCAGACGCTGATGACTTGCCAGTACGGTGTCCTGCTTCTCCTCACTTCAGGGCTGTTCCATCTGTTTTGTCCTCTGTCTGGAGCACCCACTGTTATCACCTAGCCAGTGCTTGAGAATGAGCCAGGTGTCACCCCATAGAAAGTCCTCCGTGGCCTGTGAACTTGTCCCAGGAGCCCAGTGGTCATGCTCCTCTCCGCTCAACTTCATGGGCTCTCTTTAATGCCTCCTGCGCTACTGGAATGCTCCTTGTAAAAGGCATTTGTCTTTGCTTATCTCCCGGCATGCAGCTGCTTCCCAGATATGTAGCTTACTTCTGCTATATCTAATCTTATGAACCTCAATTATAGAACTGGGAAAACTTACTTTTTGTGTGACACCCTAGCAGAAGTTGAATTCTTTTGTAATGTATTTTCGCTGAATCCCCCAGAACTAAAAGATGGTGTTTCCCCTTTTCAAAGGCAGCCTGATGCATAATACTGAATAGAGTGGAACTGCTTTCATTTTGGAGCCTGAAAGACTTGAGCTTTAATCCCAGTTGTGGGTGAATTGGTTATATGAGTTTCAGCAAGTGACTTAGCTTCTCTGAGCATCTGTTTATTTATCTGTAAAGAAGGCCAATGACAGAACTGGACCGAGGATTAGAGACTGTGTGTCTGTAATTCCTAGCTGAGTGTTTGGCCTGTGTTGTGTTCAATAAATGTCAGCCATCCATTAGGTTATGGATTTCTGGATTTTCTCTCTCTGGCCTATTTTTTATTACTTTTCAGTTCTACGCATATAGTCAACTTTTAACATTAGGAGAGAATTTCTTCCTGAGGTGTTTAGGTTGGTGAAAACACTCTACATCCAGAAAGATATCACATGATGATAATTTAAAACAGTTAATGGGAGAATCGTAAAAACTTAGGGGGAACCAGTAAAACCAGTATTGTTGTTGTTCAGTCGCTAAGTCATGTCTGACTCTCTGCAACCCCAGGGACTGCAGCATGCCAGGCTTCCCTGTCCTCCTCTGTCTCCTGGAGTTTGCTCAAGTTCATGTCCATTGAATCGGTGATGCTACCTAATCATTAATAGATGCCCGTGGGATGGAATAATGGGCACACGTATGCACAACCGGATGTAGAGACATTGTAAGCACCCATGTGCCTCGGACACCAATGAGGGCAGTAGTGGGCACTTCTTTCTCTTTGACCCGTCTTTGAGCATGACCACTCGGTGAAGTAATGATGACCTTTAAAAAGAATCAGGAGGAGTGACAGTGGCCCCAGCATCCTCAAACCTTCAGTTTATCCTTTTGTTTTCTTCAAGATAAGTCAGATCCTCACTTGAATTGTAGGTAAGTTTTAAATCAGACTTAACGTCTTACAGAGGAATCAGAGAAAAGACTCAAAGATGACTGAAGAATTAGGAAACTAGATATATAAAGGGAAGGTCAAGGATCTGGGATTATTTATCATTGACAGAAAAGTGAGGTGACGTTGGACTGGCTCTGGTGATATTAACAGGATCCGTAGGAAGGACAGCCTGAGTGCCTGAGTCGAGCAGCCCCTGTGAACTTTGTCTCTGAACCCACAGAAGTCACCATATTTTAGCTGTTTAAGGAGACAGAGAAGGTCACCGGTTTGGGTTCCATTTTAAATGAGAAATAAAGACATTTTCAAAAACCCTGAAGACACCAAGGACATTAATCTGAAGTAAACTGCCTTACACATATCTCAGGAAGTTTTGTCAAGGAAGTGTTGTATTGTACTTAGTTATAACCAGTATAACCTCTATCAGTTAGATCAACGATGAAACGTCCAAAACTGTAGAATGCCATTATGTAGTATGGGAGGTGATTTAAGAAGGAGCTTTCAAAACTAATTTCTTTAATAACAATAATAGCTTTAAACTGTAGTATTTTTACAAGTCAGATTACAATTTTAATAAATCTGTTTCTTGTAGATTTAGAGAATCTATGAAATTAATGTCACTTGTAAGTTCACCAGCCTGTGAAGATGTTATATGAGTAACTGCTGCATTCTAGTCCTTTACTAACTGCTTCCAAAATGAGGATGATTTAAAACAACAACAACAAAACCCCAAGCACTTTAATATCTACTAGGAGATGTAAGTGACATTGAGAAAGAAAAATATGAATTCATAGCAATTTACACAGGGCGGTGATTGTGTCCTCGGTAATACAGTTCTTCACCAACAGTTCATCATCGTAAGACATCTACACTCCTAGATTCTGCACTTAGAATTTAGAGGCTGAGGGACTTCCGTGGTTGACCAGTGGTTAAGACTTCATCGTTCAGTACAGAGTGTGCGGGTTCAATGTTGAGTCAGGGAGCAAAGATCCCTCATGCCTTGCGGCCACAAAGCTGAAACATTAAACAGAAACAGTATTGTAACACGTTCAGTAAAGACTTTAAAAATAGTTCACATCAAAAAAAGAAATTCTTAAAAAAAAACTTAGAAGGTGATTTAAAGTGATAGCAGGTCTCTCCTTCACTCAACTGTGAGATTTGTCTGTTGGATTTAAAAGTATTACCATGAACCGCAAGGAGTGGCGTGTGTATGTTCTAGAACAGGGGTTCACAGTCTTTTTCTGGGAAGGACCACAGAGTAAATATTTTCCAATTTTCGGGCCATCTGGTCTCAGCGGCAGCTACTCAGCTTTGCTCGCTGGAAACTGCAGACACCTATGAGCAACATGACAGCAAATAGATGTGGCTGTGAGCCAGTCAAACTTGACTTACAAAGTCAGACTTGGCACATGGGCTCCTTCTAGAATAACAACTGGCAATCTTAGTTTCACTCGTCACTGTAATAATAATTTCTCGGCCCACAAAATCGTTAAATGCCTGGGATTTCACTTCTGTTGGCTTGAACATAGTTTGCTGAGTTGCACAAATTTATAGTATGCCACTCCCAAAGCCGCCCTTTCTCCCAGGTCCCCACTTTGTTCTGTGAGCTGCGTAAGACACCTTGCTTGCATCACATCCTTAAGGAATGTGACCTGGGTTTTTATTTCAGGGGTCTCAGCACCTCCACTCGAGATGTGAGACCAGGATCTTCATTCTTTCCCATCTCTGGTTTCTGCGGTGCCCGGGATGTGTCTGAACGTCACTGGCAGGATTCTGAGCAGATGTTCCAGGGCTCACATGACATAGTTAGCATTTTCAACCAAGTACCACTGACTGGGAAATTCACACATACATGCCATACACGTGTTCAGCTCCTGGGGTCCTGCTAAACATTTCCCCCCAGAGTCTTCAAAAGAGGAGAATAAAAATGTCTTGGGACCTACGGATTAGCATTTCTCGCAGCTTATATCCTGTCGGGGTCTCTGTTTTAAAAAGACAGGCAGCTGTTGGTGAGATAGGACTGCACATTTTGCTAAAGGATCGTTGATTCTTTAGTCCTACGCATTCCTATCTCTGCTTCTCGCTCTCTTTTTTTGAATTAAGTCCAAATTGAGGGAGGGATCAAGGGAAGGTCAGAACCTTCTTAGGAGAAAAGACACAAGGAGTTTCATTCCGTCCTTTGGCCGGGGTGTGTGTGTGGGGGGGGGGGGGGGGGGCGGGTCTTCCCAGAAATCTGCTTACTCAGCCATCAGGTTTTACTCTCTTGGCTGAGAGATTCCCCTAAAGCTGCATCTCTTGTGTGATTGCTTGCATGTCGTCAAGGCTCCTGACTAGTGTGCAGGATACAGTTACATAAGCATCAGGTATTTGACCCCTTTCCATTTGTTTTCATTTTTTCATTTGTTTCATTTTTTCATTCTATTTGTTTTCATTTCGCTTTTGCTAGAAGAACCGCCAAGTGATTCTCAGTCATTTAGGCTTCTGACCCCATCCCCTCTCAGGAGGTCTTTAAAAGATTGTTGAGATACTTTGTTTAGAACATCTGAAAATTTAAGGTCTGCCCAAAGCTGGCATCTAAAAATAAAACGTACGCTGACTGGCAGCTTGAGAAGTGCCCAGATCAGCAGATGGTGTGAAATGCAAGACTTGTAAAATGAAAATATATGCGGGAAAATACAGAACTCTTTCCTATTTATTGAAGGTCTAATGGGAACACAGGCTCTTGGTAGATGCAGTGGACTCTCAGGTTGGGGGGATGTTGGAGACAGAAGGAGTCTGAGTTCTCGCCGGGCACTGGAGGAGATCCCGCCTGAGGCCGTTAGGATGAGACGGGAAAGCGTGGTCTAAGAATGGACTCAGTGTCGCCTGCAGGGTCCATCTCGGACGCCGCAGGCAGGCCCAGTGTATCCGGTGCCTCCCCCGTCAGTGTGAAAAGAAGCCTTCAGGTGCACTCCGCAGGGTCACCCCTGCCTCTGCCTCTCCCACAATTCCAATCAAAGGCTTGTCTGGAGATGGTGGTGATGCTGAAAGCACCCCTCCAGCAATGCTGATGACGTGAGTCTGGAGCAGATAGGTGTATGATGGAAATTGAAGACAGAGACGAAAGCAGTTTTGTCCAATTAGAACATGTGACAAATCACGTAAGATTAGACTTATTTTGAGTGGATGAGTCGAAAGGTGATCTGCATAAGCAAAAAAGGGGAGAAGCGGAGAGTCACGAGATTTCTCATGACAGAATTTGAAGGATTTTAGGTGTCTTGCAGAGGATGAGATGGTTGGATGACATCACCAACTCGATGGACATGAGTTTGAGCAAGCTCTGGGAGTTGGTGATGGACAGGGAAGCCTGGCGTGCTGCAGTCCACGGGGTCTCAAAGAGTCGGACACGACTGAGCGACTGAACTGAACTGAGGTGTCCACAGATTGGATGTAATTGGTTTGAACTGGTGCTAAATGATGACTTCTCCCAAGCAAGAGCACGTGAGCTGTGTCCACATCAAACAAAAATAAAATAACGATATCAACAGAAAGTCCTCTCCCTTCATGTCTTTTACTGAGAAATGCATTTCCTGAAAGTCAGTTGATGATAACCAGTGGATGAACATTGACTATTTGATTGACCGTGAGTTAACTAACATGTGCTTTCCCAGGCACCTTGACCCAGTCAAACTCCCCACTGCAGAGGGGAACCTGAGCCCGGGTTGGGAGCAGGGGGCTCACAGTTGCCCAGTTTTCAGATGGTAAGTGTGGATGGGATTCAGGCCCTGGCCCCTCACCACTGTGGGGTTTTTTGAACACTGTCTTCCACCTCCACTGTTATAAACCATTCATTAGAAGACTCATTTAAATGGAGGATGGTGAAAGCATCATGAGAAGAACGGGTCTTTTCAAAGCCTACGGTTGAACTAGCCCCACTGTTGATGGACCGTTGTATCTGTGAAGCAGGCCTCTGTGTACAGGACCACCTTTCCTAGCAGGCACAGTGAGAACAGGAAGACGGGGACAGAGGAGAGAACTCTGACCCTGGGGGGACCCTGGGGACATGGTGGGTCTAGTCCACCACTGAGGAAGCAGCCTTGTGAGTCTAGTCCTTGTCCCCAGGCTAATGACCTCATCTGTGAATGAGGGGTTTGGAGAAAACAATCCTAATTTCTCTTCAAGGTTTATTCTTTCTTGATTATATAAACGAAGTATGGAGCACCTTTGTAAAAATTACTCAGTTAAATAATCAAAGGGAAGAAAGATCTGACCCACTAGAAACTAAAAGGTTTCCAGTGCTAGTGTGGTTAGGAAATGGGGCCCAGGTGTTTGTTATGAGACAGTGTGGAGAAAATCCAGTTAGAAGAAGTGTTGACGACGGGGTTCCCATGGGAATGACTTCAGTACACATTCTTTGCCCAGACTCAGGCAAAAATCCCCTGGAGTTCTTTCTCTTCTTGCTTTCTGCATTTGTTTTTTTGATGAAAAAGAAGCCCCAAACTCAGGAACTACAATCAGCTTACCCTGAACAACCTTTGGAAAATCAGAAACCTGAATGTGAAATGAGTGTGACAGCCTCGAGCAAAGACCTGATGCTCAGGCAGCAAAGTGATGCCGCTCAGGCTCCCAACCTTAAGGACCACGTCCTCGGTCCCTCCAGGGAGCCGTCCTGAGCTCTTCACCCAATGGCAGCTGCCGGAACTGTAGGCTTAGCCGCATAGCCCTTAGCAGGTCATTTCTTATCACTGTGCTGCTTTAAACTCTGACTCAGTTATCCAGCTGGGAAGCAGAATAGCATCATTCTTTCTTCTTTTTTTTTTTTTTAAATGATTTTATAATATATTTATTTATGGCTATGCTGATTGAAAATAAAAATGACTTATTTTGAATGACTTTACAATTTATTTGTTTGTGGCTGTGCCGGATCTTCATAGCTGTGTGGGCTTTTCTCTGGTTATAAGGAGCAGAGGCTACTCTCTAGTTATGGTGTGTGGGCGTCCCATTGCGATGGCTTCTCTTGTTGTGGAGCACAGACTGTGAGGTGCACGCACTTCAGTAGTTTCAACTCCCAGACTCAAGCACAGGCTCAGTAGTTTTGGGGCAGGGGCTTAGTTGTGCCATGGCATGTTTGATCAGGGATCAAACCTATGTCTCCTGCATTGGCAGGCAGATTCTTTACCACTGAGTCACCCAGGAAGACCCTAGTATTTCTTTTAAATGCATCGATACTGCCCCATATAAAATAGATGAACTATAAGTCTCTCGAGTTATTCTAAATTGTTGATTAGCCCAGATAGGAGTTTATCAATTTTATTGATCTTTTCAAAGAACCAGATTTGACTTTTTTTAAATTTTCTCTATCATTGCCTGATTTTGATTTCATTAATTTCTGCTCTAATTGTATTACTTCCATTCTTCTGCTTGCTTTGTGCTTAATTTTCTCTTCCTTCTCTACTTTCCCAAGATGAAATCTTATGTTATAGACATTAGATCTTCTTTTTTAACATTCAAATTTAATGCTATCAACTTGCCTCTAAACACTGCTTTTGCTGCATCGCACAAATTTTAATAGGTGGAATTTTTGTTTTCCCTTTCTTCAAAATATTTTTAAATTTCCCTTAAGATTTCTCTTGAGTGATGGACTATCTAGAAGTATATTGTTTAACTTCCAAATATTTGGGGACTCTTCCAACTACTTTCCTGCTACTGATTTCTAGTTTCATTCTGTTCTGGCCTGCGAACATACTTTGTAGGATTTATATCTTTCCAAAAGTGTTAAGGATGGTTTTATCACCCAGGATATGGTCTGTTGCAGTGACTTCCCCTTGTATGTCGGAGAAGACCATGTTTTCTGCTATTGTGAAGATGGTATGTTCTATAAATGTCAGCTTGATTGGTGGCTCAGCTCAATGTGAAGTCACCAACTCTCATAGTGGATTTGTCTGTTCTTTCTGTTCTATCAGTATTTGCCTCATGTATTTTGACTCTGTGGTCATTGGATATGCATTTGGTATTATTATGTATTATTGGAGAATTCACCCTTTTCCATTACATAAAGTCACTCTTCATCCATGATAATCTCCCTTGCTCTGAAGTCGGCATTATCGAAGTTAATAGGACTGTGGCAGCTTTGATTAGTGTCAACAGGTATTTCAAACAGTGTTCTTAATGAAAACAGAAGCTTTTTGAGGCTCAGGAACACAGATCTTATTAAAATCCCCTTCTTTCAACCTTAAAAATGCATTCCACTGTATATTAGGTGCGGGCTTCCCAGGTGGCTCATTGGTAAAGAATCCACCTGCCATTGCAGGAGATGCAGGTTCAATCCCTGGGTCGGGAAAATGCCCTGGAGAAGGAAATGGCAACCCACTCCAGTATTCTTGCCTGGAGAATCCCATGGACGGAGGAGCCTGGGAGACTGCAGTGCATGGGGTCACAAAGAGTTGGACAGGACTTAGCGACTAAACAACAAAGCAACAATGATACATTAGGTGCAGACAGATACTGTTTGATTCCCCTTACATGAGGTGCCTGGAATAGGCAGATTCATAGAGTCAGAAAGTACAGTGGTAGACGCGGGAGTGAGCGTTTAGTGGGGACAGCGTTTCAGTTTAAGAAGGTGGAACATTCCGGAGGCTGATGATGGTGAGAGCTGCCCAACAACATGAACGTACTTAGAGCCTCTGAACGGAACAGCTACATGTGGTTAAAACAGTGTGTTTTATATTATGTGATTTTTTACTACAATACAAAGTGTTTTTACAAAATGAATGAGATACACTCAGGACTCCGAGAGACAGAGTTAGGAGCAAGTGAGCCCGCTGCTCTTTGCTTCACGCTTTCCCACTCCCCACACAGTCTGAGCCCTGCTCTGCGAGACCGAGCCCCCCAGAAGAACCCGTGCTCCCACGGAACCAGGGAAGAGTGCGGACCTGCACACGGTTCGGGTCTCTTGTGGCTGCGGTAAAACATGACCGCGAATCTGGTGGTTTAAAACAATGTCGTTTTCTTCTCCCTCAGTTCTGGAGGCTGAAAGGACGCAATCCGTTTCAGTGGGGACAGAGTCAAGGCGTTGACAGGGCGGCTTCTTCTGAAGGTTCTGGAGGCGAGTCCGTCTCCTTGCCTTCCCCACCTTCCAGACGCTGCCCACCTTCCTGCATCATTTCAACCTCTTGCTTCCATCATCACATCTCCTTTTTCCCTCTGATCCTTCTGTGCCCCCTCTTACAAATACAAATCCCTTTTTACTGGACCCACCTGAACCGTTCAGGATGCTCTCCTCATCTCAAGACCCTCACCTCAATTGCATCTGCAAAGCTCCTCTTTCCCTGTAAGGCTGCATCCCTGGGTTCTGAGGATTAGGGTGTGGATGTCCTCAGACCATGTCCCAGCCAACTGCACAAGATGCTCAAGATGCAGGGGTCTTGGGGGAAGTCAGCCCACCACACAGGTGCCTTCTCCTATCTCATCCATCATGTCACTCTCACCTGCAAAAATAAACAAGGGAAGAGTGCTGGGAGCATTTCCAGGAAACTCCCTCCATGTGTAGACATGAGAGAGGCGAATCACAAATAAGCAGAAGCCAGGTCAGTCTGGGAGTCCGACCTGAGATGGGTTCCCAAGGACGGAGCCCGAGTTGTCATGGGTGTTTGATGGGGGTGCCTCCAGGGCCAGGGCTGAGCCTGCTTGCTGGCCATGCCTACCCCTTGTACTGGAGAAGACTCTTGAGAGTCCCTTGGACTGCGAGGAGATCAAACCAGTCCATCCTAAAGAAAATCAGCCTTGAATATTCATTGGAAGGACTGCTGCTAAAGCTGAAGCTCCAATCCTTTGTCCACCTGATGCGAAGAGCCAACTCATTGGAAAAGACCCTGATGCTGGGAAAGATTGAAGGCGGGAGGAGAAGGGGATGACAGAGGATGAGATGGTTGGATGGCATCACTGACTCAATGGATGTAAATCTGAGCAAACTCTGGGAGATGGTGAAAGAGAGGGAAGCCTGGCGTGCTGCAGTTCATGGGGTCTCAGAGAGTCGGATGTGACCGAGCAACTGGACAACAGCAACCCCTGTCCTCCTCCTCTCTGCTCAGAAGCACAGGGGCTGACCTGGCACCAGGGTGCTGCAGGCTCTCAGCACGGGAACGGGTTGGAGGGACACTGGAAAAGGAAACCCATAACCCTTCTTCTTTACTTTTTGGCCTTACCGTTGCTTCTCCTGGTGTCAGCTCCTGTCCAGTCACCTCTGGGCTCTGCTAACATCACCTCCATCCCTTTCCCTCCAGCCTGGGGTCTGGCGTGGCATCGGGTGGGCTTCCTCTGTCTCTAACCTTTGGTTTGCCTTGCCCTGCTCCTCTAACTTGGCCTCTCAATTCCTTCATTTCTGGGTAACTGTGCTCTGGGTGTGTAGTAGTCGTCTCTAGCTCCTAACGAGTTCCTCCCCCAAAGCTAGTGGCTTAAAACCACATTTACCACCTGTCTCAGTTTCTGGGCATCTGGGGTCCAGCCACAGCCTTGCTGGGCCCCCTGACTCAGGCTCTGTCTGAAGACTGTCAGCTGGGACAAAGGCATCCCAAGACCTGCCCAGGACGGACCCGGGCTCCCTCACGCAGCGGGCGGCGGGGTCCAGCTTCTTGTGGATGGTTTGTCTCGGGGCCTCCGTTTCTCATGAGCTGTTGGTTGGTTGCCTTAGTTTTTTGCTCCTTGGTCCCTGCCACAGGGCGGTTCACAACACAGTCACTGGCTTCTTCTGAGCAAGCTAGGGATGAGGCAACAGGGCATCAGCAAGAGGAAGACAGGGGGAAGACAAAGTCATGGTCTTTGCAGCCTCACCTGGGAAGTGACATCTGAGCCATCGCCTTTGCAGGTTCTGGTCGTGGGAGCAGGTCACTGGGTCCTGCATGCAAGGGGAGGGGGCAACACGGGTGTGAATGGGAGGGGATGTTGGGGGCCATCCAAGCAACTGGCTAGTGCAGACACATGCCTCACCCTTAGGTGTGGTTCCGTATCCCACGATACAGTGCATCTCTGAACCATCCTGATTCAGCTACCGAGTTCAGTGTCCACGAACAGTTGCCTTTCTGCCTTTCTTGTCTGTACTGGTGAATCGGTAGGCTGGCTACTCGCAAATCCAGGGAAGTTTCTCCTCCCTGTTAGAGAAGGAGCTGCTTATGGGAGGCTGTGTGTGCCCACGAAGCCGAGGAGTAAATGTCGATTCCATCCTGGAGGCTGGCAGAAGTTTCCAGGGCACGAACACCTTGTTCAAATCCACCATGCCCAACCCCAATGATCACAGATGCCCAAGCTTAGAAGAGCGATGCATTTCCACCGTATTTATTTTCAGTGTGTGAAAAAGTGTTAGTTGCTCAGACTGTAGCTTGCCAGGGTCCTGTGTCCATGGGATTCTACTGAAGTGGGTAGCCTGTCCTTTCTCCAGGGGATCTTCTCAACCCAGGGACTGAACCCAGGTCTCCCGCATTGCAGACAGATTCTTTACCATCTGAGCCACCAGGAAGCTTTTTAAGGTACCAGCCGCTATGCTTGGAGAACTTGGCCTGTCTGTTAGAAGGTCCGTTGCTTCTCTCCGAAGGTCGTTTCAGTGTTGACAGGGCACCCTAATCCTTCAGCGCGGCGTCAGTGTGCCCCCCCCAACTGATAAGCAGCCCTTTTGCACCTTTGTTCTTCTCTGCAATTGCACTCCCTCGGTAATCACCACCGTACGCACAGCTCAGCCACACTGAAGGCTTGGCGATTGGCTGTCTTATCGGACTCCTCACAGCTGCTTCAAGGGAGGTTTGAGCACTCGATCTTTGCAGGGGGATCACTGCAGAAGCAGGAAGAAATTTCTACGTCCAAATGATCCTTTCTAGAACCACTGGCAACAGTTCACTTTTTCTGTCTTTGGAAGCTGTTCATCCAGACCAGTCGCATCCCTGCTCTCACTCCTTTTCATCTGTGAAACATGCACCCTAAGCCTCCCACCATTAGGAGGTTGTTGTTGTTTGACCACTAAGTCATATCCAACTTTTTTCCATCCCCATAGACTGTAGCCTGCCAGGCTCCTGTGTCCATGGGATTTCCCAGGCAAGAATTCTGGAGTGGGTTGCCATTTCCTTTTCCAAGGGATCTTCCAAACCAAGGAATTGAACCTGAGTCTCCTGCATTGCAGACAGATTCTTCACCACTAAGCTACTCGGGAAGCTCCATTAGTACGTATGAAATGCCTTCAACACACTGATGAAGCTTATATTTTTTCTGTGCCTATCCCATGGTCTTCCCCACACAAGACAAAATAGAAACCCAGCTCATCTGACATTTTCCCACTGTCTCCCATCATTGAATGAATGATGATGCTTGAGAAAATATGACAATAATAGAATGATTGCCAACAGCCTTTATTTGGGGCTAAGGTGCTGGCTCAGATGATAAAGACTCTGCCTGCAGTTCAGGAGACTCGGGTTCGATCCCTTGGGAAGATCCCTTGGAGAAGGGAATGGCAACCCACTCCGATATTCTTGCCTGGAGAATCCCATGGACAGAGGAGCCTGGCGGGCTGCAGTCCATGGGGTCTTAAAGTGTCAGACATGACTGAGCGACTGACACTTTTCACTTTTCGCTTTCACTTTCAAGTTTAATGTGTGTTTCACTTTATTTAATCCCAAGCATTTAACAGGCTTTATCTTACTTAATTCTGGGAATAAAATCCCTCCCACCCTTTTCCAGATATGAAAATAGAGGCTTGGGGAGACGAAGGGACTTGCCCATAGGCACCCAGTGTTTAGGAGGCAGAGATGGGATTCCAGTCCCAGCCCCTGTGTTCCTAGCCAGTGCTGTCCCTAAACAGCAGGGAGAGATGCCCCCTCCCACCCCCCAAAATCAGGCACCACCCCTGGGTCACGCCAGAACATACCTGGGCATTCTGCACTTGTTTCCTTCCCTCAATTCCTTCTCCTTCCTCAGGCCTCGGCTTCGTCCTTGGACAGACTGACTCCTCCAGGCCCGAGGATTCTACCCCTTCTCCTAAGCCTTTCTACTTTTCTCATAAAAGCCTCCCTGTCCTTTCTCGAACCTGTACCCGTGTGTGTGTGTTCGGTGTCTGTTACCTCCTCAGCCTGCAGCTCTGTGGGCTGGTGGGGCTGGGGTCTGCTCTGAGAAGGTGCTGTTTCTGCATACCCCCAAAGGGTCAGCACCCCGCACCACCGCCCGTGGGATGGAGCTGCATGTCTGCGGGAGTCTCCTGCAGGGGAGGGCTGGCTGCCTGGCGCCAGGCAGTGGGCAGGTTTGGGCCCCGGGCGTGCTCATCTTATTCGTTCCTGTCCAGTGTCCCTTTGGCGGAGCCTCGGGCTGGGAACCGTGCGGTGCCCTCCATGAACCCGTCCCCTAGTGGACAAGACAGATACTCAGAGAGTTACAGTTGTGAGATTCCTGTGCTGAGGCAGTTGAGTATAGGGGCTGGGTGGGGGTTGGGTGGCGCAAGCAAGGAGCCCCTAACTCAGCCCAGGAGGTCCTGGAAGGTTTGCTGGCCCAAGTCTTACATGGTGTCACTCCGGGGCACACACTCTGGGGGTGTGCCTGGGGAGCTGGAGCCTACAATGCCCTGGTTCTGCTGGATAAACTCCCAAGGGCACTTTCTGGGCCTTTCGAAAGTGAAAGTGTTCGTCGTTCAGTCGTGTCTGACTCTGTGACTCCATGGACTGTAGCCCACCAGGCTCCCCTGTCCATGAGATTCTCCAGGCAAGAATACTGGAGTGGGCTTCCATTCCCTTCTACAGGGGATCTTCCCTATCCAGGGATGGAACCCAGGCCTCCTGCATTGTAGGTGGATGCTTTAGCAGCTGAGTCACTGTGGAGGCCGGTTCCCAAACTTCGAGCTCGCTGGCCTCCTGGTTCCCCATCATCAGAGGCACACCTGGCGACCCTGCTTCTGAGCAGGGGGATCTGAGGCTGCCCGCCCTGAGAGCTGACGGGCGGCCTTTTGTACTGAGCAGGGCTCAGGCGGGGCTGACCTGCTCTCCGCTTTCAGTGGCTTTCGTTCTGCCGAGAACAGAAGCTCTGCCCCTTCCTCATGCCCTCTGACCTCCTGCCGGGGACCACAGGTGGCTGTTCTTCCTGAAACGGCCTTTCTCGGGGCTCACTGCTTCCCTGCTGAAGCTCAAGGGCACTCTCATCCGATCTCCTGCCCCCACAAGCTGCTGCATCTTCCTAAATTCCACAGAAGGAAGTTTCTTGAAGCCTTGGACCCTCCCTCTGGGATCCATACGCAGCTGAAATGAAACATCGCTGGCTAGACTGACACATGCTGACACATGCTCATCTGGGGGCCGAACCTGGCAGCAAGCAACAGCATTCGCGATTCTGCTTTCACGTTTGTGTAGGGCCGAATTAAGCACATTAAACTCAGGCATCTTTCTAAATTAGGCAGTTTTGCCTGGAAGGTTCAAATGTTTGCAACTCAAGCGTCTCTAAATTCATGATTTCTTTTTTTTTACTGTTTAACTTTTATTTTTTTAATTCATTTATTTTAAATTGGAGGATAATTGCTTTACAGTGTTGTGCTGGTTTCTGCCACACATCAACATGAATCGGCCGTAGAAATACATGTCCCCTCCCTCTTGAACCATCTTTCTGACCTCCCACCTCATCCCATCGCCCACTCATGATTTCTTTATAAATTAATTTTTCTCATCAATACAAGAAGAGAAGAATTAGCATTACATAGTTAAAATAATCATAATGAGTCTATTTCATAAAATATATGTATATACTATATGACTGCATGTGCATATATATCTTGAAATATAAAAGCCAATAATTAAAAATTCGGTGAGAAAATAAAACCCTTCATAGGAATAGCTGTGGGTGAGAGTAAGGGTTTGGTTTGGCACAGCTGGCAGAGTTTTGACATCAGGAACCTGGATGCCACCACCTGTGCCGTACGTCTCTTTTGCTTAAACTGCTTCTATTTCAGTCCTGCATGGTGGCTCCCAATTATCTGTGCCTTTAGAGCAAACTATTACAGCCTCTGCTTTTGCCAGTAGCTTGAATACCTCTTCCTAATAGGAGCGGATCTGAGATCTTTCTTTGAGCTCAAGCACTTTAATCGTTGAAATACATTGCAAGTGCAGGCGAATCAAGACTGTCTGCCCAGACTTGAGGACCTCGAGGCTCTTCTTGGAAACCTGCCTAGAACCCCAAAGCCATCCGTAGTTTGCATATAGATGAACTTCATGAAATTAAAAATAAACACGTGACCATAATATTTATGTGTCCGCCTTTGTCGCTTGCCCTGGGAGAAGAGTGAGCAGGCTGAGCGCATTCATTTGCAGTGAAAGCCGGGGGCTGAGCAGTTTTCGCTGCACCTACAGTCGGCGGCACGTAATTACAGGTGGTGTTTTGTAGGCGAGGACAGCAGTACTGTAAAAGGAAGTTCAAAAGGCACTCATGAAGCCAGTAGTGTTACGTAACAGTTGTGGGCTCTCTCCTGTTGGGATTTTAATTCCTACAAAGGACCATGGATGCTGCGAATGTGGCAGTCAGGATAGGTGAGGTTGTCGTTGTCGTTGTTCGGTTACCAGGTCATGTCTGACTGCCCTCAACCATGGACTGCAGCACGCCAGGCTTCCCTGTCCTTTACCATCTGCTGGAGTTTGCTCAAGTTCATGTCCATTGCATTGGTGATGCCATCCAACCATCTCATCCTCTGCCGTCCCCTTCTCCTCCTGCCTTCAGTCTTTCCCAGCATCAGGGTCTTTTCCAATGAGTCAGTTCTTCCCATCAGGTGGCCAAAGTATTGGAGCTTCAGTTTCAGCATCAGTCCTTCCAGTGAGTATGAGGTTATGCTGCTGTAACAAATGGTCCTGGATATCAGTGATGGCCAGCAGAGTTCTATTTCTTTTTCTTTTCAGGTTTTATTATATTTGTTACAGTATTTGTTCTGCTTTATGTTTTGGTTTTGTTGGCGACCGGGCGTGTGGGGTCTTAGCTTCCCTACCAGGGACTGAACCCCCACCCCCCATGTTGGAAGGTGAAGTCTTAACCGCTGCAGCACCAGGGGAGTCCCCAGAGTTCTCCTGTTGTTCTGCTTCTCACTCACGTTGCGTTTTCATCATAGACAATTGCTGCAAGCCTCACTACATCCTCTTTCCTCCTGATTCTAGGTGAAAGGACCTTCTCATCTAGGCCAGGAACAGGGGGTGAGAGATGGCAGAGTCACACCGTGGCACTTAATGCTTCTGCTCAGATGTGACTCCTGTCACTTCCCCTGATAAATCTTGAGTCACACATCATGTTAGCTGAAAAGAGAAATACAGTTCCCTGAACAGGAAGGCCATCCCACATCACGTGAGCCAGTTTGAAGCGGGTGGAACGGCGTGCAGTGGAGTTGTCCCCAGAGTCTGTACCGTCCTGTACAGACTGGGTCTCTCACGCCTGCAGATTTCTGCAGTTTTTCTAAGAACAAAGGCTTTTGAAAGCAAATGCTCATTGGCTGCTGGCTCATTCGTCCGTCACTTCTGAAATCTAAATGGTTCTTTTTATGTCATTGTGACTGTTCTGGCCAAATTGTGATCATCTGATTTTTAAGCAACCAACGTTCATTTTTAGGGCCCTACAAAGTCGCCCGCCTCTCTTGCCTTTCTTATTGTACATAGAAGCGTCAGCTGTAATTCCTGGGCAGGGGGCTGGGATGCATGCAAGCCCTGTGGGTAACGCGTGGGATTCACACACCCATCTCTCTCCTGCTAATACCTACAGTGTCCCAGGGACCCAAGCTTTCAGCCACCTCCTGCTTCACAGAAGTCTGCCTGGAGCACCTTCACCTTCTCCTTCATTCACAACTTCCCTCTTGGGGAGTCCGAATGTCCTGATCTAGTGGTCAGACCATTGACTGCTGCATCTCTCTGCTCTGTTTTCCTGGGACTCTAGAAACTTTTTGCAAGCAGAAGCTCTGCCCTGGCATTCCAGCATTCCAAAAGCAAAGAGGCAGATTAAGCCCTCCCTGCACTGGACATCTCTGAAATTCTCTCTATTAACCTGAGTGGATCTCTGATCTCTGAAATGACAACTTAAGAACCTTCTGATAATGAAGAGTGTAATCCAGACCTTCTTGATTTCTCTGAAATTGACCAAGAAGTGATTTTTTTAAAGTTCAAAAATAATATATCCCAATTTTGTTATAACGTTTACTTACTACTGAAAAAGTTAACCATTAATAGTGTGTTAAAGTGAAAGTGTTAGTTGCTCAGCGTGTCCAACTCTTTGTGACCCCATAGACTGTAGCCCGACAGCTTCTTCTGTCCATGGGACTCTTCAGGCTAGAATACTGGAGTGGGTAGCAATTCCTTCCTCCAGGGGATCTTACCAACCCGGAGATTGAACCTGGGTCTCCTGCATTCCAGGTAGAGTCTTTCCTGTTTGCACCACCATTAACAGTGTAGTGGATCCAGAAATCTCTGTGCCCAGAAGCATCATTCAATAAGAAACACGTTGCCAGGATGAGTGTGGCTGGGAGAAATTAGACTTCTGACTCTTCTTCTACAGAACAGCTCGATGGCAGTGATCCAAGCCACATTTGTGACTTTGAATTGAAAACTGCATTTATCTGAATGACTCGGAATTAGCATTCCTTCTTTAAACATCCTCTGTCAACACACTGATGACTCAGCTGGTTGAGAAGACCCTGTGATGTGTCTAGTTCACTCTCAGCCCTGATCTCTTTTCTCCTGACCCTCTGCTCTCCTGGAGGTGTGCTCGCACCCCCACCTGGCGTCCCTGTGCAATCTCTCCCTGCCTCCAGACTCAATTCACCCGCCCACATCACTCCTTTGTTGTCGTTCCCTCTCAAAGTCACGTCCGACTCTGCGACCCCATGGACTGCATAGGCTTTCCTGTCCTTCACCACCTCCTGGAGCTTGCTCAGACTCTGGTTCTTTGAGTCGATGATGCCATCCAACCATCTCATCCTCTGCTGTCCCCTTCTCCTTCTGCCCTCAGTCTTTCCCAGCATCAGGGTCCTTTCTGACTCGGCTCTTCACAGCAGGTGTATCTCACCTTGATGGCCCCTTATCACTTACCTGAGACATCACACAGTCCAGGGCACCCTCACAGGCCTGGCGCATTCACCCACGGCATGCCAGCAGAAATCGTGAAATCACTACAGAGTTACATCATTGAATTAAAATGTTACTACCAATCGCTTAATGAGAATCCTGTAATAAATGGAGGGGGGGCTGAACAGAATTATTGATTGAAAGGAGCAATACATGCGTCACAATTGCCCTCATGAGTAGAGACTCTCAAAGACTTAGAAGAGGCTGTTTTTCATGAAACCAGCTGAAGTACTGGTTAAATCTCTTCAAATAAATGGACTTGTTAAGAAAAGGGAAAAGCAATTTTTTTCTTGCTAATCCACATTTTAATTACATTGTTTTTAAATATCCCTCTGGAAATGAAAGTCTGTATTATGAATCTTTCATCAGTGAAAAGCCATATTTTGATGGTTGACAGACTCTTTTTCCAAAGCTTTGTGGTGCCAAGACTAATGAGTGTGAGCCTTTGTTACAAAACTTTGTTTTTTTTTCTTTCTAAAGGCATAAAATCACCCAAATATCATTTTTAAGCATGTTAGCAGAAGTTGGACCTGCTGTGCCTCACATGCTCGGAAGCCTTGGAATATAATACAATTCAGTCTCCTAAGAAATATTTCTTGAACATAACACATTTTATAAATGTTCTGTGGTAGCTCCTTCCAGTCCCCACAAATCCCTTTTTGGTCTGGTCATTCAAAACAGATGGTAGAAAGATGTGTTCTTATATAAGTTCTCTTTTATAAATTCACCATTTATTATTTTCAGCCATAGATGCATAATACCAGAATAGATTGCCCTTCTTATTAACTTTCAAGAGATCTCAGAAGTTAAAAAAATTTTAAAGGGAGCTATATATTTTTCCTTTTAGTAATCTATCTATATTAAAGATTTAGAACCATATAATATTTTTAAAGGGTTTCCCAGGTGGTGCAGTGGTGAAGAATCCGCCTGCCAATGCAGGAGACGCAAGACATGTGGGTTCGATCCCTGGGTTGGGAAAATCCCCTAGAGAAGGAAATGGCAACCCACTCCAGTATTCTTGCCTGTAAAATTCCATCTTGCCTGTAAAATTCCATGGACAGAGGAGCCTGGAGGGCTGTAGTCCATGGGGTCATAAAGAGTCCGACACGACTGAGCACACACAGGCAGTATTTTTAAATACTTTAGTTAAAATGCATTCTTTATTGTTATTCCTTTTTAAGGGGATGAAATTGATGGTCCACCCATCTTCTTACCCCTGAAAGGAAGGTTTAGTGCTGTGCTAGTCAAGTGTCAAGGTCTTTATTTGGCCTCTTGGCCGTTCCTGGGAGTGGCTGCTTCTTAGGACCAAGTTAGAGGCCAAGAAAAATGTTCTAAATGGGTCTTCTTACAAAGTAAGCATCCCCCATAATCTGTGCTCCCCTAAGGACTTCAGATGAACTTTATTGAGATGAAACTTACACACAGGAGATGCAGTATGTTAAGTGTACATACATCTCTGAGTTTTCACAAATCTGTGATCCTGTGTAGATGTTAATACTAGAAGAGTCAAGACATGAAACATTATCCTCTAATGTTTCAGAGATCATGGGTCATCAATGAAAGGCATCATCGTTTCTTTTAATAGCACGTTTCTTGGGCTTAGACATCTTGTGTTAAGAAAGTTCTAGATCTTACCGTCCGGCTTTCCTAAAAAAAGAAAAGGAAGGAAAAAGTGATCCAGCTGTAAGACAGGAGCTCGTGTGGTCTCCATCTGGTCTTGAAACTTAACTCATTTGGGCCTGCAGACATCATTGCAAGAAGCATTGTAAAGACAAGCACTGCACCCCTTCAGATGGCAGAGGGGAGCATGGTGAGCAAGATATTGGAACCAGAGAGTACAGAGGGGCCATGGACTGTGGGTGGACCAGGGCTTGTCAGGTGGGACCCTCCACCACACAGGAACGCCTCTGTTAGGACAGCCCCCTGGGACTTCAGAGCACTCTTACCTGGGGATTCTCTCTGGGTGCACAGAGGAAGGGGCACGGGAATGACACCTGTTTCTTTCTCAAGATGTAAGAGAAAATGTGGGGAAATGGAAATAAGCATTGCAAAGCATGAGAAATGATGAGTCCTCGCTCATGTTACTATGAAAATCCCACTACAGTATATACTATTTAAGAAACAGGGAGGGAGTATCATTTGGCAAGTAAAAACAAGCCATGCAGGCCTCCTGGTTCTGTAAAAAGAGCCAGGGTCAAAAGATCAGGTTTAAATAAAGAAATAAATATGAATTTGTTAGTTATTTCAATGCTTACGCTAGCTATGGAAGAGAAGCTATGGATGGCAAGGCGATCAAAGCAGTCCATCCTGAAGGAAATCAACCCTGAATATTCATTGGAAGGACTCATCCTGAAGCTGAGGCTCCAATACTTTGGCCACCTGACGTGAAGAGCTGACTCACTGGCAAAGACCCTGATGCTGGGAAAGCGTGAGGGCGGGAGGAGAGGGGACGAAAGAGGATGAGAGGGTTGGATGGCATCACCGACTCATCGACATGAGTTTGAGCAAGCTCTGGGAGGTGGTGAAGGACAGGGAGGCGTGGCGTGCAACAGTCCATGGGGTCGCAAAGAGTCAGACACAATTGAGTGACTGAAAAACAGCAACAAACTTACATTTTCGCTTTTTAAATTAAAATAAAATAAAAATAGATGAAAGGGTTTGAGTTGATTTTTCAATGAAAGCATTAAGTCATCTGAGCACTTTCATCTGGCATGAGAAAACTTGAGAGTGACATCCTGAAGACTGAACATATTTTTTGCATTTTAACCGTAATGCAGACAATATGCCATTCCTAATAAAGAAGTGGTTATTTGGGGACAGGAAGTACATATTAAATTATAATTACAGCGACCAAATGTTTACTTGCTGTAAATAAGGATCTGGGTGGGATTTGGTAAACACATGTGCATTTCCATAGTGTGGTTTTTTTTTGAGAAAAGGTATGTATAAAGCTCTTCATAAGTCCACAGGGACTTCAGATTTGACCCCTGTGATAAACAAGTTCACCAACTCAAAACCAAGGGGTGGACGTGGAGACCGGAAGCACAGCGAAAACGAGACTTTTAATGACGGTCTTGCAAGGTCTGGTGGGCTGGCGGATGTCTAGTGGGCAGGCACACCCAGAGAGATTACAGCAAGCAATTTATTCCCTAACACGCAGGTCCCTCCCCCCGATTCCTCACTAGCTGAGTACTATGGGGCGTACAATCTTCCCGGATGTCACCGCCCCCACCCCCCCACCAAGTTTCATTATTTCCTTATAGGGTATCCTTCTTTCTCCCTTCCCAGCTTACATCTGCATTTCTCAGCAAACACTTTCTGGCTAGTTTATCCCTTCCCCCAACATCCTGTTTGCTTAGGGACCCTCGAGGTACATCAACTGTGGCACGTCCCCAAGTCCTTAGGCAGGTTTAGAGACAGGGCGCGGGCGATGGGTGGACTCCTGTCTCTCTGGGATCCAGTCTGATCTCCTTTCCCCAACTCTAACTTTACCTAGAGTGCTGGCCTCAGCTTTGTCTTGAAAACGGAGCACTTCAAGTTTCTCTTTCTTAGATCCCTTAAGGCCTAAAAGAAGGTCCGCTGTGCAGACTAACTTCTTTCATCATGGAGCTTCTGCGAGTCCCAGGAAAGAGGTGCGTGCGCTAAGTAGCTTCAGTTGTGTTCCATTCTTTGCAACCCCAAGGACTGAAGCGCGCTTAGCTCCTCTGTCCCTGGGATTTTTCCAGGCAAGAATACTGGAGTGGGCTGCCATCTCCTCCTCCCGGGGAATCTTCCTGACCCAAGGGTTGAACCCGCACCTCACTCTGTTTCCTGCATTGGCAGGCTAGTTCTTTGCCCTTCGCACCACCTGGGAATCCCAGAGAGTCGTGGCTCAAAGCCACCTCTGTTCTGCCGCCCCAGGCTTCCAGCAGGTTGCAGACTCTGGCTGGACGTTCGAGCCCGGAGCAGGGGCTGGGGGTTCACGGCAGGTTTCCTGGGTTCTCAAGAGTCTTTTCGAATTTTTTGAAATATTTTTGCATATATTCATATGCTTTAGCAGTTTTCATGAGAAACTCAAGGTGGTCAATGACTGTTCCCAAAATGTGATGATCCTAGACTGCTCTTTCTTCCCAACCTGGGCCTGCCTCCACTTCCCACATGACATCCCAATTGCTCTCCATTCCAAGATGCTGTGATGGAAAAGTGGTGCTGTTAAAATCAGTTCATCCTCAGATGGCAAGTCAGGCTTCTTTGCAGGTACCTGGGCATGCATTGTATTCATCTGTGTGCCTCTTTGTGCTTGACTGTTTGACAAATCCATCTTTGAAGTCATGTGTCCAAATCACTGTTACATAATATACCCTGTTGAATCCTCCTGTAGCCTGGGGCGGTGTGGGGAGCGGTGTTGTGGAGGTGTCTTCTTTGAATGTTTCTTTCCCAGAGGAGGGAAATGTCCTCAGTAGCAGTCATTCATCAGTCAATGAGTATGTATTGAATATGCCTGCTACATATTTAAATGGTTGTCTTTGAGTACCAATTCTGTTAAAAGTTATAAAGATTTAAGTAGCACTTGATATTCAGCTTGTTTTTGAGTTTTGGGATAGGAGTGCATTTTTGGCAAATTGTTCAGACCTTTTGCTTTTAAATTGAGAATGGTTGGTTCATTGTGTAGTTTCAATTGCTTAAATTCAAGTAGAAAACATACACTTGATTCAGTACTTTGTTGTGGATATTTCTTTAAATATAATTTTATATGTGTATGGACAAAAAGAATTACAAACTTAATATATAGAAATTAAAAGATGTTCTTAAAATAGGAGGGTTCGATATTAGTACTTTACAAGCCTTCTTAATTTATTTCAGGAATATTGCATTCCTATCATTTTGGCCAGCATTTTTATCATACACGTGTGTGTGCACACTCACATGCACTTGTATGGTTTTACAATTGTCATGTAATCTTTTAATAGAGGGACTTGGTTTTAAATACTAATTCAATTCAGAAGAATAAAAGATCTCCATACTTTTATACATATACACACACATGGGTTTTGTATAATAAAATTGGCCCTTCTCCAGGGGATCTTCCAAACCCAGGGATCGAACCGGGGTCTCTTGCATTGCAGACAGATTTTTTATAGTCTGGGCCACCAGGGAAGCCCCAAAATACTGGAGTGGGTAGCTTATCTCTTCCTCAGCAGATCTTCCCAACCCAGAAATTGAACCAGGGTTACCTGTATTGTAGGCGGATTCTTTACAAGTTGAGCTACCAGGTTAAAACTAAAATTGGCAACAGAGTTCAAATCAGTGCAGCCAATCCTTTGGCTTGTGTTAGTCTTATGGTTTAGATCTGCACAGTCCAGAATGGTAGTCACAAGCCACATGTGGCTATTCAAAATTAAATTTAAGTTAAATATGACAAAATTTTCGTTCCCTTGCTGCCACATTTCTCGTGGTTACCGTTGTGGACATCTCAGATAAAGAACATCATTTATTCAACCAGCTTCCTAAAGCTGTGTGTTTAGGTCATTTTCAGTGCTCTAGTGTTATACATAATGCTGTAGTGTGAACTTCATGTATAAAATTTTGCACACATCTTTCATATCTCCTTAAATTGCAGTAATTCATTCATCATTCAGTGAATACTCATAGACAAGCTATTATGTTCCTAGAACTATTCTATAGAAATAAATAAAATGTTTAAAAATCCTTAGCATCATGGGACTTTTGTTCAAGACAATGAACAGTTAACAGAAATGAAAAGAAATGAAGGAAAGAATAAATAATACATATGTTAATACATTTGCATAAAAATAATCTTTAATAGCTGCACATTATATGAGCTATTGGGCTTCCCTTGTCGCTCAGGGGGTGAAGAATCCACCTGCAATGCGGGAGACTTGGGTTCTATCCCTGGGTCAGGAAGATACCCTGGAGAAGGGAAAGTCTACCCACTCTAGTATTCTGGCCTGGAGAATTCCATGGGGTCAAAAAGAGCTGGACACGACTGAGCGACTTTCACTTTCACTTTCATATGAACCATGTGTTTCGGTGAATCCCAGACTTAGTTTCAGCCTGTGATAACTTTTGTGGTATAGAAAG
Organism: Cervus canadensis; assembly: GCF_019320065.1. Classification (NCBI taxonomy): domain Eukaryota; kingdom Metazoa; phylum Chordata; class Mammalia; order Artiodactyla; family Cervidae; genus Cervus; species Cervus canadensis. The sequence goes on from NC_057401.1 coordinate 62,127,153, forward strand.
TTCTAACATTCTGTGTCTCAGTTTTTAAATCTTTTCCTTTATGGCTCATGCTTTTGTGAGAACTTTAGACCCAAAAAACACTATCTATAAAGGGAAGATTGGTAATTTTAGAACATTAAAATTTTAAATTTCATTTGTGCAAAGACACCACTAAAAAAAAGTGAAGAAGCAGGACTTGGAGAAGATGTTTGCCATGAATACTTCTGATAAAAATCTTCTCTCCTATAAGTTATGAAGCCAAAACTGCATATATATGGAAAGTATATGAAATATATTTTTCAATGATAATGTCTAAATTACAAGAAAAGGAGAGGTATTCAGCCTCCCTCATAGTCAGGAAAGCTAACAGTGAGTTTCAGTCACACAGCCATCAGACTGGTAACATTTAAAGAGCCTGACAGTTCCTCAGTGAAAGGACTGAGAATTGGCACGTGGTTGTTGACACTGAAAATTAAAATAATTACTCTAGAATAAACTCAGGCATGCCTTTGAACAGAAATGCTACCTGTTTGATATTTCTGGAGAGGCTTCAATGAGTGTCCCCAAGAAGACAGTTTCCAGAGTATCCATTTTAGCATCATTTATCTAAATATAAGCCCAATCATAATACACAATGGAAAGCAAATAATGTGTCCATTGCTAGGAAAATGAAAAAATTAGCTTATGGTATATTTATAGACAAGAATATTAATCAAACTTGAGTAAAATGAACTGTGTTTATAAGGATCTAGCAGAGATGGTCATCCAGAACATCGAATTGAGTAAACTATAGGAAACTGCTGAATACTGCGTATATGTCGAATGCCATTTGGTATGATTAAAACATAGAGAACAGCAGTGAGTTTTATTTCTGGTACTGTTCAAATATGGTAAAAGTACAGGCAAAACCAGGAGGCCAGTGGTCCCTGTGAAGAGAAGGAAAGGGTGTTTCTCAGGAGTTTTTGCATCATTTTTATAGTTGTAGATGGTAGCTTCATGGGTGTTTGTTATATTATCTTTTCTGTACTTTTCTGTCTTTTAAAATTTTTCATTTTTCAAAAGCTGTTACAAATGAGAAACAAAAAATTTCTAGTGTAAGGGGAAAAACGCCACTTTAAGAAGTCTGTCTTTCCCACCCCAAAGTCACTGCCTTAGTTTCTTTCCATGGTGTTCATCGTCTTTGCACAAGTTCAACATCCAAATGTCATTCTGAACATTGTCTTTTGAAATTTATGGCCTTGAAACTTCTGAGTGAGCCTGAATTGAAAGTATTAGGCATGATTCTCATGGAGAACAATGATGGTAAAAAGTCTGCCTGAATTCTGACAACATTTTTCTGGTATTTAACTTTGATCATTTGCTTCACTCTGTTTTTTAAAATACAGGAGCATTTTGTTCCCATTATTGATTGTTTTTGTTCCCACTGATTTTTAACAGTGCGTGGGGAACAGTCGAGATTGTGATTAAGCGGCCTTAAAAGCTCGTGCTTGACTTCCTTCTGAAGTGGCACACCGTTTAGTCTTTTTTTTTTTGCCTTCTCAATGACTTAACAGGCAAATTAAAATATAAGATAAAAAGTGAAATTTTTAAGTGGGAAGGCAAATTATAAATCTCTCTTTGCAGAAATATTAGAATGTATAGATAACTTAAATGCCCAGATGTATGTAGTCTTTAAACATGGTTACTCTAACATAGGGCTTCCCAGGAGGCTCTAGTGGTAAAGAACCTGCCTACCAATACAGGAGATGTTAAGAGATGTGTGTGTGATCCCTGGGTTGGGAAGATCCCCTGGAACAGAAACTGGCAACCCACTCCAGTCTTCTTGCCTGGAGAATCCCATGGACAGGGGAACCTGGCGGGCTATGGTCCATAGGGTCACAAAGAGTTGGACACAACTGAAGTGACTTAGCACGCAGACACGCGCTGGAACATAATGGGGAGCGTCCACGGTCAGATTGTGTACATGCTGGGTACCCCTGGCAGCCAGTACGACGCTGGGTGTTACGCAGGGCACAGGTTCCCTTCCTGGGAGAAGCTCCGTCTTGGTGCCGTGACCTCACAGCAGCCGCCTTTATGTCTTGCTGTGTGTGCTTGCTCAGTCGCTTCAGCTGTGTCCGACTCTTTGCGACTCTATGGACTGCGGTCCACCAGGCTGCTCTGCCCAGGGGATTCTCCAGGCAAGAAGACTGGAGTGGGTTGCCGTGCCCTCCTCCAGGGGATCTTCCCAACCCAGGGATCGAACCAGTGTCTCTTATGTCTCTCACATTGGCAGGCGGATTCCTAATCACTAGTGCCACTTGGGAAGTCCTTATGTCTGGCTAGTTCCCCTCTAACTCCACTGAATTATTCACTTTCTCCAAAGTGAAAATTTTGACTCTCTACAATACTAAGCTTTCAACACCCAAGAATCCTGTATTGCATTTTTAGCAATGTATTCATGTGATAGTTTCCCTATGCATCAGCAAAATCCTATAGTTTTGCTTATATAGGTCTTGTACATTTTTTTTGTTAAATTTTGAGTATTTTTTATCTTTTTTAACTCTGTGAATGGGTTTTAATTTTTTAAATTATGTCAGAGCAACTTCTGATATGTAGGAAAAGCTATCAGTTTTAGTATTTGTAGCTTCTTACAGGCCAGCTCATTGAGCACTCAATAATTCTACTTTTGGTTCTGTTTTCTTTGCCTTATGAATGTGTCTGTGAATAATAATCATTTATAATATAATTTATAATAATTTCTTATAAAAATAAGAGAGATTGTTTATATCTCTTATTTGTTTTTATTGGATGAAGTTAAACTCCTGGAAAGGCATTAAGTAAGACGGTTAGAAATACTCATTCTTGTGTCATCAGATGTGAGTGCAGAGGTCTGTCTGACTTTCCTTCCCCTTGATCCTTGCAGAATTTTAGTTTATTTGCTGTGATAGTTCACTTCTTAGTGCTATTGTGTGCTTGTTGCTGAACATAAAATATGTCCATCATTTCTATTTTACTTAAATAGTTTATATAAGTAATTCCTTTGGATCATCCCTGTCCAGAACACACACACACACACACACACACAAAGAAGGAGAGAGCTTGAAATAGCAGATAAACAAACTGATGACCTTGATGAAGACACATCTCAAAAAGAAAAGCCTGTTAGTTAAAAACCTGAGAACCTCAAGACTTCTAAATTTTTATAAAACGATTCCCTTTCTCACATCCTCAGTGCTTTTATGAGCCATTTTTCTGTATTCATCCTAGGAATCCATTAATGTCATTAGGTCTTATTTTTTTGGGTTTTCCCAAACTGCCCTCATAGACCAATATCAGATTTTCAGTTCAGCTGGGAAAAATATCGAGGCATCCTCATGCAGGTCATTTCCTTGTATTTTTATTTTATCTTCTTAAATTTTGAGTCTCAGACTTAATCAGCATGTTTTGTTGTCCTTCAGATTTTTCTGTTTTAAATGCATCATGTTGGCCTTGTTCTCTTTCCTGACATTTTGGGAGACAGATTTAATCTTTGATTTCACCCTGTTTGGAATCTATTCACAAGATTTGTGATCTGTGATATTTACCCTTTAAAAAGTAAAGTTAAAAGGAATTAGCAAATCGTACTGTTTAAACCAAAACCAATACAAACTAGCTAAATATTTATAAGTGCCCTTCCATAAATGTTGTCTGCATTTATGACTGATGGAAATTCTCCCTTCTCCACAGTCCTCCAGGGTCCAGTGACACAGACTTCATAGAAGGTAAACCAAAAATAGAACATCCAGACTTCCCTGGCAGTTCAGTGGTTAAGACTTCCCCTTTCAATGAAGGATATGCAAGTTCAGCCCCTGGTTAGGGAGCCTAAGGTCCCACATGCCTGACAGCCAAAAAAAACATAAAAAAGAAACATTATTGCAACAAATTCAATAAAGACTTTCAAAATGGTTCACATTTTAAAAAATGTTTAAAAAACATAAAATATGGAGCTGAGACATAGGATGAGGGAGGGCGCCCCCATGGAAGAGAGCCCTGGGTGTTGTCCCGAGCATCCCTGAGCCCAGAGGAGAGGCTGCGCGTGTGACCCTTAGGCTCAGGACACATTCCCACGAACACCTGCTCCATAGTCACAACCCACTTTTTGAAATCTGTTTTGATTCTTAAAATCAAAATGTGCAGACTGCCTGAGTTGTAGTCCTCTTGATGGCATATTCATAACTGCCTTAATATATGGAGGCTTTTAAAAGCCATGCATATAAAATGGAATGCCGCTTATATAACTTTATATAACCCAGACAAGAATAGCATCTTCCAGAGTTGATAAGGAGACCAACACGACTTGTGTCTGGTGCGGATGCATCTTGGTCAGCCTGAGAAGCACGAGGCAAGGAAGTTGTCAATGGGAGCTGGGAGCTTTTGCAGCTTCTTAGGGAAGCCAGGGCTGCCTTGAGTAGCAGCATCTGGTCTTCGGTTTTACATTATATCTTAACATTCATTGCACATGACTATCTCAATGTTCTAAGGTTTGGGGGAGTGAGGCCTCTTGGATTCTCAACTCTGTATCTCTGCAGCACCTCCTCCATTGTCTGTGGTCAATAAATGTTCGTTGAAGGGAAGGAAGGGAAGTCACTCAGTCATGTCCAACTCTTTGAGACCCCATGGACGGTAGCCTACCAGGATCCTCCGTCCATGGGATTTTCCAGGCAAGAATACTGGAGTGGGTTGCCATTTCCTTCTCCAGGAGATCTTCCTGACCCAGGGATTGAACCCGGATCTCCCGCATTGTAGGCAGACGCTTTACCATCTGAGCCACCAGGAAGTCCAAGAGTTGGTTGGCTGAGTGAGGAATCAGACAGGCTGGGCGTTAACACTGATTTAATTTAAAAAAAACCCCTCCTGCCATCCCAAGCACAGTCATGGAGGGAAGAAAAAGTTGGGGGCGGGGGGACTGGTTTAATTGCATATTCGGACATGTCTTTGTTACATGTGATGCTTACACCATATTCCTATTTGAGTTTTGTATATGTCTGCTCAGTTGTGTCCGGCTCTTGGCAACCCTACAGACCATAGCCCGCCAAGCTCCTCTGTCCATGGGATTCTGTAGGCAAGAATACTGGAGTGGGTTGCCACTTCCTCCTTCCAGGGATCAAATTTAATTAAATGGATCATTTTGAAAAGGTTACTTCTATAAAAGACAGTCTTTGTAAGTAAAAATGTTCCTTCTCCACATAAAACTGGTAGCTTTAATTACTCAACACATTTTTTTTTTCAAAAACAGTTTAATAAGGTTATCTGTTGATCTGCTTCCATTTCTGAGCCAAGAACCATCCTAGCATTCGGCATAAGGACACGTTTACAGACTAGGTTCAGGAGATGAAAGATTTAAGATCCACTTCTAACTGTAACAGGAGAGGCATTATAATATGAGTAGTATACCTATAGAAAAGGTCAAGGAAGTCACTGTAACTTAAGTGGGAACAGCCGGATAGCACACCCACAGGGTTGCCAGCATGCTGGCACTGTTTTAGTTCCTCTGCGTACATTAACCCACATGCTTCTCATAGCAGCCCTGGAGGACAAAGGGTGACTACTTTGCCCCAGGCCATCCAGCTGGCGGATGTCCAGCCTGTGTGGAGTGTTGGGAGCTCATGGCCTTCATGGTGGCATTGGGGGAACCACTGTCTGATCATGAGCTTGGAAGGAAGGTGCTTTTGAAGTCACTTAGTTAATTCTATACTGCTACCACCCAACAAAATTGAAATAAATCACAGTGGAGATCACCCCAAAGGAAAATGGAAGGCTCCTCCTGCCTTTAATCTTTCCCAGCCTCAGGGTCTTTTCCAACAAATGACAGAGATAGCAAGAAAATGCAACGTTGATTCAAGTTCTCCCTATTTGCTACAGGGAGATTTTTCTAGTGGGGACACTGACATATGCCAATCGCCACTGTGTTATTTTCTCCCAGTTAACAAAGAGAAATGCTGAAGCAGATGGAGGTGAACTCGTTCTTAAGAAGGTCAGACCCTCAGAGATTAGAATAGTGCGTGTGCACACACACATATGTAGTATGTGTACACACACACACACACACAGGGCTGTATCAACCCCCAGGAGAGTGGGTGTGCCAACCCATTCACTCACTTGGTGAGCTAAGAGAAAAGCTCTGCCTTCCCCCTTGCCCGATTCCTTTAGGGCTGGCCTGTTGACATTCGAAAGTTCATTGTGAATTCACTTGGTATTATTCAAGAGCCATTCAAAGCACATGTAAATGAAATCCTGAGCAACTCATTAAGACGTTTATCAAAAGTGCTTTCAGTTTCTTTTCAAAGCTAGAGAAATAAATGCAGAACTGAGGAGTTTTCATCAGGCTTATCTTTTTCATGTGCTAAAATAACTTATGGACTGCCTTGGTTACCATCAATTCTTCACGGAACCCACTTTAGTTCGTATCAATAGGGAGATGAATAATGCCTGGGTAGAATCTATTTTAAGTCACTTATTTTCTCCAACATCAGTTTGCTTCATAAGTTTTGAAAGGAGAAACATCTTCTCTTATAAAACGTTATGTCACACAGTTGACTGAACTACGAAGTAAACTTGATTTACGGGGGCCACCTGGATATGTAGCAAAGAGGCTTGTTGTTTATCGTTTAGTCACTAACTTGTGTCCAACTCTTTTGTGACCCCATAGACTGTAGCCCACCAGGCTCCTCTTCATGGAATTATCCAGGCAAGAATACTGCAGTGGGTTGCCATTTCCTTCTCCAGGGGGTCTTCCTGACCCAGGGATTGAACCTGAGTCTCCTGCGTTGGCAGGTGGATTTTACCAATGGAGCCACCTGGGAAGCCCAATAAATAGGTTAGCATCTCCCAAATGTCTTCCCACACCCCTTAACGGGTGAGTCTCCACGATGCTCCCCAGAGAGAAGGGTCTCATTTCCACACGGAAGGCTCCATACTGTCTGCCCTCCTGTGAAATAAATCCCATCACCAATTGAAGATGAACAGCTCGGAGCCGTCTGTCCAGCTGTCCCAAAGGTACTTAATCATGGAAACTTTTCCCATTTAACCCTTATTAATACCATCAGTTCTTAGAAAAAATTGCTTTGAGAAGCCCAGCTTAGCTTTCTTCAAACAAGAGAAAAAATAAATCTGGACACTTCTTATGTGTCTAATAATGAACCCAAAGTATTCTGCAAGGATTTTTCTCCTGGAGTGAAGGAAGAGTTGGTACAGTGTACCCCAGGGAAGGAAAATTTGAGTTCAGGGAGCAAGTCAGCCAAGGTGGGTCCACGCCCCCTGAGGGCGGCTGTAAATTGCCATTCATGAGGCTGCTCCCCCAGCAGCAGAAGAGGAAATGAGACTGTTCTCAGGAGCCGCAAGACATCCCAGAGTCCCCTTTCTTCTTCCTCTGTGACTCTGCAGACCTGAACTCCACTTTGCAAAGAAATCTACAGCTCACCAGCGCCTCGGTGAACCCTGAGATACTGGCTGGAGGGACCGTTCTCCCTGGTCAGGGGCTAGACGCGTCACACCGTGAACCTCAGGCTCCTCAACGGCAAAATGGGGGAACTGGCCACTACATGACTTCATCTAATGTTCCAGGATTTTGCCAGTGAAGTTGCAAAGTATCAGTGTCAGGACCCAAGCATTGTATTTTTGATCTGAAATAACATTAAAGTGACTAAGCCTATAGTGACTTCCCAGGTGGTAAAGAATCCGCCTCCCAATGCTGGTGACCCAGTAGACGCCAGTTTGATCCCTGGGTCAGGGAGATCCCCTGGAGGGATCCCCACTCCTGTATTCTTGCCTGGAAAATCCCATGGACAGGGGAGCCTGATGGGCTATAGTCCATAGGGTCGCAAAGAGTCAGACATGATTGAGTGACTAAGCACCCAAATCTACAATAACTTTTCATTAAAGTTTATTATTTTAAGAATGTGTTGATCAGTCTTAGTAATTTTAGGTAAAATTTATATTTAAATAACTGTAAATTGATTATATGAACAGTTCTATCATAAAGCCAGTGTTTGAGTTTGGGATGGGAGTTCCCTAGAGGTCCAGTGGTTAAGACTTTACCTTCCAATGCAGGGGATGTGGGTTCAGCCTCTGGTTGGGGAGCTGAGATCTCACATGCTTGTGGGGCCCCCAAAATACAAAATATAAAACAGAAGCAATACATTTATAAATTCAATAAAAACTTCAAGAAACGGTCCACATCAAAAATAAATTTGGGAGATTCTTTTCAGTCTAGATCCATCTGTTGCCATAGCACTTTCCTAGGGCTATACAGATAAATTTTCTCTACTTTTTAGGTAATGATTTAGATAAATTTATGTGTGTAAAGGATTTACACTTGCCATCTTTATTGCTGCAGCCTTTGAGCTTTAAAAGTACTGCTACTGTACCATCTTTGGACTTCAGGAGTAGCTAGTTGTGCTGTTTATAGTCCTTGGAATTATTGCTTTAGAGCAAATAGGATTATCTCACAAAACTCTTCCTGATTTCTGTTGTTTCAAGCACAACAAATTTGTCTGCCCTTGATTTTGGCATTTCCTTATTTTTTTTTAAGTGATATGGATAATAAGTGATACTTCAGGAAATTGTGTCCTTTTTTACTTTAATTACTAATGAAACTCACTTTTTTCTTCCCCAAGGAGCACTAAACTCTTTAGAGTTTATATTGTGTAAACCTGGAACTTCTTGCCTCTCAGGGACGTGGTTTTGTTAATGAAGTCCGGTGCTTTGTGTAGATATTTGACTTCACCAGTCAGGTTTATCTCTGGTGTTTCCTAATTTTTCCTTTCATCTTAGTTTTGTTGGGTTTCATTGTACGGACTTATCTTGTGTTTATATAACTGCTTCATTCCTGTATTTGGTCAATCCGCATATTCTTCTCTGATGAGTACCTATCAATATAACTCACTCTGTCAGACCACGGAAACAAAAATGAACATCTGACCTGGACTCACCTCTCAGAGAACCTCGGATGTGAAATCTCTGTCAAAAGCAGAGTTGCCTTCTCTCCCTTTTCCCATCTTTTCCACTATAACTGATTCTGTTGCTTTAAGAGAACAACATTCTTGATTTTGTTTTTAACATTTTGTGGTCTAATTTTTAAAATACTTCTTGTCCATTTGGAACTTAAGGTAGTATGTGGTGAGAGCTCAAAATTCAAGTAAGGTTTTCTTTTCATTAGTACGCATTCCCCAGAACCATTGATTTTGTTACTGATTTTCATTTCTACATTATCGTGGCAATCTTATTTTTAATATTCAATATATTAACTGTTTTCTATAACTCAGACTCTGAACTTAGACCCTTGAGCCTCTCATTTTTATCATAGACATAGGTCTTCATTAAGTCTGTATGCATGCTCAGTCATTACATTGTGTCCAACTTTTTGCTACCCCATGGACTGTAGCCAGCCAGGCTCCTCTGTCCATGGGATTTTCCAGGCAAGAATACAGAGATTGAACCCGGATCTCTTGCAATGGCAGGTGGATTCTTTACCACTGAGCCACCTGGAAAGCCCTCATTATTAAATCTATGAAAAAAAAGTGAAAGTCACTGAGTCGTGTCCAACTCTTTGAGACCCTAGGGACTATACAGTTCATGGAATTCTCCAGGCAAGAATATTGGAGTGGGTGACCGTTTCCTTCTCCAGGGGATCTTCCCAATCCAGGGATTGAACCTAGGTCTGCTGCATTGCAGGTGGATTTTTTACTGTCTGAACTACTAGGAAAGCCCAAGAATACTGGAGTAGGTAGCCTATCCCTTCTCCAGTGGATCTTCCCGACCCAGGAATTGGACTGGGGTCTCCTGCATCACAGGCAGATTCTTTACCAGCTGAGCTACCGGGGAAGCCAGACCATCAAGTCTATAGTAAGATAATTTAAAAGAAAGTTAATAACTATAAGTAGTGTCATCCTTAGGGCTGCTACCATAATTAGCATGTTGACAGCCCTTTCTTAAGTCATTTTTCTTAGGTTATGGAAATTATGTTATCTGAGTGCCTGGTCTCACTCCCAGAGATGTACTATGGTGTTATGGTGAACTTCTCATTGGGGATGAAAACAAATTCTAAGATTAATTTGATGCATAACCATGTTTTTTGCTCCTACCAATGCTGAGAATTCTTCATCAGAAAGGCCTGTGTTTGATACTGCTGCCAGAGCTGTAATATTTTTCCTTGTTGGAGATAAAATAGGGAACTTCAGAGTTTTCTAATGAAATGAAAGAATATTTGCCAGCCCTTCTCACTGCTTGGTTCATGATCTAGGTGAACTTTTGCTTCATTCTCTTCAATTGTTCTAGAAATTGTTGTATTTTGTCTAGCTGTGGAGCTTCTTTTTGTGTGTGAGGAATACATTTTTCTTATTTCTTCAGCCATGCTTTAGTGGGCCAAGCATGAGACTAAGTTGACATCTGTAGAGTTCCCATCCTTTCAAGTTAAATTGCGGCAATAAAGCCTGCAATGTCTATTCATTGGCTGGTTGTCAAATAGACTAATGCTTATGACAGAGCTTTGACTGCTCACTAAATGTTCTACTAAAACATAAGTTACTTTGCATTAAGAGGCGTTTCCTGCTTAATAGTTATAGACCAGAGCGTGTCACCCCGGGGCCATATGCTCTGTTGGAGGTGTGGATGTCGGAACAGGCAGTCCCAGTTCAATATGGTGAGTGCTGGGAAGCCCCCAGGAGAGCTCCTCCAGGCCTAGGGTGAGTGGGGGGCAGTGTGTGGCTCCAGAGAAGAGGACATCACAGAACTGAGTCTGGAAGGCTGAGGTCACCACACATACAAGCACTGAGATCTAAGGATGCAGATATGTTCCTTGCACCTACACCTGCTGCAGGTGGTTTGACCTGACTCGGGTGTGAAGGTGAGATCTTACAAATGAGGCTTGAAAAGGTCTTGGGCCATATCATGAGAAACGTATGTAGTCTATGACAAATAAATTGCCCTTCAATCATAGGCACTAAAGACACAATTACTTCCATGGTGGCTCAGACGGTAAGGAGTCCACGTGCAATGCAGGAGACCCAGGTTAGATCCCTGGGTTGGGAAGATCCCCTGGAGGAGAAAATGGCAACCCACTCCAGTATTCTTGCCTGGAAAATCCCATGGACGGAGGAGCCTGGCAGACTACAGTCCATGGGATTGCAAAGAGTCGGCCACAACTGAGTGACTTCACTTTCACTGACACAATTGGGCTTCCCAGGTGGCTCAGTGGTAAAGAATCGCCTGTCAATGCAGGAGACGGGGATTCAGTCCTCGGGTCAGGAAGAGCCTCTGCAAGAGGCAATGGCAACCCACTCCAGTATTCTTGCCTCGGAAATCCCATGGACAGAGGAGCCTTTCGGTTACGATTCATGGGGTTGCAAAAGAGTCAGATATGACTTGGTGACTAAGCAACAACAGCAACAATAAAGAGACACTCTAATTCTAAGCAATGCAAGGACATCATCCTCGAGTCCTGGAAAGCACATGTAAATGTCTACCATCCAACCACGCCACAGTTCCCGCCCAGGTGTGTAGCAAGGTTTCATCTGTTACCAGGTGACTTCACTTAGCTGACTCTCTAATATCCCTCCTTTCCTTCATCTCCAAGTTTCTTGGAATAGAAAATATTTGAAGCTTGGTATTCATATCCCATTTCTATGTAACTTCAGGCCCAGTCATTATTGAACTGCTATCTCAAAGATAGCTTTGGTTCCCCAGGTAATAAGCTCATGGTTGAAAGAGTGAACTGCTCAGGTTGAAGAAGAAAAGAAAGATTGGTTGTCTGCTTTTGGATAAACAAAGAAGACTGATGCTAATGCCCAAAGCAAGGCTATTGGGAATGAAATCTCAATTTAGCCTTGGTATTTAGGCTTCTATTCACAGACGTTCAGAAATGTTCATCCTCGTTTGAAGATAAATTCCCAACAGGTGAATATTAATAGAACTATTAATAATCTTGGAAATGTAAGGATCCTTGGATATCTTCTGAATTGATCTCATCGATTTTATAAAAGAGGAAACTAATTAAGTGACTTGCTTAAGGTCATACAACCTTTTCATTCCTGTAGGTATAACTACCTGGTTTCTCTTAAATATTAAATATTTAAGCTTTTCTCTAAAGATCAAACTCCAAGCCAGAGTGAATTAGGGGTTCATTGAGAATCTGTGACCTCAGTGTCTGGCAGCCATACATTTTTCAGAGACAAAACGAAAACACAGAGAAACGTGGATCAAACCTGGTGGTTCCTTGATTTTTTGACTAGGACAACTGGACTATGGATTACAGTTCATCATAAGAAACTTAAATGGACCAGCTAAAATGCTTTCTGAGTTTTATAATATTGTTGTAATATATATGGTTTAACACAACATGTCTTGGCTGTAGCATTTGATGTAGCCATTGCAGTTTAGACTTCGGTAAGATGGGGAAACCTAGAGTGGACATTCCTTCCTAATTCAGTATATCGTGAGTAGATAAACCAGTACTTTGAAACATGAGTAGAAGCAATTAAGTGGGGGCCAAAAATGAAGGTGAGTTGAAAAAGAAATGCAGAAGAAAAATATAATACATAATCAGTAACTAGCTATGTAAGATAAGGAGCACGCATGCATGCTAAATTGCTTCAGTCATATCCAACTCTCTGCGTCCCCATGGACTGTAACCTGCCAGGATCCTCTCTCCATTGGATTCTCCGGGCAAGAATACTGGAGTGTGTTGCCATGCCTTCCTCCAGGGGATCTTTCTAACCCAGGGATCAGGCAAAACATTAAAACAAAAACAAAAGCTTGTATTTGGGAGTAAAAAATAAAACCACACAGGAATACATAAGTATTTAAAAGCCCTGCCAAATAGAATTTCACCCTTTCTCCTAGACTATGGCTTCCTGAGACTTTCTTTTAAAATTTCATTATGTTGGCAATAATTAGAATATTGTTTCAGCTTAGCTTCATGGTAATAATGCTGTGATGTTATCTATTTTGTGTTAAACAATTGTGACCATAGGACAGCAGACATTTGTCCTTGACTGTTGTAAATGTTGGAGAAGGAAATGGCAACCCACTCCAGTGTTCTTGCCTGGAGAGTCTCATTGACCGAGAAGTCTGGGGAACTACAGTCCATGGGGTCGCAAAGAGTTGGACCCGACCGAAGTGACTGACACTGAGCCTTGTAAATGTTCTTTCATTATTAGGTCCTCAGTCTTCAGTCTTACAGGGTCCTCAGTCTCTTTGTTTATTCTTTGATAGTTTATCCTACCAGAAATATTCTTAGCTGATATGTAACTAGAGGTGTATTATAGAACCCAGAAGCAATAGCTTGCACTTTGGAATATGTATATTATGTGAATCATTTTCTTTTATGGAATTGAAATCTTAGTTTCCATCTATGGAAAGTAATGTTGTTCAGTATTTTCTTCACTACATTTAAAAGGATGACCCTTAAAAAAAAAAAAAAAAGATGACCCTTGCTTATTGTTGGTTTTTTAACTGAAAGAGAACAAGACCCTATTTTTCTTTAATCAATTTCTGAATTTTCTGGGAAACACTGGAATTGCTGGAGCTGCATGAAGTGACCATTTGATTTATGAACCATTGGTTTCCAGGTTACTCAAGAACACCTAATATGAAGCATATTTTTCATAATTAGTAAAGGTGAACATTACAAATAACCTTTTTGAGAGCTGTGTCATTGCCATTCTTTCCCTCTAAAAGTCTATCCACAGAGGTTGTCCTGGAGCTTCCCCTGGAAACTGTGGTCCATTAACGTGAAACTATAAGTAAAGATTCTAAAATGAGGTTGTAGTAGTAGTTTAAACTTCAAATTAAAAAGCTATTGTGTTTTTCACATTTGAAATCTCCATTTCATTCTGCCATGTGTCATCTGTTTCTTTCCTTAGACTTTCTATTAGTGCTTTTATTTCCAAAGTGTTTGCCCGTGCTTCTTGGAGGTTGCTATAACAGCCGTTTTAAAGTCTTTGATGATTTTAACATCTGTGACATATCAGGGTTAGTAACTGTTGATTTTCCTTTTACTTGTGAGTTGAGATTTTCCTGGACCTTACGAATTTGGGATTGACTCTTAGACATTTTGAGTATTATGTTACAGGATTCGGACTCTTGTTTAATTTCCAAGAAGAATGATGTTTGTTTGAACAACTGACCAGGTTATTTATGGGCTGCAGGGTTTTTTATCTAACTTATTCTCCTAAAATAGGGATTGTATTCATTAGTGCTTTGGACTGAATTGTGTCACCTCCTCACCCAGACTCATACACTGAAGCCCCAACCCCTAGTGCTCAGAATGTGACTGAGATGGGAGATAGGGTCAGTCAGTTTAGTTCAGTTGCTCAGTTATGTCTGACTCTTAGTGACCCCATGGCGGCAGCACGCCAGGCTTCCTTGTCCATCACCAACTCCTAGAGCTTGCTCAAACTCACGTCCATCCAGTCAGTGATGCCATCCAAACATCTCGTCCTCTGTTGTCCCCTTCTCCTCCTGCCTTCAATCTTTCCCAGCATCAGGGTCTTTTCCAGTGAGTCAGTTCTTTGCCTCAGTTGGCGAAAATATCGGAGTTTCAGCTTCAGCATCAGTACTTCTAATGAATATTCAGGACTGATTTCCTTTAGGATGGACTTGTTGGATCTCCTTGCAGTCCAAGGAACTCTCAAGAGTCTACTCCAACACCACAGTTCCAAAGCATCAATTCGTCGGTGCTCAGCTTTCTTTATAGTCCAACTCTCACAGCCATACATGACTACTGGAAAAACCATGGCTTTGACTAGATGGATCTTTGTTGGTAAAGTAAAGTCTCTGCTTTTTTATATGCTGTCTAGGTTGGTCATAGTTTTTTTGTTTTTTTTGTTTTTTAAGGAACAAGCGTCTGAATTTCATGGCGGTAGTCACCATTTGCAGTGATTTTGGAGCCCAATAAAATAAAGTCTCTCACTGTTTCCATTGTTTCCCATCTATTTGCCACGAAGTGATGGGACAAGATGCCATGATCTTTGTTTTCTGAATGTTTTTTTGATAGGGTCTTTAAAGAGGTTCCTAAGTTTAAATGAGACCATTAAAGTGGGGACTAGTCCAATACAACTGGTATCCTTATAAGAAGCTCTTAGGACACAGACCCCCAGAGGGAGGAAAGCATGTGAAGACATCAGAAGAAGTCCACCTACAAGTAGAGGAGAGGGGTCTCAGGAGAAACCAACCCTGCCCACACCTTGATCTCAGACTCCAGCCTCAAGAGCTGTGAGAAAACTAGTTTTTCCCGTGAACATCACCCAGTGTGTAGTCATGATTATGGCAGCCTGAGCCAAGTAGTATATTTAGATTTGACAGTATTTGGTCATTATTTGAAGGAATTTGAGGGTTGGTTTCTTTAAAATTCACCTTATTAACCTGGTGATATGACATTATGATAAAGGCATGTAAAAACATGCAAAATCATATTCACATAAGGTACAAGAAGTTATTGAATACATTTTCCGGAGAGGGTAGCTCAAGGTGGCGGCTCATGAGAGTTGTTCTTAGAATAGTGACAAATAATCACCCCTTTTCTGTGTTGCAGGGGAAAACGATGTTTGGGTCTAAAAAGAGAAACATCAGGGGGAAAGGCTTTCCTGCTTTGCTACATGAGTTTTTTATTTCTTTGCATGAAAGTTATTCTAAGCAATAATATAAATCATATTAAAAAACTGGGAAAACATTTGCAGCATCTGCAGTACAGAGTTGACTTCCTTAATGGATAAAGGAATGTTCTTAAATGAATTAAGAAAACAGTAATAGGCCAGGGGAGGGGACACACAGGCTATGTATATGAAGCAATTCTTTCTCTCTCACACAAGCAGCCAACAGATGTGAATATATTCACAATGTTTAAATTAAAGCATTTGCAAAGTGGCAAGGATTTCAGATAAATGTAAAATGCCTATGCAAATGGACCTGTGACCTTCAAATTGGATCGCATATTTGTAGGGCAATCTTAAAATATAGCAGTGAACTTCACAGTAGAATGCCCTTTGACCTACCAGTGATGCTTGTCATCCTGTATCCTAAAGAAATACCAGTGGATGTATGTGAAACTTTAGCTTCCAAGAATTTTTATCATAGAATAGTGGCAAAAAGTGGAAAGACTGAAATATCTGACAGTGAGGGATGGGTTGCTGAGCCAGACTTGCCTGTGAATGTCCAGGAGTCTCCTGTGGAGGCGTGGGTCAACAGTGGCCTGCCATGGGGTCAGGAGTACTAAGTACCACAGTCCCGGTAGCTGCAGCAGGCTGCCAGAAGTCCTTTTGAAAAAGGTGGCCGTTACCCCTACCATACTTTGGCCACAGGCCAAACGACAGGGAGGGAACACAGCCCTACCCATCAATAGAAAATTGGGTTAAAGATTTACTGAGTATGGCCCTGCCCATCAGAGCAAGACTCTGACTCCCCCACGGCCAGTCCCTCCCATGGGGAAACTTCCACAAGCTTCTTATCCTTACCCATCAAAGGGAAGACAGAATGAAAACCACAATCACAGAAAACTAACCAATCTGATCACATGGACCACAGCCTTGTCTGACTCAATGAAACTATGAGCCATGTCATGTAGGGCCACCCAAGATGGACAGGTCATGGTGGAGAGTTCTGACAAAATGTGGTCCCCTGGAAAAGGGAATGGCAAACCACTTCAGTAGTCTTGCCTTGAGAACCCCATGAACAGTATGAAAAGGTAAAAACATATGACACTGAAAGATGAACCCCCCAGGTCAGTAGGTGCTCAGATGCTACTGGAGAAGAGTGGAGAAATAGCTCCAGAAACAATGAAGAGATGGAGCCAAAGCAAAAACAATGCCCAGTTGTGGAGGTGACTGGTGATGAAAGTAAAGTCCAATGCTATAAAGAACACTGTTGCATAGAAACCTGGAATGTTAGGTCCATGAATCAAGGTAAATTGGAAATGGACAAACAGGCAATGGCAAGAGTGAGCATCGACATTTTAAATCAATGAACCAAAATGGACTGGAATGGGTGAATTTAATTCAGATGACCATTATATCTATTACCGTGGGCAAGAATCCCTTAGAAGAAGTGGAGTAGCCTTCATAGTCAAAAAAAGAGTCCAAAATGCAGTACTGGGATGCAATCTCAAAAATGACAAGTGATCTTTGTTCATTTCCAAGGCAAACCATTCAATATCACAGTAATCTAAGTCTATGTAATGCTCAAAAATGCTAAAGTAATGCTCAAAATTCTCCAACCACTAATGCTGAAGAAGCTGAAGTTGAATGGCTCAGTGAAGACCTACAAGACCTTCTGGAACTAATACCGAAAAAATATGTACTTTCATCACAGGGGACTGGAATGAAAAAGCAAGAACTCAAGAGATACCTGGAGTAACAGGCAAGTTTGGCCTTGGAGAACAAAATAAAACAGGACAAAGGCTAACAGAGTTTTGCCAAGAGAATGCACTGGTTATAGCAAACACCCTTTTCCAGCAATACAAGAGTGAAGGATGAGACGGCTCTACACATGAACGTCACCAGATGGTCAATGCTGAAATCAGACTGATTATTATTCTTTGCAGCCAAAAATGCAGAGCTCTATACAGTCAGCAAAAATAAGACTGGGAGCTGACTGTGGCTCAGATCATGAACTCCTTATTGCAAAGTTCAGACTTAAACTGAAGAAACTAGGGAGAACCACTGGACCATTCAGGTATGACCTAAATCAAATCCCTTATGATTACACAGTGGAAGTAACAGACTCAAGGAGTTAGATTTGATAGAGTGCCTGAAGAACTATGGACAGAGGTTTGTAACACTGTACAAGAGGTGATGATCAAAACCATCCCCACTCAAGAAGAAGAAAGGCAAAATGGTTGTCTCAGGAGACCTTACAAATAGCTGACGAAAGAAGAAAATTGAAAGGCAAAAGAGAAAAGGAAGTATATATTCATCTGAATGCAGAGTTCCAAAGAATAGCAAGGAGAGATAAGGAAGACTTCCTCAGTGATCAGTGCAAAGAAATAGAGGAAAGGAATGGAATTGGAAAGACTAGAGATCTCTTCAAGAAACTTAGAGATACTAAGAGAACATTTCATGCAAAGATGGGTTCGATAAAGGACAGAAATGGTATGGACTTAACAGAAGCAGAAGATATTAAGAAGAGGTGGCAAGAATACACACAAGAACTATACTCAAAAGATCTTCACGACCCAGATAGTCACGATGGTGTGATCACTCACTCAGAGCCGGACATACTGGAATGTGAAGTCAAATGGGCCTTAGGAAGTATCACTACGAACAAAGCTAGTGGAGGTGATGGAATTCCGGTTGAGCTATTTCAAATCCTAAAAGATGATGCTGTTAAAGTGATGAACTCAATATGCCTAGGAATTTGGAAAACTTAACAGTGGCAACAGGACTGGAAAAGGGTGGTTTTCATTCCAATCCCAAAGAAAGGCAATGCCAAAGAATGTTCAAACTACCACACAATTGCACTCATCTCACATGCTAGAAAAGTAATGCTCAAAATTCTCCAAACTAGACTTCAACAGTATGTGAACCAAGAGCTTTTGGATGTTCACCTTGGATTTAGAAAAGGCAGAGGAAGCAGAGATCAAATTGCCAACATCCATTGGAAAATAGAAAAAGCAAAAGAACTCCAGAAAAACATCTACTTCTGCTTCATTGACTACGCCAAAGTCATTGAATGTATGGATCACAACAAACTGGAAAATTCTTTAAGAGATGGGAATACCAGACCTCCTTACCTGCCTCCTGAGAAACCTGCATGCAGGTCAAGAAGCAACAGTTAGAACCGGAAATGGAACAATGGACTGGTTCAAAATCATGAAAGTGCATCAAGGTTGTATATTGTTACCCTGCTTATTTAATTTATATGCAAAGTATATCATGTGAAATGCTGGGCTAAATGAAGCACAAGCTGGAATCAAGATGGCCGGGAGAATAACCTCAGAAATGCAGATGATACCACCCTTATGGCAGAAAGTGAAGAAGAACTAAAGAGCCTCTTGATGAAGAGGAGAGTGAAAAACCTGGCTTAAAACTCAGCATTCAGAAAATGAAGATCATGGCGTCCAGTCTATCACTTCATGGCAAATAGATGGGGAAACAATGGAAACAGTGACAAACTTTATTTTTCTGGGCTGCAAAATCACTGCAGATGGTGACTGCAGTCATGAAATTAAAAGATGCTTGCTCCTTGAAAAAAAAATAAGCTATGACCAACCTAGACAGCATATCAAAAAGTAGAGACTTTACTTTAGTGACAAAGGTCCATCTAGTCAAAGCTATGGTTTTTCCAGTGGTCATGTATGGATATGAGAGTTGGACCATAAAGAAGGCTGAGCACAAAAGAATTGATGCCTTTGAACTGTGGTGTTGGAGAAGACTCTTGAAAGTCCCTTGGACTGCAAGGAGATCCAACCAGTCCATGCTAAAGGAAATCAGTCCTGAATATTCATCGGAAGGACTGATGCTGAACCTGAAGCTCCAATACTTTGGCCACCTGATGCAAAGAACTTACTCATTAGAAAAGACTCTGATGTTGGGAAAGATTGAAGGTGGGAGGGGAAGGGGACGACAGAGGATGAGATAGCTGGATGGCATCACCGACTGGATGGACATGAGTTTGAGTAAACTCCAGGAGTTGGTGATGGACGGGGAGGCCTGGCGTGCTGCAGTTCATAGGGTCTCAAAGAATCGGACACGACTGAGAGACTGAATTGAACTGAACTGATAAAAGACTTTTCAGATTAACAATGGGGGGATTGTTTTTAATATTACTTGTGTAATAAACAAGATTCTGAATCATAGGACTATTACTATTCTTTTTTTTTTTTCAAGAAAAATCTTCATATGAATACAAACTGTTAGAAGGATGTTCATCAAAATTCTGAAATGAAGTATTCTGAATTATAGGTATTTGAATCATAAGTTACTTAATAGTTTCTTTTTGGATGTCTGTTTTCTATGCTTTAAAATAAGCATATAATACATATAGTACTGTTTTTAAAAATTCATTATGATTTGTTTAATATGAAAAGATTTTCTAGAAACAGTTGTACTATGGTTGCTTAGACTTCATAAAGTTAGTGTAGAATTGGTGAAATGCATTGTTTGTGCAGCGATTTTTTGTAGTTCATGTCTTGCCCTTGTTTTGTTGATTTAGCTGAAGATGAGCTCTTATCTTAAATATTCTTAAACCATAGGGCTTCCAGAATCAGAATAATAAAGATTCTATTCTGTTGCATACCGTTGATAAAACCATTCATTTTATGTTGACTCTTTCAAATGGGACTAACGTTCTACATAGACAACTATGGATCCATTAAAAAAATTAAATTTCAACTGTATTTTTACAGTCAAATGTCATGGGCCATCTTTACCAAACTGCTCTATTTTCACACCAAGGCTTAAAAAAAGTCTCATGTATTATAAAGAATGAGATCTATTGAAAAACACAACCGATATTTTTAAAATGAACTACCTCTGACATGGCATTGTTGTTCTTCAAGAATTAAGAAATAATGACCTGTTCCTGAGGGGGAGAAGGTGTGTGTCTGTTTTTAGCAAGTGGCTCTCTTGGTTTTCTATTTACCAAAGCGACACAGAAGTATTCCGCGCGTGGCGCAGGCTGGAATGGATCCTTCGGGTACGGTGTGCTGGGTTGAGACTTCTCCGGCATAAGGCTGCGAGTCTGAGCACCCTCTGTCCCTCCCCTGCAGCCCCCACTGAAATGCAGCCAAGGAGGGTTTTTTCTGGCTCGCTGGGTTGCACAGGCCCTCCCAGGAGGCGGGCGGCAGGCGGGCGGCAGGAGCAGAGCTGTCACATGGGTCTGTGCTAAATCTGCAGCTTTTATGCCTTCTTGGGGGAGGAAAGCTTGGCAGCAAACTGGGCTCCTGTCACTCCGGAGGCACCCCCTGTGGGCTGGTGGGCAGAGACGGCTCCTTAATTACAGACTCCGGAGGCCCACCCCCACCAACTCCTCCTCCACACCTCCCTCCGCGTCTCCATTTCCAGGTCGCATTTGTAATCCACAGGACAGCGATGTGCCAGGGGGTTTGGGTGAAACAGGGTTACAAACAAATAAGGAACCCTCTTATGAGAGCTGGCATAAGGACTTGTAATATCATCTAAGGACTCCCAATGTTCTTGGCTAAATAAAAAATCAGAGCTACCATTTTCAAAAGCTTGCTGTGGACACTACACTGCAATAGTGCTCAGCATATAATTTTGTTTAAATGCACAAAATGGCAGTATTCCTACTATGCAGAATATGAGCTGAGACTCAGGTCGTTTAGGTAATCTGCTAATGGTCACACGGCTTGTAAATGAAGATAGAAATAGAACCACACAGGGCACACACCCACAAACATCATTGTTCGGGGCTCTCTTTACTAGGGGGATTTATTCTAAGCGTATCCCCAAATAGTAAACATATTCTGTCTAAGAAGTAGAGCCAGCAAACCTGTTTAAAGTTGGCAGGCTGTTGGGGCAAAAGTTCTGTGCAAGCGTCATTTACCTGAATAGATGTCTCTTTACTAAAGATGTAACTTTTTGCATCTTTAATGTATGTATCATCATTAAGAAGTTTCAATTCTCTGGATGCTCAATTCCTTTCTAACTAATTTGTATTGACATGTATTCTTTTTTCCTTGAGTTCATGATAGAGATGCTGTTAATCTCTTAGTTTTTAAGAGTATCTCATGTTCTGAGCGTTAGGTGGTCTCTGATGGTCAGAGAAGTGAGACTGTTGAAATATGCCAGGATGGCCAAGGAAAGCTGGTCTGAATAGGTCACATTTTAGGGCAGATCTATGGGGTGAGAGTGATTATATTAATTAAAATAAACGAGAATTTCAGCTTTAAGTAAACATCATATATATGACCAAAGAAAGCAAGATAGTCTTTAAAGCTGCTTTTTTGTTCTGTTGAAGACGTTAAGCTAGATTCAGCCTATATTTGGAAATATTGCTGTTGTTCAATTGCTCAGTTGTGTCCAACTCTTTGTGACCCCACGGACTGTAGCACGCCAGTCTTCCCTGTTCACGATTCTCCTGGAGTTTGCTCAAACTCATCTCCATTGAGTTGGTGATGCTATCCAACCGTAAAACAATTTACCTTCCATCAAGTTTGCACTTAATACACATGTATATGTTTCTGACATCCATGTAACTGTCTTGGTTTAGTTGCTAAGTTGTGTCCCGCCAAGCTCCTCTGTCCATGGGATTCTCTAGGCAAGAATACTGGAGTGGGTTTTCATTTTCCTTCTCCAGGGGATCTTCCAGACCCAGGAATTGAACCTGGGTCTCTTGCATTGCAGGCATATTCTTCACTGACTGAGCTACAATGGAAGCTCATGTAAATGTCTTAAGAGCCTTTTTCTAAAAGGAAAACATGTCTGTGTCTTTGAATTGAATTTGCAATTCAATGAACAAAGTAAGATGCTGATGAATCTGTGAATTTGGCACAATGGGGATGGAGCCAACAGCCATGAAAAGTGTTGAGTCTGGTTGCAGTCATGCCACAGAAAAAAGCCTCTCTTTGGAGAAGACCCTCTCGTTGGATTATAAATACCTTCTAGGTGTGCTGTCTGCCCCTTGATTTATATGTTCTTATAACTATCAGTGTAAGAAAACATCAAAGCGATAAGAGTAAATTGAAACAAAGAAAACTGAAGGGACCCAGTTTGCCTCTGGGGCTTCCCTGGTGGCTCAGTGGTAAGGAATCTGCCCGCAATGCAGGAGACCTGGGTTTGATCCCTGGGTTGGGAAGACCCCCGGAGGAGGGCATGGCACTCCACTCCAGTATTCTTGCCCGGAGAATCCCATGGACAGAGGAGCCCGGCGGACTAAGGTCCATAGGATTACAAAGAGTTGGCCATGCCGATGTGACTTAGCATGCATGGATCCATGTCATACTGATTCTTTTTTTTTTAAACTTTAAACTTTTTATTTTTTGTTGGAGTGTAGTCAATAAACTCATTCCCTGATGACTCAGATGGTAATGGATCCACCTGCAATGCAGGAGACCTGAGTTTGATCCCTGGATCGGGAAGATCCCCTGCAGAAGGGCATGGCAACCGACTCCAGTGTTCTTACCTGGAGAATCCCGTGGACAGAGGAGCCTGGCGGGTGACAGCCCCTGGGGTCACACAGAGTTGGACACGACTAGCATCTAAGGAGTGGCAGCAACAGCAGCGCTTTGCCTCTGGAACAGGAAGAAAGGGGAAATTCTGAACGTTTGCTAGCTGACTCCAGTGAACCAGAGAAAAGAAAAGTTATTTGGATCAAATCATTTAAATAGTGATTGCTGGCAAGAGTGAGAGGAAAGGGGGGTTCTGGGGCCCGTGTGCAGAGGAAGAGGGCAGGAGAGGGCAGGTGTTATGGCTGAGAGAGAGGGGCCAGCGGAACACGTGTGCAAGTGTCTTAGTTCTCAGAAAAGACATCACACTCTCAACACTGCTCACTCTAGCTTTCTCAAAAACAAAACAAATAAGCAAAAACACTCCAACATCCTGAAGGATCCAGGCTGTGTTTATATCATGAAGATCCTGGACGGTTTGTATCAATATAATATGCATTGATCCAAGATCTACGAAGTGTGGTACATAGACAATGGAATATTACTCAGCCATAAAAAGGAACGAAATTGTACCATTTGCAGAGACATGGATGGACCAGAGTCTGTTGTATAGAGTGATGTCAGAAAGAGAAAAATAAATATTGTGTATTGATGCCTATAGTTGGAATCTAGAAGAAAGATACAAACGAACCTGTTTGCAAAGTAGAAATAGAGACACAGGCATAGAGAACAAACATATGGACCCCAAGGGGAGGGAAGGGAGGTGCGGTAAATTGGGAGATTGAATTGACATATATACACTATCGATATTATGTATAAAACTGATAACTAAGGAGAACCTACTGTATAGCATAGGGAACTCTATTCAGTGCTCTGTGATGAACTAAATGGGAAGGAACTCCAAAAAAGAGAGGATATAAATATACATAGAGCTGATCCGTTTTGCTGTACAACAGAAACTAACAAAACATTGTAGAACAACTATACTCCAATAAAAATTTTACAAATTCTGTTAAAGAAAACGGTCTATGAGAGGAGAGTGCTTCAACTGTGGAACACTGGTATTTTGTTTCTTGGCACTTAATTCCCTGAGAAAACAGGATTTTCTGGATAGGCGTTCTTCTGAAGCATTAACTTTTGTACTGAGATTGTGCCCGTGGTCAGGTTGAGAGAGACGTCGTGAAGGACTCCCCAGCGCCTTTTTATTTAGAAAGTTATATAAGCACGGCATTGAAGTTTCCCCTGCATCAGCTCTTAGGTCTTTATTCTCCCCTTTCCATATGGTGAAATATCTTTCTCATGTGCCTACTCACTACTCAGATATTTTTAAAAGAGGAATTATTTTCTTTAGCAAGTTATTTTTGTTCGGTTTTGTTGTTTGGGGTATTTTTGCAATACATTGTGATGTTTGTTTATCTGATGTCTTGG
Organism: Cervus canadensis; assembly: GCF_019320065.1. NCBI lineage: Eukaryota > Metazoa > Chordata > Mammalia > Artiodactyla > Cervidae > Cervus > Cervus canadensis. The sequence goes on from NC_057401.1 coordinate 62,151,634, forward strand.
TAGTAACTAAATGTTTTTGAATTGTGGGTATATTATTTTCAGAACTTGCTTTTTACCTGACTGTACAGTGTGAGCTGGCTCAGTGAAAGGGGACAGCATGTTTTTACGTTACTTGGAAGTTTTATATTTGAACCGACAATGTGCCAGCCCTCCCCAGGCCTTGTGCTCCTCTCACGGTGCCCTCAGCAGGGTGGCACGCCTTTGGAACTCCCAGGGGAAGGACGGAAGGTACAAAGACACTCTGAGTCCATGTATGATCTTTCCTAGTGGGCTGGTTGTAGCAGTGGGAATAAAGGCAGGCAGTTGAAACTAAGGACTCTCCATAGTAGCCCAGACCTATTTCCTGCCCACTGAGGGATTCAACCTAGAGAGCATACTAAAAAGCAGAGACATTACTTTGTCAACAAAGGTCCATCTAGTCAAGGCTATGGTTTTTCCAGTAGTCATGTATGGATGTGAGAATTGGACTGTGAAGAAAGCTGAGCACCAAAGAATTGATGCTTTTGAACTGTGGTGTTGGAGAAGACTCTTGAGAGTCCCTTGGACTGCTAGGAGATCCAACCAGTCCATCCTAAAGGAAATCAGTCCTGAATATTCATTGAAAGGACTGATGCTGAAGCTGAAGCTCCAATGAAATGCCACTTGATATGAAGAACTGACTCATTGGAAAAGACCCTGATGCTGGGAAAGACTGAAGGCAGGAGGAGAAGGGGGTGACAGAGGATGAGGTGGTTGGATGGCATCACGACTCAATAGACATGAGTTTAAGTAAACTCCAGGAGTTGGTGATGGACAGGGAAGCCTGGCGTGTTGCAGTCTATGGGATCTCAAAGAGTTGGACACGACTGAGCGACTGAACTGAACTGAGGGATTCTCTGTTTTCACTCTAACAATATCCCCTTGCAATGGTAAGCCTTCAGAAAGTTTATTTGAACTCTGTGCCTCAGTCTTTCCCATCTTTACAATGGGGCAATAGCATTTCACTTCCACCAGTGGTAGCATAGCCCCTATGAAACCAAACATCCCCAAGATGACACTACAAACTCTGGATAAAATATAAAATGAAACTTCCTAAAGGCACTGGGCAGTGACTGGAAAGAAGCAGAGTCAGATCGGAGTCAGCCCTTGGGAGTACAGTCACAGTACCTGGATGAGTTTTCTGTTTTTATGGATTTTCGGGCTTAGAGAAGACTCCAGGCAGCCCCATGATGGATGGATAAGATGCAGGAAGAACACCGCAGTTTTCCTGGGCTGTTCCACCAGTGAAGAAATTGATTGATGGGACAGTCATAAGAACAGGAGGGGCAGGACAAGGCACAGAGGCAGAGCCTGAAATCTCAAACATCAGCTCCATAGGAACCTCAGGCTGACTCATGAAATAAACAGCCTAGGACAACGTCTGAAGCTCCAGCTGCTGAGCCGAGACTGTGACCGCCGCCACGGCAGGGGCCCTGGACTTTCACGTTGCATTAGGTGGAAAGGGTAGGGCAGTGTCTTGTAATTGCTACAGCCGTCACCCAAAGAGCAGTGAGGAGAGACAGAACTCAGAAGTCAATAGACTAATTGAAATGGAATCTGAAAAATTCAGTGGACCCAAAGGAGGGCGGGGAGATGAAATGTATGAGACAAAACAAAACAAGTGAAACAGTAGACCTACACCCAACTCTGTTAATAATTATGTTAGGATGAATGGACTCAATCCACTAATAAGAGGTTGATAGAATCAGAACAGGTAAAAAGCAAAGCCCAGTTATACGCTGTTTACAAGAGATGCACCTTAAATAGCCAGACATACAGGCTAAAGGATTTGAAAGATATGCCACACCAGCAAGCACTGTAAGATAGACGTGATCATTTTAATATCACATGCAAGAGCCAGGGAATTACCAGACATTTCACAATAATGTGACGGTGCCTTTATTAAGAAGGTATCATGACAGTCACGAATATGCACATAGTACGTGTGCATGCTAAGTTGCTTCAGTCAGGTCTTTGAGACCTCATGGACTGTAGCCCACCAAGCTCCTCGCTCCTTGGGATTCTCCAGATGAGAGTACTGGAGTGGGTTGCCGTGCCCTCCTCCAGGGGATCTTCCCATCCCAGGGACCGAACCCTTGTCTCTTACGTCTCCTGCATTGGCAGCCAAGTTCTCTACCGCTAGTGCCACCTGGGAAGCCTGTACATGTTATATAGGTGGTTGAAAATAGAACTGATAGAATTTAAAGGAGTAAGAAATCCTCTTAGAATAAATCGGTGATAAGTAGGGGGGAAATAACACCAACCTTACACAAACCATTACAAAAGTAAAAACATAAAGAACATCTCTCAGCTCATTTTATGAGTCCAGCATAACCCTCATGCTGATGTGCTCAGTCGTGGCCAACTCTTTGCGACCCCATGGACTGTAGCCTGCCAGGTTCCTCTGTCCATGGAAATTTCCAGGCAAGAAAACTGGAGTGGGTTGCCATTTCCTTCTCCAGGATAACCCAGATACCAGAATGCAATAAAACTATTAAAAATAAGGAAATTAACTAACCCATGTTCTTAATGATTTATTTGCAAATTCTCACTGAAATTTCAGCAAATCAAATCTACCAATATATACAAAAGATACTCTGTTTGATCATATGGGTTTATTCTAAGAATGGAGGGTAGGTTTAATGGGAAATTTTAATCAATTTAGGCCATGACATTTACAGAATAAAGGAGAACAATTATATGAAGATTGTAATAAATGAAAATGGTATTTGGCAAAATCTTCTATGGTATAAACCCTCAGCAACTTAAAACTGAAGGGAACACTTTCAAACTGATAAAGGGCATATATGAAAATCATACAGTTAACACCTTAGTAGTCAGATATTGAACACTTTCTGTTTAAGGTATGGGACAGGGCACTTGTATTCAGTTTTATTGCAAGTCATACGAGACAGAAAGAAAAAGAATGAAGAAGAAACATAGAAAATAATAGTAAAACAGTCTGTTTTCAGAGGACAAATTCTATTTACACAGAAAATCCTGAGAAATCTATTGAACTAGTAGAACTAATATGCAAATATAGCAAAGTTGTTGATATTTCACCTGGCAATCTTGATTCCAGCTTGTGATTCATCCAGCCTGGCATTTTGAATGATGTACTCTGAATAGAAGTTAAATAAGCAGGCTGACAGTATACAGCCTTTTCGTACTCCTTTCCCAGTTTTGAACCCGTCCATTGTTCCAGGTCTGGTTCTGGCTGTTGCGAAGAGTTGGAAATGACTTAATGATTGAACGATAATATAGCAAGGTTGAGAGACGCAAAGCCTATATATAAAAATCAATAATATTTTTATATAGTGACAGGAAAAAATTGAAAAAGAAAAGTAAAAATATAATTCCCTTTGCAGTTATATAAAAAAGTATTTAATAAGACATTTTTTAAAAGACATGTGAGATCTCTATGTTAAAAATTGCACAGCTGCTGACAGACATTTTTTTAATTGAAATATAGTTGATTTACAATGTTATATTAATTTCCAATGTACAGCAGTGATTCTGTTATTCATATTCTTTTTTCATATTCTTTTCCCATAGGTTTTTTACAAGATATTGACTATAGTCCTTTGTGCTATCAGTAGGACCTTGTTGTTCATCCATTATATATTTAGTAGTTTGTATCAGCTAACCCCCAACTCCCAGCCCCTCCCTATTCCAGCCCTTGGCAACCACAAGCCTGTTCTCTATGTCTGTGAGCCTATTTCTGTTTGGTAGATAAGTTCGTTTGTATCATATTTTAGATCTACATATGCTGCTGCTGCTAAGTCACTTCAGTCGTGTCCGACTCTGTGTGACCCCATAGATGGCAGCCCACCAGGCTCCCCTGTCCCTGGGATTCTCCAGGCGAGAACATTGGAGTGGGTTGCCATTTCCTTCTCCATGATCTACATATACATGATGTTATATGGTACTTGGGTTTTTTTTTTTTTTTCTTTCCTGAAAAACATATTTAAAAAACCAAAGTAAGGGGAACAGTATGCTATGTTCATGGCTTAGAAGCTCAACATTATTAAGCTGTAAATTATCTCAAGATCCTTGTATATAGCCAACCAATGCTAATTATAATTCTAAAAGGCCTTTTGTAGATATTTATTAACTGATATGTAAAATTTATATTGAAATTCAGGACTTAGGAGAATCAAAGTAATCTTTTAAAAGTAGAACAAAGTTAAACTACTTACCTTGGTTGGCTTTAGCAATCAAAGCTGTGATACTGCCATGAGGATCAACTGATAGGTCAACATAGGGAATTCATAAACAGACCCAGCTAATATAGTCATTGGATTTTAAACAGGGATGCAAAAATCACCTCATGGGTAAATTAAAGTCTTTTCATTTAAAATGGTGCTGAAAAAACTTAGACATAGATGCAAAAAAGAAAAAAAATTTCTATTCATCATCGTAAAAGAAATTAAATCCAGGTGAACCATCTAATTGTAGCTAAATGTAAAAGCTAAAACGCTGAAGCTTCTTAGATGAAAGCATGGAAGAACATCTTTGTTGGGGCTAAAATAGACAGTTCTTATGCAGGAAACAGAAAATAGTAACCTTTAAAAATTAAATTTCTCATCAGAAACACTGTTTAGAACATGAGTAGGTAAGACAAAGTTCAGAAAAAAAATTGTAAAATATAGGATTGACAAAAAATTTTTTTATCCAGAATATATAAAGAACTTCTGCAATCCAATAATATGAAGAAAAATAGCCTAATTAAAAATCGGACAAAAGATCTGAACACACATTTCACAAAGGGTGACATATAAAAAGCCTCATAAGCACACAGGGCTTCAGATTTATTAGTCAACAGGGAAATGCAAATTAAAATCACAATGAAAATAACACCACCCACAAGCCAACATGACTTAATGTAAAAAGATGATAACACCGATTATTGGCAAGATTGTCCTGGGCATCTGGCACCAACTTACTATCACGAGGTCTCCTGACTCTGGTTCTTGTGGAATGAAAAGATACTGTTCCTTTTATTGTTTCCTGAATACCCATGTTCTATTCTAGTAACTGTAGGATGGAGAAATAAATGCAAAGAAAGGCAAGACTCATATAATAAGTGAGAACGCGCAGACTTCTTTATCAAAGACAAATACTGGACTCAGTTCTGTGTTAGACAAGAATAAGCTTGCCCCCACATTCTACTAACCAGGTCGTTTTTTTTCTGTCTCAAATCTGATAGGATTATACTGTATTTGGAAGAAAAACAAAGCAATGATTTTATTTATCTCATTTCTTTTTTTGTGGCAGACTGGCATTGTAACTTTCGACTTATCCATGACCAGTTGACAGAGGCAGCTTAGGGTTTAAGAAAATAATTCCACTTCATTATGGATGTAGGAATTCAAAATGGAAATGTACTTTTAAAAAGCAGCTGGTATTAAGGTCTCCAAGGAGTTCACAGGTCTGCCCACTTTGTCAGCATCTCCTACACTCATTCCTACTTAGTCCCCTCTGTGCCTTCCTTCCCAGGGTCTTCTCTGCGCAAGCAAATGTCTGTACCAGGCAATTCCAGGTCAACTCATGAATTCTGACAAATGTGGCAGAAAGAAAATTTACAGTTAATTAAATTTCATTATGTCTGCTACAAGGCTTCATTTCAGTGTAGGAGACAAACTAATCTAATCAGCAGCTAACAGGGACCTTGATTGTTGTGCGTCCCCGGGGATGTGTTCAGGTAGCTAACTGGCTGTCTCTGTTTGCCCAGACATGTCCGTGTTCACCTGCAGATGGTTGGAGAGAGGCCTGCAGCCAGGTTGCCTTGTAAGTCTGCAGACTACGGTGGGTGATGTATTATCACACCACACATGGTGATGAAGAGTCATCTTAAAATGATAACAGTGGGCAAGTTAAGGCAAGATGTCTTGAGCTTGTAATGTAGATGGATATGGGGAAGCTACCCATGTCTGTATCCATATCCATTTATCTACACAGATAGTTGATAGATAGTTAGATACATAGATAAATATAAAGAAATAGGTAGATGATGGATAGAAAGATAGATAACTTGATTAATGGATGATAGATATAAAGAAATAGGTAGATAATAGGCTTCCCAGATGACCCAGTGATAAAAAATCTGCTTGGCAATGCAGGGGACACAGGAAATGCAGGTTGGATCTCTGAGTCAGGAAGATGCCCTGGAGAAGGAAATGGCAACCAGTTCCAGTATTCTTGCCTGGAAAATCCCAGGGACAGAGGAACCTGGCAGGCTCCAGTCCATGGGGTCACAGAGTCAGACACGACCGTGTGATGAAGCACACACACACACATACCATTGATAGAGAGACAGATAGATGGATATTAAAAAATAGGTAGATGGTAGTGAAATAGAATTCTTGTTGTTGTCGTTGAGTCACTAAGTCATGTCCAACTCTGCCCGCCAGACTCTTCTGTCCTCCATTATGTCCCAGAGTTTGCTCAAGTAAGGTATAAATAAGCAGATAATACATAGTTATATCAATAATAAGAAAGATAGTAGATAGATGAGTGACAGATAGGTAGATGATAGGTATTGATAGTTAGGTAGAGGTAGAAATACTGATAGAAACAGAGATAGACAGAGATCACTTAACCCCCAGGTTCACAGATGAAGAGGTTGAGGCCCAGGTGTGAAAGAACTACTCCATATTGTATTATCAATGGCAGATGGATCCTTGCCTGCCCAGACCTGGAGCCCTTGCTTTCAGCCACATGACATCATTCACATGACCAATGTCATCTTTTCCCTTGGGACTCAATTCACCTCCTCCAGGAAGTCTCTGCCAGCCCTCCTTCCTGCCCCAGGTCAGGTGCCTCCTCCCCCGAGGTTGCCCTGGAATTTGCTTGTAGCTCGTCTTTTGGCAGCCCTGGGAAGTAGCTGGAGTTTGAGCCCTTCAATTGGCCTTTTCTCTACCTGGTTGCAGTAGAGACCCAGGTTTGATCCCTGGGTCAGGAAGATCCCCTGGAGAAGGAAATGGCAACCCCCTCCAGGACTCTTGCCTGGAAAATTCCATGGGCTACAATCTATGGGGTCAAAAAGAGTCGGACATGACTCAAAGACTTCACTCCCACTTTCTACTGGGGTGGGAGGTACTTAAGTGACACACACGGTTTTCTTTTTTTATTTAAGAATTCTTGTTTCAATTTGATTCTGACTTTCCTTAAAGTCAGAAGCATTGAAATTTATTATTACTATGGTGTACACAGTGAAAAAGAAAAGTCGAAGCATACAAAAAAGAGAAGTCTGCAGTTCTGGAGCCTTGTCTTCCTCACCAGAGTTCTATCGGGAGTGGGTTTCTTGTACCTTTCAGGGAGTGGGTGAGATTCAGTGTAGAATTCTCCGAGTCTCCAGTGGGACTTGGTGACTAGAATGTATGTGTGTGTGCGTGTGTGTGCAATCGCTCAGTCGTGTCCGACACTTTGCAGCCCTGTGGACTGTAGCCTACCAGGCTCCTCTGTCCATGGGATTTTCCAGGCAAGAATACTGGAATGGGTTGCCATTTTCTCCTCCAGGGGATCTTCCTGACCCAGGGATCAAGCCTGCTTCTCTTGCCCCTCCTGCATTGGCAGGCGAATTCTTTGCCACTGAGCCCCCTGGGAAGCCTGGGGGGTGGTAGCAGACAAACACCTTCCTGAATGACTTCATCTTAAATTAAGAACAGAAATAGAATCAAGATTTTAGAATGACAATAATTTAAAAATATGATTCCTTTCTATGTTATGGACAAGTGAGAGATAAGAAGAGAGAACCAATAAAAGGGAATGCAAATACAGGAACACAGAGGAGGATATACACACATTTAGAGGAAGGATTGATTCTGGGTCTTGCTGCCAGGGATCTAGAACTGCTCTTCCTCCTTTGGTCCTCCCACTAAAATGATCATGACAGCACAGCAGCTTTATTAAATTACATGCAATACTAGTCAATGCAGTTAGTCAGGGAAAGAGAAAAGCTCTAAGAATTAGAGAAAAAATAGAAATGTATTATTCTGTAATCTCTATTATTGTTATTGCAAATAATGTGTTGTTACCAGAAAAAAAAAAAAAAGAGAATCAAGAGAAGTGATTAGACACAATGCAAGAAACTAATGAGGCTTTCCTTGTTTCGGTAACACAAAGACAATTGTCATGGAAAAAGGATTCTATCGGAAATACTTTTAGTGGTGGTTTAGTCACTAAGTCATGTCTGACTCTTTGCGACCCCATGGACTGTAGCCCTCCAGGCTGCTCTGTGCATGGAGTTCTCCAGGCAAGAATACTGGAGTGGGTTGACATTTCCTTCTCCAGGAAATACCTTTAAGTGTACAATATTCCAGAATGAATTAATAATAAAAATAGGAGATGTATAGAAGAAAACTGAAATACTTTTCCAAGAAATTAAACAAATAAATGAGAAGCGGGGGCATGCCATGATACTGGGTGAAAATAGTAAATATTATAACAAGGTCAATCCTACCAAATTCATTTAATGTTACCATGCAATTACCATCCCAATGAAAATTTTGGAGAACTGTGTTAGTTTGCTTAACAAAATACCATTAACTATGTGACTTGTGTGGCAGAAATTTATTTTCTCACCCTTCTGGAGCCTAGAAGCTTGAAGATCAGGGTGCCAGCATGGTCCAAGTTTGGTGTTTCTTACTGTGTCATCACAAGGCCTTTTCTTGGGGGAGTGGGAGGAAGGAAGAGAAAGAGTTCTAGCATCTCTTCTTACAAGAGGAAACAGTGAAAGACTTTATTTTCTTGGGCTCCAAAATCATTGCAGATGGTGACTGAAGCCATGAAAATAAAAGATGCTTGCTCCTTGGAAGAAAAGCTATGACAAACCTAGACAGCATATTAAAAAGCAGAGATATTACTTTGCCAACAAGGGTCTGTATAGTCAAAGCTGTGGTTTTTCCAGTAGTCATGTATGGATGTGGGAGTTGGCCCATAAAGAACGCTGAGCACCAAAGAGTTGATGCTTTTGAACTGTGGTGTTGGAGAAGACTTAAGAGTCCCTTGGGCAGCAAGAAGATCAAACCAGTCCATCCTAAAGGAAATCAACCCTGAATATTCATTGGAAGGACTGATGCTGAAGCTGAAACTCCAATACTTTGGCCACCTGACACAAAGAGCTGACTCATTGGAATAGACCCTGATGTTGGGAAGGATTGAAGGCGGGAGGAGAAGGGGACGACAGAGGATGAGATGGCTGGATGGCATCATCAACTCAATGGACTTGAGTTTGAGCAAACTCCGGGAGATGGTGGAAGACAGGGAAGCCTGGCATGCTGTAATCCATGTGGTGGCAGAGTTGGACATGACTCAGCAACTGAACAACAACAATCTTAGCAAATCAGGACTCGACCTGCCTGACCTCATCTAATCCTAATTCCCTCCCAAGGACTCCTTCCAATACCGTCACATTGCGGGGTAGGGCATTGCCATAGGAATTAAGGGGGGAGGGAACACAGACATTGAGTCCGTAATAGTAATTTGATTGAATAATTATGTATTGAACTTGGAAAAGTAAACAAGAAATAATTTCCAATGTAATGTGCCTTGTCATTTATGAGTTTAGAATCAGTGCACAGATCAATGAAATATTATATTACCATGGTTGGCAAATGTTTTCTGTGAATGGACAGACAATTTTATTTTTGGCTTCATCAGGCAGACTAGCCATCTCTGTTATAGTACAAAAGTGACTATAGATAAAGTACAAACAAATGAGTGTGCTTTGCTCCACTATAATTTTATGTCCACTGAAATTTGAAATTTATATAATTTTCACGTGTCATAAAATATTGGGTCCCCCCACACACACACGCAACGGTTTAAAAATATAAAAATCATTCTTAGCTCATGAACTAGCTCTACAAACAGAAACTGCAGATTTGATTTGCCCCGTGGGCCACAGTTTGCCAATCCCTGAAATAGAAAAAAAAAAAGACAAAGAAATAGATACTAAGGCACAGAGGGAATTCAGGTGTTATAAAGCAGGTGTCACCAACCAGTGAAAAAGATAAAGGTTATTCAACAAATAGTATGAGAAACTGGCCAGAAAACTGAGGGGAAAAGGCTTGTCAGACCTTTACCATCCAATAAATTCCGAATGAAGAGATAAATGTAGACAAATAGTTAAGGAAAGCAGAGTGAGGATCAATAGTGAGGGAGACCTTTCTAAGCCTAAAAGGGACCACCTCTGGGTCCTAAATGCTGCCCTATATTCTTTGTGGTGTTCCTTCTCCTTTGTCCTCCAGGAGCTGGAGCTCCTGAGAAAGGTTCCCATCTCATTCCTCCAGGGGGTTTGTCATATGATGCAACACTGCCTGGTGCTTCTTATTCCTCTCACCCAGAAGAAACCCCTTGGAAGCCAGTCTTCCCCAAAATATGTTAAAACCATCAAATGAAGTAAAGCAGGTGTGAAACAGAATGAAATGGATCCTTGCACCATTGATTCCAAAGACCCCTTGGTCATGGAATATTGCCTTCTATCTGCATGTATAGGCCTCCCTGGTGGGTCAGCAATAGAGGACCCTCCTGCCAAAGCAGGAGACTCCAGTTTAGTCCCTGGGTCAGGAAGATCCCCTGGAGAAGGGGATGGCAACTCACTCCGGTATTCTTGCCTGGAGAATGCTATGGACAGAGGAACCTGGCCGGCTACAGTCCTTGTGGTCACAGAGTCATACATGACTTAACAACCAAACAGCAACAAGCTGCATATACAGGTGTTGGACACAGCGGGCTCGGAGACTGTGTGGCTGACACTGATGGGCCTGGCTGTTTGGGATGCTAAAATCCCGTGTCCAAGTGAATATTTAGACTCTGTCTACTGAAACCAAAATCAAAGCTGGCAAGAGCTGTTGGAAATGAGATAAAGAAAATGAGTCATTTGGGGACTATCCTTCAACTAAGTGCAAAGGACAAAAAAAAAGTCACGATGTAAGAAGAAAAAGAAGAAAGCTAAATTGGGGGTGCTTGCAAAAGATGATGAAATAGTAAAGATTATTAACTGATACTGGAAGTCTTTTAGTTCCGCCATTTAATTTCCTTGACTCAGAAAATGCCAGAAGCTGTTCTTGACAGATGTCCCAGAGAACAGTATAAACTGAAGACATACTGCAGCAAAATTAGATTGCATTTAAACTTTGGCTATCTTTTTAAAAGTCTGGTTTTAAAAATAGTTGCCTAGTCATTCTAGACTTCCTTATGTTCTCCTTATTCAAAGACATATTTTAAAAATTGGGGGTTGTGTTTGGTTGCATTTGGGAAAAAAAAAATAAATTGTTCATTTGGGACTGAAGAAAGGAAGCAATATCTTTCTCTCTGAAGGTAGTTTGATAGTTTCAAAAAGTGTTGCCTGCCTTTCACCATCAGAAAAAGTGAAATGCAGTACAAAATTTATGGCAGGGCTATGGTATAGTTTAGCAATGGTATCAAAAGTAATGAATATTATGCTGTGGGTTAAATTGGCCCACAGAAATCTGCATTAGAAATGTGGTTATGTTTAACATATATGAAAAAGAGTTTCATGTGTTTTTGCTTCTGAGCATTTAAATAGTCAGTTATTAATATGTTGCAACTATTTGTGTACTATATAATGTATGTATTTATATATTCAGTACACATATCAGGTTTCGTTGCCATTGGTAACACAAATAACATTCAAACTGAAGAAAAAAGTATTTATGATTTGAATCTGTGGTCCTTTTTAAGAGGGAATTCAGTTTTATTGCAGTTTAATTACCATTTTCAAAATTAGCATAGGAGGTAAATTTTGGAATGATCATCTTTTCATATTTTGAAGATGCTTGTACTCCTTGACCATTTGAATTTTATTGCTTTTGAAGTAGTTTTGAAATCTTTTTCTCTACAGGGTTGTTTGCCTTTTTGCTTTTCAATTTGTAAAATTTATGTTTTTAACAAGAATATTAATCCTGGCTTCCCTGGTGGCTCAGACATTAAAGAATCTGCCTGCCATGCCGGAGACCTAGGTTCAGTTCCTGGGTTGGGAAGATCCCCTGAAGGAGAGCATAGACACCCACTCCAGTATTCTTGCCTGGAGAATCCCATGGATAGAGGAGCCTGGCAGGTGACAGTCCAAGGTGTTTCAAAGAATTGAACATGACTGAGCGACTAAGCACAGTACAGTATTAATCCAATTTGTTTTTAATGCACGTTGCAAGTATCTCCACCCAAGCCTATCATTTGCCTTTGTTTATAGTGGCTTTTGGTCATCCCTGGTACCTCAGTTGGTAAAGAATCCTCCATTGAATGGAGGAGACCTCAGTTCAATCCCCTGACTGGGAAGATCCCCTGAAGAAGGGAATGGCTACCCAATCCAGTATTCTGGCCTGGAGAATTCCACAGACTAGTTCCACTAATACCAAGGTCCATGGGGTTGCAGAGTCGGACACGACTGAGCGACTTTAACTTTCATTGTGGCTTTTACTGTGCAACTCAAAATTTCAGGTCCTCCCTGTAGGGTTTTATGCTTAGTGAAATAAGACAGAGAAAGACAATATATATTATCACTTATATGTGGAGTCTAACAAGTAAGACAAATAAATGAATATAACAAAACCGAAACAGACTCAGATATAAACTAATGGTTACCAATAGGAGAGGGAAGCAGAGGGGCCAGATAGGAGCAGGCGTTTAAGAGATACAAACTACTGTGTATAAAATAAACAATTGACAAGGGTATATTGTAGCACAGGGAATATAGCTGATATTTATAACTTTAAATGGAATATAGTCTGTAAAAATATTGACTCCCTATGTTGTACACCTAAACTAATATGGTACTCAAAATCAACTATACTTCAATAAAATTTTTTAAATTAGATCTTCAAACATGACCCTTTCCTTTATTGCTACTGTCAATGGAGTTCTCCAGGCAAGAATACTGGAGTGAGTGGCCATTCCCTTCTCCAGGGGATCTTCCCCACCCAGGGATTGAACCTTGGTGTCCTGCAATGATGGTAGATTCTTTACTGTCTTAGCCAGCAAGGAAGCCCTTACTGCCACTAGGTCTTATTTAGAAAGGTTTTCTTCATACCAAATAATAGGGATCCTAAATATATATATATATATATATATATATATATATATGTGTGTGTGTGTGTGTGTGTGTGTGTGTGTAATTTATTTGTTTATTTATTTTACTTTACAATATTGTATTGGTTTTGCCATACATTGACTTGAATCTGCCATGGGTATACATGTGTTCCCCATCCTGAACCCCCCTCCCACCTCCCTCTCCATCCCATCCCATATATATTTTTTAATTCAAATCTGATCCACCTGGAAATCATTTTTAAATGTTACGTGAAAAAACTCTGAAAGTGTTTTCTTCCAAATGGAAGTCGATATCCTCAGATCAATTAAAAATAGTATTCTAAAGTAAAAACTATTTGCTATTGACAACTGGTACCGTAATTGAAGAAGAGCAGTATCAAGTAGAACGTTTCCATAGCACAGTTTTATTGATAGGCAGAAAATGGAATCTAAAGAAACGGCACTGGGACCTGTGCCCCCAATAGGAAGCCCTCAAGATCCCATTAATGTGGAGTTCCAACCCCATATTCATCTTCTCCTGTAACTGGAAAAAAAATAATGGTAAGTTTTAAAGAAAGTGTTAAAAATCTCAGGAACTTCTAAAAATTTTTGAAGTAACTAAAAGAGTAAGGGAGAAGTTGCTTATCTGTCTGTATAACTTGCTTTGAATCAAGAGTTGGAATGGCGCAGAAACCAACAGATCAGTAAACCACAGATTCCCACCAGAGAAAAAGAAAAAACACAAAGTGAAGGTACAGCCTGAAGCAGGAAAATTCTGGAATGAAGTGAATTTGAACAAAAGTTCTGAGCTGCATCGGGGACCAGGCGGTTGTGAGAAAATCCTACTGTAATTATGTAGAATGCTAAACACACCCCCACACAAAAGTAACTCTATAAGACAGTAGCAAAGTGTAGCTTACTTCCTTTAGAAAGGTGAACTTACTGGAGAAGAGAATTCCTCCTGGCAAGTTATTTGTGTTTCCTTCCTCCTGGCAAGATTTATTGTGTTAAGTAAAATAGAATACATAGCTTGAGGTTTTATCTTACTTACATTTCCTAGTTAGACATTACTAGTACTAAGCCTTTATTCTATCAGAGAAAGTGAAGGTTGACAGATTCTTTAGGAGGCTTCCCAGGCGGCACTAGTGTTAAAGGATCCGCCTGCCAAAGCAGGAAATATAAGAGACGTGAGCTTGATCCCGGGGTCGGGAAGATCCCCGGGAGAAGGAAATGTCAACCCACTGCAGTATTCTTGCCTCGGGAACTCCATGGACAGAGGAACCTGGCAAGCTGTAGTCGCAAAGACTCGGTGACTAACTCATGTTTGGGAATGAACAGCAGCCCCCCTTGGGGATAAACATTCTTGTTCATGTATTACATTCCAGGGCAGCATTGGTCCTGACCCTGACTGTCACTCATAAAATCAAAGACGTGCTATCTATACACAAAAGAGATTCGGTTTCATCCGCAATGTCTCCTTACTTAAGAGTAGAGCTTTTCTTTCCATAAAGTGTGAGAATCATCTGACCATTTCTGAGAGGGAATAGGGTTGGGATGGAATTGCAGGGACCATAATCCTCATAAATAAATCCAGAAGGGGCGCTAAGACCAGGAGGTGGTACTGGGAGCCTCAAAGTAGACAGATGCTCAATGGACGTGAGTTTTAGCAAGTTCCGGGAGACAGAGAAGGACAGGGAAGCCTGAGGTGCTGCAGTCCATGGGGTCGCAAAGAGTCAGACATGACTGGGCAACTGAACAGTAACAGCACCTGGGACAGAAGGTTAACATCTTCCTGGGGTCCAGGAACCTGTGATGCCTGCTGTCAGAAGAGCACTTCCTGATTTTTACTGCTCTGAAGGAGATGCAGAATTTGCATTAAAGCCATGAAGTGCATTGTGAAATACATACTTGAGTTTCCAAAACACTCATTGAGAGGTATTAGATCCATCCATAGTGTTGACGTTTTTGATATAAAAATGCCAATGTAAGAGTTATTTTCTCCAATATTACGAGGGCTTCCCTGGTGGCTCAGATGGTAAAGAATCCACCTGCAATGCAGGAGACCTGGGTTCAATCCCCAGGTGGGGAAGATCCCCTGGAGAAAAGAATGGCCACCCAATACAACATGACAGATATTCCGAGGATAATGCTCCTTCCATCAGCAGTCCTTCTGAAGCACTTTTGGAATCTTACCAAAAATCAGTTTCCAAGTGGAAAATTTTCCAGTATTGAACAGTTAAGTTTTCAGCCAAGAGAAGTTTCTTGTTTCATGAGCTCAATGAAAATTATTTTAGTGTAGCGTCTAAAACTTATCTCATGAGTTGGGACTGCCACTCAAGAAAGCTGAAAATCTTACAGAGGTTTTAATAAAATAAGCTGTTGGGTCAACCTTGGTCAGGGTGACCTGCACGCCGAGAAGGCATGGTTTAGCAGAGTATGGAGCTGGGTGTTTCTCTGCTAACCCCAATGAGTACATTCTATTTGCTTCTGTCTTCCTCCCCAGGATTCTGTGTCACCAAAGAGGAAGGAGAGAAAGAGAAAGAAAGGATGGGATGAATAAAGTGGGGGGAAAAGAAGCTGTTAGAACACACTTAAAAAGAGGAGAGTGGCATTGTTCCACTAATGAAAAACTTCGGAAAACTGACCCAAACAGATGCACATCCACTCAAGACATCCATTCAGCACGGATTAATTGTCACAGGCAATTTTCCTAGAAGCTGGGGAAAGCAGTGAACGAAATAACTTAAAAACCCTGCCTTTGTGACCTTGGCATTCTAGTTAGGGGAAGATGAGACAATAAGCAAACCTGTAAAAATATATACATATCATATGGCAGAGTGTGATAACTGAATGACAAAAATAAAGCAGAAAAACAGACTCTACAGTGCTGGGGGAGGGAGGTATTGTTATTTGGAATAAGCTGGTCACTGAAAGCTTCACTGAAAAAGGTTGTCTGAGTGAAACCCAAGGATGCAGTTGTGTGGGTTAAGAAAGTTCTGGATGCCGGGAAGCCAGGGCATGGAGCCGAGCAGGAAGGCACTGGGATGGGACAGGTGGGGTGGGTGGACCACGTAGGCTCCTGGGGACAATGTCAAGAGCGGTGACTTTGTTCTCAGGTGATCTGAGAAGACAGCAGAGCCTCACGAGTCAATGAAGGGCCTGGCCTGACCTCCTTCAGTCAGAGTGAGTGGCTCCCGTGCTGAGAGGAGATAGATGCAGAGGAGCGTAGAGTCGCGAGACTGGTTTAGAGGCCAGTGCAGAGCTGAGCAGGGCAGAGGCATGGGGACCCGGGCACTAGCGATGGAAGAGTGTCAGGTGGCCGGGGTGGAATACTCATCAGAGGCCGACCTGTCAGAGAATGCATCAGCCATTGGGGAGGATGAAGCAATCAGAGGCAACACGTCAGACTCCAAGGTTTGGGGGACCTTGGGCCAGAGAGATGTCTGCCCAACCTTTGGAAACAAAGCCAGAGGAGAGACTCCAGTAACATGAGACAGAAGCCTTGTGGGGGGAGGAGCCTTGTGTATTGAAACTCCACATGAAAAAAACTGAGATCATGGCATCTGGTTCCATTCCTTCATGGCAAATAGAAGGGAAAAAAGTGGAAGCAGTGACAGATTTTCTTTTCTTGGGCTCCAAAATCACTGCAGACAGTAACTGAAGCCATGACATTAAAAGATGCTTCTTCTTTGGAAGGAAAGCTATGACAAACCTAGACAGCGTATTGAAAAGCAGAGAAATCACTTTGCTGACAAAGGTTCATCTAGTCAAAGCTATGGTGTTTCCAGTGGTCATGTATGGATGTGAGAGTTGGACCATAAAGAACACTGAATACCAGAGAATTGATCCTTTTGAACTGTGGTGTTGGAGAAGGCTCTTGAGAGTCCCTTGGACTGCAAGGAGATCAAACCAAGTCAACCCTAAAGGAAATCAGTCCTGAATATTCATCGGAAGGACTAATGCTGAAACTCCAAGACTTTGGCCACCAGATGCCAAGAACTGACTCATTGGAAAAGACTCTGATGCTAGGAAAGATTGAAGGCGGGAGGAAAAGGGGACGACAGAGGATGAGATGGTTGAATGGCATCACTGACTCAATGGACATGAGTTTCAGCAAACTCTGGGATATAGTAGAGGACAGGGCAACCTAGCATGCTGCAGTCCATGGGGTCGCAAAGAGTCAGACAGGACTTAGCCACTGAACAGGAAGTCTTGTGGGGGAGGAACCTTGAGTGGAGTCTTATGGGCCAGGAGCTCTGGAACTTTTTTAGTTTTTAGATTGATAATCGTTATTTTAACTCAGTGTCCCTTCCCTTTCTCTGTAAGAAGCCAGGAGCTCTTGTGTGTTCCTGTCACAGCACTTCCCTTCTTTGCACTCTGAGGCTTGTAATTAATTGTTGACAATGAAAGAATTTACACATTTGCTGTCCTTGTCCCCAGGCAGAACCTAAGTCTGCAGGAGGGCATTTGTCTGTCTTGCTTTCAGTAAAATGTTTGATGCATAAATGACTGGGTGAACAAAACTTCCCCAGGAGGATGGATTTTCTATGTTTGAGACAGCTTCACTTCAAGGAGAGGACTTCAGATTTTTAAAGAAAACAATCCAAAGCTCTTATAAAAAGAGAAGCACCTTGAGCCTCTGTGGTCGACCTCACAAGCTTAATTTCACAGCAGGAAGGAAGACGGAGGAAGAGGGCGACTCAAGGCCACTTTCTGCGGACAGAATCTAAAGCCTGCTAAACGCTATCTGTTTGTGCCCTGACTGCTTCTCTTAGCCAGTTATTGGAGACACTGGTAGATTATTCTAAACGAGCTTGCCTTTTCCTCCCCCACCCCTCCCTTTTAATCTGTTTGCTTTGTCCTTCAAGGCAAAGTGGTTTACAAGGGATAGTGGTTTTGTTCATTATCTAATTATAATCGTTCCCTTATAATGAGCACTTTGCAGCAAGCTCCCAAACACCTGCTCATACCTCAGTGCAAGCTCTCAGAAAGAAAGTAGGAGTCAATTAAAAAGCCACAGAGCTGTCCTTAAAGAGTGGAGGAGAATCTTACCTTGATTTATTTTTTTCAGTGAGCGGCACATTCCTAATTGACCATTGTCATTGCTAATGTTCAAGTATTTATAATTTTAATGTTTATCTTTTATTATTTTAAAGAGTCAGTTCCCATAACTCTTTATTTATGTGAGTCTCCTGAACCTCAGAAATGTTTAAGAGCATTTACACTGGCTTATAGCAACCCACTCTAGTACTCTTGCTTGGAAAATTCCATGGATAGAGAAGCCTGGGAGGATGGGACAGTCCATGGGGTTGCAAAGAGTCGGACATGACTGAACAACTTCACTTTCTTTCTTTCTCTTTTCTTTTCCAAACATTCATGAAGTGTTTTCAGTTCCTGGCTTTGTAAATAGTGATGTGAACTCCAGGGGAAGCAATCTGTTCCTCTCTCGCCTCACATACCTTCTTGTTGGAAGTAAAAATGCCCCTCTAATGTTTACAAACAAGAATATAAGTGTGTGTCATCTCCTGAGATCTGGATGTCTCTAAGTTACCTATGATTTAATTTTTCTTTCAGAAATCTTCTTTCTTTTAAACTGTTAATGAGTACATTTGCCGTGAGCAGTATCTGTGAAGACTGCACATATCTAAACAGTTAGGTGGGTTTTATTTTGTTTTTTATTTAAATGTTTTTTTAATTGAAGTATAGTTGATTTCCAATACTGTGTTAGTTGCAGGTGTATAGCATAGTGGTCAGTATTTTTGCAGATTATAAACCTAGCCCTAACCCTTGGACTGCAAGGGGATCAAACCAGTCAATCCTAAAGGAAATCAACCTTGAGTATTCATTGGAAGGACTGGTGCTGAAGATGAAGCTCCAATCCTTTGGCCACCTGATGTGAAGAACTGATTCAATGGAAGAGACCCTGATGCTGGGAAAGACTGAAGGCATTGGCTCCATGGGGCTTTTAATTCTGGAATTATACAATTTCCTGAAACAGCCCTCCACTCCAACCATCGTGCAGTGGCTGTCTGGATTCCTCATGATCCTCCTACACGTCAGTGAAAACCAGATGGTCTTCAGAGCAGGTCTGGTCTATGACGATCATGTCACTCTGGAACACCACATCTACTTTATTTGCCTTTTATTATTATTGTTTTTCACAGAAGAGCCCAAACCATCTCACCTGTCCCATCAGCAGCTCTCATGTTAATACCTTAATACAGGATCTGGTCTTTCCAAGGATTATTTTAAAGTCTCAGGATTATTAGGTTTTGGGCTTATGTCACACTTTTATGACATGTTTCATGCTATTTAAAGAAACTGGATTTCATCACCAGATTCATAAAATGCAGCAGTAGCAGACTATACATTTTATCAAGCTTTGCCCTACTTTAAAGAATTGATGCCTTAGAACTGTAGTTCTGGAGAAGACTCAAGATTCCTTTGGACTGCAAGGAGAACAAACCAGTCAATCCAAAAGGAAATAAACCTTGAATATTCATTGGAAGGACTGATGCTGGAGCTGAAACTCCAATGCTTTGGCCACCTGATGCAAAGAGCTGACTCACTGGAAGAGACCCTGATGCTGGGAAAGACCGAGGGCAGGAGGAGAAGGTGTGGCAGAGGATGAGATGGTTAGATAGCATCACCAACTCAGTGGACATGAATTTGAGCAAACTCTGAGAGATAGTGGAGGACAGAAGAGCTTGGTGTGCTGCAGTCCATGGGGTCACAAAGAGTCAGACACAAGCTCGTGACTAAACAACAACCGCAATTCCATTATAGGTGATTGGATAATGGGCATCACTCCCTGTGCTATATGGTTAATCCTTGCCGATTATCTATTTTATATGTAGTAGTTTATATCTGTTAGTGCCATACTCTTAATTTGTCCTTCCCTCCTCCCCTCTCCCCTTTTGTAAATACAAGTTTATTTTCTGTGTCTCAGTCTGACAAATGACTTAATTTTTAAATTAATTTTTAATTACTAACAAATCATGGAGATGTGCTGGAAATCTTACATGGTGTTTTTTTTTTTTCTTTTTGGGGATGTTTTAAAAATAGACTTTTCTTAGTATTCTCAGAGGGGCTTTCCAGGTGGCTCATTGGTAAAGACTACACCTGCCAATGCAGGAGAAGAGGTTCGATCCCTGGGTCAGGAAGATCCCCTGGAGAAAGACATGGCAACCCACTCCAGTATTCTTGTCTGGAGAATCCCATGGACAGAAGAGCCTGGGGGGCTACAGTCCATGGGGTCGCAAGAGTCGGACACAATTTATCAACTAAACTACAACTCATAAAGTTCAGTGTTCATGTATCCCTGAGGTCATGGCCTCTCCCGAGTCAGTGAATTGGAGTCATGCTTTTTTTTGTTTTGTTTTTAAAATCAGGCCTCACTGAGTTTCAAATAGGCATTAAGATGGGCTGCATACAAATAATACCGCAGGTTAAACAAATGTCACAGAAGCAAGGAAAGTGAAGTCAAGGGCAAATGAGTGGATGGGAGCAGCACCTCCGTGAGCTAGTTTCTGAACTCCTGGGAGAGCCAGGCCTGGAAGACTCAGGTCGGAGCTGTACAGGGAGGGGCAATCCGTAATCTCTGTTCATCCTGATCTTTTATTTAACTGTCCAAAGGGCAAGGAAACAGTATTAGGCTTCGGTTGTTCCTCCCTTCCTCTGGCAATTGCTATTTCTGGTGTGTGCCCGGAGGCCCGGAGAAGGAGGCCGGGGCCAGGGTGAGACTGGGGCTGTGGTTTGGGCCGGATTCAAAGCAAATGTCCACGCAGCTCCCGGGGCTGCAGCACAGAGGCCTCTTTGAGAAGCCGGTGCCCTCAGGCTGCACCCTGGAGGCCCCTGAGCTACTCCGAGGTTTCAAAGCCACGGGGAGGAGCTCACGGACCACCCGGGGTCCCAGTCCTGCTCCCTCCACCTCCTGCACTCAGCCCTCCCACGTCAAAACTTGTTTTCCCTCTGGAGCCACGGAGCAGGAATGAAATATGCAACAGAGACTTGGAGCTGGAATAGACCATCCAATTCATTATTCATTCCTTCGTTTGCTCTCACTAACGCATTCGACCATCAGGTATGGAACATCCTGTTCCTGTTTAGTCGGTCAGTCGTGTCCGACTCTGTGCGACCCCATGGACTGTAGCACACCGTGTCCTTCACCATCTCCCGGGGTTTGCTCAGATTCATGTCCACTGAGTCGGTGATGCTATCTGACCTCTGCCTCCCTCTTCTCCTTTTGCTTTCAATCTTTCCCAGCATCAAGGTCTTTTCCTGTGCCGTGGAACTTCCTGCCTGGCATTCCGATGGGTGGTGGGATGGTCAGTGCCCTTGATTACATGTTTTAATGAAAGAACAGGTAGTCCTGCCTCAGGACAAGCCCAAATCCAGTTCACCACCAGGTGTGCACCACACACACGTGTGTGCTCAGTCTGTAAATCATGTCTGACTCTTTGCGACCCCATGGAATGTAACCCGCCAGGCTCCTCTGTCCTTGGGATTTCCCAAGCAAGGATACTGGAGCGGGTTGCCATTTCCTTTTCCAGGGGATCTTCTAGACCCAGGGATCTAACCCATGACTCCTGCTTGGCAGGCAGATTCTTCACCACTGAGTCACCAGGGAAGCCCTGTCACCATGTATTGGGTGGTAAAGTACAGGTTGTTGTGTAGTCGCTCAGTCATGCCCAGCTCTTTGCGACCCTAGGGACTGTAGCCTGCAGGTCTCCTCTGTCCATGGGATTTTCCAGGCAGGAATAGTGGAGTAGGTTGCCATTTCCTCCTCCAGGGGATCTTCCCCACCCATGTATTGAACCTGGGTGTCCTGCATTGGCAGGCATATTCCTTACCACTAGCACTACCTGGGAAGCCCCAAAGGAAAGGAAAGGCCTCCTAAGGCACAGGAGAGACCACCCAACCTAACTGGGGCTGAGACGGGAGCCGAAAGCCTTTGTCTTCCGGTGCTACCTGGGCTAAGTGCTGGGGTCACTTAGTTCACCAGACTAAATGCTTTTGAACTGTGGTGTTGGAGAAGACCCTTGAGAGTCCCTTGGACAGCAAGGAGATCTAACCAGTCCATCCTAAAGAAAATGAGTCCTGAATATTCATTGGAAGGACTGATGCTGAAGCTGAAACTCCAATTCTTTGGTCACCTGATGCGAAGAACTAACTCATTTGAAAAGACCCTGATGCTGGGCAAGATTGAAGGCAGAAGGAGAAGGGGACGACAGAGGATGAGATGGTGATGGACAGGGAGGCCTGGCGTGCTGCAGTCCATGGGGTCACAAAGAGTCGGACACAACTGAGCGACTGAACTGAACCTAACTGAAACACTTGGACAAAGAAGGCGAGCACGGGGCAGACAGCAAGCAAAGGCTAGTGGCCAAAATCTGGGGGTGGGGATGGCCTCACCTGGAGAGGCAAGGGGGCTGCAAGGCAGGGCAGGGATGTCAGTGGGCTTCCCGAGACAGCCTGAGGCCCACAGGCTGGACATCCTGTGCTGTTTTAGGAAGCTTCCACTTGATCTTGTAAGCCAGTGTTTCTTAAAATATGACTCATGGACCACCAGCAAAATAATCACCTTGGAATTCTGAAAATGCAAAATCCTGGACCACATCCCAAACTGATCAGAACTTTCTGGAAGTGGGTCCTGGAATTTTGTCTTTTAAATGTGCATCCTTGGTCTTTTTCATGCAGAGTGAAGTTTGCAGACAAAGCTCCGGGTAGTGGAGAGGTTTAGGCAAAGGCCTGCCTAATGCTGCGGGTGGCGATTGAGTCCCCAGAGACAGAAGATAAGTTTGCACTTTCCTCCTACCTTGAGCCCAGGTCACTTGCCCAAATGAGTAGCAGAGACATGTGGCCTCGCCTGGAGGAGGCCCCAAGTCATCATCTTCCCTCTGCCAGAGTAATTGTGAACGCCTTTGTTGAGGGAAAGCCCTGGGTCCTCACCCTTCTGCTGACCCCTGATGGCTTCAAGCTTGAGGTGGAAATGGACATTTAGGGTGTGAGCCACTGAGACTGGGGAGGTGCCCATCGCCCCAGCATCACCCGCCTGTGCTGGCCAGAGCAGGCATCTAGAATTCATAAGGTCAGCCCAGGGGCAGGGAGGCCGATTGGAGTTTGTGGCAAGGATTCAGAGTTGACTGAGGACTACAACAGGAGAGGGAGTGGAGAGGGGAGGACACAGATTCAGGAGATATTTAGTAAAACTGTCCGAGCTTAGTGAAGGTGAGATGTCTAGGGAACACACAGGTTGAGGAATGGTGTCCTGGTGCTTGT
Organism: Cervus canadensis; assembly: GCF_019320065.1. NCBI lineage: Eukaryota > Metazoa > Chordata > Mammalia > Artiodactyla > Cervidae > Cervus > Cervus canadensis. The sequence continues at coordinate 62,174,986 of NC_057401.1, forward strand.
CTGGGTGATGGGGTTGTGGACACCAGAGACGGGGGAAGGAGGGTGGCTTTAGAGACAGAAGATGGGGATTCCTTTTGGCCAGATCTTGGAACGTGCCTGAGGGTCCGCTGGGTGGAGGTGTGGGCCAGGTCGCTGACTGTGATGGCCTGAATTCGGCAGGGGTGGGTCTGGGCGGGAGATGCAGGCCAGTGAGGGAGATGCTGCCCTGCAGGGCGCTGTGGGAACCTGGGAGCCGACGTGGTCACTTGTTGGAACCTTGTGAGAGTGAATGGAGATCGTGGAGGGCACCAAGAGGTAAGGGATCTTGGAGAGCAGAGGAGTCCCGGGGAATGGTCAGGGCCAGAGAAGATCATCAAGAAAGGATAGAATGGAAAGGTGTTTGTGAATGGGTTCCCGTGGCATGCTCCTGAAGATGCTTATCCACTGGTCTGTGTGGGGTGGGCTCAAGGGATCCATAAAAGCTCCTCCAAGAATCTTCAGTTCCAAGTCTGGAACTCACTTATCTTTGTAGAGCTAAAAGGAGAAGGAACAGCAGGAGATGGAGAAACACAGGCCTTCTCTCTAGTGACAGAGTCAGTGGGTGGGGACTGCAGGTCTGGAGGTGCAATGAGGCCCCCGTGGGGAGTCCTAGGGGAGAGTTTGAGGTCCACGTGGGGAGGTTGTCCTTAACTGAAGGAACACCTCTAACTAGAGACACCCATATAGACATTGGTGTGGATACAAACTGGCATCATCTGGGTCATATGATGGGGGGAGCACCTCCAAAATTAAGGAGGACCTTTGTTTTCTCTTGAAATAATGAGTAGACTGTCTTTGGGAGCCTGGAGGCCAGGGGTCAGTGTGAAGGAGACAAAGAGAACATCAAAGGTTGGAGATAGTCTTGGAGAAAATGGAAGGTGTAGCTAAGCTAACATTTGACATTGAACTGGTGGCCTTCACCCTAATCACTGTGCCCATAACCTGGAACTTTTTGATCATGTGAGTCCACTCATCCCAGAGACATCAAATACCTTCCAGAAGTCTCCTCTACTCTTTTTTATTGCTGAATAATATTCCATTGTATATATGTACCACATCTTTATGCATTCCTCTGAGGAAGTAAGTCAGACCCAGAAAGACAAATACCGTATGATATCACTTATATGTCGAATCTTAAAAGAGGGGGATTCAAGTGAACTTATTTACAAAACAGAAGTACAGGCACAGATGTGGAAAACAAAACTTACACTTAGCAGGGGACAGAAGGCGGGTACATGGGGAGATTGGGACTGATATAGACAGCCTACAATGTATAAGACAGATAACTAGTCAGAACCTATTGTATGCATAACACAGGGAGCTCCACCCAATACTCTGTAATGGTCTGTATGGGGAAAGAATCTTAAAAAAAAAATAGTGGATACATGTATATGTATGACTGATTCATTTTGCTATACACCTGGAAGTGACAGCATTGTAAGTCAGCTATACTCCAAAAGAAATTTTAAGAAGTCTCCTTTAGATTGTCCCATATGTCACCAGAAAGAGGTTAATTTTCTTAGATCCATCTGAATTCCTTCTGCTATTGGTTTGCCAACCTATTTATGGCACATTCCTTTTATATGTGGTCTCAACTTACTCATTTGCTTTACACCAAACATACTTGGAAAACTACATGTGACAGAAGCTTATGCTACAACACAGGAAACACTGTGTTTGCTGACTCAGTTGGCTGTCCCAACCATATGAGTCAGCCTTACATTTAGCTGAAAGAAGCAGAAAATCAGACTATGGAGGCTTCAACAGATAGGAATTTATTTGCCTCAAAAAAAGAAAAAAAACCCAAAGGTAGTGGATGACGGACCTTGCTCCAGCAGATTAAGGCGATCAGGACTGATATCTCCAGGAATTCCGTTCAGTTCAGTTCAGTCACTGAGTCATGTCCAACTCTCTGAGACCCCGTGGACTGCAGCATTGCCAGGCTTCGTACCCATCACCAACTCCTGGAACTTGCTGAAACTCATGTCCATCGAGTCAGCGATGCCATCCAGCCATCTCGTCCTCTGTCGTCCCCTTCTCCTCCCACCTTCAATCTTTCCCAGCTTCAGGGTCTTTCCCACTGAGTCAGTTCTTCACATCAGGTGACCAAAGTATTGGAGTTTCAGCTTCAACATCAGTCCTTCCAATGAATATTCAGCGCTGATTTCCTTTAGGACTGAGTGGTTGGATTTCCTTGCTGTCCAAGGGACTCTCAAGAGTCTTCTCCAACACCACAGTTCAAAAGCATCAATTCTTCGGCACTCAGCCTTCTTTATAGTCCAACTCTCACATCCATACATGACTACTGGAAAAACCATAGTTTTGACTAGATGGATCTTTGTAGGCAAAGTAATGTCTCTGCTTTTTAATTTACTGTCTAAGTTGGTCATAGCTTTTCTTCCAAGGAGCAAGCGTCTTTTAATTTCATGGCTGCAGTCACCATCTGCAGTGACTTTGGAGCCCAAGAAAATAAAGTCTGCCACTGTTTCCACTGTTTACCATCTATTTGCCACGAAGTGATGGGACCAGAGGCCATGATCTTCATTGTTTGATCCTTTGTCTCAAGGAGTGCCTTGGCTTTTGTCTCATACATACATGGTCATACAGGGCCTGCTGCAGATTTGGCCATTATATCCATGTTCACAGCAACTGGATGGAGTGGCAGAGGGGGCGCTTCCCTGAGTTGCATCTGCTCCTCTTCCTTAGGGAATTAGAGGCTGACACAGCGGCCCGTTCTCTGCTGAAGCCGACTTCACTCGCATCTGCCACTCCCGGTCACACAGGAACCTGGGGAAGGGAACGTGTGCAGTTCCAGCCTCCGTAGAGGGAGACACCCAGAGGAAAGCTGATGGGGAGGCCTGGACCTGCTGATCCCTAGAGTCCACCACTCTCTCGAAGTGCTGCCCTGCTCGCGTTGTCCTCACACACTGTCTACTGTTGCCATCTTGTCTGAGGCCAGGATGGATAAGAACAGCTTTTAGGTTAGTAGACAATAATTGTCTCCAAAGCACATAAATTACCAGGCTCCAGGATTCTTTCCCTTTAAATATACAGGTGCGTGCTGTTTTGCACATGGAGCGGTGGTCACCTCGGCCGCCAGAAGTCTCCTACGCAGTCATTCAGAGGCAAGTTGTTAAACTGGCGAGGCTGCTATTTAGGTGGGAAACATGTCACATTTATGAGCAAACTCTTGGCTGGTGTGTGTAAGAGAACTTCATAGGTTCTGCTCAGCCCCTGCTTTTGCTGCAGAAAATCCACTCAGCCTTGTATCCTCATAGGCTACAGCGTGGGCTTCCTTCCGTAGTGGCCCAGATAGTAAAGCATCCACCTGCAATGCAGGAAACCTGGGTTCGATCACTGGGTTGGGCAGATCCCCTGGAGAAGGAAATGGCAACCCACTCCAGTATTCTTGCCTGGAGAGTCTCTTGGACAGAGGAGCCTGGTGGGATAGTCCATGGAGTCGCAAGGAGTCGGACATGACTGAGTGACTACCACTTCTATTACCACTACTAGGCCACCCTGTTCCTGAGTCCAAATCATATCATGACATGGGCGTGAAAATGAAGGAGAAACCAGAAAGAAAGGCTTATGCAGATAATACGTCTCTATATGAATTAAGTAATCATCCATTAATGCAAAATTTAAGAGTTATCCTTCTGGAGACAATTTTACATTTATATCTGAATTTGATCAGTGATCATCTAAAAGCAACATTTTCTATAAGCAAAGGCTCCATCTGGGAGCATTTTGGCAGCTCTCAAGTTTGATCCCCTTATTCAATAATCCAAACTTTATCAGATTTGCTTATCCAGAAGCTGTCGAACCTGGGAGGCTGACTTGCTGTCTGAAAACTGCAAGAGAATGACATATAACTTCAGGCTGCTAATCTGTTAACTAAGTCGAATTGGAGGATTTCGATTTTCCATTTCTCTTAGAAACGGCTGAGTGGTTGCTATTTGCTTTTAGAATGAAACGTATGCACACAGGATAGTAGGAACTCTGTAATCTGGAGAGAGTACATTTAAACATTATCTTTAGAAGTTACTGGGAAACATGTCCTCCCTGAAATATTTCTTTAGAAGTAACTGGGATAACTGTCCTCTCTAAAATGTTTCTTTGATGTCACACCGTGTACGTATTGCCTTCCCATCCCTACCCTGGTCCTAGTTCACCTATTACTGCAGGTCCTCTGAAATCCCACTGTCTCTTCAGGTGTGCGTGTCTGGGGTTGGCCTGACCTCATCTCTTCTCCATCTCCTTCCATCTCTCCGTTAGAACACACCACTCAGCATCAGCTTTATCCAAGTTCATTTTCTAGTCCTCTTACTCCAGGGTTCATCTCCCTCCCCTAATCAGTCTTGTAGCCCTCCTCTGTGAGTGGAAGGGTGTCTTTGCTTTGATTTAAATAATGACACCACACCTCCCACCTTTAGTTTGAATAGCAAAGCACCCCCTTCCTGCTAGAAGCTCATCCTCATTAGCATTAGCCATTATTCAATCCATTATTCAATTCTCAGTTCTGCTCTCCACTTGAATTGTTTCTTTGTTCTGGCGGTATTCGGGTTTAGTCATCTACTTTTTATCTGACATTAGTTTCTCCAATGGTAGCCTACAACACATTCACTGGGGGAGACTTAGGTTAAAAATAATGATAATCTGCTGACTCTCCAGAGTGGGCTTTGGGCACGTAGGCATCTTTTTAAAGCATCGGGTATTTCTAATACACAGCCCATTTCAGGACTGAGGTGCAGCAGGCTCTGGTGAGGAAAGGACCTTATTGAAGTTTATCTTGCCTTTCCAATTGCTGACAACAAAATCAGGAGATGTATTTGTACGGTACTTATCATCAACAGCGTGCTTTAAAATACACATTTCTGGTTCTCTAAATAGAGCATGGGTTGTGCATGAAATTTGCATTTATATAGTCTGGTGATGTTTTTATTAGATTCATTATGGTTGTAAGAGATGGAAAGAGACCAGTACAGAACTGGGTATAATTTATGTACATTATCAAATGGGAGAGACACAAAGGTTAAGAAGGGTGGAATTCAATCTGTGGTTGATGGAGCCATAAATAAACTGGTTTTGCTTTAAAGAATGATGTCATCAGACAGTTGTGTCTCCCAGGGAAGCAGGTCTGCACAGGTAGTGTCTGTCTGCCTGAACATTGGTCTCTGCAGGGAGTGGCCCTGGATTTGGAGAGTCTGAAGAGCGATCTTGTTAGTAATACAAACTCTACCAACCGTGGGAGGCTGATCTTCTCTGACAAAAGTGAAGTTGCTCAGTCGTGTCCAACTCTTTGGGATCCCATGGACTATAGCCTACCAGGTTCCTCTGTCCATGGGATTTTCCAGGCAAGGATACTGGAGTGGGTTGTCCTTTCCTTCTCTAGGGGATTTTACCAACCCAGGGATCGAACCTGGGTCTCCCACATTGCAGGCAGACGCTTTACCATCTGAACCACCAGGGAAGCTCTGACAAAAGTGGGAAAGAATAATGTTTAAACCCATAATGCTAATTTGTTAATTTATCCTGAGGAATATGCCTATCAGGTAGACCAGTTAGTTGTATGAAATCTTCTCTCACAGTCTCTTTCTGTAGCAAGAAGGGACCTGATCCAAAGGTCACCTGTGAGCATGGTGACTGCAGAGCTGGAGTGGGGATTTGTGTGTTTAAGGCAATGTTTCTTGACCTTCCTCCATTACTTCTCTCTCAAAGGAGGCTTTTTAGATGTTTTTTTTTTTCCCCTAACCCACCCCCATGAAACTTTAACACCACAGGTATATTGCATAGCTATTTATGTGATGTATGCTATGTGTCCTGCACTAAAAAACTAATTTTTTTGCTTTCCCCAAGAATTAATGCTTGTTCATTTGGGGATGATATGGCCCCCACTGAGAATGTATATCTTAAGGACTATATTCTCTGCAGCCCACACTATGTGTCTCCCCTAGAAGGATCCGATGGCTCAGGGCTGCCCTGGTGGCCCAGACGGTAAAGAATCCCCCTGCAATGTGAGAGACCAAGGTTTGATCTCTGGGTTGGGAAGATTCCCTGGAGAAGGGAATGGCTACCCACTCCAGTATTCTTGCCTGAAGAATCCCATGGACAGAGGAGCCTGGCAGTCACAAAGAGTCGGACATGACTGAGTGACTAACTCTTTCTCTAGAGGCGTCCAGCAGCTAGGTGGGCCAGTTGCTGGACCCCATTGGCAAGATGCCTTCTCTTCTGGACAGCACTGCTTTCCTCAGAGACTGACCTCTGTCTCTGTTTCCAAAATTAAAATCTTCACCACCCACTCACCTCCCTCCTTTTTTACACCTATAATGTTTAGTGGCTTGCGTTCACCGAATGGATCAGAACCAAATCTGGCCAGAACTGCATTGTCTTTCAGGTGGTGAATCATATATCTGTATTCTTTTCAGGTTAACTCTGTTGGGGCAATTTTGAATTCAGAATCTTCATGTCTGTCCTAGGTATTATTTGCAGGAATTTACCAAAGGGACATCAGGTATATGTCAAAGCATAACCCTGCTATTAAGGATGACATCTCACAAAGTAATTACAAAGCTTTCTCCCCAAATACTAAGGGCAAAAAATGGGGTGGATTGATCCAAGGCAAAAAGTCTTATTTAAAGTTAAGCTCAGTGAGGATGAGAATCTTTACCTTTTTAGTTCACTTAAAATTATAGCCCCTGCACCATAAGCATTTTCTTCACACAGTAGACCCTCAATAATATGTGTCGAATGAAAACAAGGTATTTTTATTCAGTATATGAATTAATATTATTCTAATTCTGATATAGTGAATCATGTGGATATGAGGGATTATATTCATTCATTTAAAGAATATGGGCTTCGCAGCTGGTGCTAGTGATAAAGAACTCACCTGCCAATGCAGGAAATGTAAGAGACGTGGGTTCAGTCCCTGGGTGGGGAAGATCCCCTGGAAGAGAGCATGGCAACCTATTCCAGCCTTCTTGCCTGGAAAATCCCATGGACAGAGGAGCCTGGCAGGCTACAGTCCATAGGGTCGCAAAGAGTAGGACATGACTGAAATTTAGTTCACTTAAAATTATATAAACATTTTCTTGGCATGCATGCAGCACATTTGAAGAATATATACCAAGTACACATTACGGCAGACCCTACATGAATTCCCCAATACATACTAAAGGGAATAAAGCATACGGGATCCCTGCCCTTGTGGTGCAAAGCTGGAGAGACAGGCAGTAAGCAGATGAGTAAATACAAACTATTACCTTTAGGGGAGGAAATGACATCACAGGAGGTAGCAGGTACACGGCTTCTTCAGTCACGTCTGACTCTTTGCGACCCCATGGTCTGTAGCTCGCCAGGCTCCTCTGTCCGCAGGATTTCCCAGGCACGATCGCTGGAGCAGGTTGCCATCTCCTTCCCCAGGGGATCTGCCCGCTCAGGGACCAAACCTGCATCTCCTGCTTGGCAGGAGGACTTTTTACCACTGAGCAACCTGGGGAGCCTCATGATTTTATAGGAGAGTGTATTTACATCTGCTATAGCTTCCTGGATCTTGAAATCATTGACATACAAATCATGACATACAGAAAACAGAGTAGTTGCCACCAGAAGGACTCAATCTAGAATCAGTGCTCTACCACTGGCTGTTCCCCAGTCAGTTCATTTACATGCTCTCAAAACAGCTCCTCATCTGTCAAGTGGAGGTATGAATTCCTTCCTCCTAAGAATATTAGGAGAATCCGAAGATAAAATATATTTGCAAAAGGTCTGTCAATCAAAATCATGGCGCATTCTTTCGTTATAAAAATATAAGGATTTTACTTATGATAATGTGAAAAAGGCTATACATTGCAAATCAACTACACTTCAATTTTTAAAAGTAGAAAAAGACTCAATAGTGTGCTGGGGAATGGGGAAATTGAGTGAAGGGCAGTCAAAAGGCACAGACTTCCAGTTATAAAATAAATGAGTACCAATGAGGTAATGTACTGGAGAAGGGAATGGCTACTCACTCCAATGTTCTTGCCTGGAGAACTCCATGGACAGAGGAGCCTGGTGGTCTACAGGCTCCATGGGGTCACAAAGAGTCAGAGACATGACTAAAGCGACTTAGCACATACACACAATGTCTATTCTCTGGTTGAAATTGTCCAGAAGTCGGGGTCAGGTCTCAGTGGTTAACATTCGAGTTTGCCTTCTTTCAGTACCCACGCCTCAGGAAAATACACAGAAGGAGAGGAAAGAAAGTGGTGAGAAACCAGGAGCACACTCGGGGGAGACACTACTCTCAAGGACATTTCAGCCTTTTATCCTCTTAAAAGGCAAGCTGCTGCCAGGCATGCCCTCACATAATTAGTATCATTAATGAAACATCTAGTTTCATTTGCAGAAGGAAATTTTTTTGTTTTCCAGTTCTCAGAAGGTTTTGGTTTTGCATCTAAGCAGTTACTTATCTTCTTTAATCACAGCATGACTTGATGGAATATTTTTTGGTCTGACTAAGAAGGGCAATTCAGGGTAGACCTTGAGAATCACAGCATTCATTGTTTTTTGCCCTGTATTTGGAGTCTGTGACTGTTTGCACAGGACTTGGCAAATCCATCACTTCTGAATGAATGCACTTGCTCATGTCAGGTTTAGGTCCACGCCCAGGATGGGCTGTGCTAAACCTGTCCTGTTACTGCCCTTGACAAACTCATCCCTTTGCTGTCATGGTACATCTGGTGTCTACATTTAGGTCCATTTAACTTAACCTCATAAGGTGTCTTCTTCATTCATCATTGGCAGGGTATATTATGCTTGGTTTGCTTAGCTGTAATTTATCTCCTATGGTGTAGATTCGAAGTGGCGTCACAAGCAGGTCGTAATGTAAGTTGCCAATGGGATAGCAAAGGAAATGTACCCTGAGTAACCATGAAAGGCCTGCCTCCCTTCTCGTGCAGTTAGCTGAAGAGACGTACTTATCTTGCATGAAGTGATGTATCATTTCATCTTAAACCGAGCTGCACAAGATGGAGTGTCTGCGAGCCTTGGTCATGTGGTCGTTGACTGAATCTGAACACCTGTTGGCTCTTCAATTTTTAAATGAATGGATGTGCCCCCTATAAAATGGTAGTAAGCAAAGAGAATTATGTAGAGTGTTTAAATGAAGCTAAATTTCATTGATCCAGATTAATTAGAGAGATGATCTAAGTTAATGGAAAATAAAGTGTGTGCAGATATCTTTTGTTTTCACTTTTATGTCTACTGAAATCACCAGAATTAGGCAAATTATACATTGCTTAGTGCAAATCCTTAAGGGAGCTGATTCAAGGCTAATAAAATTTCGGTTTTAAGTAGTATATAATTACATGTTTCTAAAGTTTAGAAATGCGTGAGATGCAACACTTAGAGCATGTTCTTCTACTGTGTATATGTCATCACACATGCGGCAGAGGGCCAGGGGGACACAGAAGCCAGCGTCTGTTAAGCCTGTTGGACAGTCCAGGATCACTTGATCCCCTGGGGTTCTGAGGGAGTGGAACCTGTTTAGAACAATTAACCTTCATTCAACTTTCTGGACTCACAAAGACCAAGGAGATAGTGGCTTCTGTTGGGTATTGGTAAACATGTAAAATTCAGTTAATCACTGATTGGCTGACCAAGTGTCAGATGTAGTCATCCAGATGTCACTGAGCCAGCAGGCTGTGGGGCAGAAGGCGATTTGGACCAGATAGAGACTGTCTGTAATAAAAGTGCTTCGTGGTTAAGAATCTGCCTGCCCGTGCAGAAGACACATGTCCGATCCCTGGTCCTGGAAGATCCCACGGGCCTCAGAGCACCTAAGCCCATGCACCACAACTCCTGAGCCCGTGCTCTAGGACCCTCGAGCTGCAGCTACTGAGCCCCCTAGAGCCCGTCCACTGCAACTAGAGAACGCCTCTGCAGCAACAAAGACCAGCACAGCAACGTTAATTAACTCATTAATTATTTATAAAAAGCAAAGTCTGGACAATATTTTTTTTTTTTTTTTTACAAAGTGCTTTGTAATCACAGGTGAACTCCCAGTCCAGCTCTGTAAAACACAGGGAGTGGGGAGGAAACTGTCGGCGAGCCTTGCTTTGCAGAAATGACCTGCAGAATAATCAGCAAGACAGAAATGATTGCGCCCACTCTGGGGACTGGAGATGGATTGCGAGTTATGGAAGTAGCAGGTCCCTCCCTCCGTAGAGTTTCTTTGGTTGCTTGTCTCTTCCCGTGGTGGAGAGGAACTAAGCTCGGAAAGTTAAAATTCTTCCACGAGCTTGAAATCAGGGACAAACCGGATAAGAGAACATATGTGCAAAGCAATGTGAACTACGGATCTCGTGGAAGGAGGCTTCAGCAGTCTCCTTCCACTGAGTTCTAAATATTGGAAACTCGATGTTTGGTCTTCTTTTCATTATTATAAACTATTAATCAAGCCAGCTTTCTCCCCATCAGTTTCAAATTTGCAGTCCCTGAGCTGATACGTCCAAGTCTGGGTTTCTGCCTGGTGAAGTCAGCTTTCCCTTCTTCTAGGGAAGACGTGTTTTCAATGACTTAATTGTGGGAGAAACTTTCTATCAAGATCTTGAGTCTCTTCTATTGGCTTGTAATGAGCTGAGCGAGGAAGTGACTCTCAAACACCTCTGCAATTTTACTTAGCTGTGATACTGAACTTGAACCCTAAGGAGATTCTTTAGCCTTAGCCCTTTATCCCAAATATAGCTGAAAAAATAGCATAATTCAAAAGTGATGTATGCAGTCTTAAAAACTGTATGCTTTTCAAAAAGACTTAATAATAACAGCTCTAACAGAAAAGAGAAAAATGAAAATAATCACCATGGCCAACAGTACTATCTATTGCTAGTGCCCTTTTCCATAGGAAATCAAATTGCATTTGACACCCAGTTTTTAATTCTAGTTGAACAAACCAAAGCCTATTAACAACCATTGTTGAGGTGATTGCTCTTTCAGTTTTCTTCTGAACTTTCTGTCTTAGCTCAGGCTGCCATAACAAAACACCAGAGGTGGGGGCGCGGGGTTGGGGGGAGGGTGCCAACAAGAGATACTTACTGCTTACATTTCTGGAGGCTGGCAAGTCTGAGACCAAGGTGCCCGATGATTCACTTCTGGTGAGGGCCCTCTTCCTGGCGGACAGCCCCCTTTCTCTCATGGCAGAAAGACAGACAGAGTCTCTTCCTTTCCTTAATAAGGACACTAATCTCATCATAAAGGTGGACATTCAAGACTTCATCTAAACCAAATTCTCTCCCAAGGGCCCCAGCCCCTAACACCATCACACTGGGGGTAGGGCTTCAGTGTATGCCTGTGGGAAGGACCCCCCACCCCCAGTATACGCTTTCAGCCCATAATACTTTCTAACTCTCACAATGCTCATGCTCAGTCATGTCTGACTCTGTGACCCGATGGAACACACCCCGCCAAGCTCCTCTTGAGAGCTTGAGATTGTCCAGGCAAGAATACTGGAGCGGGTTGCCATTTCCTTCTCCAGGGGATCTTCCCATACCAGGGATCAAACCCATGTCTGCCTGCATTGCAGGCAGATGCTTTACCACTGAGCTGCCAGGGAAGCCCTTTCTGACTCTACTCCTCCTCATCTGGAGGATGTTAAATTAGAAGAAGATTCCAACACGTGATCTGAAAGTCGCTGGATGTTATTAGTCAAAGCACCGAGGGTCTGGTCTGCTCTAAAAGACTGAGGCAAGGAGCCGAGTCCCTGGAAAAGACCCTGATGCCAGGAAAGATTGAGGGCAGGAGGAGAAGGGGGCAGGGATGAGATGATTGGATGGCTCCTCGGATGGATCACCGAGGATATGAATTTGAGCAAACTCTGGGAGATAGTGAAGGACAAAGGAGGCTGATCTTCTACAGTCCATGGGGTTGCAAAGAGCCGGACACGACTTAGCCACCAAACTACAAGAGACTGATAAAAAGCAGAGATCCTGAGGCCAGGGCAGAGAGCAAATGTAATTCTTTGGGGGTTGCAGGAAATACCAAGGAGATGGGATGGGGATTCTCTGCAGTCGTGTTTGAGAGCTCAGTTAAGGGAGATTGTATCTGATCATTTTCTCTCCCAAGCGAGAGCATTGTTTTATTTAAGCCAAATTTGCTGCAAACGAGATGCAGCGAGCTTGCTGAATATTCATTTGCAGCTCTGTTCATCAAGTTTATAATTCCTTTTATTTTCCTTTGACTTATAATTGGTGTTTTTGCATATTTATGATCTGTTTGTTTTAAGCTGAGGACCTGTTTTAAATTCTGTGATGTCCTTTCTCCCCCGGCCCTGGACAGTTCACTCATAGAGAAACCATGGCTTTGAGGGATGGGGCTTCCCCAGTACCAGGAGCCTCACCCCACTCTCAGCTGGCATGTACGCTGACTGCTGACCTCTGTGAACCCTGAGGTTCACTGCCCTGAACCTAAGATAAGAATGAGAGTACTGAACAATTTTAAAACTCTTTAAAAACAGTCACAGAGGACCTGAGTGGTCACCAAATCCTTGTGATAATTTCTCAAATGTTTGAAGACAGTGAGCTCCCTTCCTTAAATGTCCTTTTCCCAGGTGAAATAACCCTGCATGGGAATTAAAGACACAGATGTAGATAAAATAGATTAACTAGTGAGAACCTACTGAATGGGACAGGGAACTCTACTCAATGCTCTGTGGTGACTTACATGGGAAGGGAATCCAAAGAAGAGGGGATATGTGTATGCATATAGCTGATTCGGGCTGCCTAGGTCGCTCAGTGGTTAAGAATCCGCCTGCCAATGCAGAAGACGTGGGTTCGATCCCTGGGTCGGGAAGATCCCCTGGAAGAGGAAATGGCAACCCACTGCAGTATTCTTGCCTGGAGAATCCCATGGACAGATGAGCCTGGTGGGCTATAGTCTATGGAATCTGAGAAGTGGACACAATTTAGCAACTAAACAGCAACAAATAGCTAATTCACTTTGCAGGGGTATGGCAGAAACTAACACAATATTGTAAAGCAACCTTACTCCAATAAAAGTTAATTTATCAAAAAGGAAGAACACTGCTCAGCTCATTCTTCTTTGGTCACCTGACCCAGTTAGAAACAGCCTCACTTCTGTTACTTTACTCTGAGAGTACATGGACGCACCAACAACTCCAGCATCACAATCACATGCTCTGTGGACCACAGCGTGGTCTCCAAACTGCAGCCGCTTAAAAGGACCTTAAATGATGGAGGCGCTTTATAGCATCAAATGCAAATGCTCTGTAAAGGAAAACCGTGTTAGCTGCTTTCAGCGCTTCCACAGGTCTCTTTGGAAATTCTTCAGAATCACCTTCCCCGCACCCAAGTAGAGTTGAATTGCGTTGGGTGAACCTGTCCTGACTCGTTTCCTGGGGCCATGTTTTATTTAAGCCAAATTTGGTCTTATGGCAATGGTCCAGGGCAATCCTTGAGAGCCTTCAGGAGCCTGCCCTCCGGTCTCTGAATATGTTAGAACTTTGTTTCTTCACCTATAAGATGAAATAACAAGAGGGGCCACCCTCCTGGGTGTTTTACTTTATGGACTCTTGCAAGGATGAAATGAGGTATGTTTGGAAGATCAATGATGATACTATGAAAGAAGCAGAACCAGTTTGCTGGTAGATACCAGCCTTCCCACCAGCACAGGACTGGTGGTTTATGCATCTCCTGAGAATCACAGACAAATGCTGATGACTCCTGCCCTACGCACATCAAGTGACGACCGGGATGTGGAAAGTGACAGAGGACCCGGCCTCTGTAACGAGTGGGTGGAGTCCAGTTTGCGCAGACTCTGGAGCATGGGTCACGCTCCATTTCAAGGCCTAGTTTGCATCTTCAGGGAAAACCCAGACTGCTGTTATTACTTAAACAATTTATTTTCTTCACGACATCCCTTGAGAGGCCAAGTTTCCCTTCCTATTTTCTGACAGATGTGAACGTAGCTAAATGAAGCAATCAGATCAAAGAAAGCATCAAGACAGTATGATGTTATGAAATCAATCCAACATTGTGGAAATAGGATTTTTTACTGTGTCTTCTGCTTAACAGTCTTCTAGGAAACAAAATGCTGTGATATTAGTTTTGAAAAGAAAATCTCAACCGCATCACTTCCTTGTGCCCTAGGTTTCCTAGAGTCATAATATGAATGCACCCTTTTGAAAGAAAAATGCTCTGAGACATCAATCACATTTGTAAATGTGTGTAGTTGTTAAAATACCAGGACTAATTCTATTAACCTTAGAATATGGAACTTTAGGATGAAAGCAGGTGTCAGGAAAATGCTTGTAATTTGATTAAATTTTCCATCAGAAGAGAAATGCCATAACTACTTGGCATTAAAACGCTTAGCTGTTTATTTCTTAAGCATTTCCTTTGCATATCTGAATAAAAATCCATAAATGCATTCTTTCCGGTTATCGTAGCCATGGAGGGTTGGAATTACATGTTGTTTGAAGCAATGCCACATCCATTGCCCAGACTAAAGAACAAATGACCAAAAGAAGGCTTTTCCTGAAGAACCTTGACATTGCAAAGCTGCCAGGGCACTGGGTCACTGGTAACAGAGACACCCCTTTCGTACTCCCTGCTGGGGAGCCCAGGGCACTGAGGATGGCTTCATTCAATTCCGTTGCTTCCATTTGGTTCTTATTTTGGAGGAACTGACTTCCTAAAATGTCTGCATCTTTGTTTGATGGCATTTTTAAGGAAAAAAAAGAAGCTCTCATAGATAAGCATGGTTATTATTATTATTATTTCCGCTGCACCCAATAAGGAGAGAGACAGTTCTCCTGTCTCTGGGCCATCTGGTTTGTGTTAGGGCTTCTCGTTCCTGCGTTCTTTGGCTTGCTGTTCTTCAAAGCAAACCCAGCAGTGACACAGTTTGCAGAATCTTTAGTGAAGTAAGAGATGGTCCTTTTGCAGAAGCAAAGGGTGAAAGCACTAAAGTAAGATCGTATGGACAGTTGAGTGTTCTTCCTGGGCAGGACATTTATAGGTTGTTTTCAATTTTTCTGTATTTTCTGTTTCCCCCCAAATTTTT
Source organism: Cervus canadensis (assembly GCF_019320065.1). Taxonomy (NCBI): domain Eukaryota; kingdom Metazoa; phylum Chordata; class Mammalia; order Artiodactyla; family Cervidae; genus Cervus; species Cervus canadensis. Next base: position 62,190,064 of record NC_057401.1, read on the forward strand.
GTGATCCTGAATTGTTTTTATCAACAGAGGAACAAATGATGTTCTTTAAAAGGTTCCTATACTCTTGTCTGGAAAATCCCATGGATGGAGGAGCCTGGTGGGCTGCAGTCCATGGAGTCGCGAAGAGTCGGACACAACTGAGCGACTTCACTTTCACTTTTCACTTTCATGCATTGGAGAAGGAAATGGCAACCCACTCCATTGTTCTTGCCTGGAGAATCCCAGGGACGGCGGAGCCTGGTGGGCTGCCATCTGTGGGGTCATATAGAGTCGGACACAACTGCAGTGACTTAGCAGCAGCAGCATATTCTTACATAAATACTAGATAATGGGGACTATCCCTTCTCTAGACTCAGTGAACACAGGTTCCATGTGACGACAGTCTGTATCAGTCACCTGGTGTCACAATAACGCTGTGTAAGAACCATGAAATCTCAGTGCCCACAGTAGTGGACTATGGGTTGGCTGCCTGTCTCTGTTCTAAGGGTACCTCATCTTCCTGGGACCAGTGGGCTGGTCAGGGCATGTTCTTTTCCTGATGAGATACAAAAGAGGCACCCCAAACATGCCAGACCTTCTAAACCTTGGATGGATCTGGCTCTCAGTTACTCCCACCTACATTGCATTAGCTGTAGCAGATCACATTTGTTGTTGTTCAGTCGCTCAATTGTGTCCAACTCTTTGCGACCCCATGAACTGCAGCACGCCAGGCCTCCCTGTCCATCACCAGTTTCCGCAGTCCACCCAACTCATGTCCATCCTGTCGGTGATGCCATCCAACCATCTCATCCTCTGTCATCCCCTTCTCCTCATGCCTTCAATCTTTCCAAGCATCATGGTCTTTTCTAATGAGTCAGATCTTTGCATCAGGTAGCCAAAGTATTGGAGTTTCAGCTTCAACATCAGTCCTTCCAATGAATATTCAGGACTGATTCCCTTTAGGATTAAGTGGTTTGATCTCCTTGAAGTCTAAGGGACTCTCAAGAGTCTTCAACACCACAGTTCAAAAGCATCAATTCTTCAGGGGTCAGCCTTCTTCATGGTCCAACTCTTACATCCATACATGACTTACTGGGAAAACCATAGCCGTGACCATATGGACCTTTGTCGGCAAAGTAATGTCTCTGCTTTTTAACATGCTGTCTAGGTTTGTCATAGCTTCTCTTCCAAGTGAATCACATGGCTGAGCCCAGAGATAAGGGAGGACAGCAAAATCACCTGTGAGAGGGCATGGATCCAAGAAGCAGATGGGACCCATTTTTGTTAAGTAAATAAAAATGTTAGTTTTGGTACAGAAATAAAATTAACCTTGGGCAGAGTCATCTCTTTGGAGACTGTTGCCCATGTACCTTGTGTTGTTGTGTTCGTAAACGATAAATGCTCACCCTATTGAGTGGCTCTTTGTGTCCTCAGATCCTGGCCAACGTGATCATCTTCATCTGTGGGAACCTGGCGGGGGCGTACCACAAGCATCTCATGGAGCTTGCTCTGCAGCAGACCTATCAGGACACGTGCAACTGCATCAAGTCCCGGATCAAGTTGGAGTTTGAAAAACGTCAGCAGGTAAAATACACGTGCGGTCTTACTCCCACGTTATCTGAGATGTTACTGGGATGATGTTGTCACTGCTAATGGCGAGGGTGCTCACAGGCATCCACGCACAGGCATCAGCAGGAAAGCAGGGTAGCCGTCTGGTTGTCCTGCCCGCCCAGCTTTGGGCTGTATGCCCAGTGGATTGAATCGTAAACCAAAGAGCAGAAATGGCATCTTCAGACTCAAACCCAGCCCCCTCCCCCAGGATCACCCACATGCTGACAGCTACATCAGCCACCATCCACACATGGCTGGGGAAATTCAAATAATAATGATAATGATGATTGTTACAGTGACACTTGGGTAAGACACTCACTGTTGGTTACAGCACATTTCTCTGTGATAGTGTTTGTGGGCAGGGTTTGTCCCAGCTGAAATCTGCCTGTGCCATCAACAACACTTCATATAGTGCCTGTTTTCCACCTGGGATGTTGAAATGGGATGAGATGATTAAATGAGATGAGATGCTTGAACTTGTCCTTGAGGGAGATGATTGGAGTTGCGGGGGGGAGGGTCTGGTAGGGAACTAGTTGTGCTGTCAGGGGCTGTCCTACAGTCATTGCTGTGGGTGATATGTGGACACATACATTAGGAGAATACATAGGCTCTGATGACAGAATGATGATTGTTACAGTGACACTTGGGTAAGACACTCACTGTTGGTTACAGCACATTTCTCTGTGATAGTGTTTGTGGGCAGGGTTTGTCCCAGCTGAAATCTGCCTGTGCCATCAACAACACTTCATATAGTGCCTGTTTTCCACCTGGGATGTTGAAATGGGATGAGATGATTAAATGAGATGAGATGCTTGAACTTGTCCTTGAGGGAGATGATTGGAGTTGCGGGGGGGGAGGGTCTGGTAGGGAACTAGTTGTGCTGTCAGGGGCTGTCCTACAGTCATTGCTGTGGGTGATATGTGGACACATACATTAGGAGAATACATAGGCTCTGATGACAGACTGTAAATATAAGAAATGGAGCTAAATCAGGGCGGTAAGGAGCAAAGCCACGTGGTCTCATCCAGGATGGTGGCCAGCAGATGAAGCAGGCCTGCTTTGGAGGGGAAACCAAGAGGGGGTCCTGTACTTGACACATTTAACTTCAGGTCTCAGCAGAAGATCCACGTGAAAAGTTTTCTTTTTGCCCTTGAGTTTTCAAATTTATCAGCAGGAACCCAGTTTCCATCTCTAAAGATGATGGTTAACATGACTGTCTAGTGTGAAACCCACAGTCCCTTCTCTGAGTGCATTCATCAGTATTTGGCACATAATTGTGTCACTATTATTCGTTAAATTGTATTTAGTCCATTTTATATAATTTCATTAAAATGTATTATGGTGGTGAGAGCAAAAACAATCCCTTAGATACTGATACTAGACTTTTTTTTATTTGTGTATGAACTGATGAATAGTAATTGTACTCCTTTTTGAAAACAGGGAGTTCTGTTTGTTCATCCAATAAATATTAATTGAGCACCTAGATTGTGGAGGGCGTGATTCTAGGCATTGGGGTGTGGCTGTAAATATTGCTTTCTCACTGATATTAGCAAATCTCATGGTTTGTTTTAAAAACATTTTGTTTTGCAACATGTATAGTAAAAGTATTCAGTAATTACAGTTTACTTCTTTGGTCTCTAAGTATATCAAATTCTGGATTGCATTAAGAGAAATAGATAGTTGTTAACATGGGACAGTTAACCAGTACCACTTCATATACTGTGCACTTATCCACGTTCAGTAATGGTTCAAATCTAGGTTCTAGAAAATTCTGTAGTTTCAACACACAGCACTCAGTGTTCACAATTGTTCCCTCTACAGAGTTCAAGTGACTTAGGGTAGACAGTTTCCTCTTTCAAACAGTGGTGACGGGATAAGTTTGGTCCTGCCAGTCATATTTAACTTTCTTTTCCATCACCTTCGCCAAGGTTAGGAAGAACTGAAATTCCAAGTCAGCGGATTACATAACCTAATATTTATAGTACCAGCTTTGATAGAACACTAAGTCAGGCTGTTGACCTTTTCTATACTGCCTCTTTCCATGAAGAGACCTTGAGCGGCCAAGAGCAGGTGTCATCCCTTGTCATGTTGATCTGTGGGTCCGTGTGGTCAGAAAGGCCATGCTCTGACCTTACGTGGCTCCAGAACTAGACCAGTGAGGCACATCTCATGTTACAGACTTTATGGGACCATCGCGGGAGATACTATTAGGGCATCTATTTACAAGTTCTAGGAAAAAGAGTCAAGGATCTTTTTTTAAATATGTAAGGAGAAAAGGGACACTTTGAAGAAAAAGAAGAACTTATACTTTGTTGTTGTTGTTCAGTCACTAAGTTGTGTCCGACTCTTTGCAACCCCATGGACTGCAACGCCCCAGGCCTCCCTGTCCCTCACTGTCTCCTGGGGTTTGCCCAAGTTCATGCCGACTGAGTCCGTGATGCTATCCGACCACCTCATCCTCTGCCACCCTCTTCTCCTTTTGCCCTCAGTCGTTTCCAGCATCAGGGTCTTTTCCAATGAGTTGGCCGTTTGCATCAGGTGGCCACAGGATTGGAGGTTTAGCTTCAGCATCAGTCCTTCCAGTGATGTTTATTTAATAAAATATAATTTGACACAATGTATGAATTTTGCTACCAAAGTTGGGAGTCAGCTCTCAGGGTCTGAGGCCCATAATGCAGTACTTTTGTTAAGATTTTGGAAAATTTGTTCTAAATGCCCATAGTTTTCTTTTGTTTTTTTCAGACCAGCGTGTAATTAAGTGGGAATGAAAAAAATCCCATAGTTAATAAAATCAGTAAGGTATGAATGTATAGATTTAAGGAAACAAATAAAAATTAGCCAATGGCAAGCTAGGTGCCCTTCATACAGAAGAGTGGCCTCCGAGACCTCGACACTGGTGTGGCCGCAGACCAAATTAAGGTCCGAGGATTCCACATGTCATTTCTTGTCTGTCTGTTGCCACAAAACATTTCTTTTTTAAATTTTCTTGAAGTATAGTTGATTTACAGCGCTGTGTCAGGAGTATAACAAAGTGATTCAGATATCTATCTCTCTCTGTATATATATCTTTGTCTATAGCTATAGATAGATATCTGTATATGTTATATGTATATTGTATATTTGCTTCCTTCGTAGTCACTGAGGCAAACAACAGTGTCCTTGAGAGTGCTTCATTCAGGGGTAAGGGGTGTGCTCAGTAGCTGCAAGATGATTTGTTTCAGCCCCCATTTGGGTAAAATCTATGGCATCCATTTTAAGGTTGTATCTGCAGTTACCACAGAATGAGTTGACGCTCCTGGGCTGAGGGCCGCCATTTTGAATAGTTACTGGGCGCCTTTCACAGCTTCGCCCCTGCCACGCTTAGACCTTGGGGAAGAGGGCAGATGTCCTGTGAGCCCAGGAAGCTGGTCCTTCTGCAGCCCTGCTAGGGGTTACCAACAGATAGTTGAGATTACTGGGAAGGGTCTAGGGATTCTGCAGTCTTTTCAAAATCACTCAGCTCTGTACTTTCTTTTCTTCAGATTTTGTGCTTTTTTTCCCCTAGATGCAAATGAGGAAAATCTAGTGATCAAAACCATTTTTGAACAACATGGCTATTTGTACTCTGAGATTTGAGGAGAAGAAGGAATGAAAAATGTTAGCAGAGATTTTCTCAGTATTTGTGTTCTTGCCCTAAAAATGCCCTCATGGATAAACACTATTTTTTTTTTCTTAGTAAGTGAGAAACTTAATGCACTCAATTAGTACTGAAGCCGCCTTTGGGGCCTGAAAGTGGTGTGTTTTGACTTTTGTCTTAAGTTTCACATCCTGCAGTAAAAGTCATTTCTTGTGCACCATGTCAGTGCAATAGAGGCTCTTTATCAAACCTCAGTCAACAGAGGTGTTTCTCCCTGGAGAATGTAATAGACACTCAGAAATTGATGAGAGCTGGAGTCAGGGCAAAACAGAAACCCTCTCTCTTAATTGCCGGGGCAGTGGAAATAAATGTGGCCTCTGTAGGACTGAAAACTAGGTTTGCTTTTTTTATAGAGAGAAAATAAACACTCTTCAATTTATATGTTGTCTTTGTTTTCAAGTAATGTAATTGTGAGAATCTTTATGTGGCCTGCCTTCTTCTGGAAACACCCTGTGGACTGAATATGATACAATATGCCTTTCAGTGGAGAGTACTAGTCAAGTGAGGTGGGGACACTGTGTTATTCCTGAATCTGTTCCCCACTGTGGGGGCTTAGTGAACCAGTAGGCTTCCTGTGTTTCCTTGGGGGCAAAATTGTGCAGATTTCAGTGGAACAAGCAAGTGGTCCTTTTGTGTTCATGGTTGGGTAGATAAAAAATGTACCCATCTTTATCCTGATATGATAGCCAGTAATATTAGGGCATTACCAGATGTATTGCATAAATCATTTAAAATGCTAGGTAGAGTGTGTTGGAGTTGTTTCAGGTTTGGGATGCTAAACTGTGGTCCCTTTTCATGAGGGAATGGAGAAAAGAAGGAATGGCATTTGTTTGAGTCCTCTCAATGTGCCAGGCTGTCTATTTAGTTCTTTCACATTTGTATCAGTTTCCTATTGCTATTGTAACAAATGACCACAAGTCCAATGGCTTAAACAGAACAAATTCAGTATTGTATAGTTCTAGAGATCAGAGGTTCTAAATCAGTCTCATGAGTTCTGTCAAGGTACTGGCAGGCTGGAGTCCTGGAGGCTCTGAGAGCAGAATCCAGTTGCCTTTTCAAGCTTCTAGAGCCTTTCTTCATCCTTGGGTCCTAGCTGCTTCCTCCATCCTCAAATTCAGCAGCACAGATTCCAGTCTCTCTCTCCCCTCTCTCTGTGCCTTGTCTTTCTCTTCACCCCCTTCTCAGATCTCTGATTGTGCTCTTGCATCTTTTCCCTACTCTCATTATCCCTCCTGCCTCCCCGCCATATGGATAATCCAGGAAAATCTCCCCATCTCAAGGTCCTTAATTTAATTGTATCTTCAAAGTTCTGGGTTTGCTAGTCACGGGTTCTGGGGATTATTAGTCGAACAGGGTGCTTTTTACAGGTCCATTGTTCAGCCAACCAGCCCATCTTCTTAATATACTTATGAACTCTATGACTTAAGTCTCTTTTCCCACTTAAGTCAAAGTAACTGTCAAGTTACTTGTCCAAGACCACTCAGCTCTTAAGTGTGGATATTTCTGCCTCTCATGTTGGTTCTGCCTAAGTTTTTTGGAGTTATCTTTGAGAATAGAGATTTTCCTTAGCCATGAAGGACTTTTTAAGTTAACTGTGTTGCTTACCATTACTAGTTACATAAGAAAGCATAAAACATCATCAAACACTTATCCGACATCATTAGGTTATGCATTGCCATGGTAAGCACCATGTTGCCCATGAGAATGCTAGAAATTCACATGAAAGGTCATTCCCGCAAGAAGCCACAGTGTTAAATCTGTCTGTGGCTGGATTTCCATTCTGTGGTGGACCCTGTAGGGAGACCACCTGAGTTGAATCCTGGTTACGTTTTCTTTTTGTATGACCTTGGTCAAATTCCCTCACTTCTCCATGTCTTAGTTCCTCTGATGGAAGTTGTTCTGCTTAATTTCTTACCAAATTTCAGAGTCTTTCTAGCATTCAAAATGGTGTCCTGTTAAGAAAGTGATCATGAGCTGGTCTTGCATATTGAATTATCATGACATAATGCCCTCAGTTCAGTTCAGTTCAGCTGCTCAGTCATGTCCAACTCTTGGTCACCACATGGACTATAGCACGCCAGGCCTCCCTGTCCATCAGCAACTCCTGGAATTTACCGAAACTCATGTCCATTGAGTCGGTGATACCATCCAACCATCTCATCCTCTCTCGTCCCTTTCTCCCCCCGCCTTCAATCTTTCCTAGCATCAGGATTTTTTCCAATGAGTCAACTCTCCACATCAGGTAGCCAAAGTATTGGAGCTTCAGCTTTAGCATCAGTCCTTCCAGTGAATATTCAGGACTGATCTCCTTTAGGATGGACTGGTTTGACTTCCTTGCAGTCCAAGGGACTCTCAAGAGTCTTCTCCAACACCACAGTTCAAAAACACCAATTCTTTGGTGCTCAGCTTTCTTTATCGTCAAACTGTCACATCCATACATGGCTCCTGGAAAAACCATAGCTTTGACTAGATGGACCTTTTTTGGCAAAGCAATATCTAATGGCATAATGCCCTAACATTAAACAAATCAGCTGCCACCCTGGGCCAAACCATTGACCTCACTGACGCTGGAGGGAGAGATAGGTGCCGGCTATGCCATCCCCTGAGTGCTCTCCATAATAAGTTCCCTTGAAGCAAACAGATCGAACAGAGAGAAGTTCTGCTGTGTCTGCTAGAACATGTGATGGAGAGTCCTTCCAAACCCTTTTTTATCAGCCCCATGTCACTCCGTTGCGGAGTTTACTTTTCACCAGCAGAATGGATGGTGTGAAGCAACCACATAGCTGCCCACACTACAGGACTTGCCATTTATCCCAGTTGTCTGCATCTTAGTTGGCACATGGAGTCCAGGGTGGAGCATCTCACAGTATATGCCTCTTGATAAAAACCGAATTAGGTAAGCTCAAGAAGAGTTCAAGCTAGTGAGACTTTCTCACTGCAGTTCCTGAAGCGTGAAAGCAGCAAGTTTTAGTAGAAATGTTACCCTGACCTTTGGGTAGGATATGCGACCAGCAAAGACAGCAGAGAATGTTTTTCAGCCGCTCAGTCATGTCCGACCCTTTGCAACCCCATGGACTGCAGCACGCCAGGCTTCCCTGTCCTTCACCATCTCTTGGAGCTTGCTCAAACTCATGTCTATTGAGTCAGTGATGCCATCCAACCATCTCATCCTCTGTCATCCCCTTCTCCTGCCTTCGATCTTTCCCAGCATCAGGGTCTTTTCCAATGAGCAGAGGATGAGAAACATAAAACATCACACAGTGTGTACAGTTTGGTTTGGATAGGCTGACCCCACCTGTGTCCTCAAAGATCTTTAATGAAACTTTCCTCCCAGCCCCACCCCCATCTACTTTTTATCTGTTTTATTTAATAATCGATTGTATAGTTTTTCCTTTGGTATCTCCTCCTTGAAGAAGCTGTACTTGTATAATTCTTGGTCACTGCTTCTTTCTGTGTTACTAAGTGACGAGTTGCCTACTTTTCTCTAGGCATCATTCCCTTGATGGAGAGGACATAGTCCACTTTTTCTCAGCACTCCTTAGTGAAAGCTCGAATGATGTACAAGATAGCACCTGTTTTACTCGGAAGTTGTAACAGTGAAGGGTTGAGATTTCATTAAAGAGTTCTCTTCACGATGTTAACCATTTGAGTGCATCAGAATGGAGTTCAAGAATTGCTTGCACAGTTTGCACTGCATTGTATCCTACTGATTGCTTCAGTTCTCACGAAGCTCAGATATTATGTCTCACTGAGAAATACCAGGGTAATATATTTCAGGATGTTGCAATGTGTATTATGCCATGAGGCTTATGGGTACTTTTGATGAGAAATGAAAATGAATTCCAGAAAAAATATGTAAGTAACTCTCAAACCATCAAGCCCGAAATGTTTTCTGATGAGTCCTTTAGTTAGAATGGATGGGATTAGAACATATTTTCAAAGACTGCAACGAGGGCCATGCTGTGAATGTATACTCTGGCTCCTTTAAGGAGAAACCAACAATTCTACATTGATGATCAAGGGCAAAGAGGAGGAAGACAGCTGGAATCACTGTCAAATCTTGACGCCTAATGAAGACTGCCACTGCAGGAGGCTAGTAATAGGGGCTCAAAATAGCACTAGTGTTCATTTGTAAAAAGATAGACATCCTGTTCTAAACGGAAAAAGTAAAATACAGTTACAGTAATTAATCAAGCTGATTTTTAATTAATTAAATATATGCAAATGCCTCTTTGTGTAATGACAGTAGAAAAGCTGGGCTTCTTTGGGGGCTCAGACAGTAAAAAATCTGCCTGCAGTGTGGGAGACCTGGGTTTAGTCCCTGGGTTGGGAAGATCCCCTGGAGGAGGGCATGGCAACCCACTCCAGCATTTGTGCCTGGAGAATCCCATGGACAGAGGAGCCTGGCAGGCTGCAGTCCATAAAGTCTCAATGAGTTGGACATGACTGAACGATTTAGCACAGTAGAAAAAGCTATATGGTAAAATAAAACCTCCAGAAATTTCCTCCCTGTAAGCCACTTGAGCAAAACCCCTATCCAGTGTCCATGGTCAGGAAGCCATCCTCCTGTCTTGTTGGAGAAGCACCTGGGGGACATTTATATTACTCTAGATCATCACAGGTTAGTCTTTGTTGATAATACTGTTGTTTGGTTGCTCAGTCGTGTCTAACTCTTGTGACCCCATGGACGGTAGTCCTCCAGGCTTCCCTGTGCCTGGGATTTCCCAGGCAAGAATACTGGAGCAGGTTGCCATTTCCTTCTCCAGGGGGGATCTTCCTGACCCAGGGACCGAACCTGTGTCTCGTATCTCCTGCATTGACTGGTGGATTCTTTAGCACTGAGCCAGCAGGGAAGCCAGTTGATAACACTAGAGAAGCACAGATACGCACACACACAAATAGAAGCTGCACCCTCAGGAGAGCACCTGGTTGTGATATTTTTGGCTTCTGAAAGTTGTCAGTTTCCCTTGGAGATTGGTTGTTTTTTATACCCTGTGATGCAGTGTTTTGATGCCGACAAGACTGTATATTAGGCAAAAAATAATCTAATGGAAATAGTCATGTAGGATCAACATCACTTGACATGAATAAAATAAACCCAATAAAAAAGAGTCCAGAATCAGTCCTTCTGGTGGCAGTCTCCATTCTTCTGGTATGTGTCAGGCACCAGAGAAAACTCAAAATCAAAGTCAAATGTCAAGTCTCCTGTGATTGCGATCGTATCTTGCTTCCTGCAGACGTAATCACAGGTAGCCCAGGATACCTGATAATGGGGAAGAAGGCTTTTTGAACTCACTGGCATGGGAAGTGATTGATTTGCTGTGTTTAATAGTTTATCACCAGGAGCACAGTCACAGGTAAAAATACCTCGCACGGCCCTAGGGCTGTGTTTGCCGAACCACGGCACCCACCAATGTTTCTGACAAATTGAAAAGTATGAGTTAGGAGCTTTAGAATTTTGTTCCTGTGTGTATGCTTTCAAATGGTGTTATTCTCTGGAGTTTTCCCTTTTTAAGTTGTCTGAAAACTTCTATTTCACAGTTTTGTCTTTGATTATCTGCCATGTGCCAGGGGATTAGCCCAGGGAACAGAGTAGTATTTTAGTAGTAGGCTAAAGCCCCCCTGTGTCTTTGGGCTTATATTAGAATGGCAGGAGATGGACCATAACTGTCTGAAGGCAGAATTCTCATGAGAAGATGCAGAAAGATATTGTGACAGAGCTAAGTGGGATAAGCACAGAGACACATTGGAGGGGCCAACCAGGGGCTTCTCTGGGGACGTGGCAGCCGAGTTGCAACATGAATCCCGGGAAGATGCATCCCTGTGAGGACAGGATGAGCAATGCTGTCAGCAGGAGTAGGCCTGCAAAGGCCCAGACTCAGGAACCAGATTGGCCTGTTTGGGGGACACAGAAGTCAGTGGGATTGTCGGGTAAGAGAGGAGAGTGGAGGGGGAGACAGGAGCTAGATGCCGGACCACATACTGGGCCTCGCAAGGTGAGTGAAGGACTTGGGGCTTTATTAGACGTGGAGTGGAAAGTTACAGAAGCGTTTTGAGTAAGGTGGTGACAGGAACTGGCTAACATTATGTGTATCTTTTCTTCTAATTGAAGTGTAGTTGATTTACAGCACTGTGTTAGTTGGTGCCGTGCAGAGGAGTGATTCGGTCATATCGACATTCTTTTATTTTTCCCGTTATGATTTATCTAGGGATGTTGAACGTCGCTCCCTGTGCTATACGCAGGACCATCCCTTAATATAGGTATATATACTAGTTTGCATCTGCTAATCCCAAATTCCCGTCCTTCCCTCCCCCATCCCCCTCCCCTTCCTGGGCAACGACAAGTCTGGTGTCTATGTCTGTGAGTCTGTTTCTGTTTGGCAAATAAGTTCGTTAGCATCACTTTTTGGATTCCTGATATAAGTGATATCATACAATATTTGTCCTTGTCTGGCTCACTTCACTTAGTATGATAATCTCTAGGTCCATCCATGTTGCTGCGAATGGGTTTATTTCATTCTTCTTATGGCTGAGTAATATTCCACTGTGTATATATGTACACATCTTTGTCATTCACCTGTCAGTGGACGTTTAGATTGTTTCCGTGTCTTAGCCACTGGGACTGGTGCTGCTGTGTACGCAGGAGTGCATGTATCTTTTTGAATTATGGTTTTCTGACTAATATTCTTAAAGGATCCCTCTGGCAACTGACGGAGAATGGATTGAGGTGGAAGTGCAGGCTGGGTGACCTCCTGAAAGCTCTAGCGATAGTGCAGACCTGAGCTAGGAAGAGCTTGGATCAGAGTGGACATATTCAGGACTTACTATGAAATGAAACCAGTATAGATCACTGTTGGATTAGATGTCGGGTGAGAAGAAAATAAAATAATCAAGAAAAATTCCTAAATGAAAATTCCAGCCCTTGGATCATGGTTGGTGTGCCACTTCTTAGATTTCGGGGTCTTTGGGAGTGATGTTGGTTGGGGGTTGGGAGTGGTGTAGAAATCAAAAGATGAGTTTTGAACAGTTAAGTTTGAGATCCCTGGTCTGTGTCCAAGAGGAGACGCCACGCTGGCAGTTGTAAATAAAATCCAGAGCCAAAAATGTAAATGTGGAAGTCATCAGTGTATAGTCGGCCTTTAAAGGACAAAATGAGAGTCTCTAGGGAGAGGTTAGGGTTAGAAAAGACAAAAATGAACCAGGACCAATCCCCAAAGCACACCAGTATTTGAGAAGAAATAAGAGGAAAACAGGGAGCCATTCACTGAAAAAGATCACCCATTATGTGAGAGTAAGGCCAGAGAGTGTGGTTCAGTTGAAGCCAAAGGAGGGAGTTTAGGGGCCAGCATTCAACTTGGTCCAAAGGTGAGTCTCAGAGGGCAGCGTGTGGAGAAGTGACCACTAGTCCTGGCAACCTGCCTGTCACCGGGGCAGAGGGTTATATTGAGCAGAAGGTGAGCAAGGGCAGCTGTGAGTACTGACGGCTCCTTTGACACGCCTAGCAGGAAAGAGGGGCCAAGAGTGCTCCTGTTTTACCGCTTAGCTTTTCTACTGCAATGCAGGAGACCCCAGTTCAATGCCCGGGTCGGGAAGATCCGCTGAAGAGGGGATAGGCTACCCACTCCAGTATTCTTGGGCTTCCCTTGTGGCTCAGCTGGTAAAGAATCTGCCTGCATTACCGGAGACGTGGGTTTGATCCCTGGGTTGGGAAGATCCCCTGGAGAACGGGAAGGCTACCCACTCCAATGTTCTGGCCTGGAGAATTCCACGGATGGTATAGTTCATGGGGTTGCAAAGAATCAGACACGCCTAAGACTTTCACTTTCACTTTCTTTCTTTCACTGCCATGATATAAGTAGGTATTTGCATATATTTAATTAATTAAAAATCCTTGATTAATTATTATAACTGGCCAAGACTTTTTAAAATCAATTAATTAATTTTGGGCTGCGCTGGGTCTTCATTGCTGTGTGAGCGGGGGCTACTCTTCGTTGCGGTATGTGGGCTTTTCACTGAGGTGGCTCCTCTGGTTGCAGGGCATGGGCCTAGGGCATGCGGGCTTCAGTAGTTGGGGTGTGCAGGCTTCGTTGGTCTCCAGCATGTGAAATCTTCCTGGACCAGGGATCGAACTCATGTCCCCTGCATTGACAGGTGGATTCTTAATCACTAGACCACTTGGGAAGCCCCCAGTCAAGACTTTCTTTGCCCAAGATGGAAAGCAGTAGTGTATTACGTATCTTACTGTGACATCTCTGGCAGTCCATTTTAAGCCGTTAGTAGGTTGTCTTGTATCATATAGCTTCCCCAGAGTGTCTTTCTTTTATTCTGAATTTTCGATTCTCAGGAAGGGGTGGGCAGAGGAATTGATTGATTTTTCTAGAGAGGAGCTCAGTTGCTGGAGTACATTACTAATCACTCTGGAGTGTCCTGTGTATGCTGGTTCTTGTTCTGGTGATGGCTACTAGAAAGTTTTGAACCCAAATAGAAACAACGAGGGCTTCCCAAGTGGCACTAGTGGTAAATAGCCCACCTGCCACTGAAGGAGATGTAAGAGACATGGATTTAATCCCCTGGGAAGAGTTGGGAAGATACCCTAGAGGAAGCCATGGCAACCCACTCCAGTATTCTTGCCTGGAGAATCCCATGGACAGAGGAGCCTGGCGGGCTACAATAAATAAGGTCACACAGAGTCAAACACCTCTGAAGCGACTTAGCACACACACAGCACATGCCAGATGACTTCATTCTCTAGGATAGTGGTGTAGAATAAAAGCAGGAATATTTTATCATTGACTGTAGAATGAGCTCAGACCAATCAGATGAGATCTAAGGCCCCAGACCTTGCAGGCATCTCAGCCCTGAAGGAAATGACCATTCTTTGGACAACTTTTAGCTAATCGTGTGACATCTTTGTCACTCCGAGACAAGATCCAATGTTTGGAGGAAGAGAGGTGCATTAAAACAAAATGCAAAGTCCAGTCACATGATGCAGGGTGCCACCCATGAAGGCGTCCTTGCCTGGGCTGCTCTCAATGACCCTTCCCATCCATCTGTCAGGAGTCAGAACGTGGCCACCATCGTGGCAGCTGCCTTCACCACCAGGTAAAATGACGTGGGTGAATTTCCCAAAGGCGTCATCACCCTTCTAGCAGGCCTGCCTGGGGCCCACTCCTGAAACCTGACTGTGACTTCTTTGGTGGCAAAGGCTGTCTATTATTTCATTATTTTTCCTTATGTTCATAGAACCTGGCACAATTCCCTGCATGGAGTAGGCCAGTTCTCAGGTCAATCAATCAGTCATGTCCGACTCTTTTTCAACCCTATGGACTGTAGCCCACCAGGCTCCTCTGTCCATGGGATTTCCCAGGCAAGAATACTGGAGTGGGTTGCCATGCCCTCCTCCAGGGGATTGTCCCAGCCCAGGGACCAAAGCCGCGTCTCCAGCATCCTCCGCAGTGGCAGGCGGATTCTTTACCACTGAGTCACCTGCCCGGGCACGTGCTGTTACGCACCAGCTGACAAGACACATCGGTGTGTCCTATGCTCTCTTTCTCCCTCCCCACTTCCTGTCTTCTCTAAGTTCAACCTTTATCATGCACGTATTAGTTATGTAGCTACATGGAAGTAGTTGGTTTAACTTGGTTATTACCGCTGGTCCCCAAACAGGATCCTCAACAATTTATAGCAAGCCCTGGACTCCTGAGTGATCCATCACACACCATCTTGATTCACCATTCACACATCTTTCCTTCTGTCTCTTCTGAACTCTCTGCAGGTTAAGTGTTCTTATGAGTCAGCTCTGAACAAACCCTGATGCTGTCAGATGCGTCTTTCTGTTATGAGGCTTGCTTACATGATTATTCAGGGAAGTAATATTTGACCGCACTAAATCTTCAGAAAGAGTAAACAGCAAAACTCTGCCATTTCCTGTCCTTCCAGGCCCATATGCCTCTCCCCAAAAGTTTCTAGTACAATTTTGGCTGAGGTGTCACTATGAATGTGTGTTGTTTTAATCTCATTGTCATAGAAGGGATCAACATCTTTCCAGTAGGGAGCACACACACAGATTGTGTGTGTGTGTTTGTGTGTGTGTTATGAATGATGCAATTTTATGTCAGAGATAAAATACAAGCGTGAAACCACCCATCTGTTACGTTGATCCCGATCTGCTGAAGAGCATGCATTTAAGCCAGCCTGTATTGAAATGCTTGGCTCATGCTTACAACTGTGATAACAATTTGCAGAATAATGAATCTTTGAAACAGTGTTAGATTTTGACGTTGATGAATACAGCACTGAACATAATTACTATTTCAGATCTCTCCTGGTGAATTTTATTATCAAGTTGAAGAAAAAGTGTTTAGGGGGAATACTTAGGAGTGGGTGTTCTGAAGTGTGGGTCAGCACAAATGTCAACAACAGATTCTACTCTTTAAAAGGGGCAGAGAGGAGCTCAAAACTTGGGCTCTGAAGAAGTAACACTTTCAGATAAGTGAGCTTTTTGAAAAGCTGTGAGCAGAATTTTGAATGCTTCCTGAAAAAAACAGAGGGGGATCCTTTCATTAAAGAGCAATGGACTTCATCAGCTGATATACATGAACCTAAAATGGGACAACTTCTATAGCAGAGAGAATTGAGAGATGTCTTAGAGGTGCCGATGAATAATGAAAACTAATTTTAAGCTTGCCTTTAAATAAAGTTTGCTTTTTATATGTGTTCATGAAAAGTGTTCCTATCATTTCCCATGTAAATTGGCATGTAGATTATTACATGTAAATCATTTAAATTAGCATCTTCTGCCTTTGATGACATCATGCTTTTACTTTATTTCATTGAGAAATGAAAAATAAGAGACTAGGCTCCAGGGGACAAATCAAACATATTATCAAGCCAGAAAAGAGAAATACCAATTCTAAGATATTTTATGAGTATTTTCTCTAGAGAATGATGAGTTTAATCATTTCGTGTCTTGCTATCTTTCTTTATTGGTGAAAGAGAGAGTGCTGGGCTGAATGGTCTTCTATAATTAAGGAAGAAATGGCTAATACAACGCTCCAGCTGAGAAAAGATTTGGAAAAGTTACTTTCCTGATGCTTCAGAGAAAGTTCCGTCCTTTCTCACTGTTCAGCTTTTCTTCATCAGGTACCCTGTGAATAGAGATGAGAAATTTTTTAAAAATTAATTAATTTATTTTAATTGGAGGCTAATTACTCTACAATAGTGTGGTGGTTTTTGCCATACATGGACATGAATCAGCCATGGGTGTACATGTGTCCCCCATCCTGAACCCCCCTCCCACTTCCCTCCCCATCTTATCCCTCAGGGTCGTCCCAGTGCACCGGCCCTGAGCACCCTGGAGAGATGAGAAATTTGAAATCAAATGCTATCAGACATGTCCTCAGAGTCACTTATTTCCCTCCAGGGAGGAGAAAACAAAAACCGTCTCTGTTGGTGCCTGTCAGCTGGTCCCACGTGGGATCCTGACCTGTTTTTCTCTCGCCCCGTTTTTTGGTGGACACTCTTTCTGTCCTACCCACCAAGCCCACGTGCCTGTTCATCACAGACACGGAGGCGTCTTTTCTCCACGTTTGTGCCGCTCAGCTTTCAGCTTATCACACGTTTTCAGTCATTCCCTCCGATGGATGGCTCTCAGCACACTCCTCCTGCCTCCCTCTTTCCTTGGGTTGTAGGCTCCTTTTCATTCACACCACGGACTCAGAATGGAACCGGATGCCATTTTTCCCCAGACCACACTTGTTTGTCACCTTCTCTTTCTGTTAGTGGCTCTCCCCACCTCACCCTCAGCCCACGTTTAAATCCCCCTTCTCTGTGCTTTCTCCTCTGCTTCTCCCGTAAAGCCAGCTGTTCTGCTGTGTTTACATTGGCCGTTCCCACCGCCACCTCCCGAGTTTGTGTTGCTGCCGCGCCCTGCCCTCATCAGATTCATGCCATGTTAATCCTTGAAAGGCACGCTTAGTATCAGGGCAAAGCTGAGCCCGTAAACACGAGGAGCTGCTTAATAATGCAGCGCCCTTTAGCAGCTGTTCTTCGAGCTGTTTGTGAGAGGCGGCATTACCCAACGGTGAGTGTGGCTGTGGTTCCTCACTTGGTTTCGAATCCTTTGACACCCCTTGATCCCCGCCTGACTCGGGGAAAGTTGTATAACCTTTCTGGTCTTTGGTTTCTTCATCTGTACAATGGGTGTGTGTGTGTGAGTCCAGTCAAGTTGCTCTAACAAGATACCGTGAGTGGAGTGGCTTGTAAACAGCAGAAGAAATTTGTTGCTTGTGGTCCTGGAAGTGGAAGTCCAGGTTTCGGGAGCCAGCATGATCAAATTCTGGTGCAGACCCAAATCGGGTTGCAGACAGCTCACTTCTCCTAGTTTCTTCATGTGGATGAAAGGAACTCTCTGGAGTCTATTCTATAAGGACACTCATCCCAGCTGTGAGAACTCTGCCTTCATGACCTAATCACCCGCCCCAGTACAGGCCACTTTGTCATGTGGAGGCGAGGATTTCCATATATGAATACCAGGGGGATGGATTTCAGTATATGAATACCAGGGGGACGGACTTCAACATATGAATACAAGGGGGACGGATTTCAGTATATGAATACCAGGGGGACAGATTTCAGTATATGAATACCAGAGGGACGGATTTCAATATATGAATACCAGGGGGACGGATTTCAATATATGAATACCAGGGGAACACAAATAATCAGACATAGCAGTGGAATAATGACTTTACCTACCTCTTTAGAATTTTGGTCATATTGTACGTTTTTATTATCACTGAGCAAGGGCATGTTCTCAATAAATGTGTGTGTACGTACACTTATATCCCCCATTTATACAAATACACATATATTTACTATCAGATTGGTACAAAAGTAGTTGCAGTTTGGGACTGTGAATTTTAAATTATTACAACTAGGCTCTAACACATCTCTGTTGATCACAAAAGGAACCATTACAGTCTACATGTTTTTGCCAATGAGAAATAAGTTTGCTTATTCTTGTAGCATGAAAATCCATGCTTCGGGGTTTGAGGAACTCTTGGAAAGCATTTTCTGCATCCTGCTGATTGTGGAAGTGTTTTCCCTGCAACAAGTTGTCAAGATGCTTGAAGAAGGGGTAGTTGGTTGGCAAGAGGTCAGTTGAATACAGAGGATGAGGCAAAACTCCGTAGCCCAGTTCATCAACGTTTGCAGCATTGGTTGTATGATCAGGAGTTATTGTGGAGACGAATTGGGCCCTTCCTGTTGACCAGTGCTGGCTGCAGGCACTGCAGTCTTCCTTGCATCTCGTCAATTTGCTGAGCATACTTCTCTGAAGTAATTGTTTTGTCAGAATTCAGGAAGCTATAGTGGATCAGATGGACAGCAGACCGTCAAACAGGGACCGTGAACTTTTCTTGGTGCAAGTTTGACTTGGTGAAGTACTTTGAAGCTTCTTCTCAGTCTGGCCACTGAGCTGGTTATCGCCAGTTGTCCTATAAAATCCATTTTTCGTCCCACAGTCCAATTGAAAAATGGTTTGTTGTTGTTCCATTCAATAAGAGAAGATGACACTTCAAAATATCAATGTTTTTATTTTCAGTCAGCTCATGAGGCACCCACTCGTTGAGCTTTTTCACCTTTCCAATATGCTTCAAATGCCATCTTTATACTGAAAAAAATAAGGAAATGATAAAACACTTGAGTTATGGGCCTAATTCTTTGTTTATTCAATGACAGTCAGTCTAGATATTCATGTTGGACTCATTTCTGTGCTGCTAACATGTCAGTATTAAGAAGAAGGAGAGAAATTCTAAAAGCTTCTGGAAAGAAGAAAAAAACTAGGATAATTGCCGTGGGACAAGTCAGATTTGCGTGTCTTATAATCAACACCAGATGTTAAAAAACAGTAGAGCAGAATCTTAAAAATACCTCAGAAAAGTATTTTGCAGTTCAATTTGTACACCAAGTCAAACTGCCATTCGTAAATGTACACTGGTTTTCAGGCACACATAACTCAGAAAATGCAACCCCCATACAGGTATAATGACATGGAAATTTGAATGTTTCCACAGTGAAACAAAGAAAAATAAATTCAAACAAAAGAGAGGATAAGAGAAACTTTATGAGCCAAGAAACTGGTGAAACTTGAGAACTCTAAGTAATAAGACTAAATAATTACAGTTGCCTAGTATAAAAATAGCACTATTAATTAAAACAGCAAGAAGAACAAAATTCTAACATTTTAAAATTCAGATGATTTCAGCTGAGGAGTTATGGGGTTGAGATTATCTTATCTAGAAAAACTGATTTCTTTTAGAAAGTAACATTTAAAAATGAGAAATGGCTTACCCCATTGCTTTCAGTCATTCTGAATATTTTTAATTTCCAACAGAATTAAAGGGAGAATTAGATTTTTTTATTCATTAAAGCAGATCATGTATTAAATCTGAAAACTGTTTTAAGTGGTAATTCGAAATTCATTGCAAACGAAAAGATCATTGCTTATATAAGGACCAGCCACCCTGAATTATGCAGTTTTGTATGCTCAGTCTTTAATATCTTTCTTCCATGCACAAGCCATAAAATCTCAGTTTAAAAAAGGACCGGGTAAATAGCGCTTATTGCATTTAAGCTGTGAAAGTCAGAATCCCCTGAAGCATGTTATTCATTTCAGCATTATTCGTACCTGAATTTATATCTTTCATCTAAGGGAAGCGAGTTCTTTTTAAATATCATAAATACCACATTCCATAGGATTATCCCATACCGTGGTGCTATAACCATACATAGGTCGGGCAGGGAATTGTTGAGTTTATAGCAAGAGCTTGTGTAGATGGGCAGTTTCACTCAACTTCCTGAACACAGTAGGCTTCGTTCAGGAATGATGTGCTCTCAGGGGCGTTTTCCTTGACCTCCGGGCATCCGGGGGACATTCCCCACCTCCTCCCCACTGACGCATTCAGCCTGGAGCTTTCCTTCTGGAAAAAGTTACTATAGGAAAGTCAGGTGCCCTCAGGAAAGGGTGAGGACCTCCATTCGAACCAGAATCCCTCACTGAGCAAAAACCCTCTGTCCTTCTCTGGAGCGTTTGAGTGCACCTTTCGGCTTCTCTACTGGAGCTCTGCCTGGTAACAGGATCGACTCTGGAGTGGTTTTTGTTCGATTTGGTTGGTTGGTCCTTAACCTCCTGGATTTCCTGACCTGTATAATATGAGTTAGAGGAGGGCATGGCAACCCACTCCAGTACTCTTGCCTGGAGAATCCCATGGACAGAGGAGCCTGGCGGGCTACAGTCCCTGGGGTCGCAAAGGGTCGGACACGACTGAGCGACTAAGCACATAATATGAGCAGCAGCGGTGGTATCCGCCCCCCGGATGTCCCAGGGCTGAGGTGTGTCCATCAGGGTCCTGCAGCATCGCTGACTGACAGTGAGCTCGCGGCGCACCTGGGCCCGCAGTCACCAGGTGAGATTTGCAAACTGTCAGCCTCTCAGGCTTCTGGTCCCTAGGAGTCGTGAATCGGTGCTTTCGCCCAAGGATTCATCTACTGCATGAACTCCGAGAAGTACCCCCTGAACGTTATGGGGAAAATACTCTCTTTGTTCAAACTTCCAGGATCTAAAAATGGGGCTGGGAATCATCCACACCCCATATTGCAGAATTTGTAAAAAAAAAAAAAAGCGATAGTGTTAGTCATTCAGTCATGTCCGAATGTTTGCAGCCCCATGAATTGTCCTTGGAGTTCTCCAGGCAAGAATACTGGAGTGGGAAGCCATTCCCTTCTCCAGGGGATCAAACCCAGGTCTCCTGCATTGCAGGCAGATTCTTTACCGTCTGAGCCACCAGCGAAGCCACATGCCATGTTGCAGCCTTCCGTGAGGATTTAATGAATACAAGATGAAAGAGTTTCCACAGTGGTCCCTTGGAAGGACCAGAGGACTGATTCTAGGACCTCCCAGATACCAGATACCAGAATCCACTGATGCCCGGGTCCCACAGTTGACCTTCTATGTCCATGGTTACATATGTGTGGGTTCAACCAACCAGATCATGTAGTGCTTTACTATTTAATGAAAAAAAAAAATATCCTCATAAGTGGACCTGCTCTGTTCAAATTCAGGTTGCTTTCTTCCTCTTTCCCTCACTGTCTGTCTATAAATGCACATAGCAGTGTGCAGACTCGGAAAGGTTACATTTAAATCCTCCAGACCTTCAGAACTTATTGCATTTACCCCGTTTAAAGAAGAGCTCTGAGACTTCAGCTGTGTTTGCTAAAGCTCTAAACTTCCCTGTCCATATTTGCACACACATGTGCAGAAGCACACACACGCTGCTCACTTTGCTTCTCTGTCCCTGAGTGAGCAGGCTCAGAAATAATAAACACACGAGTGACGGCCACCACAAAGAGGGCCCTGTATCACACACATGGTCTTATTTTCTGTATTTTCTCGTGTTTGCTCTTCCTGGAGGCTGCCCCCTGGAAGGCAGCACTTGGAGAGAGACAAGGACCTTTCACATGTAAACCGGCCAATCCAGGAAGTGCACCCGGCCACCTCCACTCTCTGGTTCTGTCTCCAGGCCAAGGTCCTTCTGCTCTAATCACCGCCAGGCCAGGTCCCAGACAGCCAGCTGCAGCCGCAGAGCCCACTGTGTTTATCCAGACCAGCCAGTCCGAAGCCTCCTTGCCCTTCCTCGCCTCACTCTTCCCACGGAAACCGCGACTGAAACACACCCACGTTTTCTCCCTCACTCCCTCTGCCCCGATTGACCCCATGGCCCTCCGTGGCATACCATGCCCCCTGTCCCAAGGCATCTTCTTCTTCCATTACAGTCACTCCTGTGTATCCCTGTCTTCCCGTCTCTGATTAAGACAAATGCAGGTACATTATGAATCGGATATCAAGTAATGAATGAAGTTACGCTGGTCACCTTGAAATCAGGGACAGGTGGACTTCCCTGGCGGTTCAGTGGTTAAGACTTCACCTTCCACCGCAGGGAGTGTGGGTTCGATCCCTGGTCAGGGAGCAAAGATCCCACATGCTTCATGGCCCCCCAAAATACATAGAACAGAAGCATTATTGTAACAAATTCAATAAGGACTTTTAAAAAATGGTCCACATCAATAAAAAGTCAGGGTTAGTAATGCCGGAAAACAGTGTTCTGCAGCAGTAACTATGCAAGTGGAAAAATAAGGAACACAGGTGTACCTCCAGAAACACAAATCCCAAAGGTTTTTCTCAGTTGTGAGGTCACTGAGTCTGAGCACCTCCTGACCATCCTTTCTCTGTTCCCACACCTCGTCCACATTCCAGGATTGCTGCCGTGGCTCTGAATGAAATGACAATTCGAGAGCGTGCGAAGGTTCTTTCTCAGAAAGATTTCTGCTCTTTAGAGCCTCATGGAATAAGGATCAATTCAAAAAAAGCAAATGGGATAGAAGGAAGAGATGTTTTCCCACATTCTCATAAAATGGGTGGTTCTGAGAACTCCTCACTGGGCACAGCCATCATCCTTCTCTTGTTTGTGGGACAGTTGCCCAGGGAGTATTGTTTGCATAGAAAGATGCTGACAGGGAGATCGCTGATGCCTCCTCCCTGAGGGGTTAGTGTACCGGTCCTTAGCGGTTTGGCACAGGATGCCTGCAGAGGTCTGCAGACAGCGCCTGGGGCCCCACCCGGCAGCTTCTTCTTTCTGGACCTTGTAAATGCTGGACTGACCAGCAGCTGCCATCAACCCAGGGCCCAGGAGTCCTGATTTGAAACCCAGCATCAAAGCCTTCGTCTTTAAAGCCGTGTGTTGGCAAGAATATAGCAGGACCGATTTAAAAAAGTGCAATTTGCTTAATGGTTGCGTCTTCTAGTCTATAAATTACGTATCCATTAATAAATCTGTCCTCCCGCATCCACACCTGAGAAGTCATTTCACCCCTCTGAGGTTTCCAGAAGATGTACAAACATTTATCACAGACATAAAAACTGATCAATAGAACTATAAAACGTAAAAGTTTTAAATCATGCTCTGATTATAGCCATGGGCCCTTCTGTTACTGTTTCCATTAAGCAGTGACATGTATAAAAATATTGAGCCATTTACATTACGAGAGAGAGGGGGGAGAAAACAGACAGGAGAGACTGTTGGGAAAGACTGATTAAAATGGTTCTTTGTCTCGCTGAAGGAAAACCCAGCTTTCCAGTGCTAACCATTAAAACAAAAAAATGTCCTGGATCTTTTTTAAAGAGTGGAGACATAATAAACATTATGACACCAACCCAGACAAAGATTTGTTTTATCTACCTCTGAGGGTAGGAGAAGTTCTGGATATGCTATTGAAAAGTTACCGTTACCTTTTCCATGTAATTGTTGCCAGTGTTAATGACAACAGGAAATGCTTATAGGCTGTTGTCATTTTAGTCACTAGGTCCTATCTGGCTCTTTTGTGACCCCATGGAGTGTAGCCCACCAGGCTTCTCTGTCCATGAGATTTCCAGGGCAAGGACGCTGGAGTGGGTTGCCGTTTTCTTCAGTCTGCAAATATTATCTGTCCTTTATCCTTCCTCTTATCAGATGGAGCCCATTGTCCCTCAGGGACCTCAGAGGGGTTGCGTGTCTGATTCTCAGGGTCTGAAGTGACGGTGGCTCTTTTGACACTGACTTTCTTTTGTCAGTCTTGGCGGGACTTCCCTGGTGGCTCAGATGGTGAAGAACCTGCCTGCGATGCCCAAGACCTGGGTTCGATCCTGGGTCATGAAGAGCCCCTGGAAAAGGGAATGGCTACCCGCTCCAGTGTTCTTGCCAGAAGAATTCCGTGGGCAGAGGAGCCTGGCACGCTACAGTCCATTTATTCTGTTAAACGTGCACATATTAAATCAGGAGGGCAAGGCTTGGGCTCTTTATGACTGTCTTGGAATGCCTGCTTCCCTTCATTTCTTGGGAAAGATTTCTCCCTCTGTGACTTGCCAGGACCATGACATGCTAACTTCCAGTGTTACATAAGTTCTGCTGTCAAGTTTGTGGTAACGAAATATTACTCAGAGGGAAAGTATAAATGTAAGAATAATAAAAGAGGGGGAAAGGCAATGAGATTTTGGAATGGAAAGAAAATGTAACTTCCATGATTCTGTTTTTTTCCATGTTATGTTGTGTTGGAACTGATAGTGTTTCAGTTCGCTGGACTCTGCTAGGGTTGTGGGTGTAGCCATGGGAGGACTTGGCTTCAAATGCAAAGTACTGATGCTGTGTGAACAGATTTGTGGGTTTGTTGTTTTTTTGGACACTGAGTCCGATTGCTAAGAATTTGGATTTAAGAATAGTTCCTTCTCTTTTCCTCTCCTTTTCCCATGACAACTCCCATACCCTCCCTGGAGTGGATGCAGTAGACAGTGGATGCATCCTGGGTTTGGGTTTGGCTCATTTGCGAGATGTCAGGCAAAACACACTCTTTGCTCAAGCTTCCACGATGTAACAGCGGGGCTGGTAACCATCCCCACCCCATGACTCAGCATTTAATGAGGATTAATGACTCAGATGGTAAAGAATCTGCCTGCAAAGCAGGAGGCCCAGGTTTGATCCCTGGGTCGGGAAGAGCCCCTGGAGAAGGTGATGGCTGCCCACTCCGGTATTCTTACCTGGAGAATCCCATGGACAGAGAAGCTGGCAGGCTGCAGCCCACAGAGTTGCAGAGAGTCGGACACCACTGCGTGACCAACACACACAAATGAATACAGGATGAAGAGTCGACTCTTTTCTTGGCACCTGTAGCTCCAAACATATTAGGTAGTCTCTTATTCTTTACATCGTCTATATTGACCTTATTATTTAGAAGACTGGAGATGCCATCAGGAATATGTGCTTATTGATTCAAGCAAAAATTACCTGAGATAACCATCTGCAGTTGAGACCGTTTATTTTCATAGGTTTAAAATCGTATCACATGCTTGATACTATTGATCTCGAGAAGCATGAGATTTCAAAAATTACAAATTTTGTGCTGTCCTTCAGGGTGAATAAATCTTGGCTCCTGGGAGATGAGCCAGTCTGGCCGGGGGGTGGGGAGGGGGGAGCAAATTAGGAGTAGAGTTTAGAAATACAAGAGGCGTTGGAAAGGGAATTGAAGCTGTAAGTCTGGAGTCCAGGGCTGTGGGCTGGGCTGGAGACATATTTACATTAAGAGGAGCCAGCAGATCGATAGTATTTTAAGTTCTAAGATTGGACAGAGAGATGGATGAAACTGGAGCACCTTATACAGAGTGAAGTAAGCCAGAAAGATAAAGAACATTACAGCATACTAACACATATATATGGAATTTAGAAAGATGGTAACGATAACCCTATATGCAAAACAGAAAAAGAGACACAGAAATACAAAACAGACTTTTGAACTCTGTGGGAGAAGGTGAGGGTGGGATGTTTCAAAAGAACAGCATGTATACTATCTATGGTGAAACAGATCACCAGCCCAGGTGGATGCATGAGACAAGTGCTCGGCCTGGTGCACTGGGAAGACCCAGAGGAATCGGGTGGAGAGGGAGATGGGAGGGGGGATCGGGATGGGGAATAAGTGTAAATCTATGGCTGATTCATATCAATGTATGACAAAACCCACTGAAATGTTGTGAAGTAATTAGCCTCCAACTAATAAAAAAATTAAAAAAAAAAAAATAAGATTGGACAGAGCCACCAAGGGACCTTGATAGCCAGAGACCCAAGAGAAAAGGAGATGTCAGCAAAGGTCATTTGAAGAGCTAAGTCCTGCAGCAGGTGGGGAGCTGGGCCAGGGTGCTTCTCAGAAAGCCAAGTAAATAGAGAGTTTCAGGAGGACTGCAAACACTCAGCTGTGTGAGAGCGAATCCAGCAGGTTCTATCAGGGCAGTGGGGGAGAAAGCCTCCTGGCTGCGGGTCCAGCAGAGAGAGGGAGGAAGCACTAGACAAAGGGTGCAGAGTCCACCCTGCGTGGGGAAACATGATCACCCAAAGACCAACATCACTCGTCTGCATGAGTGACCTACGATGTCCTGAAATACTAGAAAGTGAGACCAAACTTTGAGAAGGGGAAATGTTCATTTAGGAAACCAATATGTACAAATGAGCCTTGCCTCCTAGCCATTGTGTCTTTCTGAAATCTGTGCTTGGGAGATACTACATAAATGTTTCCAGCAAGTTTTTAGAAGTACTTCTAGATGCTTGTTGAACTCGATGCTGGAGAAGACTCTTGAGAGTTGCTTGGACGGCAAGGAAATCAAACCAGTCAATTCAGGAAATCAACCCTGAATATTCATTGGAAGAACTGATCCAAAACTGAAGCTTCAGTCTTTTGGCCACCTGATGCAAAAAGCCAACTCATTGGAAAAGACCCTGATGCTGGGAAAGATTGAAGGCGGGAGGAGAAGGGGACGACAGAGGATGATGGCTGGCTGGCATCACCGACTCAATGGACATGAGTAAGCAAGCTCTGGGAGTTGATGGTGTGCTGCAGTCCATGGGGCTGAAAAGAGTCAGCAACAAGTCAGAGACTCAGCTGCAACGACTAGATCCCTGCTAGGTTTAAGGTGCTAAGATATCTAGAGACATGTGGGGGGCTTGGGGGATTGACAACCCCCCCCCCACCCACCCAAGAAAGCTCCTTGGCTTTAGTTCAATGTGATTCAGAGTTCCTGTTTCAGGACTGGAAACCCATGACCCCACTGTAGCTGTGTCAGGGAGGAATTCTACTTTCTTGGCTTTTTACTGGGCTGTGTTTCCTTGTTGCTGTTTAGAAAACTATTTCTTCATTCATTCATTTATGTGGCTGAGTCGGGTCTTAGTTGTGGGTGGTGGGCTCTGCATTGTGTCATGTAGGATCTTTCACTGGGACACACAGATTCTCTGGTTGTGGTGCCTGGGCTTTGTTGCTCTGTGGCATGTGGGATCCTGGTTCCCCAGCCAGGGATCAAACCTGCGTCCGCTGCATTGCAAAGTGGCTTCCCAACCGCTGGACCACCAGGGAAATCCTCTTTGTTGCTTGCATTGTTGTTTCTGAATGTTTCCAGGACCAGTTAAGGGAACTGTAAGAAAGCTCACATTTTAGTTCTCAGACTTAATGACATCCTTTTTATAACCTTGTTTATTATGGCTTAGAAGCTGTGGGAAAACCAAGCAAAGCCCCCGCCCACCAGTGTCTGATCACCATGTGGGAGACGCCCCCGGAGCTGTGCCGTCTGGGTTCGGACGCATCCCTGTTGCCCAGGAGCTGTGTCTTAGAAGAGAAGAATGTTTGTGTTGTTAGCACGGAATGCAGTTAGGACAGCTCTGACCCGTAGAATGCCATCCACAGAAGTGAGCTACTGTTTTTTGAAACACTGGCTTACATGTTTTGCATTGATCCTATACAAATTCTGTGCTTTAAAGGTTTTTTTAGGAATGTTTAAAACAAGATTGACCAATGGATTCAGAGTAATCAGTACTCTGAGAGAACCGATTAGGGAATACAGATTCATTCACTAGATAATATTGAGCAGAAGGACCATAAATGGTTACCAATTTTTTAAATAATTTTATTTATCTATTTACGGCTGTGCTGGGTCTTCATTGCCGAAGGGATTTTCTCTAGGTGTGGTCTGCGGGCTTCTCACTGCAGTGGCTTCCCTTGTTGCAGAACATGGGTTCTAGGCATGTGGATTTCGGTGATTGCCGTTCCCCGGGCTCTAAAGCACAGGCTCTATGGCTGTGGTGCCCGGGCTGAATTGCTCAATGGCATGTAGGATCTTCCTGACCCAGGGATCGAACCCCTGTCTCCTGCACTGGCAGGCAGATTCTTTACCTACTAACATTTTTAGTCTCTCACGTCCAAGTGAGCCTGGGGCTCACCAGGTAGCCCCATGGTCAAACACCCCTTCTCCTTCTCACCGTGCCAGGGGAACAGGATACCGACCTCCGGGTGGCTGCGTTTTGTCACTTCAGAACAGAGGCAAGAAGGCCAGAGATGGGGTGCAGGTCAGTGCGCAACATGGAGACGCTGAGTGTGTCCGATAGAAGGACCACACAAGGGACCTGAGCGTCCTTGTCCTTCAGTGCCCCGACCTCCAGGTTCAAGGACTGCCTTGACTTCTTCAGATTTTTCTCAATATGGAGATTTCTGGTCAAAGGCACTGCACTGGAGACTGCCAGGCTCCCTGGAAGCCAGGTGGAGGATATCACCCCCTCTCCAGAACACAAGTTCCCATTTCCGTAGCCACACCCTCTCGGTCCCCACAGTTTTCTCATGAACAGATATTGATAGATTCCCTTAACCCCACTTCTCGAGGCTTCTTTCTTTCACTCTTGGACTCTGCAGTTCTTCAGTACGTCCACTGCGTCCTTTGTGGCAAGTTTCTGCTTTCCCTTCTCGTTAGCGAAGCAAACTGTATTCACCGCGGCACTTCTGTTGAAAACACAAAGCTAAGGAAACAGAAGCGTTAGTTTTTATTCATCCTGAATCTATGAGTCAGACTTCTTCAGAGGAGCAGAACCAGGAGGATGTGTGTGTATACAGAAAGAGATGTGCTCTAAGAGGTTGGCTTTACACAGTTACGGCGGCTGGCACATCCCAAATCTGCAGGGTGGGAGGTGGTGGGCGCCAGAGAGCAGCTGGTGCAGCTCACGCCCAAGGGTCGTCTGCCTCAGGACTCCGTCCTGTTGGGGGAGGACAGGCTCCTGTTCTAGTCCAGCCTCCAACTGACCGGATGAGGCTCTTTGCCAACAAAGGTCCGTCTAGTCAAAGCTACGGTGTTTCCTGTAGTCATGTATGAATATGAGAGTGGGACCATAAAGAAGGCTGAGCACCGAAGAATTGATGCTTTCAAACTATGGTGCTGGAGAAGACTCTTGAGAGTCCCTTGGACTGCAAGGAAATCCAACCAGTCCATCCTAAAGGAAATCAGTCCTGAATATTCATTGGAAGGACAGATACTGAAGCTGAAGCTTCGGTACTTTGGCCACCTGATTGGAAAAGACCCTGGTGCTGGGAAAGATTGAAGGCAGGAGGAGAAGGGGGTGACAGAGGATGAGATGGTTGGATGGCATCACCAACTCAATGGACATGAGTTTGAACAAACTTTGGTGGGTAGTGAAGGACAGGGAAGCCTGGAGTGCTGCAGTCCGTGGAGTCTCAAAGAATCAGACATGACTGAGTAACTGAATGATAACAATGCTCTGAAAGGTTACTCTGCTTAACTCAAAGCTCACAAATTTAAATATAAATCTGACCCCAAAACACTCACGGAAACATCCAGAATCACTTTTGACCACATATCTGGGCACTATGGCTCAGCCCACTTGACCCATAAAATCAGCCATCATACGGAGCTTTCTTGGTGCTTTGTTAAATAGCACAAAGATGTATTTCATGCAAAGAATCTTTTGGAAACCAGGTATTTCAACATGCCCATCACTCGGATTCTGAGATTTAAAAAGAAAACAAAAAAATGCCATCAGCTTTAACTCTGTGAGGGTTCACGTTTCAGTATAGATACAGTTTTTCTTATTTTGCAGCTGTTCATGCTATTCAATTCAGTGCCAGTCAAATACTGTGTAATTATTTAGCTTTCTCCAACACAGTGTAATTTAAGATGAGATCTGGCATAAATCAAAGTGTCTTCTTTATGTGCAAGTGTGTGTGTGTGTGTGTGTGTGTGTGTGTGTTCTATTGAAGAACTTTATAATACCCAGGTTACTGTACCTTGTAAGGTATAGCCTTGCTTGCCACCAGATTTGTAGTGGAAACTAAAGCAGCCTGGTAAATTGACGCCAAATCATTGTTGTTTCTCTGCAAACGTGCTGAAAACCTCTAGCGGTTGGTGCTGAAACCCACAGCTCCGTGGTTTCTAAGCCTTACACTTGCCATCTCTAAAGATGGCAAATATCCATGGCTTGTAATAGGACACTCGTGGGACCGGGACATTCAGTTACTAAGGATAAATGATGCCTCTGCCGAGAACCATCTCTTTGCAGAGTGGTGCAACTTACAGGAAACAGTGTCATTCCTCTAACCAGTTAACACACAAGTGAAACTTCCTAGGCATATTTGGGAAAGTTGCCTTTGTATTTAGAATCGTGGCCCAGCTACCCACAGCTGTTCAGGCGCTCATGGAGAGCTTTCCCTTACAAACTGCCATCTTTCTAAACAGATGTATGAAATTGGTTGGCTAAGATGGGAGGATCAGCCAGACTTAAGTAAACACAGTGATTAAGTATAGAACCAGGCATATAATTGTGGACACTGAACTTTCATGTCTCTTGTCTTCCCATGTGGTGGTTTAGTTGCTCGATCATGTCCGACTCCTTGTGACCCTATGGACTGTAGTCCGTCAGGCTCCTCTGCTCCTGGGATTTTCCAGGCAAGAATACTGGAGTGAGTTGCCATTTCTTCCTCCAGGGGATCTTCCTGATTCAGGGATCAAACCTGCATCTCCTGCATTGGCAGGTGGATTCTTTACCACTGAACCACCTGGGGAGGCCCATGCAATCATAAAGGCTTGCAAATCCACAGTCTGTAGGGCAGTCCAACTAGCTGGAGGTTGAGGTAAAAGTCGATGTTTCAGTCAGTCTTGAAAATGACGGCTGGAAGCTCAGGCGGAATTTCCATCTTGCAGATAGGAGGCAGAATTCCTTCCTTGGCAGACTTGTTCTTAAGGCTTGAACAGATTGGATGAGGCCCACCCACTTTATGAATTGTCATCTACTTAAAATCAGCTGATTGTGAAAGTTAGTGATGTCTTAAAAATACTCTATAGCATCGTCTAGACTTGTTTGGTCATGCAACTGGTCACCACAGTCTTGCCAAATTGACGCATAAAGTTAACCATCACAGCACGGAAATGGGAAAACAGCGGCAGTGGGAAAGGTGGGCAGGGTCCGTCCAGATTCTCTTAGAGGGAGAATTCAGTCTCTCCAACGCCAGGCACCGTGGATCTCACTCAGTACTTTCACACTGCATGGATGACTTTGCCCAGGTGTGTCTCTCTTTCTGCTACTTTGGAGCCAATGAAGGGTTATGTGGGCAGGGAAGCATAGCTCTAAATTAGTAGACATTAAATTGGTTTCCACAGTACAGACTTAGGATTAAAAAATACAAACCATGCACCTTGGTATGTATATTTGTTTATTCATAAGATATATATGTTAATATTATGTACATTGTAAAATAGGATAGTATTAAGAATAAAACAATGAAAATAATCTTTTATTAATTTTTGATAGTTTGAAAATATATCAGACCTTTTTAGTTAGTGTTTTTAAAGGTTTAGTATTTTTAGTAAGGGGGCTTCCCCGGTGGCTCAGTGGTAAAGAATTTGCCCGCAGTGCGGGAGACATGGGTTCAATCCCTGGGTCACGGAAGATACCCCAAGAAGGAAATGGCAACCCACTCCAGTATTCTTGCCTGGAGAATCCTCTGGATGGAGGAGCCTGGTGGGCTACAGTCCTTGGGGTTGCAAAGAGTCAGATATGATTGAATGACTAGCACTAACACTTAGTAAGACCATGATGGTGGAATATGCTTCCCTGCTCAGGAATTATTCAGCTAACATTTTTGTAGTAGAATGCTTTTAAGTTCTGTACTTAAGTTCCGTTAATTCTGACATTTGGTTTAATAATCAAATGATGAAACTGAGGGAAGACTCAGGGGATAGGTCTTTAAATCATGAAACTCATTTTCTAATTCTGTCCACACTTATGAAAGATTGTTGATGAAATTCAGCTGTAAAGTCTCCTTCTTTTCCTCATGTCCATTAGTTCTTGCAAATCAACCAGAAGGTATTGCATTTTTGTTTTTTAGCAAATGGGTTCAAGATGTACTGAATCTTCATTTGGGAGATTTTTAACTGAATTTAAAAGTTCTATTTGTAAGGAATATAAATACACTATTTTAAGAGTTTTTATTTTGTTTTTGACAAGAACATCACATAAAGGGGTAATATTTCTAAGTGCCTGTCTTTCAAATAATTTCTCCAGAACTTGTGTTTTTATAGAAAAATTATTTCTCCCTCATGGTTAAAATGACTATCTTACTTTGAAAGAACAGATTAATTGTACAGTATGTATGTGTGTGTGTGTGTGTGTGTGTGTGTTTAAAAATACTTCTGAGACAGAATAATATTTATTAATAGAAGTTTTGTCATGACAGGAGAGAGCAACAAATTTGAGCTGCTGCAATTTTGGCAAAAAATAAATTAATGCAACATTGTAAATCAAGTATATGTCAAAATTAACTTTAAAAAATACATGTAATACCTATTTCAGTTATGTGACCTTTATGACTGTGCACAAGGAAAGCCCTGTGTGGTATGAGAGTCCATCATATTAGGAAGTGTTGTACAGATTTTACTCTCTATAGAATTAGACCCATAGAACATTCTAGAGCACATGTTATCATGTACTGTGACATGCGGTGAGCTGACACCCCAGAGAGGGCCCAGATCCCGTACTCTCCTTGGGAAGTCCTGTCTTTCTCCGGGTACACCTTCTCTTGTAGGTGACACCCGTGTATCTTGTACCTGGCCGTCACCTAGAAAGGGTGCCACTCTCAATCAAGATATTAATATCAAGCACCTGGCTGCATTTTCACTTTTAATTTAAAAAGATGTACTATGTATATCCAGTGTTTTCTCCACACACTCCTTGAATCTGTCTTCTAGAAAGAACCTTCTTTCCAACTGAGGAATTGGAGGGGCAGAGTGCTTATTATGTTTTTTTTGAAAATTGCATTAGCCAATCATATTAAGTGAGTGTTAGTCAAGGGAACAAGACTGGAAGCTGTCAGGCTGAGAACATCCCTCTGAATTTACCCTGGTCCTCAAGTCCACATGTGTAATACAAGTCACATCTCAGTGATGAAAGTGAAATGAAAGTCACTCAGTCATGTCCGACTCTTTGTGACCTTATGGACTATACATCCATGGAAGTCTCCAAGCCAAAATACTGGAGTGGGTATCCGTTCCCTTCTCCAGGAGATCTTTCCAGCCCAGGGATGGAACCCAGGTCTCCCACATTGCAGGTGGATGCTTGACCAGCTGATCCATCAGGGAAGCCCTGCAGCACACCAGGCCTCCCTGTCCTTCACTCCTCCCAGAGCTTGCTCAAACTCGTGTCCATTGAGTTGGTGATGCCATCCAACCTCTGTCACCCCTTTCTCCTTCTGCCTTCAAGCTTTCTCAGCATCATGGTCTTTTCCAACGAGTTGGCTCCTCACATCTGGTGGCCAAATTATTGGAGCTTCAGCTTCAGCATCAGTCCTTCCAATGAATATTCAGGGTTGATTTCCTTTAGGATGGACTGGTCTGATCTCCTTGCAGTCCAAGGGACTCTGAATAGTCTTCTCCAGCACCCCAGTTTGGAGACATCAATTCTTTGACTCTCAGCCTTCTCTGTGGTCCAACTCTCACACCCATACGTGACTACTGGAAACACCATTGCTTGGACTGTATGGACCTTTGTGGGCAAAGTGATTCTCTGCTTTTTAATATGCTGTCTAAGTTTGTCATAGCTTTCCTTCCAAGGACCAAATGTCTTTTAATTTCATGGCTGCAGTCCCCAATGCAGTGATTTTGGGTTTTCCTAGGGTTAAAAAGGGATAAAAGATGACAATTCAAGTGATACAACAAAGCTTCATCTAATGTTTCATGAAGCAGTCTCCATTCAGAGAAGTGCAAAATGGGCAGAAGGGAGAAAGTTTTTGTAGGATAAGAATAAGAAAGAGAAAAATGGAAAATATCTGATTGGCAGGGAGATCACATGGCCAGCCTTGATTGGAGTGAGAAGGAACACAGAAGTAAGTATAGAGTCCAGAGATGACTTGGGTCTTGGGGACTGGCTGACTGGATACACGGCATTTCTGGCCAAGCAGAGCCTCTACAGGGGCATGAAAGTCATCTAAGTTTGAGTTTGCTGACATGGCACACCAGTTAGGAACGCTCCATCTTTATCCAAGATATTAATTTCAACACTAACTTCTCTAGGCTGTCCACAGCCTCCTCCATCTTCAGAGCCGCAGGGTACCACGTGCCATCTTCCTCGCTCTCCCCCTGCATCTGTCTTCACCTTTTCTCTGTCTGTGACCTCTGTCTCCCTCTTATGAGAGTCCCTGTGGTTTTAATGGGCCCAAGTGGATAATGGAGGATTGTTTCCTCATCCCATATCCTTATCTTATTCACATCTGCAAAGCCCCTTTTGCCTGATAAGCTGACCTCTCCACAGTGTTTGGGCTGTGGGTGTGGACATCTTAGCTCATCATTCAGTGGAATATACATAACCTCATCACTTTTGTGAATACCCATCACTCTAGTGGTAATATAAAAGTTGCTGGTCCGCCATTTACAATAGCTGAGACATGGAAGCAACCTAGATGTCCATTGTCAGATGAATGGATAAGGAAGGTTAGGTTATAATGTGGTTAGGTTAGTGAGGGTTAAGGAAGTCGTTCAGTTGTGTCTGACTCTTTGCGACCCCCATGATCTGTAGCCCACCAGGCTCCTCCGTCCATGGGATTCTCCAGGCAAGAGTACTGGAGTGGGTTGCCATTGTGGTACATATACACAATGGAATATTACTCAGCTATAAAATAGAACACATTTGAGTTAGCTCTAATGAGGTGAATGAATCTAGAACCTATTATACAGAGGGAAGAAAGTTGGAGATAAAAAGACAAATATCCTATATTATCACATTTATATGGAATCTAGAAAGATGTTACTGATGAGAACAAACAGGTCGCAGAGGGAGAGGGAGAGGGTGGGATGACTTGAGAGAATAGTATTGAAACATATACATCACCATATGTAAAACAGATAGCCAACGGGAACTGGATATATGATGCAGGGAACCCAAAGCCAGTGCTCTGTAATAACCTAGAGGTATGGAATGGGGAGGGAGGTTTAAGAGGGAAGGGACTATGTATACCTTTGGCTGATTCATGTTGCTATACGGCAGAAGTGATCACAGTATTGTAAAGTAATTATCTTCCAATTAGAAACAAAACTTAAAAAAAATTTTTTTGAAGTTGCTGGTCTCTCTAACCCACTCGTATACCACAAAGAAAAAAGCAAAGACGGCAGATTTTAGGAAGACAACGATGGGGTCAAAAGGGTAATAGAACTCCTTAGCTTGCCATGTAATCATTTCCCAATCAAGCCAATGTTCAAAATGTAGCATCAATTAGTATTCTGGAAAGCAAGAGGCAAACATGTTTCTCCCATTCCAAGGGCAGAGCAGAAACACAGCTGAGACGCCTTCATCCAGCTGTTGCAAGCGTAGACACAGCTGCCGCCCTCCCCGGGGCTGAGCCGCTGCCAGAAGCAGCCTTGTCTCCCCTCCAGCCTTGCAGTCCACAGACTCTTGGTGCCCAGTGACCGGCTGGCAGCCCCAGCCCGCGGCTCGAGCATTTTCTATGCTATTTTTAATTTCTAGCGCGGGGGCCATAGTGGTTTTACCAGTATGCCACAGGATTTGGAACATAATTTTTCATGAGCTCTAGAAGAGCTTTGTGCAGAAGGCTATTCCCTTCTCCCTTAAAGCTACTGGGGTCAGGACTTCTTCCCCAGCCCCCACTTACCCGGGTGGCATTGCTCACTGGTGCCCTGCAGCTGCTGCTGCTGAGTCCCTTCAGTCGTGTCCGACTCTGTGTGACCCCCAGACAGCAGCCCACCAGGCTCCTCTGTCCACAGGATTCTTAAGGCAAGAACACTGGAGTGGGTTGCCATGTCCTTCTCCAATGCATGCATGCATGCTAAGTCACTTCAGTCATGTCCGACTCTGTGCGACCCTATGGACAGCAGCCCACCAGGCTCTGCCCACGGGATTCTCTAGGCAGGAGTACTGGAGTGGGTTGCCATTTCCTTCTCCAACGGATGCCCTAATAGATGCTATTTCCTGGGCCTCTGCTCTGAGTCAAGAGCCTCCAGGGAGAGAAGATTTTTAAAGGTTTCTTAAGAAGATGCCAAGAGCTCAGAAAGTTTTGAGTACTCTTGCCATAGTCAAAAGCATGTGCAGAAAGTTAGGAAGAGAAAGGAAATCTGGAGGGTGATGAGAGCTGCCCAAACCTGCATCTGGTTGAAGAGTGGTGTGAGGTCTTAGTCTCTACGTGGACCTCGTGTCTTTAGGTCGGCAGTAAAATTCAGGGCAACACGTTCCCTTATTCAGTGTGACTTAGCAAAAGATAAGCAAACATTCTTTAATGTATTAAAGTATTAAACTGGTTTAAGTGGATGGTAGAGGCCTAACTGAGTAATCCAGAAGAGTTAGAGTCTATGTGTATGTCAATCGGTTAATCTCTTGCTTTTTATATCACTGGCAGAATTCATACTGCTGCTAATAGACCTGTATTAAACAGCTCCAGTGGCAGAGTTATGTATATAACTTCTACATGAATACATTTGTTGTTGTTGTTTTAATTAATTTATTTATTTTAATTGGAGGAAAATTACTTTACAATATTGTGGTGATTTTTGCCATACATCAACATGAATCTGGAGCCTGTTACACAGAGCATTATTGTTGTTTAGTTGTTCAGTCGTGTCTGACTCTTTCTGACCCCATGGACTGTAGCCCAGCAGTCTCCTCTGTCCATGGGATTCTCCAAGCAAGAATACTGGAGTGGGTTGCCATTTCTTTCTCCAAGGGATTGTCCTGACCCGGGGTTTGAATCCCCGTCTCCTGTGTCTCCCGCATTGGCAGGCGGGTTCTTTACCACTGAGCTACCACAGAAGCCCTGGATGGATACATATTTAGTCACAAAAACAGACAAGAAATCCCATGCCAGCACCAACTCTTAGCCTGGCCGTTTCACATGGCGGGAACGTAACCAGGCCTGTGAAAAGCACTTTGCCTGCCGGCCCACAGCACTGTCGCCCTTCACTCTGCTGAAGGAGTTTGCTCCTGTGTGAGAGATGCTCTCCTTGTATCCGATATTTTGTATTTGTAACACCTCTCTTTTGGAGCCTCCAGCCTGGTGCTCAGAACTGTGGCCTTTAACTGGGACAATCTGAAGACATCACGGCTTCTGCATTATGGGCCGATGGATTCCAGGCTGGGGAACAAATTAAGGGTGTTTCGTTGGGATCCTTAAGAAAGGCCCGGGGTAGGACTCGTGGAGGTCTGGCCACTTCACCTAGCCTGACCCTTCATCACGAGTTCTTCTGGAAGGCTGTGGGGAGCCCTCCACTACTAGAGGCTGGCAGAGGGAACACGTTAAGGGCAGACCCAAATGCTCTGGGTGGGCATTCTCGCACAAGGGACTCTGCAGAAGAGGTCTGTGGTCTGTCCATCCAGAGTTCTTTACTGAGCTGGGACTTTCAGGGGCGGGGGAGAGACCTGAAGGAGCTCAGCCACTTTTGCTGGAAGGTGGGTTTCCAAAGGAGGACTCTTCAGAGAGGCCCCTGTGTGGATCTCTGATGCCTGAACCAGCCGATCCTTTTCGTTGAGTGCAAGCTGGAAGCATCCAGGTTTAGTGCTCCAAAGCCTTGTAAAGTAGAAATGGTTTTTCAAGGTAACACTGGCAGTTTCTGTTTATGGAAACCATCAAAATTGAGGTTATATGAATGTTTCAAAAGAATCTCTTCATAAAGCATCTAATAAAAAACGTTTAATGGCACAAGATGGAACATAATAGCCCGAGGGACACAGCTACAAATTGTTCAATCTGGAAAGCATGTGAGTTTTTTTTTTTTCCCCCTCCCATCACTGAATTGAAAACTCATTTTAAAGATTGGACTTCAATTGTGAAGAACTACCTCTGTTCACCAATACGACTTCCAGTGTCAAAGAAGGATGATAAGAAAGCCTCCTTTCAGGCAGCTGAAATGAGATGCTGGTACTCAGGCTACCACTAGGCCATCTGTCCTGCTCTCCTGTTTTGCTGCCCTGGAAGGGTCCTGACTGTGTGATCACAGATGTCCGCGACCTGTCCCCAGTGTCCAGCAGATGCCTACCACGTGAGTTTCCAACATGCTGGCTGAACCTTTCTGCCCAGCCAGGGCTGGTGCATCGCTTGGGTGGCTCAGCACCCCAGTTTATCAGCACCACCCCCAAGCAGGCGTTCCGCTCTTAGGTGTGGATTCACGTGCATGAGCATCATTAGAGGCAGATGGACCGTTTTGTGTATTTACACCAAGAAATCCCACCACCGCCTAATGAAGACACTCATGTTTGCACATCAGCTGATGCTGTGTACGTGTCGGAGGTTCAGTTATATTTCTAATTAAGCCCCAGGAGCAGGAATCAGAATGAGTGGGCCTAGAAGGGTTGTTGTCACGACTGGGTCACACTCCATCACCCCGTAGAAGCCTCTCACAGGTCATACCCTGGACTCTGGGCCCTGAGCCTGCCCAGCCCTCCCTGGACCACATCACCCCTTGCCTCTCCTGTTCCCTTTCTCTGGTGTTTCTGTTGCCCTCTGTTGGGTTCCAACATGCCATTCTGCAGCCGATTTCTCTTTAAGATGTCTGAGCTGGGTCTATTTATGTTTGGTCTTTGGTATAATTCTTAGAGAAAAATTTTGTACTTTTTCCCCAAGTTCCAGGAAGGAGAGGAACCACCTCCCCGTGTGCCCATGTTCCCGCCTACATGTTAAAGATGCCTTTCTCTCAGCTGCCTGGGAGGTAGGAAACGAGCATTTAACTCGGTGCCCACATAAAGCCAGAAAC
The DNA here is from genome assembly GCF_019320065.1 of Cervus canadensis. NCBI lineage: Eukaryota > Metazoa > Chordata > Mammalia > Artiodactyla > Cervidae > Cervus > Cervus canadensis. The sequence goes on from NC_057401.1 coordinate 62,228,979, forward strand.
AGTTCATGTTTTTATTAGGAACTTCAATGAAAACAGGCAGGGTGGGTGGAACTTTCTTATACTGTCGATGACAAAGCTAAGATTTCCAGTACGAAGTTCCGGATCACACAGCAGTGGATAATATTGGGATCGGGAGTTTTTGCCCTGGTGGCCTGGGTTTAAATAAATGCCTCACCCTTGGCCCTGCACCACAGAGCCTAAGAACTGGGGCTCGCCTGTCCCCTCCTGGGTCCCTGTCCATTCCTCTCCCACTGTGGGTCTTGCCTGCTGGTTCCTTTCCCTGGACCCATCTTCTGTCCCATCTCATCCGTACCTCCTGACTCGAGTAACACAGCCAGCAAAGTCCATTGCTAGGATGCGTTTCATGCTCGGGGCCCTCTACGCAGGCAGGGGTGTGTCATGGGTCCAGTCCCAGCATTTGGTGGGATTGTTGTCGTTCAGTTGCTCAGTTGTGTCCAACTCTTTGCAACCCCATGGACCGCAGCACGCCAGGCTTCCCTGTCCTTCACTATCTCCCTGAGTTTGCTCAAACTCATATCCATCGAGTCAATGATGCCATCCAGACATCTCATCCTCTGTCGTCCCCTTCTCCTCCTGCCCTCAATTTTTCCCAGCAGCAGGGTCTTTTCCAATGAGTTGGCTCTTCCCATCAGGTGTCCAAAGTACTGGAGCTTCAGCATCACTCTTTCCAGTGAATATTCAGGGTTGATTTCCTTTTGGATGGACTGGTTGGGTCTCCTTGCTGTCCAAGGGACTCTCCGTGGATAATCAGGTATACATCAAGAGATATATGGAAGAAGGAAGAGAAGACTAAGGCTAGGATAAATGGAAGAGCTGTCCAGTGCACATGGGCACATAAGCTATCTCGTAAATGGTCAAAAGGGGAGGAGTGTACTTCTCTGACTCCTAGGCTTTTGTCTTTCCCTAATGAGGGAAAGAGTACGTGTAAACAAAATGCAGTGTCCTGGCAAGGATGATTGACATGGCTGGGAAGGAAGAGAACCATCCCTGTCTCTTCGGTGTTCCACCTTCAGGTTCCTCTATCTAGAAACGTCTTGGCAAGGACTGTGTGGGGCACTGTTAGACCGTGGGAAATATAATATCAGTCTTAAGGAGACAGTGGGCAAGTGAAGTGAGAGTCGCTCAGTCATATCCGACTCTTGGCGACCCCATGCACTGTAGCCCCCCAGGCTGCTCTGTCCATGGGATTCTCCAGGCAAGAATACTGGAGTGGCTAGCCGTTCCCTTCTCCAGGAGATCTTGCCAACCCAGGGATGGAACCCAGGTCTCCCACATTGCAGGTGCATTCTTTACCTTCTGAGCCACCAGGGAAGCCCATTGGGACAACAGAACCAGTATTTTTGATAATAGTTCACTGCCTCCAAATTCCAAGGGACACCTCTTGTTTGAGTAACTGTGTATCAATATTTACTACTGGATTTGCTCATTTTTTCTTAATATTTTAACAAAGTAAAACTCTCCTGTAAAATAATAAAATAATGTGCTGAAGTCCTGTTCAGGAAGGGAGAAGCCATTCTCTTGACTGGAATGAATGCATTCTGCAGTGATGTGGGTAGAAGGATAAAGTCACCATCTTAGCATGAATGATTTTCTGTATTGTTACTTCCACTAAAGTTAACTAAAATTGTATTGCCTTTAACTAACTGAACTAAAGCATTTCATGGACATAAAGGGCATTAAAAGTGAAACCATTGTTTACTTAACTTCCCTCTCACCATTGAAAATAAGATGTTCTAAGTGTTGACCAGTAAGTGTGAAAATAAGATGTTCTAAGTGTTGACCAGGTGTGAAAGCAGGTGAAATACACATGGCACCAGGGATGCATGGCACCCTGGTGATGGGCTTGGGCTCTCTAAATAAATGCTCCCCTCTTTGCTTCTTCCCATCTGCTCCATTTCTTAATAACTGTGCTGCTCCTTCAGAGAAGAGAGGAAAAATTAATATATAATCCTCTTAGGTTTCTACACTAACAGCTCTAGTAAAAAAATCTCATTACGATGAGTTCATTTCAGTCGTTCATTCATGTCCAACTCTTTGCAACCCCATGAACTGCAGCATGCCAAGCCTCCCTGTCCATCACCAACTCCCAGAGTCCACCCGAACTCATGTCCATCAAGTTGGTGATGCCATCCAACCATCTCATCCTCTCTCATCCCCTTCTCCTCCTGCCCTCAATCTTTCCCAGCATCAGGGTCTTTTCCAATGAGTCAGCTCTTCGCATGAGGTGGCCAAAGTATTGGAGTTTCAGCTTCAGCATCAGTCCTTCCAATGAACACCCAGGACTGGTCTCCTTTAGGATGGACTGGTTGGATCTCCTTGCAGTCCAAGGGACTCTCAAGAGTCTTCTCCAACACCACAGTTCAAAAGCATCAACTCTTCGGCGTTCAGCTTTCTTTATAGTCCAACTCTCACATCCATACACGACCACTGGAAAAACCATAGCCTTGACCAGATGGACCTTTGTTGGCAAAGTAATGTCTCTTCTTTTTAATATGCTGTCTTAAGTTGGTCATAACTTTCCTTCCAAGGAGTAAGTGTCTTTTAATTTCATGGCTGCAGTTACCATCTGCAGTGATTTTGGAGCCCAGAAAAATAAAGTCAGCCTCTTTTTCCACTGTTTCCCCATCTATTTGCCATGAAGTGATGGGACCGAATGCCATGATCTTAGTTTTCTGAATGTTGAACTTTAAGCCAACTTTTTCACTCTCCTCTTTCACTTTCATCAAGAGGCTCTTTAGTTCTTCTTCACTTTCTGCCATAAGGGTAGTGTCATCTGCATATCTGAGGTTATTGATACTTCTCCCAGCAATCTTCATTCCAGCTTGTGCTTCCTCCAGCCCAGCGTTTCTCACGATGTACTCTGCATATAAGTTAAATAAGCAGGGTGACAATATACAGGCTTGACGTACTCCTTTTCCTATTTGGAACCAGTCTGTTGTTCCATGGCCGGTTCTAACTATTGCTTCCTGACCTGCATACAGATTTCTCAAGAGGCAGGTCAGATGATCTGGTATGCCCATCTCCTTTCAGAGTTTTCCAGAGTACCTTTTCTATCACATGTGTGTTTTCATTACTTAATCTCTGGGGAGCCATGGTGTAGTCATTAACTTTCTATGTAAACTTGACGAGGCCATAGCACTCTGTTTGGACAAACACCAGTCCAGATGTTCTGTGAAGGTGTTTCTTAGATGAGATTAACATCTAAATCAGTAGACTTTGAGTAAAGCAGATGACCCTCCATAATATAGGTGAGTTTCATGTCATTAATTGAAGGTCTTAAAAAAAGACCGAGGTTTTCTTGAGACATAGAGAGTTTTGTCAGCAGATTGCTTTTGGACTCAAGTCTGAAGAACATCCATTACAGCCTGCTTGCCTGTCCTAAAATATATGGACTTGCCAGCTCCCAGAGTCATGTGATTCAGTTCTTTAAACATGATAGATAGATAGATAAACACACATTCTATGGGCTCTGTTTTCTGTGGAGAAACTTGACCAAGACTTATGAGAATATGAGAAATCACTAGAAATCCAGAGAATACCATGGACAAATCAAAACCGATAAGCACACGTTTGAAAACAATGATCTAGCAAACAGAGGTATTTTTTTCTTTGTAGAAAAGAAAGAATATGCCAGTGTGTTACTGATGGGAATTTCATCAATCAGAGCCTTTCTTGTTATTTTATTTCTCAGTCATCTGACATCAACTAGGCTAGAGAAGAAGCCAAGAGCTCTGAGATCCTGACCCAAAGATGTGAACTGTGACGAGAGCTGTGATGTTTATTAACGACTTGTTGAGTCTTCACTAATTTTTGGAAAAGCCCAGAATCCATCACGGCTCCACTGATTTCCTGAAACACACATTGAACTGTATCTGACTCCAGCTGCGCCCTGGTTCAGGAGGCAGAATAACTAGACTTCAAGGGCCTGATGGTAGGAAAGAGTGTGACACGATTATGTGAGAAACACCCAGACAAGTTCTTTTTGGACTTCTTGTAGCTCAGGCGGTAAAGAATCTGCCTGCAACACAGGAGACCCTGGTTCGATCCCTGAGCTGGGAAGATCTGGAGGAGGGCATGGCAGCCCACTCCACTGTCCTTGCCTGGAGAATCCCATGGACAGAGGATCCTGGCAGGCTGCAGTCGCTGGGGTCGCAAAGAGTCGGAGACATCTGAGTGACTAACACTTCTAGTTCTTTTTAAAGAAAGCAATGAAAAAGAAGTAAAGGGAATGAACACAGAAGAGCCAAAGGAACACACAGTGTAGATGAGTGAAGACAGCAGAATGAAGACGCTGGGGCCACTTCCCGGCAGCGTGAGTGGGGCTCATTTTCCATAATAAGGTCCCTAGTGCCTGGTCTTCCTAACAGAGTTAACGGCTCGTGTACAATGCCTGGCCCATGGTAACCACTCAAGACACTGTTACTAATTCATTAACTGAAGAACTGTTTTTAATATATTTGTTTTAATTCAAAGCCTTCTGTTGTTGTTCAGTCACTGTCTGACTCTGCATCCCTGTGGACTGCAGCATGCCAGTTTTCCCTGTCCTTCACCATTTCTCAAAGCTTGCTCAAACTCATGTCCATTGAGTCATGATGCCATCCAACCATCTCATCTTCTGTCGTCCCCTTCTCCTCTTGCCTTTAATCTTTCCCAGCATCAGAGTTTTTCCAGTGAGTTGGCTCTTTGCATCAGGTAGCCAAAGGATTGGAGCTTCCGCTTCAGCATCAGTCCTTCCAATGAATATTCAGGACTGATTTCCTTTAGGATGGACTGGTTGGATCTCCTTGCAGTCCAAGGGACTCTCAAGAGTCTTCTCCAACACCACAGTTCAAAAGCATCAACTCTTTGGCACTCAGCTTTCTTTATGGTCCAACTCTCACATCTATACATGATTATTGGAAAAAACCATAGCTTTGACCATACAGACTTTTGTTGGCAAAGTAATGCCTCTTCTTTTTAATATGCTGTCTAGGTTGGTCATAGCTTTTCTTCCAAGGAGCAAGCATCTTTTAATTTCACAGCTGTAGTCACCATCTGCAGTGATTTTGAAGCCCAAGAAAATAAAGTCTGTCACTGTTTCCATTGTTTCCCCATGTATTTGCCATGAAGTGATGGGACCAGATGCCATAATCATAGTTTTTTGAATGTTGAGTTTTAAATCAGCTTTTTCACTCCCCTCTTTCACTTTCATCAAGAGGCTCTTTAGTTTCTCTTTGCTTTCTGCCATAAGGATGGTGTCATCTGTGAACCTGAGGTTATTGATATTTCTCCTGGCAATCTTGATTCCAGCTTGTGCTTTATCCAGTGTGGCATTTCACATGATGTACTCTGTATATAAGTTAAGTAAGCAGGGTGATAATATACAGCCTTGGCATACTCCTTTCCCAATATGGAACAAGTCCATTGTTACATGTCTGGTTCTAACTGTTGCTTCTTGACCTGCATGCAGATTTCTCAGGAGGCAGGTAAGTTCTGTGTTCGTTTCCAAGGCAAACCATTCAATATCACAGTAATTCAAGCCTATGCTGCAACCACTAATGCTGAATAAAGCTGAAATTGAATGGTTTTATGGTGACCTACAAGATGTTCTAGAACTAACACCAAAAACAGATGTCCTTTTCATCATAGGGGACTAGAATGCAGAAGGAGAAGTCACGAGATACCTGGAGTAATAGGCAAGTTTGGCCTTGGAGTACATAATGAAGCAGGGCAAAGGCTAACTGAGTTTTTCCAAGAGAATGCACTGGTCATAGCAAACACCCTCTTCCAACAACACAAGAGACGACTCTACACATGGACATCACCAGATGGTCAACACCAAAATCAGATTGATTATATTCTTTGCCTCTGAAGATGGAGAAGCTCTATACAGTCAACAAAAACAAGACCAGGATCTGACTGTGGCTCCAATCATGAACTCCTTATTGCCAAATTCAGACTTAAATTCAAGAAAGTAGGAAAAACCACTGAACCATTCAGCTGTGACCTAAATCAAATCCCTTACGATTATACAGTGGATGTAACAAATAGATTCAAGGGATTAGATCTGATAGACAGAGTGCCTGAAGAACTGTTGTCGGAGGTTCATGACATTGTATTGGAGGCCATGATCAAGACCATCCCCCAAAAAAGAAATGCAAAAAGGCAAAATGTTTGTCTGAGGAGGCCTTACAAATAGCTGAGAAAAGAAGAGAAGCTAAAGGCAAAGGAAAAAAGGAAAGATATACCATCTGAATGCATAGTTCCAAAGAATAGCAAGGGGAGAAAAGAAAGCCTTCCTCTGATCAATGCAAAGAAATAGAGGGAAATAATAGAATGGGAAAGACTAGAGATCTCTTCAAGAAAATCAGAGATACCAAGGGAATATTTTGGGCAAAGATGGGCTCAGTAAAGGACAGAAATGGTATAGACCTAACAGAAGCAGAAGATATCAAGAAGAGGCGGCTAGAATACACAGAAGAACCACACAAAAAAGATCTTAATGACCCAGATAACAACAATGGTGTGATCACTCACCTAGAACCAGACATCCTGGAATGTGAAGTCAAGTGGGCCTTAGGAAGCATCACTACGAACTAAGTTAGTAGAGGTGATGGAATTCCAGTTGAGCTATTTCAAATCATAAAAGATGATGCTGTGAATGTGCTGCAATCAATATGCCAGCAAATTTGGAAAACTCAGCAGTGGCCACAGGACTGGAAAAGGTCAGTTTTCACTCTAATCCCAAAGAAAGGCAATGCCAAAGAAGGCTCAAACTACCACACAATTTCTCTAATCTCACACGCTAGCCAAGTAATGCTCAAAATTCTCCAAGCCAGGCTTCAGCAATACATGAACCGTGAACTTCCAGATGTTCAAACTGGATTTAGAAAAGGCAGAGGAACCAGAGATCAAATTGCCAATATCTGTTGGGTCCATGATGCTATATCACATATAACTTCTCTTAAGATTTGATCAGTGGGTAGTTCTTTATTTCTTCCTGATGAAATCAGTCCTGTGCGATTTTATTTAACTTTCAAGTCAGACCAATAGATAGAAGACCAGTGAGAGAGGAATTTTGCAACTAGAAATGAAGCTATCATGAACACTTTGATTCTTCAATTATCAAGAGCATACCCATTCTTATTTTAAACCCAGTCTTATATCACTTTGATTTCTAAATCAAACTCTGGAATGCATTTTGATTCATCTAGTGTTTGCAAGGATGATATTAATTAAAATTTTGCTCTCTGTTAAGATAGGTGAAAATGGGGAAAAAAAGTTGATGGTATTTTTTTCATTGGTGATGATTATTTTGTATGTTTCACTGTTATATACTTATTATGGAAATTTCCCAAAGGTTGAATGCTCAGAGCAAAACTCACTAAAAGTGAGCCTGTTCTGTGGTTTTTCTACTTAGTGATCCACTCACAGGAGATGATACTCCAGTAGGCACGGGGTATTCAAGAGGAAAATGGAGGAGGATTTATGTTTAGTATTAATTACACAACCGAGAAATAGTTCTCTCGATCAACGAGCTGCCTGAGAAACTTTGTATTGTTCGCTGTGCGTGTGTTGGAGACATCCCTGACAGCATATGAATCAAACTAATTGTAACTCTCACTTGGTTATGAAAAAAAAATGACATTTGCGTTCTTCTAAATTAAGTCTTTCTCGCGCAAATTACTGGTTGCCACTGTAAATCAAGCAACATGTGTTCTGAATTCTGACTGCTGGAGAATTAGCTATTGAGTGGGGAAATGAGATACTTTTGTTTGCAGCTAAACTCAAGTTGACTTTTTTTTTTTTTTTGCTTTATCTAAAAATAAGAGTCATAGAAGTATTGCCTCACCAGCACCTTTAGGGAGACAGTTGGGGGTTGTTCAGTCCAGAGTCTGTTTCAGGGTGAAGAATTCAAGGCCCAGGGCGGTGAGTGAGTGGCCTGGCGTCTCACACAGAGGAGTGGTCACAGCCCAGACGTGAGCTCCCTCTTCTAGTTTTGTGCAGTCGGCGTCCTTCAGCCCCTCCATCGTCCTAATGATGTGGTGGGATGGCTGGCTCTAGCACAGCCAGCGGTTTAAATCCAGGTCCCTGAATACTTTAATAGCATCAACACACGAGGACGTGGGGGAGCCGGGATCTGTTTTCACACCTGAGCGCAGCCGAGCCGGTGCTTAGAACCACTGTCCTCTCTGTCACAGCTGAGAGCTCAGTAGGAACTTGGAAGTTAGGAATTTCCAAGAAGATATGTTTTTCAGCTGTTATCATAAAGTTGAGCAACTTACAGAGGGAGATTATAGACGCAACAATAATAATGTCCTTTGGTGATGGATGGACTTCCCTAAAGGCTCAGACGGTAAAGTGTCTGCCTGCAGTGCAGGTGACCAGGGTTCAATCCCTGGGTTGGGAAGATCTCCTGAAGAAGGAAATGGCAACCGACTCCAGTACGCTTGTCTGAAAAATCCCATGGACGGAGGAGCCTGGTAGGCTACAGTCCATGGGGTTGCCAAGAGTTGGACACGACTGAGAGACTTCACTTTCACTTTGGTGAAGGCTATACCCTTTATTCTCACCTCTTCAGTTGCCAGTGACAATTCCGATGTGTCTGACTTGCCTTTAAGTGTGATTTTTCGGGAGAACTTTCTCTACATCAGGCATCATTAAACTACAGTGTGAGGGTCAGATCCAGCCGCCGCAGGCTTCTGTTAACAGCTTCCTGAGCTAAATGTTTTACATTGTTACCTGATTTGTTTTAACTTTTTAAATTTTGTATTTGGGTGTAGCTGATTAGGGCTTCCCAGGTGGCGTAGTTGGTAAAGAATCCATCTGCCAATGCAGGAGATGCAAGAGACTGGGGTTCGATCCTTGGGTTGGGAAGATCCCCTGGAGTAGGAAATGGCAACCCATTTCAATATTCTTGCCATGTTTTCAAATTTCTTGAATTCTGTGAGTTATCCTAGTATCCTATTAACAAGTTTATATTTTGGGCTTCCCTCATAGCTCAGTCGGTAAAGAATCTGCCTGCAACACAGGAGACCTGGGTTCGATTCCTGGGTCCGGAAGATCCACTGGAGAAGGAAATGGCAACCCACTCCAGTATTCTTGCCTGGAGAATCCCATGATAGAGGAGCTTGGTGGGCTACAGTCCATGGGGTCATGAGAGTCAGACACGACTTGGCAGCTAGCCCACCACCATAGCTGATTAACAGTGTTGTGACAGTTTCAGGTGAGCAGGGAAGATACCCAGCCATACATACGCATGTATCCATTCTCCCCAAAACTCCCCTCCCATCCAGGCTGCCGTATAACATTGAGCAGAGTTCCCTGTGCCATACACTAGGTCCTTGTTGGTTATCCACTTTAAATACAGCAGTGTGTCCATGCCCATCCCAAACTCCTTAACTATCCCTTCGCCCCATGCTTACCCCACCCCGCCAGCAACCAGAAGTTCGTTCTCTAAGTCTCTTTCTGTTTTGTAAGTAAATTCATTTGTCTTATTTCATTTAAGATAAAAAGGGGTGTCATACGATAGTTCTCCTTCTCTATCTGGCTTACTTCACCCAGTATGACACTCTCTAGAAAAACCAGAAGAACAATAATATTCCACGACACGTGAAAATGACCCTCAATTACGGTTTCTGTTTCCACAGATACAGGAAACGGCTCACAGGTACATCATTTTTCTCCTTGTCCGTGGCGGCTCCCCTGCTACAGTGGCAGCTGAGCATTTGTGATAGGAGTGATTTGGCACAAAGCCGGAACCATTCATTTCCTGGCGGAAGGTTCGCGTCTCCCTGCTCTAGGCTGAATGGGTGCAGGCTCTGTGTCAGGCGCTGCTTCCTCCCGGGGTTAGAGTCTTGCCTCTTCACCGTGAGGTGGTAAGACCCTTAGAATCCACCTCTCCAGGGAGGAGATGGCTCCTTGCCAAATGACCAGCCTCGGCAGGCGCCCAGCGGGAGTTAGGAATGTGTGTGCTGCTGGGTGACGGGGCCCAGAGGAGGCAGCAGGGTAGGCACCAGGACAGTCAGAAGGGAGATTGGAGAACATTTAAGGAGACCAGAGGATATTTAGACAAGTAGCCAGTGAGGCACTGGAGATGAAGAGAAAGGAAGTCTGTCTGCTCAAGGATGCCAGCAGCCAGGTGGGGGCACTGTGCCCTGCCTGCCCCCTTCTCGGTGCTACCGATGAAGGACTCTGTTAGGCACTGAATCGTTGTTCAGTGGTTCAGTCGTGTCCGACTCTTTGCCACCCCATGGACCACAGCACGCCAGACTTCCCTGCCCTTTTCCATCTTCCGGAGTTTGCTCGACCTGATGTCCACTGAGTTGGTGATGCCATCCAACCATCTCATCATCTGCCACCCTTGTCTCCTCCTGCCCTCAATCTTTCCCAGCATCAGAGTCTTTTCCAATGAGTTGGCTCTTTGCATCAGCTGGCCAAAGGATTGGAGCTTCAGCATCGGTCCTTCCAATGAATATTCAGGACTGATTTCCTTTAGGATGGACTGGTTGGATCTCCTCGCAGTCCAAGGGACTCTCAAGAGTCTCCAGCACCACAATTCGAAAGCATCAGTTCTTCAGTGCTCAACCTTCTGTAAGGTCCAACTCTCACATCCATACATGACTTCTGGAAAAACCGTAGCTTTGACTGTACAGACCTTTGTTGGCAAAGTGATGTCTCTGCCTTTAACACATTAAGTTTGTCGCAGCTTTCCTTCCAGGAGCAAGCATCTTTTAATCTCATGGCTGCAGTCACCATTGGTGATTCTGGAGCCAAGAGAGGAGATGGCCTCTTGCCAAATGACCAGCCTCAGCAGCTGCCCCGCCCGTGGCCACTTCTGCTGCTTAGCAGTGTGGGTGCCCCTGGGTGACAGGGGCCCAGAGGAGGCTGCAGGGTGGGGGCTAGGAAAGTCAGAGGAGAGATCAGAGAACATTGAAGGAGGCTGCAGAATATTTAGGCAAGGAGTCAGCGAGGCACCAGAGATGAAGAGGCGGGGAAGAACAAGGCAGAGCGGGGCATGTCTGCTGCTCGTGGGTCCCAGCAGAGCCACGTGAGGGTGCTGCATCCCGCCCGCCTCCTTCTCGGGGCTGCTGATGAAGGCCTGGGTGAGGGACCGAATTTAATTCCCCCAGAATCATGTGTTGTAGCCCTAACTCCCAGCACCTCAGAATGTGAGTGCATTTACAGACAGGGTCTTTAAAGAGCAAATTACATTAAAATAAGGTCATTAAGTGACAGTGAAGTCGCTCAGTCATGTCCGACTCTGTGCAACCCCATGGACTGTAGCCCACCAGGGTTATTTCTCCATCCATGGGATTTTCCAGGCAAGAGTACCGGAGTGGGTTGCCAGTTCCTTCTCCAGGGGATCTTCCCAACCCAGGGATCAAACCCGGGTCTCCCACATTGCAGGCAGACACTTTACCCTCTGAGCCACCAGGGAAGCCCCTGAATACTTGGTGGTGCTTTAGTCGCTAAGTCGTATCTGACTCTTGTGACCCTATGGACTATAGCCTGCCGGGCTTCTCTGTCCATGGAATTCTTCAGGCAAGAATGCTGGAGTCGGTTGCCATTTCCTTCTCCAGGGGATCTTCCTGACCCAGGAATTGAACCCAGAACTCCTGCACTGCAGGCAGATTCTTTACCAACTGAGCTACCAGGGAAGCCCATTAGAGTGACCCTAATCCAGTCTGACTGATGTCTCTATAAGAAGAGATAAGGACACAGACACACATAGAGAAGACCGTATGAAGACACAAGTTGACCGCAGCCATCTGCAGGCTGAGGAGTAAGGTCTCAGGAGAAACCAACACTGCCAACACTTTAATCTTGGGCTTCATCCTCCAGAACTCTGAGGAGGTACATTTCTGTTGTTTAAGCCCCCATCTGTGGTGCTTTCTCACAACAGCCCTAGAACACTAGACCACCTCACATGGCCACCTTGGCAGGGACACATGACTTGGAGGGATGCACATGCCTTGTCTTGCTCAGCACAGCGCAGCCCACACATGCTTGTAGCAAAGCTATGGTTTTCCGAATAGTCCTGAAAAGATGTGACAGTTGGACCATAAAGAAAGCTGAGCACTGAAGAATTGATGCTTTTGAACTGTGGTGTTGGAGAAGACTCCTGAGAGTCCCTTGGACTGCAAGGAGATCCAACCAGTCCATCCTAAAGGAGATCAGTCCTGGGTGTTCACTGGAAGGACTGATGCTGAAGCTGAAACTCCAATACTTTGGCCATCTGATAGGAAAAGCCGACTCATTGGAAAAGACCCTGATGCTGGGAAAGATAGAATGCAAGAGGAGAAGGGGACAACAGAGGATGAGATGGTTGGATGGCACCACTGACTCGATGGATGTGAGTTTGAGCAAACTCAGGGAGATAGTGAAGGGCAGAGGAGCCTGGCGTGCTGCAGTCCACGGGGTCACAATGAGTCAGACATGAACAAGTTTGTGACACTAACACAAAGTGATTCTCCAAGATTCATAAGTTCCAACACCCAGAGGACAAGAATTATGATTTTACTGACCCAATTATTTTATCACATTCTCCAGCAGAGCACAGGCAGTTTTAAGTTTTAAGCACAGGCAGTGAACCTGACAGGTGGTAAAACGGGATGCCTAGAGCAGATATTCTCAGTCTCAGCTCTGTTGACACCTAGAGCTGATCCTCCTCTGTAGTGGGCCTGCCCTGTGCCCTGTAGGATGCTGACCAACATCCCTGCCCTCTACCCACCACGTGCCCATAGCATCCTCCAGGTGTGACAGCCGACAACCTCTGCAGGCTCTGTGTGATGCCCCCTGGGTGGTACAGAATCATCCCCCTGGCAACCACTGGTGTAGAGGTATAGAGACCCTGCCACACTTCCCTTCTCTTCCAGAGTATCAGTGGCAGTAGGGATGTGTTTTTTCCTAATATATTTGGGATCGAGCAGGAGCACCTTTAAAGCAACTCGTGGGCCATATTGCTTCTCCCATGCGGTGGTCTCCATCATCCCTCAGTCAGAAATGGAGAGTGCCAAAAAAAAAAAAAAAGAAATGGAGAGTGCCTTCGAGCTTGCCTCTCTCCAGGTTTCTCGGGATTAGTAAGAATTTTCTGGTGACAAGTGAAAGTCTCAGTTGCTCAGCTGTGTCCAACTCTCTGCCACCCCATGGACTGTAGCCCATCAGGATCCTCTGTCCATGGGGTTCTCCAGCCAAGAATACTGGAGTGGGTTGCCATTTCCTCTTCCGGGGGATCTTCCCAACTCAGGGATCAAACTCTAGTCTCCTGAATTCCAGGCAGATGCTTTACCCTCTGAGCCACCAGGGAAGCCCCAAATTCTCCATTTGTCCATTTTCGTCTGTTTGGGGAGGCTGCTTGAGACGGCGAGCAGAGGTTAAGCCAAGCATAGCCCACTTCATGCTCAGCTTGAGAATCTTCTTTCTCTTCTCAGCCGCTTGTTCCTGGGGTTAGGTTGCTGTGCCGTGCCCTATTTTGTGTTGTTGCTGCACCTGATGAGTTTTCCTTGTTGCTCTTGTAAATACTGGTCTATTGTATTAGGTATTGTGAGATAAATTCTGCCCTATTGTTTCACTCTGACACCTAAATTTGACCACTGATTTTATTTATATACTTACAGTCATCCACAAACACACAATGACTAATCACTTCATAAGTGTAAAAAACATGTAGAATTGCAAATGGTATATAAATAAAATGCATTATCTCTACATACTTCTCCCTCCCTCTGCCAAGGTAATTTCAGCTATAACTGGGGAGCCAATGTAAGTGAAAGAGACTAATTAAATGACAAGTGGGCATTACTGACAATGAAGCAAGTGCTAATTTGGAGACTAGAACTATGTATGCAGGTTTGAACTAGTCCAAGAGATTTCTGATCTTCAAGAGTAATGTGCAGGGCATTCTTCGTGCCAGGCATATTCCAAGCCCTTTCTGAACAGTAATCCTCTTAACTTCACAGCAGCCTCATTGCAAAGGACTCGTCTCAACCCCTTTCAGTTGAAGGGCAAGAGAAAATCTTAAACAGGAAGGAAGAATAAAACAAAACCACAAAATGCAATAGGAGCATATATTCAGGGAGAAATTAGCCAACCAAACTCTGGAGTGTTATGAATGAAATGGTGGAAAATTACTTGGGTGAGACTGGATTGGATGATGAATGTTGTGGGGATGTCTAGACCAGGAGTTTGTTTGGTTTTTTTTTTAACTGTCCTGGAAGGGATTGTTGAGTTTACTATATCTAAGATGTCACTGACATTGTTGTTGATAAGGTGTTGATGTCTTAAATTACAGTGGGTAGGTGCATAGTTGTCCTGATAGAAGCTTTCAGCTGTGGTCAAACCTTCATAAATACAAGTATCTATTAGCATGATTTTTTAAAAATAATTATTTTGAAAGTTGATAGATAATTCTATTTAACTTTTAAATGTATGGTACTTTAAAACAAGATTTTTTTTTTTTATTCTGTAGTTTGATAGTATTGAGTAGTGGATAACTGAGGCTCAGACATCTCATTTTTTGTGAATTTCATGATTTTGAATCCAAGTTGAATAAGGAGTTTGAGGTCCAGCAGTTGACTTGAAAGTTTTGGATGCTTCTCCGCTATTAAACTGCATGTTTCATATGCAAAGAGCATCTTGCTTTAGGTAGTGTTCGTATGGTGTGCTTTTATCAGCTACCAGAAAAGTGGATTAATATTAATAAAATTACTCAAAGAACATAACATTCCCAGTTATTTCAATGGATCGTTTAAGAGTAAATTATAAAACGTATCTGAATGCCATTTCATTAATTTTCCCCTTCCTTTTCAACATTGTTTAAGCAAGCTCTTCAATCTTATCTAATTTTTTTCTTACATTTATTTTCTGGACAAAAAAACTCAACATTAGTTTGTTAAAATCGCATTTTTATGGAGCTAATCCAACTGGATTTATGTCTAAAACAATCTTAAAATAAGCTGAAAGTGGTTCCTTGCATTTGTAGATAGCTGCTTAATTTCCGTTGTCTATGTTGTTTGCTTTAAGGCATTTCTGAGAATTATTTACCAAGTGTTAATTTAAGATAGAAGCCAAAATGTGAGCATCATATAGAGAACATGGTAGTGTTCTCAGTTCTTCACCAAGAGCCAGTCCTCCAGCATCCGGTCCTCTGTCGCCTGAGCCCAGCCTGGGGCAGGTGTTTGGAGGAGGATGAGAAGAGAGAGAGGCTGTGTGCAGAGCTGGACACGAGGTAGATTCACAGAAAGTCAAGGTGAAGACTTAAACTGGGCTCCCGGGGTCCCTCACGGAGAAGTCCTGGGCCTCCAGGGCCTATTCAGTTCAGTTCAGTCGCTCGGTCGTGTCCGACTCTTTGCGACCCCATGGGCTGCAGCACACCAGGCCTCCCTGTCCATCACCAATTCCCAGAGTTTACTGAAACTCATGTCCATCGCGTTAGTGATGCCATCCAACCATCTCATCCTCTGTGGTCCCCTTCTCCTCCTGCCTTCAGTCTTGCCCAGCATCAGGGTCTTTTCCAAGGAGATAGTTCTTCGCATCAGGTGGCCAAAGTACTGGAATTTCAGCTTCAGCATCAGTCCTTCCAGTGAATATTCAGCACTGATTTCCTTTAGGATGGACTAGTTGGATCTCCTTGCAGGGCCTGTAGAAATTTAACCTTTGGATCCACCACGCATTTGAACGAGGGGTGTTAGAAGCATCTATCATGCAGGCAGATGGAAACACTACCACGTTCCCCCACCCCTTGACTCTGGGTGGATGTGTTTCTCACTTTGACTAATAGAATTGGGGACACTGATGCTATTGTTTGTGCTAAGGCCTTCTGAGGCCCCGAGATTCACTCTTGCTTTCTAGAACCACCGTCAGGAAGCCAAGCCAGCCTCATGGAGGATGAGTGACCACAGGGAGTGAAACCAAGGCCCAGTTGCCAGCCAGCCACAGCCACAAAACAAGCCAAAGGCCCGCCTTGGGCCTCCCAGCCAGGCCGGCCTCCAGTTGAAAGCAGTCGTGTGACTGGTCCACAGGAAAACCAGCCTAGGAAACACCCAGCTGATCCAGAGTCAGGAGGAGGAAGACGAAAGAAATACCATTGCTCTAAACCACTGGTCTTGGGGCAATTTGTTTGCAGCAGTGAATAACTGAAATACCTCCCTAACTCAAGCCAGGCGTTCAGGTCAGCCTGGGCCCAGGAACTGCTGAGAGTAACATCCTCTTTTCCTTGGCAGTCACTGCACGGGATTCAGTATGGCCTCAGACACCAGCCTGTCGTACACTGACTTAGCGCTCCTAAAAATCTGTTTACTATTTGACACATACATTTTTTTGGCATGACAAAGTTGAGAATTCCCAACTTATACATGCTGATGTAGTTCATTTAAATCAATCGATCAATATAACATAGGTATACCTATGGCTGATTCATGTTGATGTTTGGCAGAAACCAACACAATACTGCAAAGCAATTATCTTTCAATTAAAAATGAATAAATTTAATTTAAAATCTAGGAAATATCTATTTTTAAAATTTTTTTGTTGGAGGATAACTTTTATAACATTGTGTTAGTTTCTGCTATACAATGAAGTGAAGCAGCTCTACGGATACATACATCCCTGCCTCTTGGATCCTTTCCTCCCCCACCCCGCCCCTCCAGGTCATCACAGAGCCCCACGCTGCGTTCTCTGTGCTGTAGAGCAGCTTCCTACTAGCTGTCTGTTTTACACCTGAGAGTATATGCACGTCAGTCCTAATCTCCTGGTTCATCCCACCCTCCCCTTCTCGCCCTGAGAAGTTAAGCATCTTCTCACGAGCCACACTTTCATTCCCGCGCTGATCTGGGTTTTTGTTTCCTGGCCGAAAACCTGCCCCCTTTGCGCTCTGGCAGGGCTGCGGTTTGTAAGTTATTCATTCCCTCTGCAGGTCCTCCACGCCGTGCGCTGGGCTGTGCACCTTTCATCACACTGAGTACTGCTCCCAGACACAGGGGGGCCTTCCTGACATCATTTTTCTGAGCACTTGAATTTGTCCCTGCAGGAAGAAGAGTGCCCACTTCATCAGATCTAGAAAGATCAGATATTAGAGCACCTGTAGGGGCTTCCCAGGTGACTCAGTAAAGAATCTTTACTGAATTCAGGCAAGGAATCTGCCTGCAATGCAGGAGACGCACGTTCGATCCTTTGGTCTGGAAGATCCCCCCTGGAGAAGGAAATGGCAACCCACCCCAGTATTCTTGCCTGGGAAATCCCATGGACAGAGGAGCCTGGTGGGCTACAGTCCATGGGGTCTCAAAGAGTCGAACACAACTGAAATGACTTAGCGCACAAGAAAAATACGTGAAAGAATGTAGATGCATGCATGCCAACTAATGTGTATGGGGACAGAATTAGAAGGCATCTATCTATTCACCTACAGATATAAGGACATGGCTATACAGGCACATATATTACACATGTACATAATATAGATGTACATATTTATCATATACATTCTTCCATCATTTCTTCTAATGGAGAAAATCACAAGTTTTTCAAAGTTGCCCCCAAAATTCAAAATGTGTTTCTTTTCTGCTGCCACACTCAAGGATGTTTTCCCCTTTCATCTTGGCTCCTTAGAGGGTGAGAGAGATCTCAAATTGGTAGAGACAGCAGAAGCATACTCAAACACCTCGCAGGCCACTAGGAGGACACTGGCAGCCACTGTCCGCTTTTCTTACCCACCACCCGCTTACTGAGTGACAGAGTTGCAGCCAGGATATTCTCCTGACCTCCATCCTTGAAAAGGCAGACTATTTAATAAGCCAGGTGATGGAGCCTGGGGTCCGGGTGCCAGGGGAGCAGAAATCTTTATTCAGAGTTTAACAAAGCACTAGTCACACATTCATGCATTCTTTCCTGTGTCCATCTGACCAATTTATTGAGTGTCTACTGTGTTCCTGGCTCAGAGTTCCATGCTGGGAACATGATATCAAAGAAGGCACAGTTCGGGCCCAGCATCATCTACAGTTTTGAGCAGGAATGTAAAAGGATGCTTAGAGTTTGAGGGTAAACTCTGGATGTGAAAACAGGGCACTACATCTAACCAGACAGCTCTCAGAGAGGAGATGTTGGAAGGTGATGTGCTGCCTCAGCGCATGTGGAATTAGAAGCTTGACTGAAGAGTGAACAGGGCTAAACTTAGTGAACAATGGTGGTGTAGGTGGGAACAGGATGAGGGAGCCTGGGGTCCAGGTGCCAGGGGAGCAGGCTCTCCAGGGAGGAGATGAGCTCAGCGCCAGACTGGGGCTGCACATGACTCGGAAGGGCTGGACCACAGGCTTAAGACTGGGGAGGAGGAATTGAAGGTGGTTGAGTTCATGGCAGTGTAGCATACACTATGGTTTTTCCAGTAGTCATATATGGATGTGAGCTGCTACTGCTAAGTCGCTTCAGTCGTGGCCAACTCAGTGGGACCCCATAGATGGCAGTCTGCCAGGCTGCTCCGTCCCTGGGATTCTCCAGGCAAGAACACTGGAGTAGGTTGTCATTTCCTTCTCCAATGCATGAAAGTGAAAAGTGAAAGTGAAGTCTCTCAGTCATGTCTAACCCTTCGAGACCCCATGGGCTGCAGCCTACCAGGCTCCTCCGTAAATGGGATTTTCCAGGCAAGAGTACTGGAGTGGGGTGCCGTTTCCTCCTCCAGGGCATCTTCCCGACCCAGGGATCGAACCCAGGTCTCCTGCGTCTCCTACGTTGGCAGGTGGGCTCTTTACCACCATGCCGTCTGGGAAGCCCAAGCCTTAGGATGGCCTCTCTTCATTAGCATGTGAGCAGAAGTCATGATCAGCTTCCAAGGGATGCCCTGGAGAGGCGTCCTCCTCCATTCTGGAAGGATGAGGACAAGTAAGGGACTGAAGTGACAGACTGTGGAGTCTAGTTGCGGTAGTTAAGTCATGCCTGACTCTTCAAGACCCCGTGGACTGAAGAATGCCAGGCTTCCCTGTCCTCCATCATCTCTGGGACTTTGCTCAGACTCCATTGAGTTTGTCCATTGAGTCAGTGATGCCATCCAACCATCTCATCCTCTGCCGACCCCTTCTCCTCCTCCCCTCAATCTTTCCCAGCATCAGGGTCTTTTCCAATGAGTCAGCTCTTCCCATCAGGTGGCGAAAGTATTAGAGTTTCAGCTTTAGCACCAGTCCTTCCAATGAATATTCAGGGTTGATTTCCTTTAGGATTGACTGGTTTGATTTCCTCGCTGTCCAAGAGACTCATAAAAGTCCTCTCCAACCCCACAGTTTGAAGACATCAGTTCCTCAGTGCTCAGCTTTCTTTATGAGTCCAGGGAGGAACAGAAGGAAGAAAGCAGACAGGTGGAGCCACAGAGGACAAGGAGTCAGGCTAGAGGTCCCAAGGAGGAGTCTCACATTAGAGCAATGATTCTCAATCAGGGAAGATACTTTTATTGTAACCACTATCCCACCAATGAGCATTTGGCAGTGCCTGGAGATGATTCTGGTTGTCACAGGTGGGAATGGAATCTCTCCGGGTACCTAGTGGGTAGGAACTACTAAAGTCCTGTCTAGCTTTAGTTCTGTTGGGCAGAAAGTGCTAACCATCCCTCAGTGCACAGGACAGCTTCCCAAAACGAAGAACTCTCCAGCCCCAAACGCCCACAGCACTGAAGGTGAGAAGTCAGATTTAGAGGGCTGGCCGACACGGCGAATGTGTACAATGAAGTTACGCGCCCTGCCTAACAGTGTTCAAGTTTTTTCAGCCTGCACACGCACCCACACACCTGTGTGCCCTGCAAGCCAGTCCGAGCCCATCTGCCCGGCAGGGCTCAGCACGTGGGCTGCCAATCTGCTTCCTCTGGGCTTAAAATTTTGATGAATTCTTAAGACTTTATAGCCTCGAGGAAAGAAGTGAGTTAGCAAGCACACCAAATCCAGGTTTCCTTCTACATTACCTATGTGATTTCAGCTTGTGTTATCATCATGTGTAACTCGCGCTAAACTCTCTTACGAACTGTTTTTCTTAAATTCTAAAAGTGTCAAGCCACGATTTATTTTTTTCTTTGTCAAGTAGCCATATGCTGGGGAGGGGGAAATTTCTACCCTTCTTGAGTTCTTCAGGCTGACACAAGACAGATGAACAGGAGGAAAAATATGAATTTAGAGAAGTCATAGAGATAGGACCTAAGAAGTTGCAGGGCGGGCAGTTTTTGTGTTTAGACAAAGAAACAATACATTTGTGAGGAACTGACAGACAAATTTAAGCTTGAGTGCTTAATTATGAAGACTCTAAACAGAGTCTGAACTTGGCTGTTTAGTGCCTCAGTCCTTTCTGACTCTTTGCAACCCCATGGACTGTAGCCCTTAAAGCTCCTCTGTCCATGGAATTTTCCAGGCAGAAATACTGAAGTGGGCAGCTGTTCCCTTCTCTGGGGGATCTTCCTGACCGAGGGATCGAACCTGGGCCTCCTGCAATTCAGGCAGCTTCTTTACCACTGAGCCACATTTGGGGTAGTGAATTCAAAAAGTAACCAGGTTTGTTTACAGGGATCTTTCTGTCCTGAACTCCCTGTCTCTGCCACTGAGGATTCTCCACCTCCTTGCTCAGGGAGTGTACTTTTCACATGGGAAGTGTATTCACTTTTTTCAGGGAGACAGGGGCATATCTCTGCACTGGCTGCTTCTCAAGTAACTTTAATTCAAAATAACCAGGGTGTCACTGCAGCACATCTTGGGGAGTCTGCTCTGAGCCCCAACAGTTACATCTGAGATCCTGAAACAGCGTCGCTGTTTTTAGCTAATATTTGACACCATTCTCTCCAAAGACACACCTGTTAGTGAAACTTAGGTGACAGAAAATCTCCAGTCTGAGTACAAAGAATGCATTTTCTAAAGGCAACGATAAAACTTAGGTAGTGCAGTGAGAGAGAGCCTGCCTGCCAATGCAGGAGACGAAAGGGATGAGGATTTGGTCCCTGGGTTGGGACGATCCCCTGGAGTAGGAAATGGCAACCCACTCCAGCATTCTTGCCTGGAGAATCCCACAGACAGAGGAACCTAGCAGGCTGCAGTCCATGGCATCACACAACTGATTGATGGAGCACGCACACACAACAAAATTAGCTCACAGATCGGGTGTGGAGCAGGTTAACAGTCCAGCAAACTTCAGCAGAAACCACTTGCATTCCTGAGTTTTTGCCACAGTCTTTTCATTTGAGTCACTTTTAGTAAAATTCTAGGAATGTGACAGCCCTCCAGTTTTTTGCTGTGATGATTTTGCTGTGCAGTTTTCTGCTTGCATCTTTCGTCTGTATCTGAGGAAGCGGAGGACATTGCTTTATGAGCAGAATGAGAATTAGTTCAGCTCTGCTCACTCTCTTTCCTCATTTATTATCCTTTCCCTGAAAAGTTGAAGTCCTGCAGAAATGATGGGGCCATCTCCTGGTACCAACCGCGTCGGTGCCCATGGGGACCATTAGTGTTTGAGGGTGGGTGCCCCATTTAAATGGTATTATCTGTAGGGCTTTGACTCTGGAGGTTTTTCTCTGGAGGCTTGATTTTTCAGGACAAATAAGCATAAATTTGAACATCTACCTCCACGCCGGGGAGTCTTTGGATCACCTCTCCAAGCCAGCCACTTGGCTTTGCATTCAGGGCAGAGAAAAGGCAAATGTTCATTTCAGGATACAGTCCTGTGTTCATTATGGAAATGTCAAGCAGTTTCTTCTAGAAATGTCCTCTGTTCCTTCCCTGCTTTGAGGAGGAAAGCCTTCTGATATTCAGTGGGGTTTGCTCTCTGCCCCCAGGTAGTCTGGGGTGCATCTCTGGTGGTGGTTCGAATGAAGGGTGAGAAGAGGCTGAGGGCTGTTAACACCATCGGGGACTGTGAGGCTCGCCCCAAGACCAAGTTTGCTCTGAGCTTCAGGTCTCCACGTTCAGCACAATTAGGAAAAAGGACTAGTCTCCCCATCACAAAAATTGTGGGGAGGAATCAGTCACACCCGAGACACCACCGTGTGTCAGAGAACCCCTCCCCGTCACTGGCTGATGCTGTGATTTCTTGCTGTGCTCAGTCACATGTTGTCTCTTGTTCTGGATGGTCAAGGAGAGCGCTACCCACTGGCTGCCTCCACGGGTTCAAATCCCGGCTCTACCACCGGCTTGATGTGAGATACTAGCAAGTCCCCAGACCATTTATCTTCAGTTTCCTCTTGGTAAAAGTGAGGAAATTAATAATACCTACATCATCGGTGTGGGGAAGACTTAAGTGAGATAATGGTTACAAATTGCTTAGAACTGGAATTGATACGTGAAAATTAGTCAATTAATATGGGGGAAAGAACCTTGATTTAAGAGCACAGAAACTGCATGGAGACAACCTAAATGTCCATCAAGAGATGAATGGGTGAAGAAGACGGGGTGTATGTGTGTGTGTGTGTACACGATGGAATACTCCTCAGCCATAAAAAGGAATGGCATGATGCCATCTGCAGCAACATGGATGGACTTACAGATTACCACATTAAGTGAAGTGAGTCAGAAAGAGACAAATATAATATGATATCACTTGTATGTGGACTCTAAGATATAACACAAATGAATCTATCTACAAAACAGAAACAGACTCACAGACATAGAGAAGAGTCTTGTGGTTGCCAAGGGAGGTGAAAGAGGGATAGATTGGGAGTTTGGGTTTAGCAGATGCAAGCTACTATATTTAGAATAAAGCAACAAGGTCCTACTGTATAGCTTAGGGAGCTATATTTGGTATCTTGTGATAAACCATATGGAAAAAAATATATAAAAAAGTATATGCCTATCAGTTCAGTCCAGTCGCTCAGTCGTGTCAGACTCTTTGCGACCCCATGGACTAAAGCACGCCAGGCATATGTATAACTAAATCATTTCGTGTCCAGCAGAAGCTAATGCAACATTGTAAATCAACTATATGTCAATAAAATAAACAAAAGAGCACAACAACTGCATTTGAGTAGTTCTGGCATTTCCTGGAAGAACAGGAACTTCATTTCCATGTAAAAGAAAGGTCTGTTCTTCGATTAACAATTCTGAGTGTCCCAAACGTGAACTTTCAGAGCTTTTTTTAAGGCCAGACTTACTAGCAACATTGAAGGGACTGGTCTCCCCTGCAGAGCTCCACAGCCTCCGGGTCTCCGCCTCAGCCCTTCCCACCTCTCTTACACGCATCGTGTCTCATACACTCAAACATCCAGCCCCAGACCAAGCCATCCCCTCCAGCCTAGAACCTGGAGCTGCTGAGGGATTAAACTGAATCAACCCACAGTCTCACCACCATCAAGGCGGAGCCAGACCTGCACCCCAGCAGACACACGCCCATGCTCTCTGAGTCCTTTTCACTGTTGGTGTTACAAACATCACTGTGTGAGACAGCGCTGCCAGCATCCTTAAGTGTGGGAGCGCTGGTCAGCCTGCTGAAAGCCCGTTACTTTGCATCCAGTGACAACAAGCACTTTGGAGAACAGCAACAGTTAGCCCGTAGCATGACACCTGCAGCCAATAGAACCGGTGAATTCTCACAACTTCAGCCTTTCCTTAGGGGGAAAAATATCTTTTAGAGACGTGTTCCCTGGTTTTTATAACTGAAGAGAAGCGTCTGATCCTAGATGGGCAAGTTCCTGCCCTGGGTAATTCCTACCCCACTTAATGCAACTCCAAGCTGCCTCTGTGCAAAGAAGTAAAGACATTTCAGTGAAATTGCCCAAGTCAGAATAGCCGTGAAAATCGTGTGCACGCAAGGACTGAGCACATGGGTTGGTGTGCACGCCCTGCAGTGTTGCATCTGTCCCAGGAGCTCGGGGGAGCTGTGGCACGAACCACCCCCAGATTGAAGGAGCAGGCGGTGATAACGCCCAAGAGACCTTGTATTTGCCCAGTGCGGGTGGGCTTCCATTCTGCATCTTACACGCAGCCCAGGCTCAGAGCAGCCTCTCGCTGGGTCACTGCTGGTCCTCAAAGCAGATGGAAATGAAACGGTAAGCCCCACACTGCCTCTTAAAGCTCCTGCTCAGAAGCAGCACACATCACACCCTTCATGTGTCATTGGTCAGACCAAGCCACGTGACCAAGCTTACGGTCAGAGGAGCAAGGAAAGAAACGGCCAACACTTATTTCAGAACAGCGATTCTGTGACTGCGAATGTTGTGTGTATATAGCTACATTGCTATCTGGTCATTTGTGGCATAGTTTCATGGATGGACTGCATTTGGATGTTACAATATTCCATTTTACTCCTTTCAGTATTTAACATTTTATCAACTGGGGGATTTTTGCAGAAACTAACACCTCTGGCGTTAATATGTCTCCGATCAATAATGCATTTAATGTAGTTGATCTCACATATTTGTTTATATCTTATCACCTCCTCTATCAGCATCTCCAGCTTTCCTTCTTCTCAGAAGAAATTACCTAGCCCCCTGTACACCCTGAGTTTCTCTTTTCCCCAGAATCCAGGAAAGGGGTCAGTCTTCACACAGTGTGTCTGCATTTTCTTCAAGTGGCTTTGCCTGTTCCAGGCTGGAGGGGGTTCCTTGCATATAGGCAGATGACCTTGGAGGGGCAAATCAGACCAAGGTCATTATTAATCTGAAGCATTTACGTTTTCACTTTTTAGTGTGTGGGTGTGGAGGTCTGTTTGCATGATGAGCTCCTCTTTGGGTGTTTTCACAGCTGTGGTGTTGAGCTGTGTCGTCTCGGGCTTCGTGGGAGCAACAGCCTTGAGAGACTCATGTGATACTCCTAGACCATCCTGCCATCTTGCTCTGGGTACCTGTGTGGCCCATGTGTCCTGCTGCCCGGTCAGGGAACAGAGCTGTGCCTCTTATCTCAGGACCTCCATAGTCTCCCACCCAGGGATTGAAGGCTTTCTACATTGTGAGCGGTGTTTTTTCCACTGAAAGCCTTAGTTGCTCAGTCACGTCTGATTCTTTGTGACCCCATGGACTGTAGCCTGCCAGGCTCCTCTGTCCATGGGATTCTCCGGGCAAGAATACTGCAGTGGGTTGCCTTTCTCTTCTTCAGGGGGTCTTCCCGATCCAGGGATCAAACCCTGGTCTCCTGCATTGCAGGCAGATTCTTTACTGTCTGAGCCACCAGGAAGACCCCCTAGAGGCTCTGTATTAAAGAATTAAATTGTTACCATCTTTCAGATGGTAACGATAACCCTATATGCAAAACAGAAAAAGAGACACAGAAATACAGAACAGACTTTTGAACTCTGTGGGAGAATGTGAGGGTGGGATATTTCAAAAGAACAGCATGTATACTATCTATGGTGAAACAGATCACCAGCCCAGGTGGGATGCATGAGACAAGTGCTCGGGCCTGGTGCACCGGGAAGACCCAGAGGAATCGGGTGGAGAGGGAGGTGGGAGGGGGGATCGGGATGGGGAATACGTGTAAATCTATGGCTGATTCATATCAATGTATGACAAAACCCACTGAAATGTTGTGAAGTAATTAGCCTCCAACTAATAAAAAAAAAAAAAGGGAAAAAAAAAAAAAAGAATTCAAACCAGATTTTAATATTAGCATGTTTATCCAGATTAAATAAACATGTTTATTCACATTTATCATAGAAAAAATGATACTTATAACAACTCTTTCTGTACAGAGAAATCACCTGGAACCTTTTTAAAAGGGAATAAAATCTCCCTTTATTTAGTAGTCTACCAAGAAAGAAAAATGATTAAAATAATTATGCAAGTGGACATGTTACATGAGTCATAAGTACTGAAACAGTAACATGTACAGATAAAACATTTAAATAAAAAAAAAAAAGAATTAAATTGATGGTAAACAGCTTGAATTTAAAAGTATCAATTTACTGTCACCTGTGACAGGAGACAGACTTTATAACTTGACTAGCATTGTGTTCTCTAACTCCTCCTCGCTGGAGAGTAATCGCATGTAAGTGATCATTTCTTTCTTTCCATCTTTTGTTACTGATGTGCTCTGTGTAAGCACCCCAGCTGTCTTAATCCTTCTGCTGAGCTTACAAATTAGCCAGTAGGATGAGAAATCAATGACCATAAAGTTGGAAGATGCAAGTTTCATCAGGTCGTGACTCCCTATTGAGTACCACCTCCCTGAGGACCTCAGAGTACCACCACCACTCTGAGACAATGCTTTATCTATTTTGCCCCCCTTTTTGGTCAAAAGTGTTTAAATTTAAATAGAATTTAATATAACCAGGGTTTATAAAATGAGACAACAATATATGAATGCAACGAAAGGGCTTAACGGTTTTGTAAAAGGGAACAGTGACTTGTCGAAGTGCTTATTGATTTTCATTTGCTCAAAGCATTTCAGCCTCCCCAAACCGTGTAATAAGCAAGCTGACCTGCCCTCTGCACACAAACGCTGGCCATTCACACGGCGCACCAGAGCCCCTCGCCATCTCCGTCCTCTCGCAGTTCGGTGAAGTGACCCTTCACCGAAGGGTTTCTTTGTCAAGAGGCCTCTCCTTTCCCGCAGCCCTTCTTGTCTTGGCTATGGTCTGGGGTTGTGAGCACTCATGTCCTTTCCTCCGTGTTACTGAGTCTGAAAGAATAAGAGGCAAATTCTAGGGAAAAACCTCTTGTGGTTCCATTAGATTCTAGGAACTTACAGAGACCTGCAGATCTTTAACTCATCAAGTCTAACAGACATTTTTTCTTAAACAACTAATTGAGGCTCCCAAGGCTGGAGGGATTTAACTGAGGTCATGTAGACCGTGGTAGAGAAGGAACAGGAGCTCAGATCTACTCGGACTTAGGTGCTGTTTCTACTAGACAGTGCTGGGTTTCGTCATGCATAAATATGATGACTGATTTTATTGTAAAAATCAAAGTTAGATAAATCAAGACCTTTCGAATAATAAGTATTAACTGTGCTCTGATTGATTGCTGTGAAGCAAGATTCCTAAGGATGGACCAAAGAGAAACAAACTAAACTCTATAGCAAGAAGCAGCAGTGATGGCAGCTGTCACCACACCTTAGTATAAACCTAGACAGAGCATTACAAAGCAGACACATCACTTTGCTGACAAAGGTTCATCTAGTCAAAGCCATGGTTTTTCCAGTAGTCATGTACGGATGTGAGAGTTGGACCGTAAGAAAGGCTGAGCACTGAAGAATTGATGCTTTTGAACTGTGGTGCTGGAGAAGACTCTTGAGAGTCCCTTAGAGTGCAAGAAGATCAAACTAGTCAATCCTAAAGGAAATCCACCCTGAATATTCATTGGAAGGACTGATGCTGAAGCTGAAACTCCAGTCCTTTGGTCACCTGATGCGTAGAACTTCCATGGTGTTGCAAAGAGTCAGACATGACTTAGCAACTGAACAACTACACCTTAACTTTGGAAGTGTGCGGGTGATAGAGGTTGGTGGCAATGAAGGATGGTTTTTCACTGAGACTTGCACACATGAAACTGGCTGCAAGAGAAGATATATCTGGGGGAAAATACTGGCACAGATACACATCTCTGGTGGGTGTTCTCCAAGTACACAGTCTTCAGTGTTTGATTCTAAATGGATACCAGGCCCTTTCATACTGCAGGTCAATACTGAATGACAGCATATCAGCATATCTCTTCAGCACCTCTTGTAACACAGTAGCTGCTTAGGAATCTGGTGTCTGTTTATTCCAGTGACCACTTTCTGTTGGGAGAAGAAAATTTGTAACCTATTCCTTCAATGAAAGGAATGAATACAATAGAAGAATTAATGAATAGAATTGGTTTGCCATCAAGGTAACTGAATGGCATTTAAAATAAGAACTAGATAGAAATAAGAATTTTGAAAGAGGAAAAAAATTTTGACTCTTATGAAAGAGCAAGTCCTTGTCATCCTCCTTTCTGAAAATGCAGCAGTTTTAAATATTTATCACATGCATGGTTTAAAGAAGAAACAGGATATAATGTACATCAATATATGATAGCTCAGAATTTAAACATGCATCATCTTTGCTTAAATTGGATTTTCTTGTCAACTGATATAATCTCAAAAATGGCATAAAAAAGTAAAGTTAAATATCTCCTTTGTTGCATTGTGTTACAAACAATTTGGAGTTGGAGAGTGTCTTGAATTTTGATCAATAGTAAATTGAAATTTACAAACTCTGTAGCTTTCTACGAGGCACAATTTAAAAGAACACGTTCTCAGAAAAATTTATGAATTTAATGAATATTAATTAGAGGCTTAATAAAGAGATGTGTTAAAATGAAACTCTCAAACCAAGGCTGACCCATGCACTGTATGATCTTTGAATAGCCTGGAATTAGCCAAATTCTCTGTCACTAGACAGTCTTTTCTAACAAGAGAAAGAAATAGCCTTGGTGTGCATCAATCAGTTTTGAGACAACTTGATTTTCCAAAAATCCCCTTAAGGAGTTTCTCCAGTGTATTTGGAGATAATGTAGCTAAGTCATACCCAGCATATTAAGCACTTAAGTTTGTGTGTTGCTTTCACATAATTTGGCAGGGCACACAGCTACATTAGCAAAAAGCTGAAATATTAATGGAAATATTAACCTTGTCAGATTATGAGTTGAGTTGAAATTTATCATGTGTGCCATAATATTGGGCTTTCCTTTCAGAGCAAAGCACTGTATAAGGGAAGAAAGATGTATTTAAAAGTGACTTGATTCAGCATGTTCAAGTGCAGACTTTTATTTAAGGCTTACCCCTTTATCCAATGCCGTGATGACCAAGAGGACGTGTGCAGACCCTAGAACCCAAATCCTGTCCATGGGCTTTGGTCACTGGTCTTGCTGTCCATCAGTGGTACCAAAATCACGTGATAATCGAGAAGACTTGGGTTCTTTTCTTTTTGGCTGGTAGGCTGTTACTAACATCTTTATTCCACTCTAACTTCACAAAGATTCTTTAACACACACACAAAAGGAAAAATTTGGTTTACACAACATATGGAGTTGATTTCCTGTATTTTTCAAACTACCTATAAAAAGCCAGTCATCTGTCTACACGTGGGACTAAATTAAAGACCATGATTTACATTTGGTCATTAAATGAAGCTATGGGCATGAAAGAGAATTACTTTATTTAATTCATCTTTTGTGTTCATGGAATCTGTCCTTTAGGGAAGGCTGGCTCTGTGGTCCTGAGGGTTTGCGTGTGTGCTAAATTGCTCCAGTCATGTCCAATTTTGTGCGACCCTACAGACTATAGCCCACCAGGCTCCTCTGTCCCTGGGATTCTCCAGGCAAGAATACTGGGGTGGGTTGCCATGTCCTCATCCAGGGGATCTTCCCAACCCAGGGATCGAACTCATGACTCCTGAATCTCCTACATTTCAGGCAGACTCTTTACCATTGAGCCATCTGGGAAGCCCCTTGGGATTTAGTGTATTCTTATTACAGAATGTAGGCAGAAAACTAAAAAAAGGTGAAAAAAGTGAAGTTGCTGAGTCATGTCCGACTCTTTGTGACCCCATGGACTATAGCCTACCAGGTTCCTCCGTCGATGGGATTTTCCAGGCAAGAATACTGGAGTGGGTTGCCATTGCCTTCTCCAGGAGATCTTCCCAACCCAGGGATTGAACCCGAGTCTGCCGCATTGTAGGCAGATACTTTACCGTCTGAGCCACCAGGAAGTCCTGGTGGAAACGAAGTCCAGGCAGAAAACAAAGGTGCTTGCAAAAGTCTCAGTCAGGTTTACCCTGAGCAACGCTCAGATGAGGATGAGTTTGGACATTTAGTTGGATGGTTTAGTGGTTTCAGGTGGCCAAGTGAGGGAGTGAATCAGGCAGGGTCCAACTCCAGCTACTGAAAGGGGCGGCTGGCATCAGGGGCTCAGTCCATCTGGAGACCCTCGGAGGGGAGAGTGGGAGATGCTCAGATCTCCCCACTGAGGATGTGGGCGCCGGCGCTGGGATATTTATCCACCAATCACTTCCTCATTGATTGAGGCACAGGAAACTGTAGATTTAGAAAGAACCAGGCTGCAGGCGACCTCCAAGGATGGGAGAGGGAATATGGTTAGGACACCAACAACATGGGCTTCAGAACCATGACTGGAAATGAATGTAAACAATGGGAGAATCAACTGATACCTTTAAATTCAACAGAAGACTGTGCTGAGTCCACAGGGACACACAAGTTATCCTCATAAGGTAATAATGCAGAAGGATGTCAACTGAGATTTGTGACCTGGTACACTTTGGTTTTTCTTAGCCCTTGACTCATCCGTCATCCATCAGAAAGTACAAAGCTGGTTGTAATCTAATTAAGTTGATCACCAGACATCTCTGTAGACACAGATTCCACTGAGATTTCTAAATAGATAGCCTAGACCAGATTCATAATCTATTATATCCTACATGCCAGCATTTCTTGTCACTGTTTTAAAAGTTAATAAATCTGTGTTCAAGGTCTGCTTGCTTTATGATAGAGATTTGATGGCATCTCTGACTCAGTAGAAGAATTGATGCTTTTGAACTATAGTGTTGGAGAAGACTCTTGAGAGTCCCTTGGATTGCAAGGAGATCCAACCAGTCCATCCTAAAGGAGATCAGTCTTGACTATTCATTGGAAGGACTGATGCTGAAGCTGAAACTCCGATACTCTGGCCACCTGATGCAAAGAACTGACTCATTTGAAAAGACTCTGATGCTGGGAAAGATTGAAGGTGGGAGGAGAAGGGGACGACAGAGGATGAGATGGTTGGATGGCATCACTGACTTGATGGACATGAGTTTGAGTAAGCTCCAGGGAAGCCTGGCGTGCTGCAGTCCATGGGGTTGCAAAGAGTCGGACACAACTGAGCAACTGAACTGAACTGACTGACTCAGTAAAGAATGTGCCTACAATGCAGGAGACACGAGTTCTATTTCTGGGTCAGGAAGATCCTCTAGAGAAGAGAATGGCAACCCACTCCAGTATTCTTGCCCGGAGAATCCCATGAACAGAGGAGCCTGCCAGGGTCCATTGGGTCACAAAAGAGTCAGACACGACTGAGCACCTAACACACAGTAACATGCCTCCTTTGTCTCCCATCTGGGTCTGCTTTCATCATGCCTTAGAGGATGACCAGATGAGTCTTCTGACTTTGTTGACATCAATTCCACAGTTTTCTCCCTAGATCTCCTCTATTTGTTTAAACAGATTTTGAACATTATGACTCCTTTATACAATTTTGACCTCATCCAATACTGTGATCAATAAATAGAGAAACAGAGACCATCCCATACAGAGTTACTCAGTACATACAGTGTGCTCAATAGCTACCAAAATGGAGTTGAGTGAAGGCAACATTAGCATAACTTGGTTCCAAACTTGAAGAAGCAAAGTCTATCATCTAAGTACTTCCTTGGATGTATCACGTATTTTGTGACTTTCAGACTTCCCAAATGTCTAACCATCTGGTTGGTCATGGAAGCCAAAATGTAGAAAAAAGAAAGTAAGAGGCAATTACATGTATTTGATGGGTGAGTAGCAAAAGACAAGTAGATGATGGAATAGCTCTACTTTGTAATAAGATTACAAAAGGTAATAAAGTGCCATTTATTTTAAAAATAAATCCCACTACCTTTTCGTTGGGTTCTGAGATAGTAGAGGGATCAGATTTGTATAGACACTAGATCATCAGTCAAATGTTTTGCACTCTCAGTTTGTGTGTAACAAGGATACAGGTTTTATTCTAAGTTTTAAAATATGGATATCCATTTTTCATGTCATTGGAAAAGACCCTGATTTTGGGAAAAACCAAGGGCAGGAGGAGAAGGGGATAACAGAGGATGAAGAGTGTAGAATGGCATCACCAACTCGATGGACATGACTTTGAGCAAGCCCCAGGAGATGGTGATGAACAGGGAAACCTGGCGTGCTGTAGTCCATGGGATTGCAGAGTCGGACATGACTGAGCGACTGAACATTTTTCACATCATTAGTAATTTCTTGGTAATCTGAGTTCCAAGTGGCTCCATTTTTCTGGGGTCACTTGTTCTGTTAACAAACCAAAACATGACTTGATTTCTTCTTCTATTATTGAACTCAGTTATTCTCTGTCATCCTGCTGTTGTTCATCTTAGCCCTTGTCTGCATGATGAGAGGTCTCGCCATTGGACAGGGTTCCTGCTCTTTCAAAATTCTGCTTTAGTCCAAAATTGGAATTCACCTCCTCACCTTTAAGCTAACATGATGCTGTTGTATTGTTAGGTCATTAGTGAAACTTGGAGAATAATGGAAGGAAATTCAAGCTCAGAATACGAATCAAATCAAAATGTAACTTCAAGTGGTTGCTGGTGTTTACCAATGGTTTTCCAACCAGGAGACACTTTGAATGTCACCTTTCTCCTTGGGTGCAGCCTGCTGATGTGAAGTTGGGGCTCCTCTTGTATCTCCAGAGGCAGTCACTCTTTCTCCCAGTGTCACTGTCTGCCAGAGAGAAAAACCCAAAATAAGCATTGCCTTGCTTTGCAGAATAGTTAAATTTCCCTTTGGGTGAAGATCACTGACCCAGATTTTGCCCAGGCCTGGTATTGATGACCAAAAAGGTCATTAACCTGATCTTGAAACATAAGCCCTGCCTACCCGGGTCTCTATCATATGCAGTACCAACAATGAACACGGACTTTGAAATGGGATTTTTCTTTATTATGCCCCAGACAAAATGCACTGCAGGGCATTCATTCATTCAGCAAATAACTACAGAGAAAATGCTACTTTCCAGGAACTCCTAGGAGCTGAGACATCAAACAATAAAAAAGCCCCCCCCACTTAACTGCCCTTCACATCACCGGTCTCTGAGTGCAAGGAACCACATAAGGGGTTATATTGCCACTGTCCACAATGAAATCTAGTGGTATCGCTACCCCTTCAAAAATTTTTTTTTCTAAAAAATATGGGGACTTGTCAATCCTTTTCCCCTAAGACTGAACTATCTACACTCTTTTTCTGATATTGATGTAGCACATAAAGAGAGCTCCTGGAAGCATGTGGTGCATGGCAGGGGCTCCTGCTCTGTTAGTTCCCTTCTGTTTTCCAAGGTGTGTGGATGCCTCCAAACACCAGCCTGTCCTAGTCTCCTCTGATAGCTGTGCTGCTGGAGACACCGTCTCCTTCATCTTCGCGTTTATCATTAGTCCTCATCAAGAGTCCGGCATTCCGTGGGCAGTGATGGATGTTTCCTGATTGGGTGAATGAAGGAAGGAAAGAACAGATGACCAACACTCAGATATGCCAGTTCATGGAGAGACGCCCCCGACCACGCACTGAGGCCCCGCACAGGCCCGCACAGAGTCTCCTGTTGACTTTGCACCTGTGTTTTCCTGGAGCAGGCTGGGGATAGGCTGTGGTGAGGGTCATTTCATCTACCTCAAGATGTGCTTCTGGCCTCCCCTCTGCTCCATCATGAAAGTTCCCAACCATCCCAAAGTGACGTGCACTGTGGGTGGATCCAGGGGACAAACATGTGGGCCAGCGCATCTGGGGGCAAAGCCCACTTTCACCCACCCTCCTCTACTCTCTCACCACTTTCTCCAAAAAGAAATCTGTTAAAGAGAAAAATGTGGAAGAAGAGAAACTCTTTTGCTCAACAGGTGCTCATTTATACACACTGAATATCACTAGCTGAATCCACAATACCGGAGGAATATGTGGTGTTTTCTATATTAGATTTATGTTTAAAGTACTCTAGAGTAAATATCAACTTTCAAAGATTGACCTTCCATGATACTTCTTCTCAAAAAAAAAAAAAAAAATTACAGGTTCTTTAAAGGGAATGAAAAAGTGCCATTCTAAGTATAATAAACAATGCAATTAACATATGTATAATATTGCATGCTATCATGTACAGCATTTACTGAATTTAAAGACTAAAAAAATAAGAAAGGTTCATATGTTGTCATTTCTTTGTGACCCGCCTATAGTTTCTCATAGATGACATTTTCTCAGAGACTAATATTTCTGACTCTGTCTTTACAATAGTTCAGAATCACGAAAAAGGATTGTATGATCACCACAGAGGAAATGAAATGTTTGAAAATGTGTGACTATCTTATTTAGGAAATGTGGAATATTGCTTGACTTTCAAAAGTGCAATATAGCTTGTACTTTATCTCTCAAGCAAACAAGTAGGCAAAAATGAGAGTCTTCTATCTCCGACTGACCACTGGTTTCTGGCATCTTCGTATTATTTCCATTTCACTCCTTTAAAATCACAATAGATAAATAATATCCTTGGGGAAATAACTATGCCTTCCTTTTCTTTGCACTGCAGAACATATGCTTAGAACTCAATAAATAATCTAATAACACACTCTGACCTTGGAAAATTGGATTTTTTTAAACATGTTATCTCTAGAATCTGTATTTGAACTTGTTAGAGTCCTCAGATTGGCCCCGCTCCGTGATGGTTTCATTCGGTCTTTGCTGTGACCTCGGTGGTGTGACATCTCTCTGTCTTCCTTCCACCCTGGTTTCAGGAGCGGCTCCTGCTGTCCTTGCTGCCGGCACACATAGCCATGGAGATGAAAGCTGAGATCATCCAGAGGCTGCAGGGCCCCAAAGCCGGCCAGATGGAGAACACCAACAACTTCCACAACCTCTACGTCAAGCGGCACACCAACGTCAGGTACGCCGCGCCGTCTTCCCTTCTCGGCGAGGCTGGGGAGCCCGACACCGGGCGGCGGATGTAGGTCACCGGAAGTCCCCGTCTGACAGCGTCACGTGGCCTTCGGAGGTGTTCATCTTGGCGCAAAGCATAGTGTCCACTCTACCTACCCGTGTGCGAGGGCCTCCCGCTCATTCAGATGAGAAAACAGGCCTTTCTACTTGTTGCATTTTGGGACCAGCCATTACAAAGGGGAGAGAAGTGGCCGGTGGGGCCTTCATTCTGGGAACTCTCAGGTCAGATCTCCCTGTGTCCCAGGAACCCAGGACTCGGTATCTCAGTAAGATTAGAGAGTCGGTGGGCTCTAGGCACAAGGACTGGTTCCTCAAGATGGGCTTGGCAAGGGCAAGGTCTCAGGGAGCCAGCACTTTCCAGGGAGGCTGGGTGTCCTGCTGTCCCTCAGGAAGGAGGGGGGGGTGTCTCTGGGTATGGCCAGTACCAGCATCGTAGGTGACCAGCGTGCACCTTAACTAAATTACACTGAAAGTACAGCTGGTCCAAGAGTGGCAGTCATATATGCTTCCCAGGGAGCCATTCCTGGCATCTTGGTAACTGGAAAACTAACAAGGAACTGTGGTCAGGAGAGAGGTCGTGTAGGACCCCTTCTCCCTTGAGCTCTGGACGGGTGCCAGGTGGGTCCTCATTTCAGTCTGGAGTGGGTGTTCCCTCCCGTTCTCCTCGTGGTCTCTGGCCCCTCCAGACATAGGCACTCTGGTCCTCACCTCCATGCCGACCTGTTTCTGATCCCAATTCCATGGAGGCCTGTCCTTCCGTCTGTTCCATTATATTGCAGTGATGCTTGCTCTTCTGGCTGGGTTATCTCAGTGAGTAACTTGTGCCTGCCTCATTCATCACGTTACTCCTTTAGTTGTCAGGGTTACTCGCCCCTCCATTCAACAGTTTATTAACAACAACCACAAACAAAGCTGAAACGTGTAGCTCATCGTCTAGAATCAAACTCAGGCTGTTTGCCCCCAACTCCAGACTTTTTCCATTGCATGTTGCTGCCTTAGGTCCGATTACTTCAGGTCAAGGATTTCTGAAATTGATTAATAAGAAATAAATTTAACTTTAGCTTAAAATGAAAGTGAAACTGTTAGTCACTCAGTCGTGTCGGACTCTGTGCGACCCCATGGACTGTAGCTGGCCAGGCTCCTTTGTCCATGGAATTCTCCAGGCAAGAATACTGGAGTTGCTTGCCATTCCCTTCTCCAGGAGATCTTCCTGACCCAGGGATCACACCCAGCATTGCAGGCAGATTCTTTACCATCTGAGCTACAGTTAGGGAAGCACTAACTGTAGCTTAACTGCATTGCTAAGACAAATCTCATTTTGACACATGATTTTAGAAAGAGGTGTGGCCCAAGCACACAGGAGCTAATATACAATAAGAAATGTTTATTGAGAGGGAGATAACAGAAAAAAGTTGCATATTAATGAGGAATCAGTAAATATTTTTAAGTCCCCATCATTTTTTTGAATAATAAACTATGGGTGTATATGTGTATATATATATATGTGTGTGTGTGTGTGTGTATGTGTATGTATATATATATATATAAACACAGAGAGAGAACATTCATACATATTAGTGAGTGAAATTATTTAAAACACTAGCTTGCCTTTAGGTTTTTAAGCATTTTTGCCTACATGATTAAAGAAAAATTTTTTTAGTATCTGATAAGTTGTATTTTACTAGAAATTGCTCTTTCTAGCCTTAACTGTCTGAAAATCAGGAATGGCCCTTCCATCCTGATTATTTTTAAGTCACTTATTGGTATTCAAAATGTGTAAAAATAAATATTAACACGTCTGTATCTAAAGAGGATCACAGACTCTAAGTGGTTGTGATATAGTTCAGGAACCCTAGACCTGCAAAAATAATGGATGACACGACCAATTTCAGGCAGTTGATAAAGAGTCTGCATAATATCTATCTTATCAATTTCTATGTAACAAATTACCCCCAAACTTAGTGGTTTTAAAGAACATAGACATCTCACAGTTTCTGTGGGCTGGAGTTTGGGAGCATCTTAAATGGTTCTGGCATAGACTTCCCCATGAGGCTTCAGGCTGCTGGGGGCTGTGCTCCGGATGTGGCTTCTCACCTGGTGGGCAGGTTAACTTCCTGTTGCCTGGAGGCCTCAGATCTTCATCACTAGACCTCTTCATGTGTTGCTTGAGTGTCCTCACAATATGGCCGCTTGCTTCCCCAGAGGGAAGGATCCAAGAGAGAGCCAGGTAGAAGTTGCAGTGTCTCTTACAGAAGGTCATTTCTGGCTATGCCTACAGTATTCTATTAGTTACACAAGTCATTCCTAGCCATTATGGGGAGGGACAGTACAAGGGAGGTAAGGATGACTGGGGCCACCTTGGAAGCCAGTTACCACACAACCTAAGGCAAAGGGTTGGTGAAGCAGCTTCAGCTGCTTTCAGAGACCATACAGTATGTTTGCAGGATTGAATCAAATTTAAATTCAGAAAATATATTTGGGATCCTAAATAAAAGTGTTAATGTTAGTCGCTCAGTCGTGTCTGACTCTGTGACCCCGTGGACCGTAGCCAACCTGGTTCCCCTTAGTCCATGGAATTTTCCAAGCAAGAATGCTGGAATGGCTTGCCATTCCTTTCTCCAGAGGATCTTCCCAACTCAGGGATCAAACCTGAGTCTCCTGCATTGCAGGCAGTCTTTACTGTCTGAGCCAGGAGGGAAGCGCCTAAAGTAAATACATAACTTAAAACTTGAAAATACAGAAGCTTAAATGTCATGCAATACCAATTAATTTTAAAAGAAATCTGAAACCTATGGCCTTTTCATCCTGAGGCAGGGTGTGGGCATGGGTATATAAATATCTGAGTTCCTACTTTCAGTTCTTTGGGGTGTATAACCAGCAGTGGAATTGCCAGTTCATCCAGTAATTCTGTTTCATTTTTTTGAAGAAACATCACTCTTTTCTGTAGTGCCTATACCATTTTACATTTCCCCTAGGATGCTTACTAGTTCTAATTTCTCTACATCCTCAGCAACGCTTGTTATTTTCTTTAAAAAAAAAAAAAAAAAGCTATCCTAATGAGTGTGAATTGGTAGTTATTTTTGTTTCATGGCCCATCTTAAACCATACTGTATGTATTACCTGAAACTCAAATTGTCAGCAGCAATTTTAGGCTTCTTTATTAGGTCTTCGGGGTTTCCCAGGTGGCACAGTGGCGAAGAATCCACCTGGCAAGTCAGGAAATACAAGAGAAGTGGGTTCAGTCCCTGGGTGGGAAAGATCCCCTGGAGGAGGAAATGGCAACCCACTCCAGTATTCTTGCTTGGAGAATCCCGTGGACAGAGGAGCCTGGTGGGCTACAGTCCATGGGGTCTGAGTCAGACACAACTGAACACATAATAAGGTCTTTATGTAAAACAGAAGCACGTTGCTGTGTAGGTAAAGTTGTAATGCACACGCAGGTGTTGTGTTCTTCAATCCTGATTCATCAAGGTTAGCTAAACGCATACAAAACTCTAAGGAATCTCGCATTCACCCCCCAGGCTGTACATGCCGTGAGGGGAAGCTGTGCTGTCAGTTCCTTAGTGACTGTGTCCCAGATTCTTCACCTCCCCTCAGTGCAGTTCAGAGTTCAGTTGCTCAGTCGTGTCCGACTCTTCGCGACCCCATGGACTGCAGCACACCAGGCCTCCCTGTCCATCACCAGCTCCCGGAGTTTACTCAGACTCATGTCCATTGGGTCAGTGATGCCATCCAACCATCTCATTCTCTGGTGTCCCCTTCTCCTCCTACCTTCAGTCTTTCCCAGCATCAGGGTCTTTTCAAATGAGTCAGCTCTTCGCATCAGGTGGCCAAAGTATTGGAGTTTCAGCTTCAACATCAGTCCTTCCAATGAACACCCAGGACTGATCTCCTTTAGGATGGACTGGTTGGATCTCCTTGCAGTCCAAGGGACTCTCAAGAGTCCTCCAACACCACAGTTCAAAAGCATCAATTCTTCGGTGCTCAGCTTACCACCCCTAGTACTCTGATTGATGGCATTCTACTGTTTGCCTTTATAGTACTTGTTATTACTGTAACTGGACATTAGTTGGCGTCCTTCCTCGTTTAATGCTTCCCCCAAACTCAGCTCTGAGCTTTAGGAAGAGGCATCTCCTTTCCTGGAAGTTAGCAAAGAACCCAGAATTTTGCCTTTCAATCAAAAAACAGGATTTGACTTTTATGATTTTGCTTCTTCTACTTAGGAATACTTACAATATAAAATCACTTAACAGTTCAAACAGAAGCATATTCCTTTGATATCAGAATTACGACACTGTAATGAACTGTCAGGATGAGGACCACATAAGCCAGAATGGGAAGGAGGGGCTGGCCCTGAGAGGAGAAGTGTTGTCAGTAAGAATGGACTAGAATAGAGAAAGTGGATCACATGGCTTTCTTCCCTGATCTTAATTATAAAAATGTAACATCAAAAAAATTAATGGGAAAGTTTAGCAACATGTTTATGTATTCCATACCTAGGGGAATGATGTTTTGCAAAAATGTAAAATGTAAGAAATTGTCCTCTTTTAGTGGGGAAGACTACCATTGCTTTCTTAGCGAATATAAACTTGCACATATGCACCCCTTGGCTTGTTCCCACAGTATCCTCTACGCGGACATTGTCGGGTTCACCCGTCTGGCCAGTGACTGCTCCCCTGGAGAACTTGTCCACATGCTGAATGAACTCTTTGGAAAGTTCGATCAAATTGCAAAGGTGAGTATTCGT
Organism: Cervus canadensis; assembly: GCF_019320065.1. Classification (NCBI taxonomy): domain Eukaryota; kingdom Metazoa; phylum Chordata; class Mammalia; order Artiodactyla; family Cervidae; genus Cervus; species Cervus canadensis. Next base: position 62,268,371 of record NC_057401.1, read on the forward strand.
GATTGCTTTCTATTTTGAGGATATATCAAATTTGGGCTTACCTTTTCTTGGTCCTTACCAGTTTTTTGCCTCTTCATAAAAGCATCCTTTAGGAATCTTAGATTTGTTGGACTTATTTGCCATTGATAAGTCTCAGACCTACACTGGGAAAGAGAAAATGCTGTAGCATATAACTAGCATATGCTTTCATTTATTTTTAAGACTCTGGCTTATATATAATTCAGCACACATATAATAAATACATTCAAGATAACGAGACTTGATTTGCACATCTCTCTGCACTATGCTGTTCTTAGCTTCTCTTTTTAGGCATTTTGATGTCAATGAGTTGGAAACATAATTTCCTCGCCAGTTGTAACCTTTACATATTCACAGTGTTAAGCGGCATGCTGGGAAAATCCTTAAGACAGGATGCATCCCTTCGTCCTAAGGCCTTATTTACTGCTGTCTGATTTTCATCCATTGGCCCTTGTGCCACTTGCGGAGATGTAAGCTCAGTATTCACCATTCATATGCTCATTTGTGGGAAGTTTCAGAGAAGAAATGATGACAGCTGATTTAAAACCATACCAGACCACACTCCAGACTTATTTATTGGAACGATTAAGATTTCTGGTGGGAATATTGGTATTTTTTTCTTGCTAGCCCTCTATTTCTGCCTCATAAAATGTTTCTGCTCTTAATTTTTGTCTTTGGATGGTTCCCAACAAAAATCCTTTATTATGCTTATCAAAATGTATTTTTTACATTAGGAAGAGTTAGTTCTAAGTTCAGTTCATGGTGAAATTTCCCTCACACTTAAACAATAGAGAACATTCCAGCCAAGCTCCCAGGCACAAATCTGGCTTTCAGATGTTCACAGAGTCACTCCTCGGTCAAGCTCCCCATGAGATGCCTTATATTGCCCAACTGACCATGACGATTTCACTGGGGATTCTAAACAATTCACTGAGACTACAGCTCTGATTCCTTCCTTTACCAAACCAAGGGAAAAGGTTGCATTGGGGTTGGGAGGGCTCATCTTTAGGAGAAAAAAGAAAACAATATCTTGACTATATTCTCCATGAAGGAACAGCCAGTTGTCTATGTTGCCAATTATTGGTTCCTTGTGACCTAAGCAGGGGAAAGGAAATACTTGTCAATGAATGATTATTAAACCAAATAAAAGCATAGAGAGATTATCTGTTAAAAAATAACATCTTGGAAGTTTGAGTTAATAAAAGGTCATTTTTGCTGCCCTACCTGGTGACACGTTAGGAAGAAACTTTCCAGTCTTGGCTGGTGACAACAAGGTTCCAGTGTTCTGATGGCATTTTCCCTGTGTTCAGAGCTCTGTGTCCAAATTACTTCTCTTTATAAGGACACCAATCATACAGGATTAGGGGCCCACCCTACTCCTGTATGGAGCAGGAAATGGCAACCCACTCCAGTATTCTTGCCTGGAAAATCCCATGGACAGAGGAGGCTGGCGGGCTACAGTCCATGTGGTCACACAGAGTCGGACATGACTGAGGGAGAAACAGTTTCTACTCTTGTATGACCTTATCTTAGTTAATTACGTCTACAATAACCCTATTGCCAAATAAAGTCACATTTACAGGTACCAGGGGTTAGAATTTCAATATATGAATTTGAGGAGGACTGAGTTTATATCCCATAGAAGACGTAATCAGTGTGATTTCCTGCTCCGCTCTGATGATTATAACAAAGGAATGTCCATGCAATATCAGAGTCTGGACGAGGATAGCTTGGTCCACCCATTGTTGGTCACAGGGGCAGCATGCTTTGGATATCAGTTCATGTCTCATAGTTCAGATCATGGAATCAGAGAGCCTTGTAAGCAAACAGCTCAGTCCATTGAGTGAATGCCACGAAAAGCACATTACTTTAAGGAACTCAGCGTCATTGCTCATTCACTGTGATATTTTATCCACTTTAATGAGGTATAGTTAGCTTACAAAAAGCTGTACATATTTAATATGCATACAACTTATTGAGCCTTAGGGATACACCCTTGAAACCATCACTACAATCTATGCCATAATCATCTATCACCTACAGATCTTCATTTTTCCCTCTTAATTTATTATCATTATCATTATTATTTTGTGATTAAAACACTTAAGATCTCCCTTTGCAGCCTGTGTTTAGGTATACAGTATAGTATCGTTAGTTATGGACACTGTGCTGTACAGTAGATCTCTAGGACTTACTCATCATGCATAACTGGAACTTTTTACCCTTTGACCAACACCTCCCCACTTTCCCCCTCTCCCAGGCCTGGAAACCACCATTCTACACTCCGTTTCTGTGTTTGACCAATGAGACTCCTCATACGCGTGGTATCATGTAGCATTTGTCATTCTGTTTCTGGCTTATTTCCTCTGTTGTTGCTGTTGTTCAGTCACTGAGTCCTGTCCAACTCTTTTCACCTCATGGACGGCAGCACACCAGGCTTCCCTGTCCTTCACTATCTCCCGGAGCTCGCTCAAACTCATGTCTGTTGAGTCGGTGATGGATGCCATCCAACCATCTCATCCTCTGTCGTCCCCTTCTCCTCCTTCCTTCAATCTTTCCCAGCATCAGAGTCTTTTCTAATGGGTTGGCTCTTCACATCAGGTGGCCAAAGTACTGGAGCTTCAGCCTCAGCATCAGTCCTTCCAATGAATATTCAAGACTGATCTCCTTTAGGATGGACTGGTTGGATCTCCTTGCAGTCCAAGGGACTCTCAAGAGTCTTCTCCAACACCACAGTTCAAAAGCTCAAAGAAGGCTGAGTGCTGAAGAATTTATTTTAATTAACAAATCAAATTCAACAGCACATTAAGAAAAATCATATACCATGACCAAATGGGATTTATCTCTGGGATGCAAGTTGGATGGCATAGCAAATCAATTGATGAGATATATACATACTACGTTAACATAATGAAGGATAAAAAACACATAATCATCTCAATCAATTGCAGAAAGAGCATTTGACAAAACTGAACACCCTTTTATGAGTAAAACCTCTCAACTTATAAGAAGGAACTCAGCTCAACACAATAAAGCTATATGTGAAAAGCCCGCCGTGAACATCATATTCAGCAGTGAAAAACAAACCTTTTCTTCTAAGACTGGGGAGAAGACCAGGACACCTGCTCTCACCAGTTCATTTCAACATAGTGCTGGAAGTTCTTGACACAGGCCTTAGGCAAGAAAAAGAAAGGCATTCAAGTCAAAAAAATAGTAAAATTATTACTGTTTGCATATGATATGACCTTATATGTAGAAAACTTTAAAGAGTTCACAAAAATTTGTTGGTGGCGGTGGTTGGTGGTTTAGTCGTGAAGTCATGTCTGGCTCTTTGTGAACCCATGGACTGTAACCTGCCAGGCTCCTCTGTCCATGGGATTCTCCAGGTAAGAATACTGGAGTGGGTTGCCATTTCCTTCTCCAGGAGATCCTTCCGACCCAGGGACTGAACCCGGGTCTCCTGCCTTGCAGGTAGATTCTTTACCAACTGAGCTACAAGGGAAGCATAAAAATCTGTTAGTACTGTTAAACTCAGTAAAGTTGCAGGATTCAAAGTATGTGTCCAATGATCTGTTGTGTTTCTATACACTAACAATGAAGTATCTCAAAAGAAAATCAAGGAAACAATTCCATCTACATTATCATCAAAAAGAATGAAAAACTTAGGGATAAACTTAACTAAACAGACTATACTCTGTCGTGTCTGATTCTTTATGACCCCATCAGCTGCAGCCCATAAGGCTCCTCTGGCCATGGTATTTTACCAGCAAGAATACTGAAGTGGGTTGTCATTTCCTACTCCAGGGAATCTTCCTGACCCAGGGATCAAACCCACGTCTCCTACGTCTCCTGCATTAGCAGGCCGTTCTTTACCACTTCACCACCTGAGAAGCCCTAACTAAGCAAGTGAATGACTTACACACCAAAAACTATAAAACATTGATGAAAGAAATATAAGTAGGCACAAATAAGTAGAAAGATATCCCATATTCATGGGTTGGAAGGATTAACCTTGTTAAAATAGTCCCCAAAGCCATCCACAGATGCGATGCGATCCCAGTCAAAAGCCCAATACAGTTTTTACAGAAGTAGAAAAAAATCAATCCTAAAACTTATATAGAATCACAAGAGACCACAGATATCCAAAGCAATTTTGAGCAAGAAGAGCAAAGCTAGAGGCTTCATACTTCCTGGTTTCAAAATATCTTCCAGCTACAACAATTCAAATGAGTAGGATACTAGGAACAGACATATAGACCAACAGAACACCATAAAGAGACGAGAAATAATCCCATACAGTCAACTGGTCTTTGTTAAGGCTACCAAGATTTCACTGTTATTAATCTTACTGTTTCTAGACTCAGAATACATATTTAGGAAGTGAAAGTGAAAGTCGCTCAATCATGTCCGACTCTTTGCAACCCCATGGACTACATAGTCCATGGAATTCTCCAGGCCAGAATGCTGGAGTGGGTAGCCTTTCCCTTCTCCAGGGGACCTTCCCAACCCAGGAATCGAAGAAGGGTCTCCTGCATTGCAGGCAGATTCTTTACCAACTGAGCTATCAGGGAGGTGAACCTGATTAATAAACAATGTTTGTCCTTTTTATTATATAAAATTGCTATCAAGATTTATTAACACACCATCTGCAGTGCTGTAGATAAGCATGGAAGTACACGAGCTTTCTATGAGACAGGGAGAGAAAGGTGCGAAAACCTTCCATAAATCTAACGCATGTTTTAAGGACAAAAAGATCTTACGTTCATTTTATTATTTCAAATATTTTCAGTTTATCCATAAGCCTGTGTGTTAAGAAGGGGAAAAAAAATCTGTGTTTGGTACTTCTTTGTCTATGTATTTATTTTAAATTTGAGTGAAGAGTCTATAAGCTAGTTGAAAAGGTTAGTGTAGGATTGATGCATATGAATGAAATTGATCTCGATATTGTAATATAAATACAACCCAGCCAAGAAAAATGAGTTCGTCTAACTTGATATTAAATTGGTTTAACCTAAGGTCAGAATTAAGTTTTAAATCATTTGGCATTGTTGAATGGTGTCTCGTTATACTGCATTATACTGTAGTGATGTTTATCAGAAGCTACTTGTCTGCAGGTAAGAATTCACTTCAGCTTTGAAAGAAGTGAGGAAAACCATGACCATAGTAGGAAATGACATACAGTTCTAATTCCAATTGAGTTCTGATCACCATTTTCTATTCTGAAAAATTCTACTCTGCACAGAACGTTTCATTTCACTGTCAGTATTTGAGGATGTTCAGACTACAAAGCATGGGCCTAGCTTCACATTTCTCTGCTAAGTGTAATTCATTCCAGAATACTCTCTCAGCCTTCCCCTCCCACCCGTTGCCCTCATCCTTCCTGCTTTGGTAAAGGGGTGTGTGGGTGAGGGTGGCTCAGTCTTGATGGGCAGTTAAGGGAAACTGAACTGGTTTGCAGCTTCTCAGGTTGGCACGGTGGTAAAGAATTCTCCTGCCAATGCAGGAGATGCAAAAGACAGGGGTTCAATCCCTGGGTCAGGAAGATCCCCTGGGGAGGAGGGCATGGCAGCCAACTCCAGTATTCTTGCTTGGAGAATCTCATGGACAGAGGAGCCTGGCGGGCTACAGTCCATAGGGTCTCAAAGAGTTGGACACAAGTGAAGCGACTTAGCACACGCGCAATGCAGTTGAAATTCTGTGACTTCTTCTTTCAGGAGAATGAATGCATGAGAATAAAAATCTTAGGGGACTGCTACTACTGTGTGTCCGGACTGCCTATCTCTCTCCCTAACCATGCCAAGAACTGTGTGAAAATGGGACTGGATATGTGTGAAGCCATAAAGTAAGTGTGATGCTTAGCAGGAGCCTTCTAAACTGCACAATACATTTTCATTGTCGTTCTTACAACTGTTTCTGGTTTTTTGTCTGCTGAAACTATATACATGATTGTTCATTTAAACCGGCAAAGACTCATTTATCAGCATGTGAGAACTCAGTCCAGGGTAAGGCTCTGTGTTTTGTATTGTTATTATTTATCTTATTTCACAGGAACACTGTGTTAGAAATGGGAAGGGTCTGTGTCATTAATTTCAAAGATAATTTCTTTGTAAACAATTGAAAAGTCTCCTCCAATCTTAAGGGAAAATTTTGTACTCTTAATGTCTCTCTTGATTTTTGACAAGTACATGTAAATTGTAAGAGAGAAAGTGGTTTTTACCACCAGACTGCAATGAATAGGAAAATCCAGCCCAGAATAACTCCATCTAATCAAACACACTCAGCTCTATGAATTTTGTTTCAGTTTTTATCCATAATAGTTTTCTGCTTTGTATCTGTAGTTTCTTTCATTGTAAGATTTGTAGAGAATATTTGCTTACAAAGAATAATGGTATCATTATAGCTGACAAGTGTAGCGTGAAAATGTGAGCCACAAAGTGAATTTTCACTGCTGGTACCGTAATGCATACTTCTTTATAACTGCCTTCATAGAAGCCATGATAGTCTTATAAATGATAAAAGCTCTTGTTTGTTGATTGTTTGATTGAAAAATTTCAGTTCGAGGGTTTTTTGGTAGGGGGTTGCCTATTTTTGGTCAAGTGATTTTCTCTTCTCCTCCGCATATTTTTGTTCTAAATGGGATGGGAATTATGTGCTTGATGTTTGAATTCCTTTTCTCAGGATTGGAGTAACTGGGACTTTAAGTGAGAAAGCAACAAATCAAGTTAGTTGTCGCTGTGTTTAGCCCACTGTGATATTGGCCGTGGGCTGAAATGGACTGAGAGGTTTGACGGTGGGTTTCCAGTGCTTTCCAGGGAAGAATGATGAAACCTCCAGCCTCAGCAGAGTCCACAGACCTGAGTGTCCAGACTCACTAGCTCAGCGGTGTCGGGGCCACTACGCAGCAGTCAGGAATGGTGGGCAGAGACATAGGGAGGAAAGGAAGGAAGAATCGAGAAGGGAGAAGTGGGCAGTGTGGCCTCAGCTTGCCACCTGAGATACTTTGTATGGGAATTAGCTGTCCCCCCTGCTTCTCCCCCAAAATAAATCATCTGTCTTTTCGGAGGCATAAGGAAAAAAAAGCTTTTCAACTGTATTCTAAAAGTCATTAACTATTCAGGACATTATGGGTCTAGATGTTAAGTGCATTCAATCCATGTAAAATTAACGATATTCTCACATTTGTAACCACCCCAGGAAGCCACCTTAGTGTTTGAAACCAAACATGAGAGGAAACAGGCTTTATGAATGGGTTTTGTGAAGGATGAAATTATGGGGATCAGTAGCACATTTGATTCAACAAAATACTCTTGTTGTTGTTTAGTTGCTCAGTCATATCTGACTCTTTGTGACCCCATGGACTGTAGCCCTCCAGGCTCCTCTGTCCATGGAATTCTCCAGGCAAGAATACTGGAGTGGGTAGCCATTCCCTTCTCTACGGATCGAACCCGGGTCTCCTGCATTGCCGGCAGATCCTTTACCATCTGGGCCACCAGGGAAGCCCAGGGAAAGAGAGGACACCTTGGCAGATTTTGGAAGCTCTTTGTTCTCTCACAGACACAAGCAAGCATTTCCAGTCCCAATTCTTAAGCCATAAGATGAGAGTGAATACAGGAATTTCAGGTTTTGAAGCTGGTTTTGAAGCTGGTGAGGAGAAAGCATACCCTTAGCACTTGGAATTTTGCCAGATGACCTCCAGTTGTCCTGGGAACCAGCAACACGGATCCAGGGATGTCTGTCCGTATTTTTCCCTCAGTTCAGGGACCTCCACATTTATTCAAAGCCTCATTCCCTGTTAGCTAGGTCACCACTGCAGAAGTTCTTCGGCTGCAGTTTTGGAATATTCCCGGCATTAAAGAGACGTTTTTCCCTCCTTTCATGAAAATGTAAACTGTTCTTAATCAAGGCAGTGCTCTAAGAACCCTGATTTTGTAAGTGATTAAAGCTCCTCTTAAATTAGAAAGATAGTCTACTATTAGCGCAAACTCTAAGCCATCATTTCAACATTTGTCTATAGATCACACAGATTTCATCTGCATCTACATGCATTAAAATTTTTCTGGTCAGTCAATTCATCTGAACCCTTGATCAACTCATTTTTCTAAAACAGACATTAAGCCCATGAAGATGATTAATTCAAAGACTCGAGTTACTAACCAGTCACTGCTGTCAGACTGGCTTTATGATTACTCCTGGACACTGTCAGGAAGCAGGGCTGAGCAGGGTGGGGAGCAGAGATAAATCAGCGTGAGCAAGACCAGAGGGGAGGACCAGACACCCCCTGGCAGCCATTTGCACTCAGAGCTTGTGTAGGCAAAGCAGCAAGGCAAGCCTCCTGTGTCATGGAGATGCTCCTTCTGGGAGCAGGACTGAAGGGTGTGGACAACTTGCAAAGTACTTGATATAGGTTGTCATTTTTATGACAAAATATAAACAGAAAAGGTGGAGAAAGCCATGGCAACCCACTGAGTACTCTTGCCTGGAAAATCCCATGGACGGAGGAGCCTGGTGGGCTGCAGTCCATGGGGTCGCTGAGAGTTGGACACGACTGAGCGACTTCACTTTCACTTTTCACTTCCATGCATTGGAGAAGGAAATGGCAGCCCACTCCAGTGTTCTTGCCTGGAGAATCCCAGGGATGGGGGAGCCTGGTGGGCTGCCGTCTATGGGGTCGCACAGAGTCGGACACGACTGAAGCGACTTAGCAGCAGCAAACAGAAAAGGATGATAGAAAGGGAAGGGAAAGAAACAGGAGGTCATTTATGTTTACATCACGGACCCGTTTCTTTTTATCGTAGTATGCTCGGATGGTTCTGCTTCATCATTTAAGCCTGACGTTCATCGTTCATCATTGTTCGCTGTTATTCAGTCTCTCAGTCGTGTCTGACTCTTTGCAACCCCCATGGACGGCAGCACACCAGCCTTCGCTGCCCTTCACCATCTCCCGGAGCTTGCTCAAAGTCATGCCCATTGGGTCGGTGATGCCATCCCACATGCACACCTGTGTCATTTTGAGGTGTTTCGGGTTCTACTACTTCCCACACCTGGGAGCCCCTCCTCGTGACTGTGCTGCAGTCAATGTCATCACTTCCCTCCACGTTTCCTCTTGGGCTGATTCGCTCCATGGAACTAGGGACACCTTCCTGCTAGGGACACTTTCTTCTTTTACAGTTATATTTTAATCGATAAACATATTTGACTGGCAGAAACAAATAGGCATCACCAAGCATTGCCATTTTCCCTTAAAGGAAGTTGTCTTTTTTCTTTTTTTTTTAATTGGAATATAATTGCCTTACAATGTTGTATTCGTTTCCGCTACTCAGTGAAGTGAGTCAGCTATGTGTACATGTATATATATGAATATCTGTCCCCTCCCTCGTGGACCTCCCCCTCGCTCCCCACCCCACCCCTCTGGGTCATCACAGAGCACGGAACTGGGCCCCCTGTGCTATATAGCAGCTCCCCACTAGCCATCTGTTTTACACATGGTCGTGTATGTGTGTCTGTCCTAATCAAAGGAAGTTCTTCATTTGTCTCTTTCAATGAATTGGTGACAGGATCCTGTTTTTTAAGTGGTTTTTACAATTCATTTCTTTTTAATGATACCTTATGCATTATTAAAGCTTCTTAAAGAGGACTCTCTTCTCTTTTTTTGTTAAAGAAATGTGCACAGTGGAAAAGCATTCAGCTTGTGGTTATTTTCTTTTTTAATTCCTATTCAGGCTGAAGTCATTTAAGCTCACAAATAAGCCCTATTGTTTCATCAGCAGAAATTATTCCTTGGGGACATACGCTATGCTAAGCATTAGAGTTGCGAATGGCATCTAAGATTGTTTCTAACAGTTCAAGGCAATGTCTCAGGAGTCCAGTATGAAAACTTCAAGGAGGGGGTCAGCACATGATGGGTGCTTGATACATATTGGTTGGAAAAGTAGAAGCTACAACCAAAATGTTGCATCACGGCCCCAGCCAGCCTGAGGCTTTACTGGCTGGAGCATTGGCTTGGTGCTAATGGGTTAGCCTGGTAATAACTGGAGAGAAAAACCCTTTCTCTGGCCTTAGAGCAGCAATCTTCCACCACAGGAGGAACTCATGACCATATTTCCAACAGTCTGAGACATTGTGAATAATAAAATGCCCAGAAAATTGGCCAGGAATGACAGGAAGAAGAGACTGGCCCTGGAGGGTGATGTGACTTTCCTTCTCTCTAGGAAAGTGAGGGACGCCACCGGAGTGGACATCAACATGCGCGTGGGGGTGCACTCTGGAAACGTCCTGTGCGGCGTGATCGGGCTGCAGAAGTGGCAGTACGACGTGTGGTCACATGACGTCACCCTGGCCAATCACATGGAAGCCGGAGGGGTCCCCGGGTAAGGCGGGATGCGGGCGTCCTCCCATCCAGCAGGCTCCGGGGTAGGAGTCCTGGTCCGCAGGCTGAGAGCTGACTGCCCAGTGCTCGGTGACTTCTGTTGCCTGGTTAGTACCATGTTACTCCGTGACCTCGTCCGTTAACCAGACAGACGTGAACTCTCAAGTCCCAATTCCACCGCTCCTGGGACCCCTGGTTAGAGACTGGATGTCAGATCCTGAGTTACAGACTTTGACTAATTTGCATATTTATGAATAGCAACCTAAGTTAAAGATGGCTTATAATGCACTAGAGATATGTGGCCTTTCTCTATTATTGGTGACCTCTGAAATCAGTCCTATTAAAATAAGCAAATGGTACCCTCTGGACAAATGACAAGAAAATCTTTGCAGGTGCTGTAATTTGGAGAAGTATGAGAGCAGGCATTGAGAAGGAAAGCCCATACTTTGCAACCCCATGGACTGCAGCCCACCAGGCTACTCTGTCCATGAGATTTTCCAGGCAAGGATACTGGAGTGGGTTGCCATTTCCTTCTCCAGGGGATCTTCCCAACCCAGGGATCGAACCCGGGTCTCCTGCACTGCAGGCGGAGTCTTTACTGACTGAGCTACAAGGGAAGCCCATACACATTAGCACGTGTTCTCAAATGACTTTGCCATGCATTTCAGGAAATATCCTCATACCTCCAGATTTGGTATGACCACGTTTTATGTGCTGTAATTCACCATGCAGGTTTCTGAGAGCAGAGAGGCTCCGAATATTTGCAACTCTTGATATCGGGGAGCATATTCCCAAAGCTGTGGGTAACAGACTACGAACCTATAGCCTTTCCTTCACCTGGGGCAGAAGGAATTCTTTCTGAAGTCCCAAATAAATAGAAAATTGTGTGTGTTCCTTCTTCTGTATCTTGATTGTGGTTTTTCAAATGGAATTTCAGACGTGTTCACATTTCTTCTGTTACCCTGCAACACTTGAATGGAGCTTACAAAGTGGAAGAAGGCGATGGTGACATCAGAGACCCGTATTTAAAGCAGCACCTGGTGAAAACTTACTTTGTAATCAACCCCAAGGTCAGTATCATAAAGAGTCTATAATTAGCCCATGACTTCTGTGATTAAAAATGAAGAGGGCAAATGAGTGATATGGGAAGTTTTTTTTTTTTGTTTGTATTTTCTTTTTTTTTTTTTCCATTTATTTTTATTAGTTGGAAGCTAATTACTTTACAATATTGTAGTGGTTTTTGCCATACATTGACATGAGTCAGCCATGGATTTACATGTGTTCCCCATCCCGATCCCCCCTCCCTCCTCCCTCCCCATCCCATCCCTTTTAGTCAAGTGCCAGTGTAATTCTTTGCTAGTCTTTGCCTCTAAAACTATTTTAAATGCCTGTGTTTTGTGAAAATGAATCAAATATTTATGAAAGAAGCGGTTGAAATGAATTGCCTGTTTATATGACAAGGGTATTGTCTGCATCATAAGATTGTAGAGGTTAGTCAGTGCTTACCAATGTATACGTTAGTCCACGGGTGTGAACCTCTGGGCCATGGACTGGTACCTCCTGTTAGATCAGCAAGAACATTAGATTAGAAATAACATGCACCATAAATGTAATCCATTTGATCACCTGAGACCAGCTCCCCACCCCCAGTCCATGTAAAAGTAGTCTTCCACTAAATAGGTCCCTGGGGAAGGGCATAGCAACCCACTCCATTATTCTTGCCTGGAGAATTCCATGGATATAAGTGTCTGGCGGGCTACAGTCCATGGGGTCACAGAGAGTCAGACACAACTAAGCACCTAACAAATAGGTCCCTGGTGCCAAAAAGGTTGGGTACCACTGTATTAGTCCATGATGGGCCCTTCCTGGCAGTTAGAAAATGAAATGACAAAAAGTTTGCACAGGACTTCAACTGATAAAAATCTTAATGAGATTAAGTGGATGAAGATATAAGAAAAAAAAGAAGAAATTACTGAAAGATTAACAACTAAGTGTCATGTAAACACTGGGTTGAGCATGTTATATGCAGACATGTAAACTTTGACATGATAAAAACCATCCTTCACATGCAGACAGCCGCTGTCTCTTACTCTCTTCCCACCATGTGTCGGGCCAGAGCAGGGGGCTCATCAAAAGAGCTCTCATCTCTTTTACCCCTTCCCAAATTCCTGCCAAATGGATACTATTGCTGTTTACATATTAAGAAACTGAGTCTCAGATGGTTTATGTAACTTCCTTCAAATCACTGGCTGGTTAATGCAGGTAGCAGCAAGAAACTCCTCTGAATTGTCCAAACAAGTATCGCAAAATCAATGAAGTCAACTTTATGAGTGTTTACTCACAAGAGCCTCCCTAAAATCCCCAGGTTCACCTTTGGGGACAAACTTCCAACTCACTAGACAGTTAACCTGGAGACAGATACGTGACAAGCAGGAGGACTTATAGGGTGATAGGTGTGGGCGGGTGGCGGGGGGAGTATAGGGAAAAGGTTCAGAAAACGTGTCCAGAGAACACTGTTCAGGCAAAGAACACCAAAACACCAATATCCGAGGCCATTTCGCATCCGAAAACAGCCCCAATCCCTACAGCCATCATTTTAGGAGAAAAACAAAACCATTAAAACATGAAAACAGATCAGCATATTCTGTCTAAGAGTCAGCGTTATGAAAACGTCCCTTCCAATGGCTGTTGTTTTTTCCGAAGTTTCAAGCACAGGTAGGTTTTGTTGTCTGAAAAAGGCTCACTCAGCTCCTCTGGGGCGTGGCTGTGCCCCCCGGTGACCCTGCAGGACCGGGGGCAGGAGCCCGCAGGGTGAAGGCGGTGATGGCAGAGGAATCCGCTCCTGCGAGGGAGGCTTCTGGGGGGGCTGGAGGGAGGCGGTGCGCCTGTGGGCCTCCAGGTGTGATGCTGCGTTTCTCACCCCAAGGGAGAGCGGCGGAGCCCTCAGCACCTCTTCAGACCTCGACACACCCTTGACGGAGCGAAGATGAGGGCTTCGGTCCGCATGACCCGGTACCTGGAGTCCTGGGGGGCGGCCAAGCCCTTCGCACACCTGCACCACAGAGACAGCATGACTACGGAGAACGGCAAGATCAGCACCACGGTACGCCGTCCCCGCGCCGGCTCCAGGTGGCGCCAGCGCCCGGCAGACGCTAGCTCCCCAAAACAGAAGGCGTGTCCTGCCAAAACCACTGGGGTCTGTAAGGAAGGAAGCTTGCTGTCTCTGACTCCCCAGGGAGGCCCCCGACAAACAGCTCTCAGGTTATCATGAGCGTCAGTTACTTAGGGTTTTAACCAAGAGTGACTTTGCGTGATCGCCTTCTTATCGAAGACTGTTACTGACAACGGGCAGTAGCAACTGCATACCCCTGCACTCTTTTTCAATCCAGGTTTGTAGTTTGCTTTGGCTCACACGAAGTGGAAAGCTTGAGCATCTTCATAAAAGAACCAAATGAGGGCCTGACGTCCTTGGGGTTTGAGCAGCATCATTAACCCTGTCCTCATCCCCCAGAGGTTCAGGCTGTGTCGGAAGCCAAGTGCATTCTGTTGTTGGCGTCCCTTATGGAGGTCATCCCAACTTCTAATGGGGAATGAAGTCCCACCACTCCGGACCACAGGGACCGATAAGATGGCTGAAATGCGGGTGAAGAATAGAAAACTCATGAGAGGAGAGAAAGGAAATACAGTGAAGCACTTAGAATAATCCCAATGGCATATTTAGATATTAAAACAGTCTCTGAGTATAATTTCATGCAGGATGGTATTCACTGTTAGGGATGTGGTTGAGGTTAGCTGATAAGTAAAAAAACATATGGGGCTGTCAGGTAAAAGTGGACATTTCCAAACTTCCTGTGCCCACAAGGCCTGTCACAGTAACATGCACAAGCCCAACACGCAGGGGTCAGCGTTCCTGTTTTGTCTTAGTTATATCTCTTCTCTCAACTTCCTTTGTTCTTTTCCAACTAAAAAATAAACTATCTGATAGAAGATCGTGATCTTTCAAGCAGTCAACAGGGAGACCTCCAGGGCAAGTCTTCGAGGAGTCTATATTCTATCTGGAAGAGAGAGACCCTAAGTAGGACTCAAACAAACAAATGAGATCACTCCAGGTATTGCCGAGGGCCTTGATGAAAAGAAAAAGGAAGGAATGTCTTGGGCAGTGAATGGCATGGCTCCTCTGGGTGGTAGGGGGAGTCTCCAAGAAGGGGAGGGGTCAGTGGGAAGAGTAGGGGGCAAAAGGACAAATTCAGCGGCCCTGAAATGGAAATGAATCAGTATCTTTGAGGGCAGAGAAGAGACTGTGTGACTGTCAGATCATCAACAGTAAGCCTGGGGAGGTCATTAGAGTGAGAGGCTCCAAGTAATCATGTATAATTTATTCTGATTGTAGTGGGAAGTCGTTAGAGGGTCATAAGCAGGGAAGAACATCGTCTAATTAACACGGTGGATGATGGACCAAGAGTGCAGGGCTCCAAGACAGGATGATGCCCTCCTTTGCTGAGATTTTAGCAGTGAGGACAGTGAGAAACAAATTCAGGGTATAATTTGAAAGTGGAACAAGTAAGACTTGGTGATGGAGTCGATATCTGTGGAAAGGAAGTTCAAAGACAAATCCACATGTTTGGGTTGTGCACCTGGAAGAATGATGATCCTATTAACTGAACTGACAAATACTTGGAGCAAAGTCAGAGAATTTGGGGTAGGAAAATCAAGACTTTGCTAGTGGGCATCTTCAAATCAATATGCCTTTTAGACACCACAGTGCATTTAGGAAGATGGCAGTTGGATGTGTGCTCCTGGAGCTCCGGGTAGATGTCCTGGTAGGAGATGTGAATGTGAGAGGCATCAGATTTTAGGTGATATTTGAAGCTGTAGATCCGGATGAGGTCACAAGAAGAGAAGAGATGCAAGAAGCAGGGACCAGAGCCACTGGAGGCCTCCCAGCAACTAGACCTGTTAGAGGAAAAGCATGCTAAGACCTAGGATCTAATTGTCAGGGAAAGTCAGTGCTTCTATCCTTCTTATGAAAAGAATCAGATAATTTTACCTCAACACTAAATTTATCATTAGTGCTAATGGCTAACAACTTTATCTCTGATTGAGATTTGTTATAAACCAAATTGATTGGTTGACTGGCTGGTTGATTGGTTGGTTGGTTGACTGGTTGGTTGGTTGGTTCATTGATTGGTTGGCTGGCTGGTTGTTTGGTTGGCTGGTTGCTTGACTGGCTAGTTGGCTGGTTGATTGGTTGACTGGCTGGTTGACTGGTTGGTTGGTTGGTTGATTCGTTAGTTGGTTGTCTGGTTGACTGGCTGGTTGGTTGACTGGCTAGTTGGTTCATTGGTTGGTTAGCTGGTTGACTGGTGGTTGACTGGCTAGTTGGCTGGTTGGTTGGTTGACTAGTTAGTTGGTTGACTGGCTGGTTGGCTGGCTGGTTGGTTGACTGGCTGGTTGGCTAACTGGCTGGTTGGCTGGTTGGTTGGTTGACTGGTTGGTTGGTTGACTGGCTGACTGGTTGGTTGTTTGGTTGACTGGCTGGTTGGTTGGTAGACTGGCTGGTTGGCTGACTGGCTGGTTGGCTGGTTGGTTGGTTGACTGGTTGATTGGTTTACTGGCTGGTTGGTTGGTTGGCTGGTTGGTTTGTTGGTTTTCAGGAATTAAGAATCATATCTAAATACTAAAGCAGTGTTTTCTGTGCTACTTCATCTGTGTATCTGTAAAAATAAGGCCTTGCTTTCTGGGTGGTGTTATTGATGTTGTTGTGGTTGCTAATTTCTTATCAGTATCCTTTGTCTCAGGACTTAAGAGCAACCCTCTCCCTTACTATCTTAGCAAGGCACCCAAGGGAAGATTTCAACCTGGCTCCAACCTCAACATCATCTGTTGTTATGTGTTATGTGTTAGTGAAGATGCCTCCTTTGAGAGAGCTATAACTGGCTAGGGCTTTGAGCTTTGGAAAATTGTAGAAAGTGTATAAAAAACAGAGGATCTCTGGAACAGACTCTGTTTTCTTGACCAGCAGGCCTTGCCAGCCACTCTGTCACAGGCAGTCTCGGGACTGAGTTCCTTGGCAGTGACAGAAGACATCTGAGGTTCTGGTTAGCACCTGGAGCCCATAGGACTGTGCCCCTTACTTTCAGATAGATCCCTTTGTCATTCTTATTTGTACATTCCAGGATTGAACAGCTGTCATTGCCAAAAGTTATTTCTTTTATCTAATCCCCTATGCAGAACTTCATTGACTCTTGATTTAACATTGATGGAGCTGGTGAATAATGCATTATTTTATTAGTACTTTATATAATAAAATGTGGAGTTTGGTTATTATTTTTAAGCCTTGCCTTTCCCTAGGCTAAATACATTTCCTTATCTAACCTTGGAGCTTAAAGCAACAAAGAAAAGTTTCTCTGGAGCTTCCTTGTTCTAACTTTTATTTTAATTTCTACTACAACGATATACAAGTGAGTCTTGTGGTTTTTTAAGTCTATTATTGAACACTTAGCAATGGGTTCAGTGTCTCCCTCTCACTGGCCTTTCTCAGGAACTGTTTATACCAGCACTCATGTACATTTCTTCTTTTTCATCAGTGATTCTCAGTTTCACATACTTAATCAATGATCTCATTTCTTAACAGTTCGGTTCACTGATAAGGATTGTCTATAGATTTTGTGATTATGTTTGTGTTTTAAAGCATCTTCTAAATTTTTGATTCACGTTAAAACTACAGTTCTACATGATTTAGGTTGTCTACAGTAACTTTAATAACAGTCCTCTGCAGGCATTGTTGTAAATAATATCTGCAAATATCAGGATGGGAATTTTGAAAATCCAGACAACAATCCTGACACTTCCAATATCCAGAGTTCATAGATTACACCAACATTCTAAATATAAACTGAAGTTTTAATCTTGTTTCACACTTATAATTAAGCACTTTTTCACGACATGGGTAGCTGCTTATTACCCAAATGATATTTACCATGGTAAAAGAATAAATATACATCATTATCTGTTCAAAATTCTTAATGTATGTTTTTAGCAACTAATAATCTTTTTTTCTTTAATAGGATGTACCAATGGGTCAGCATAATTTTCAAAATCGCACCTTAAGGTATGGTATACACTCCATTTTCTAATTTCCTAAAGGCTTAACTGTTCTTTATTTATTCCTGAAAGTAATTTTCATCAACTATAATAATTCTGAAGGCTATTTCTTCTAAAAAAAAAAGAGTAGCTGCTTCTGAAAAGCCCTATCAAGTTGCATTCAGCTTCTAAAAATAAGATTATTGATATCTTTTCTTTTTGGAATTAAAAGAGGGAAAACACTGCCTAGTAAACTCTTTAGAACTTCAAATTGTTTTCTTAAAAACCATTCTTCATATTAATCTGAAGTAAAGAACTGAACTTTCTTAAAATGAGTATGTTAAAGTTATATTTTTGAGGTTGAATCCTAGAGATAAAAGCAAGATAAGTCCAGCCTTTCAATAGTGAAAAGAAGTGCAACCCACCCTGCTCAAACAAAGAAAAAATGCTTCCACAAGTGTCCAAGGTCCCATTGTCATCCTCCACAAGGTCTCAGACATTACTCTTTTCCCTTGTCTGTGTTCCTCTAGCTTTGGGGCTCAGAACCTTCCTTTAGTTTGGGAATTAAGTACTTTTTCTTGAAGATGTTAGGATAATTTGGGGACTTCCCTGGTGGCTCAGATGGTAAGGAATCTACCTGCAATGCTGGAGACCCAAGTTCAATCCCTAGGTCGGGAAGATCCCCTGGAGAAGGAAATGACAACCCACTCCAGTATTCTTGCCTGGAGAATCCCCTGGACAAAAGACCCTGGTGGGCTACAGTCCATGGGGTCGCACAGAGTCAGACACGACTAAGCGACTAATGCTAGGATAGTTAATGAATGGCCCCAAACTTAAAACTGTTCTTTCCCCGCTTAAGAGATGAGTTTATTCCTGTAGAAAATGCATTGTATCAAAGTGGAAAATGAACATAAATAATTAGATCATTAGCTGCCAGATCTTTAGTGCACTCTCTCCTGAATCCCTCTGCGTGACTTTATCTTTGTTATCATGAGCTCTGATTTGTATTTTGTGTAAAACTTGAAATTTTAACATTGACCTATCACACTTAGAGCCCTATGTTATATGGAAAATGGAGTTCTTGGGCTTTTGAAGTACTATTTTTTGCTGGCAAATGCCCAATTAAAGAAAGCTTAAGCTACATTAAGAAGTGTTTTGGACCCCGTAACATCTCTTTAGAAGGCCTGGCTGTTCAAGCCAGTAAGAAATTAGCACATCTGCAAACAGCTGTCTGTGGAATTTCACGAACATCTTTCCACTTTGTACAGTCAGTGCCCTACATACGAGTGAGTTCAATTCTGAGAGCACGTTCGTAAGTCTGGTTTTGTTCAAAAGTCCAACAAAGTTAGCCTAGGTACCCAACTAACACAACTGGCTGTATACTACTGTGCTGTGATAAGTTTATAATACTTCTCACACAGATGATACGTACACAAAAAGCAAACACAAAGGATAAGGAAAGCATTTTTACTCTTACCATACAGTGCGTTGAAAAGTGCGGTGGTACAGTACAGCACAGCAACTGGCATTTAGGGGCTGGCACATAATGTGTGCGTCTTTGAAAGTTCACAACGTGAAGGTTCATAAATAAGGGCTTCCTGTACGTGATCCAGCCTCTTATCTCTCTGCTCCTCCCCGCAGTCTCCTTCAAGAGTTGATTTACTGAAATTACAGTGAGAAAGGCTCCTGCGGCAAGGACACCAGGGGCAGTGTCTTTTGGGATGAGCGCTGTCTGAAAGACAGTGGTCGCAAGCTGTCATTTTCATCTGCACCAGGGCTATGGGAAATCTAATTTCATGCCTACAGCGTTGCTCCAGGGTGGACGCTACAGCCATTATCCATTTAGGAAGAAAGAAACGGAGGTGCCAGGGCAGAAGAGGACCAGAGCCGCGTGGCCGGGGGAGGCACGCCCGTGGTTCCTGCCCAGGCTCTCGGACACTGAAGCCTGTGTTCCTAGCTGCTCTCCGGTCCTGCCTGCCCTCCTGGGAGCCTCCTCCGTATCTCCTCCACTTTCCTCTGTGGTGGTTGGTCTTCGGTGGCCCCAAGCCTCACAGGGAGAGCCTGTCTTTCAAGCCAGCCCGGACTTCCCTAGCCCATCCTGGCTTTGTAACACAGCCGAGGTCATAAAACCTCTCTGAGCCCCCAGCCCGGTGGTGAGGGGGCCTCCCAGGGCAGTCAAACATCATCTGAGGTTCAACAGGAACCACACCTCCTTAGGTAGAGTAGCCCAGCCTGTGGGTGGGGCAGGTTGGCGGAGGAGCTTAAGAGAGAGAAAATGGAAAGGGGCCTTGAGGATAGAGCTGGGGTCTGTGAGCCCCCGGGAAGCCAACGGGAGCCCAGAGGCAGGAAGATCAGAAATGCTGAAACGCTGACAGCCTGAGGAGCAAGGCCCTGGTTGGTGAATTAAGAATTCCTTAGAGATAGATGATCAGCCCCAAGCATAGCCTCTCAGCAGAGGTCACAAAGCTACGGAGACCTGGAAGCTGTTTATATGTTAAGAACTGTTGTCCAGAAAATCAGTGAATACAGAGGATGCATAATAACAGGCATTTATTGGCTACTTCATGTGCCATATGTACTGGGTTGAGCACCACGCAGGCATCTGTTGTGTGCTAAGTCGCTTCTGTTGTGTCCAACTCTTTCAGGCTCCTCTGTGTGTGGGATTTGCCAGGCAAGAATACTGGAGTGGGTTGCCATGCCCTCCTCCAGGGGATCTTCCCCACCCAGGGATCAAACCTGCGTCTCTTATGTCTTCTACACTGGCAGGCAGGTTCTTTACCACCTGGCATCACAGTCCATGGAATTCTCCAGGCCAGAATACTGAAGTGGGTAGCCTATCCCTTCTCCAGCGGATCTTCCCGACCCAGGGATCGAACTGAGTTCTCCCACATTGCAGGCAGATTCTTCACCAAGCTGAGCTACCAGGGAAGCCCAAGAATACTGAAGTGGGTAGCCTCTCCCTTCTCCAGCGGATCTTCCCAACCCAGGAATCGAACCAGGTTCTCCTGCCTTGCAAGTGGATTCTTTACCAGCTGAGCTACCAGGGAAGCCTGGCATCATCTAAGCTAATCCTAAAACAGATTCACAAAGACAGTGCCATCGTTAGGCCCCCAGACATATGAGTGAAGGGCTCAATTTTCCTGTGAGCTTCGAAGCACCTACACTGTTCCTTCTTAGACTTGGTGACGCTTTGTGAAAGAGAGATTTCAACTTTTTGACCAAGTTGAAGTCAAGAATCTCAAGTCTAGGCACAGGGCTGATAAAAAGAAAATAGAGGGAGCTCCTTAGTAACAAATGAGAATAAGCCATCCCTGGTGACTGCTAAGATGCCTGGCTTTTTTCTAAAAGAAAGATCAAAATTAATTTGCCTCCCAGTTTAGCTTGGAATTTGGCTTGCTAAAACCTCTGAATTCCATTGGCTTGGTGTTGACAGGTGGATCACTTAACATTGTTCTGTTTTTGGACCAAACCTAACCTTGACCTGTTTAAAGAAGGCAGGACTTGAAGGTGGGAATTCACCAGCAGTATTACCCATCTGTCTCATTAATGATAATTCCACCAGATTTGATTACAGATAAATATGACATTGCACATTTAATACTGTTTTCATCTATATAGAGAGGCGGTTCTAAAATTGGAAGAGTATTATTTTATGCCAGAGTAGAAGGTCTGTTCAGTGAGTAACTTAACCAAATACAACACAGAGAAGCCTTGTGCTCACTCCAATGGGGCTAGGTGACTTGTGGGCACCTGGATTCAGATGCAGGCTGGCTCAAGCCAGTTTTTGAAGGGCCAGATGGGCTTATACTCTGCAGTAGATGTTTCACTTTTAAAAACAGATATGATTTTCATTTTTTATTTTACATCATTCTCATGATAATTATCAGATTAACCTTGGAGAACGCATTCTTGTCTTGGCACAATAAAATGCAAAGTATTTTATATTATGGCCCAAGATTATTCACTTTGAGATCAAGTGAGTAGTCTGCAAGTGTAAGAGGGGTTTTCTGTGAACAGCACTCTCAAAAACTGAGGAACATTTAATTACAGACAAAAAAGCTTTGACACGTCTCAAAGAAGACTACAGTTCTGCAAATTCTTGCAAACTGGCCAAGGAAAACATGAAACAGTAATGATTATTTTGTCCCAGTCCACATTTTTGCAAGGGAATTTCCAAAGCCAGTATGTTCTATCAAAAAATAAAGTTTATAAAGGCAACAATTCAAGGGCTAGTGCATCTCATAGGACAGAAACCTCTTTTATCTCAAACACCAAGTACATGCCTTTCAGTGTTGCTTTTTAATTTCACTCAGTAGTAAAGGAACATTTTACGGTGCTAAAAACTCTAACCAATTCATTCAATCCACAAAGTGACTATATCTTAATAGACAAAAGACTGCATATAGACTATAATTGCCTTTTTTAAAAAATTCAATTAACAGGATCAGACAGAGATTTTGCTATCAGAGGACCACAAGTTTACTGTTTAGTAATACTCTTACCCAAAATATTTCTTCCATCATACAGAACCAAGTCACAAAAGAAAAGATTTGAAGAGGAATTAAATGAAAGGATGATTCAAGCAATTGATGGAATCAATGCACAAAAGTGAGTACTTTTTCATCTTCGATTATCCTTCATCTCTTATTTCAACACTATTATTTGAAAATAATGATATGTTTTCCAAAAGAATTTCACCCAAAACTCTGTCATACTTATCACGACAAAGCCAAGGTTTCTAAGACAGTTCATTCTTTTCACCTCAATCATTCTTAATAATAGCTTTTGTTCATTGTATTTCATCTCAAAAAATGTTTGATTCCTGCCTAATAAATCCTCCCCAAGTAAATTACTGACGAGCAATATGATAGGTTATTAGAGAGAGAAAAATTATAGCTTAATGTGTTCAGTAAGAATATTTTTTAAAGATCAATAGAGATGCCACATGGAAAAATCATAAAGTTGTTATTGTGTGACACTATCCATTCGAAATGCCTTTACCTCCCCGGCCTCCCAAAAGCAGAGTGTGTGGAGGTACCTGTGTTCTAAATTCTGAAAGAGCCCCTTGTGTGTTAGAATCTGAATTCAGGGAGGGAGTGGGAAGAAGACTGAGTCTTTAGAGGGCAAAATTGTTCAGTCTAGGAAGCCAAGAATTGGTGTTGTAGTTTTAAATGGTCCAGGAATGCAGGAGAAAGGATTTAAAGAAGGTGGTGACTTCCATGGCCGGACAGAGTGATTATTACCTTCACTGGCCTTCGAACTCTCCATGGCTAAAGTCATGGAGGGCAGTTTTGCAGCTCAGGAAGCAGCCTGCTACTCATTAGATGCTCCATAAAGTTTTGTTGGGTTAAATTGTGGTGAAAACCTGAGTAGATCCAAATGAAGAGCTTTTATGCAGATGTTTTCATCCTTACGGAAACCAATTGAATTTTTATCATGAAAGTTGACTCCTGAGAAGTGTAAATGATTTTTCACCTAGAATTCTGTCCCCAAAATTAAGGTCCACAGCTTTGAAAAAGGCATGCCTCTTCTAGACTGTGACTTTTAAGTGTTCATGGCAAATTATTTACAGGACTTAAGAAAGAATCACATGAGTGCGTGCATGTGTGCATGGGATGTGTGTATGTGTGTTTGTGTACATACACAATAAAGTACAGTTAGTCTCCCACCTTCGTAAGTCCACTTTTGTTTAAGTCCGTCTAAGTTAGCCCAGGTGTTCAACTAACACAGTCAGCTATATAGTACTGTACTGTGATAGGTTTGTAATACTTTTCACACAAATAATACATTAAAAACAAACACAAAAATAAAGAAAGCATTGACTGTTACAGTACAGAACCTTGGAAAGTACAGCAGTGCACTGTAACAACTGGCAGACAGGGGCGGCATCAGGTGAACAGGCAAGAAGATTTACTGACTGCAGGATGGAGAGGAGGTGGGAGATGGGAGAGCTGACGGGTCGTCAGCAATAGGAGATGCAGGGCCGGCCGCAACGTCACTCACGCCTGACACGACTGGACAAGCGAAGGCACGTTTGCATCTTTAAAAGTTCACAGCTTGAAGGTTCGTATATAGGGTACTTCCTGTATCTTGGTCAGGCTAGAGTTAAAATTCAGATATGCCAGCCTCCTGAGTGCACCCTTGCCTAGCCCCTTTCGTATGCTCCAAACGGATAAAGCCTTCCACCTGACGTAGAGCGTGCAGGGCGTGCCAACAATGCCTGGACAGGTGCTTTGCTTTGGCTGGTGCCAGGATCAAAGTGGAAAAACAGCCTAACTCCACCCTGATTGAACCCCAGTACCCCACAACTGAGGAACGGTGACTTCCTGGAATGTACTGGAAGCTAAAACTGATCTCACACAATGTAGATTCATTTAACCGGAGGAAATAGCAGTTACTCCTCTGCAGCCCACTGGAATAAAACACAGCAGAAGAAGGAAGAAATCTTGTTCCCTGACAAAGTTTAGCCAGTTACAATGATAATAATAGTAATCAAAAGCGAATGTATAAAATCAGCCTCAGCGTGTCTTCATGCAACATGCCTACCTTGTTAAACTGCTTTTGTGCCCACCTTTTAGAACCTTCCTACTAAAGGAATCGTTAGAAAGTACGTCATTGGCTTTGCTTTATTTTTGTCAAGGTTGTTCGTGAATTGTCTGTCTCTACTGGGCCATTTTGTATTCAAATACGTGTTTAGTTACCACATTTGTGGCCCAGTGCAATTCTGTTCTAAAGCCTTGGTTAACATTGGTGTAATGGCTAATGCTGTAATTTTCCCAACATGTTTCAGAAATCAAATGGGCAGAAAAGTCACGCCATACTGGAAGATCAAAAGGGAAATTTTGTAACTGGAAGCTGTTATGCACCTATTTTTTAATTAGCATCACTCCCATTCTGTTTGCCCCTACTCATTAATCTCCCTTGCTCCCTTGTTCTTCCATAAGATGTTCTTCCATCTTACTTGATTCTCCCTTGAGGGTTCAGTAGGGACTCCAGGCTTGATGTACCATTCAGTTGTTCTCTGCTATTGACATAAAATAGTGATTTGTATGCAGATTTCAATGTGTTCATTCCTTGACTCATTTAGCAAGCATTTGTTAAAGGGGGAGCATTGTCCTCACTTGCTTGGCATCAGACATCCCAAGACCCAAATCACAGTGTTACCCGTCAAAGCCCCAAGTGAGGGGAAGAGAGATCTCTGCCCTAATGCCCTACAGTTGTGACAGGTAGAGAGGAGCAGGACACCCCCAGAGGCTGAGTCTCGAGTCTTCTGGAGGAGGTGGCTCCTGGGCTAAATCTTGGAGGAAACTTAGAGAGAGAAAATGGGAAAGCTTCGAGGTGTGACTGCAGGATGCACCTGGGTCAGAGTGCAGTTTTAAACACCGTCAGGACCCAGGGCGCCCCGCGGGAATCTCTCAGGGTAAAGAGGCTTGAATGGGAAGCTGGGTGCTCTGAGAAGTCAGCCTGAAACCCTGAGGTTGGTTCTGAGCAGCGACTGTGTGATCACCTCCACTCCGCTGGTGTGTGGAGGGTTTGTTAGATCCTAAAAGTGAATTATGCAGAGCCAAACCAGATATGGCCAGGCCCCATCAGGACAGAGCTCAGAGAAGAGGCTTTTGATTTAGTCTGGGTAGGTGATATTGACTGAGAAAAAATACGCATAACTTGAGAGTGTTAAGTTTTCTTCGAGCAAAATGAGAACTATAGGGGATTCCTAGGTGGTGCTAGTGGTAAAGAATCCACCCACCAATGTAGGAGACATAAGAGACACAGGTTTGATCCCTGGGTCAGGAAGATCCTCTGGAGGAGGAAATGGCTACCCACTCCAGTATTCTTGCTGAAAGAATCCCATGGACAGAGGAGCCTGGTGGGCTACAGTCCATGGGGTCGCAGAGTCGGACATGACTAAGCACTTAGCATGCATGGCCTAGGAGACAGCCTCTTAGTAGCGCTAAGGAACTGCTTCAAAGAAGACAGGCAGGAGGTCAGTATATGTGTGACTTTGGTGAAAGGGGAATACATGCAATCCAACACACGATTTGGCAAAATGTTCTATTAGTCATGAAGAGCAGATGTCCCCATTAGCAATTCTAGTGCTTTTCTAGACGTGAGAAGATGCAAGAAATTGAGAAGATTGAAAAGATTTTCTAATCTTCTCCTGAGAATATGTATCTGAAGGCCTGCTTTGGCAGTTTTCTCAGAGCACAGAGGGCCTCATTCCTGATCTCTGCCCTGAACCTCTTTGAGGGTGTGTTGAAGGTCAGCAACTGCAGTGACCAGTGACCTAATCCTTGTAGCAACAGGTGGCAAGTGACAATTTTTTGTTGGCAGCAAGGTCAGAGGGAAGAAAGCACGCACAGTAGGTCTGCAGCATAGGGTCATACCGGAAGCTTCTCTGGGAGGTGCACAGTAGGGAGACGAAGCCCTGTGTGGGGGCCACCAGGCCAGCCCCCCACAACAGCATTTGTCTCTTGGAGTAGTGTGCACTCCTGTAAGATTCATCGTAATAAACGGGTGTGCTGTACAGTTAATATTCAGATGGAATATTAGGTTCCATATCAGGTTCTTCCAAATTGGTTTAAAAAAAAACAGTAAGGAAGAGATTATGTGAAAAGTTTAAAGGGGAAAAACAGGGGCCTCTCTGGTACACGAAAGAAGCTGGTGAGTTAATGAAGGACGCAGGAGTCAAGTTGAATTGTGTCTGAATGGAGGAGTGGAGTCCATGCCCGGGTGGATGACTGGCAGACCCCAGGGTTAAGGAAGGATCAGGCATCCACAGTGAGAGAACACTTGTCCAGAACCACTTATTTCAGCTGTGGGTTCATGGACCCACCTTCCCAAATGCCACAGGTTCACCCAGGGCCTTAATGCACAGCTGAGGCCACTGAGGCCTTCAGAATCAACAATGTGAACATAGATAGGTGTGATCCTCGGCTGGTGCTGCTGGACAAAATGCCGCGGGCTGGGAGTTAAACAATAAAAATTTATTTTCTCCCCACTCGGAGGCTGGAAGTGTGAGCTCAGGATGCCAGCATGGTTGGTTTCTGGTGAGAACTCTCCTCGACCTGCACAGGGCAGCCCCCTTACTGTGTGTCCCTGTGGCCTTTCCTCAGGACTGCGCAGAGAAGGAGAGAGAGTGAGCTCTCTGGCCTTATAAGGACACTCATCCTCTCGGGCCCGGGCCCCACCCATAGGACTTCAGTCAGCTCTAATCACTTCCTTAGAAGCCCCATCTCCAGGTACACACACCCTGGGTTAGGCCTTCAACATATGAAGCGGGGGATACAGACATTCAGTCCATCACAGGAGGAAAGAGGTCTTCCCTCTCTAGCATCGGCTTTGCTAATGTGCGTGTGTGCTCAGGCGTGTCCGACTCTTTGTGACCACATGGTCTGTGGCCCGTCAGGCTCCTCTGTCTGTGGGATTCTCCAGGCAAGAACAGTGGACTGCGTTGCCATTTTCTCCTGAAGGGGATCTTCCTGACCCAGGGATCCAACCCTCGGCTCTGTTTCATGCGGGTCCTGCATTGGAAGGCAGATTCTTGACCACTGAGCCAGCTGGGAAGCTGTTCCAAACTAATGCCACATGTGGATGTGGGTGTACTTTGCCCCTGAGCTCAAGTCAAGATCTTCTTTAGAATTTCCTTTCTTGACCTCAGCCTAGCACAAAAACAAGTTAGCATAAATTAATTGAAATTCATTTATTGTGTAGCCCAGGAGTGAATTGACTTCATGCCAGAGACCAGCTGGGTCAGGAACAGTGTCAGGAGACTGAAAACCACACGTTCTCCATTCTGTTGTCTCCCGGTAGTTCCAATTCCCCAAAATATTTGACCTTCTCAGCACACACAACTCTTTCCTACTCCAAATATCCAGATACATTTATAAATTTCTGAATTTCCTAGAAAAATCAGTAACCAGAACAGAGGCCACCTCAGAGAACCCACAGAGGCATGAGGCTCATGAGAAAGGATTTACCCTCCTTAATGATGAGGACAAAAAAGAAAGAATGTGTCCATCAGTTATGGCTTCATGGAGGAAGCCTTTGGCCAAACCCGACCTGCTGGAGAAAAGAAAGGGACAGGCGATAGTTGTGGGTCCCGTATTCTCACCCTAAACTTCTTTGCTGCAGGGGATTCAGTCTTAGGACTAATTGGCACAAGACAATTTTGCCATAAAAGATAAGTAAAAGGAAACCAAAAAAAAAAAAGATAAATAAAAGGAAATAATAGAGGAACACTGAAATGGACATTGTGAAACATTCATTAACATAATTTTTAAAGATTGGACTGTGATAAATAAAAATGCAAAAAAATGCTTAGATGCTCTTAAAATGTGTACAGATATTGGGTTGGCCAAAAAGTTCGTTTGATTTTTCTGTAAGATGTTATGGAAAAACCAGATGAACTTTTTGGCCAACCCAATGCATGGTTATAGTATTTGGGTGTATCTTAGAGAAAGGGATGATGCTTTCTTTCTCAAGGTAGATCACTAAGGACTCAAGATCTAATGTGATACGTACATTCTTTATGATGTAAAAAGAATCTGTTCTAAGTGTCTTCAGAGTCCACTGGGAGCAGAGCAGAGGGATGCTGTTATTTCTCATCAATATGTGTAATATGTATCACTGGTGAGACGTACCCAGACTCTACTGAAATGTCCCATCACACGGCCAGTGCTTATATTTCCCCAAATCATCTATACCAAGTCCTGTGCCAAATACCACAGTTCTGTCTACATCATGTTCACTATCAAACAGCAAAAACAGTGTTCACCACTTTCAGAAATTTATACTCATCAGCAGTCACACAGCCATTCATTTTGGGGGTGGGGAGGATAGGAGCTTGAGTCTTCTTTGCCTCCGACTTCAGTTGCATGATAAGTTTGGCAGAGACAGCACAGAAAACAAGCTGTTGTATCTAAAGAAGTCAAAGAACCAACAATTAATGCTCCTGGAGACTGTTGCGAATTACTAGCCTGCCTTTTATGTATTTGCCTTAGTTTGGTAAACTTCTGGTTTTGATGGATGGGAGACATGACTGCTCACTAAAGGATCTGTTAGGATTGATATGTTATCATCTTCTAGTGGAATGAATCCAAAGCTGTGAATCAGCCATTTTATCTATTGTAGCAAAATGGCCTCATGGCTAATTAGTTGTGCAGTGACACAACTAATGTGCAGCCAGGATTCCAGTGGGCAAATTCCTAGAATCAACAATTGGAATTCAGTCATTTCCCCAAGCTTCCATCCAGGGATCAAGTCTTATGAACTTACGGTAGGTGCTCGGAACAAAAGGAAAGCCAGATCTTATCTTGAGTACGTCCTGTCCACCTGCAAGACAAACAGGTGACCAAAATGTAGAAATATGGGGGCCCCACTAATGAGGAGCTGGTTCTATCTCCACCTTATAAATTTCATTCATATTTTATGTCCAAGCTTATATTATCCAAGAGCATTTTTTAAAATGGATTTTTCATTCTCAGTAAAGAAAAAAAAACTTTTTAATAAGTTCTTGGCATACATTATTCATAGTTTGATACCCATAATGAATACAGAGTTCTAAAAATGAGGACAGTTAAAATCTATCTTAAATTTTATTTTCTGCTCCTTCTGATAGTAACCAACCTTTGATTCCTCCAACTAGCCCCATAAAAGAGAGCAATAACAGATCTCTGCCACTGCTGCAGTCATAAGAAATACTAAAAAGAAAAAAGTTTATTTCCCTGATATGTAAAGCTTATAACCTTGAATCCAAAAGTATTTTTAGAGTTCTCATTTTTAATGGCAGTCATTCTGGAATAGATGACTGACTTCTGGGCCTCGGCTGAAACTTCACTGCTATGGTTTAGTCTCCTGGGAAACTCAAGTTCATGGTGATGCATGAGCTGTGAGCATCTTTGGAACTGTCCAGAGGGCCTGGGCATGTGGATATCCAGGGAGCCCTGGAGATGCTTCTCCTCAAATGGGCTGATCTGGGTTAGCTTGCTTGTTAACTGTCCTGTGAAACCTCAGTGTACATTGAAACCTGACTCTGAAATCAGGACATGGCTGTCCCTGTCATTACAGAATAATGCATGACAGTCACTTGGTCTTTCTTCCTGGATCCTCAAAGACCTTCCCCATTTATCTTTATCTTCTAAATATGTTTCAGACAATCAAAATCCATAGAGACATAACTATGTAGGAATTCATGGGAATTGGTCATTGTTTGCACAGGTATAAAATTTTATATACAAAAAATATAATTTTATCTCCAGAAGAACACATATATACATATATATATACATATATACACACACTCTCTATCTCCCTTCATACAGATATATAGGTATAGATGTAGATATAGCTATATTGTTATATGTACTTGTAGACATATACATAAATATGCAGCTATTTATATATATATACATATATATATATATATACTACATGCACAGATGCATGTCATTCAGGTAATTATTTTATAATTATAAAAGTTTGTATTCTAAAGGAAAATCAGAAAATATAGGTAGAAGTCAAAATTCCCAGTGTTATAACTTAAACTATATGGTCATTTATTTTGTTAGTGTTTATTTCTAGGTATTTTTCGTGATGCATTGATTTCAATTTTTCTTATATTTCTGTACTCATGACTGTAACAATGTGTATCTCTCTGTTTCACTTAGCTCTATTTCATAAAGTATGTGTTTATTTTATTTGCAAAATATGTGACTACACCAGGCATTATATGCTCAGCTCGCTGGATCATACACCAGGGTGGCTGTTTAACCAGGGAGGGATTATACTTGATGTTCTGGTGAAGGGTTTTGTCTTTAAGATCTTTCTCTACCTCAACTGCTTTCTCAAAACAGACTTCTCATAGTAAGTCAATGTGTCAGAATGCTTACTTGCATGTAGCTTTTATTTTTGAACATCTGAGATGTATATATGTATTATGTATGTGTGTGTTTATGTTGGCATCAATATACTATGTTAGTGATCTGACCTGACTGCTTCTTCTGTTAGTATTTTTACCCATTTTTGAAAACGATTCAAGCACAATTTTTTTTTACCTTTCAGAAATGAAAAATATGACAATGAAAGTATTTTTAGTAAGCATGAAAGGAGTAAAGTCTTCTTGCCCAGACCTGGAAGCCACTCTAAATGTTTCTGATGCTCTGTGATGAATTGCTTTCTATAAACTGAGAAAAATAGTGCTTCTCTATGAACCAAACCCTTTTAGGAGATGAAACTAACCACATGATTTCAGTAAAACATTAGCAAATAAACTCATTGATGTACTTGAGTCCTTTTAATGACTTATCTCCCTAATTATTTAAGTTGGATAACTTGATTTTCAATTTGGTATGACAGCTGGTTTGCAATATAAAATTTTCAAAGGAAGGCAGTGTGTGAATAAGAATATTACATTTGCAGATCTTGTTAACAAACCTAGATTCCATATTCCAGTTATTTGGCAATATGAAAAAAGAAGAATGCAAGTCATTTTTTTAAAAAAGTTCCAGGTGTTTGGTTGGAGGTTTGGTTTTAATGATATGTCTGTCCTTTTTATTTCCAGGCAATGGCTCAAGTCCGAAGACATTCAGAGAATCTCATTGCTTTTCTACAATAAAATATTAGAAAAAGAAGTAAGCTATTTTTTTTCTTCAAAATCAATCATTTTTCCAAAATATTAGCTTTTAAAAACTCCATCATGAAATTATATTCATGTTTTTTAATGTGACATTTAAACTGCCTGTAACCATATCAGATTTCTTTCTAGCTTTTCCTGTGGTTCTTCTGTGCGAGTTTTGTTTTACCACATTTCTGGTTATCAGGTTTCTGTCTTTGGCTCGTCACCTCTCTCAACATTCCTGTTAGTTAATGATATCTGTGAGATGTGGGGTGAAGGGAAGGGAAGGAGTTAATATC
Source organism: Cervus canadensis (assembly GCF_019320065.1). Taxonomy (NCBI): domain Eukaryota; kingdom Metazoa; phylum Chordata; class Mammalia; order Artiodactyla; family Cervidae; genus Cervus; species Cervus canadensis. The sequence goes on from NC_057401.1 coordinate 62,299,749, forward strand.
TTGCTCTCTTGGGACTTCCCTGGCAGTCCAGTAATTAAGACTCCATGCTTCCAGTGTCGGGGGTGTGGGTTTGGTCCCTGGTGGGGGAACTAACATCCCACATGCCATGCAGTGTGACCAAAAAAACAATATCTTGCTTTCTCAGTGGGACATTTTCTTAGACATAAATGTTTTAAAAGAAAGCAAAACCCCTTCTGACAATACTAATTATTTTAACTTTTTACAAGAATATGAGAAGAATGAACCCCTGGTTGGGAGAGTTAGAAATACCAAACTTTTAACGTTTGGTGCATTTAAATACTTTCACATTATGACTCCTAAAGTAGAGCTGTTTCAGGCACAAACATACAAGCAGACATAATTTGTACAAGTCAAGCTTAAACCAGGATTTGCTAAAATGAATTATTGTTGCAGAAAGGACAACTGTTGTAGGTTCATCTGCCTTTTGTTTCATGTTGATCTAGAAAAAGAGCAAGATAGAGGTCATTTGTACCATTTTGCTTTGTAATTACAGTGTTAGTTTGAACAAAAGCTACTATAATAATGGCAACAGTCACAGCCCAGATATTAAAACTTCATTGAGAAAATCTAGTTCATTGTTTTATGGATATTGAAAGGATATAGAAAATATCAAAATTCCTAATTCCTTCCAAAGCTCATCAAGGTTGGATTTTACAGTGATGCCAAAGCAATCTTTCGTACTAGTTAGTGGTCAAGAAGATCAATTTTCTGCTTCTAAGTCAGGAACTTTGACTACAGACGGTTTAGCAAATTGATGTTTGATACAATTTATTATTGTTATCGAAGAATTTAGAGACTAATGACTACTTATTATTTAAACATTAAATTAGTTCCTTCCTGATAGAAGTCCTTTTCCTTTATTAATACCACAAGGAAATTCCAACTCATGTCTCTACACAGGCCAAGAGAAAGAAGATAAGGGCATAATTGAATACATAAAATATAATCACGTTTCAGCAATTATGTTAGTTTCTTCATCAGCGTTGTAACTTACCCTGACTCTGAAGTCACAAAAGCAACCCAAGGAATATTCTAGTAAACAGAAAGTGATGTTTATTGAAACATGCAGCGTGTGCTGACATTCTCACAGGCTGCCTTTGAGACTGACTTTAGACAGTGTTGAGATTCAAGCTCACTTCTTGGCCTCCTGTCCCCGGCCTTCTCTGCAGGCCAGCAGGAGGGTTAAAAGGCTGCAAGACAAAGAAGAGAAGCCAGACAACCCAGAGATCCATTATCTGCACCAAAACCCCAGAGGCTAAACCCCCAAAATACATACCTAACTTCCGATAACTTGGGAAACAGTCTGTGCAGACACCCTAATGCAGCCTGCCAGCAGCATTGTTTCAGGGGGTTTCGGTAGGCTTGCCACAAAAACCTTATTTCCTTAAATTTTATCATAGAACCCCTTTGGGAGGAGCAGTAAGTTTGGAAGCCTGGGTCCGGGAGCCAGTCCCCCTGGGTGGAGATGCTGCTGTGCTTGTGTGTCTTTCTGAGAATGTTCATGGGTCATCCTGGTTCGAAGGTTTTTTCATCCAAAACCAGGCACCGTAATAGTTCCTGCTCAGTCCACTCAAAGCACTGCACGTGCCCGGCGGACCATCACATAGTGAAGGGGACATGTGACGGATCATTGTCGTCATGAGTGCAAGGCTGGCTGGCTTTTCCTGCATAACTCGCCAGGGCAGCCTCAGGCGGGTAGCTGCACTGGTCAGCTTATGATCCTGGATGTTGAGGAAAGCCATGTGGACCAGCCGATTCCGCAGCATGAGGAGAAAGAATCCAACAGCACGGCCCAGACGGGCCAACAAATGTTCACAGAGAGTGGAGCTTGCTGGTCTGGTCTTGTAACTTCACTCACCACCTCTCAATAATATAATAAAAGAGTAAAATGGATAAATAAAACGAGCAAACTGCATTTCCTCCATACTCTTCAAAGTCAAGTACCCCTCTATGAAAAGCCACTTGCTTTCCCCAAGTAGCAGTAGAACTCAGACCCTCCGGGGAACCAGGCTGCCTGCTCGCTCCTGGAACCTTAAGATTGCGCTCTCGTGTCTCTGGCCAGGCGCTCTGTCTCCTTGCTGGAGGGGTCCAGTTACCTCTAAATGGGCTTCTGAACGGGTCGACTGGTAAAAACCGTGGTCCGGAGTCCCTCTCACAGCTCGTCTGGAGGGAGGAAGTGCACATTGTCAGGGATGAACAGCTGTTGTCCTTAGCTCGTTTTCTGCCACCACCTGCAAGCGTGATGCTTGAACCGGGCACAGTTAGGCTGCTGGGGGCTTGTTTCAGCCCTTCTCTCAGAGGGCCGTCATTCCTGATTTCTTTTCTCCCCTCAGTACCGAGCCACCGCGCTGCCGGCCTTCAAGTATTACGTGACTTGTGCTTGCCTCATCTTCTTCTGCATCTTTATCGTGCAGGTTCTGGTCTTACCCAAGTAAGTACATGCGGTTCACCATTGGGATGTTCACTGGGCGTGCCTTTCCCCCGGACTCAGCTATACTAAAGTTATACTATATAGAGGATAACTAGACTCAGTTACACTATATACAAGAGCATGCACATTTCCCAACAGAGCACTTATGTAACAAGGGTGGGGGAAAGGGTAGGGGGAAAGGTGGGGGGCAGGATGGGAGACAGTGTGGGGCTGGGGAGGTTAATTCAGGATCTGTGAGGCTGAGGGCCCCTGTGTCTTAGTTATAGTAATTTTGACTTTTCAAAGTGGCCCTGTAGATCCACCTTACAGGGATTTTTTTTTAAATAAATAGAATCATTTCACTTTATTTCCATATTATTCTGATACCCATGTCTAAGAAATGTAACCCAATACCTTTACCCAGAAAGAGCAGAATCACTAGATATTGTTTCTAATAAACAAACGTTATTGTGTACTGAAGACAGAGCCTGCCCTGGGCTCAGTTTGGCCAGCGTCCATTCTGATTCCATGTTCTGCTCCCTGAAGCCCATCAGCTCCGCCATCTCTGACTGTTATGAGTCACCGTCCAGCAGTCTCCCAGGAGATCCCTGGGTACAGGTGGGAGAACTGAGTGACCAGAGCTCCCACTTCACCGCCTCCTGGTAAAAATCCAATCACTCTAGGATTCTTCCATAGACTTTGCTCTTGAATCTTGTGAAAGTGTTAATCGCTCAGTGGTGTCCAACTCTTTGTGACCTCATGGAATTTAGCCCGCCAGATTCCTCTGTCCATGGGATTCTCCAGGCAAGAATGCTGGAGTGGGTAGCCATTCCCTTCTCCAGGGGATCTTACCCACCCAGGGATGGAACCCAGATCTCCTGCACTGCAGGCAGATTCTTTACCATCTGAGCTACAAGGAAATCTTAATGAGTGCAGTAATACAGTGCTTCGTAATAGGTCAACTGACCTGTTCTTTCTCATCATGAAATCTAAAGGAAAGGAAAACTCTATCTGTCTTTAATAACTGGGGATTAGAAATAAATTTAAGAAAAAATTCTTTCCTATCATCATTGCCTCTTTTGTAAAGGCTACAGTTATCATTTTCGGTCCACTTGGAGTGAGTTGACTGATTGCGTTTCACTTCAGCGGTGCAGCCAGCATTTGTGGGCAACTTGAATTGCTGCAGCAGGGTGACAGTTTGTCTCACAAACATGCTGAGCAAACTAGAAAGAAATGGTCTTCCTTTCCCTCCATACCCCATGGGATGCTTTTCCGGGCACAGAGCCAATACAAGGCAAAACATCACTTCAGTGTGTACAATCCCAAAGCTACCTGCCCCCTTTTAGAAGTGGTGAACCTGGTCATCCCCTTCCCCCGATCAATGAGCGTTGAATGAATTTGTTCAGTGAATTCTTCCTTTAGACTTACACAATCGTCAGCGGAATCTGCCAAGGTCAACCTGTCAGTTTTCCACTGGAAATAAAAGATGCTAACAAAGTAAGCTCTGCACAGACAAGGCTTATTGAGCAGCAGGACGGCAGGGCATGCAAACAGGGATGCGGCTGAAACAAGTTTATCGCCAAGGGGACAGGCCCTTATTTCTAAAGCAGAGGGATTCATTTGCTGCATCTTCCTATTGGATGAGTGTTTTTATATCTTCTACATCACAATTAAGACAACGTTTATCCCTGATTGCTGGGAGGGGAGAAAGTGACTAAGGCGTTACAAAAGACGATGCCAAAACAAAGACGAAAAGACTTCCGGGAACCAGGGAAAACATTTCGTGGAATTACCCCTAAAAAAAAGAAAAAAACAAGTTGGTGTCTTTTCTGTCTTTGCTTTTATTTATTTAAGTTTTTGTCTCTTTTCTGTTGCATTGTTTTATGAGAACCCATCAAAGTTCGTTCCCTTGAGCATCATTACAAATTACTGGGTTTCTCTTGAGCAACAAGTTGGATTGTGAGCATGAAAATTGTGAAATAGGTACGGGTTACAGTTCCCTTTTTGTGTTGGCAGTTAGAAAGCTCAGAGTGAGGTCTTTGGATACCGCTCACAGGGAAACTTTACACCTACACTTTCAATACTGGCCTCCTAGTATATTATGTCTTTTTCCTTCATTTGTCTTTCATGTTAATATCCTAATTTTTCTTTTTTTTTCTTTTTAAAAATCCTTGCTGTGAAATACTACAAAGATACAGAAAAATACAGAACATAATATAATAGAAATGCATTTGCACACAATCCGTATATCAGAAATGTTGAGCCTGCATCATATTGACTATACGTATGTTTCTGTGCTCCTGGGGACTGTATTCATTGGGTTTGCTTCCTGCAAACAGTATCTGTTGTTACTGTGTTTTTGTTTTTTTAATGTATTCATTCAGTCTGATGTCTTTTGTATATTAATGTGAGTTTATTCCATTTGTATTTGATTCTTTTATTGATGCCTGTGGACTCACTCCTACTCTCTTATTTTATGTTTTGTTTACTCTGCTTTTCTTTGGTTTCCTCCACTCCCCACATCCCCCATCTTCTTAACCACTAAAGGATTGATCAAGTTTGCTCTATTCTTATTTTTCCTTTACTGGTTGGGAAATACATATATATATATGGAGAGAGAGAGGAGCAAGAAGGGGGATCCTACGTATTTTTCTTTCTATAATTGCCATTGAAATTTTAACACTTCGTAATTTAATAAATTATAAAGTTGATCATTATGTCTCTTCCATGTAATTATTTCTTAGAATTTTAGTTCCAGATGGTAACTGTAGTCAATATTTATTTAGACTTCCCTGCCTTCTTTATCATTTTATTTGTTCATCAGTGCTTTGTAAAAATTATTTCTTCCTTCAAGTTTGTTTTCCTTCTTGTTGATGTGTAACATTTATTAGTTCTTTTATTTAATATCTGTGAGTAGTGGCAGCTCCTATTTTTGTCTCTATTAAAATGTCTTTATCTGCTTTATTTTAATTTCCTCTTGAACAATAGTGTGAGTATAAAATTCTTATTTTCCCTTAGTATTTTGATATTATTGCATTGAATTTCAGCTTCTATTGTTGCTAAGGAATGTCTTCTGTCAACCCCATTGCATTCTTTTATAGGTAATGGGTCTTTCCTCTTTGTATGCTTTTCAGGTTTGTTTTTTGGAGGATGGGGAGGGAGGCTTGGTTTTCACTATATTGTTTCTAGATATGCATGGGTTCTTAATGCCCTAAGTGACCAGATGTGATCTTTTTTTTCCACCTGAGGATTCATGTCTTTGCTTAGTTCTTACCAATCCTCAGCCTGTATTACTTCGCATATGGCTTCTCCTCCTTTGTTTGTTCTTTCCTCCTGAAACTTTTTAATTGTTTGTTGCACTGTTCATTCTGTGCTCCCGGTGCTGCAATTTTCCCTCAAAGTTCCCACCTCTTTACTTCTTTGTGATGCATTCTGGTGAATATTTCATCCACAATGAGTTTATAATCTCAGTGATCATGTTTTCATATTTAAGAAGTCTACTTTTTTTTCATTTATTTTTATTAGTTGGAGGCTAATTACTTTACAATACTGTAGTAGGTTTTGTCATACATTGACATGAATTAGCCATAGATTTACATGTGTTCCCCATCCCCATCCCCCCTCCCACCTCCCTGTCTACCCGATCCCTCTGGGTCTTCCCAGTAAGAGGTCTACTTTTTATCTGTTGTTTTTCAGTCACTAAGTTGTGTCTGACTCTTTGTGATCCCCATGGACTGCAGCACTCCAGGCTCCCCTGTTCTTCACTGTCTCCCAGAGTTTATTCAGACTCATGTCCATTGAGTCAGTGATGCTGTCCAACCATCTCATCCTCTGTCACCCCATTTTCCTCCTGCCCTTCCTGATATCTCAAATGGTAAAGAGTCTGCCTGCAATGCAGGAGACCTGGGTTTAATCCCTGGGTCAGAAAGATCCCATCCCTGCCCCATCCCTGGAGCAGGGAATGGCAACCCACTCCAGTATTCTTGCCTGGAGAATCCCATGGACAGAGGAGCCTGGCGGGCTACAGGCCATGGGACCACAAAGAGTCAGACATGACTGAGCGACATTTTATCTGAGATTTTCTTATAATTCTCTATTTTGCCTATGCATATATTTTCTCCTCTTATTTAAAACATATTGTATGAAATTACCACATGTTTCCTTCTGGTATTTATGCTTCACAAATGCAGGAATTCTGTTATTGCTGTGGTCCCTCTCATGGCCGTGTGTCTTCTTGGGTCATCTATAATTTTAGCTGTGAGTTCATCAAAGCAAGGGTTTGGGTCCAGGGTAGTCTCATGTTTTCTGAGTTGTGAAGGCATCACTGTGATAGGTTTTCATTGTATCTCTGCCAGGTACGTCTGGGGTTCACCAGTTCCAAGCCACAGTATTTTTTGGAAATCCTTAGGTCTAGGTTCCTTCACTAAATAGGTCATGTGAATTTGATTAGCCCTTTAACGTGGATCACAATTGGGGATCTCAAGTTTTCCAAGGTTACTCTTTTTCCATTTGGGACCCTACGTAGTCAGTGTCCCTGAAAATTAGTTGGATATAGTTTTTATGTTTCCCGTTTCCTGATAGGATAGCACTTTATGCTTCTGACTTGATTCAAGAGCTCAGTACTAATTTTCCATTAAGAAAATCCTGTAAGCATCACCAACCTTGCATTGACATTAAATCTCACACTTACTTCATGGCACGTGTCTGCCCCTGGTTCCTCCCAAGCCATTTAGCATCAACACCTCTCAACATCAGCTTTCAATTCCCTCTGTGTATCTAGGGTATTCTCGTCTTTGCTCTTAGTGTATCTATTTAAAAGTAATACGTCTGTTATACTTTATGAAGCATGTGTATTGAGATAATACGCTTTTCACTTTTTCTGACATGCCCTCACTTGTTTTCAAATACACTGGATTATAGTTTCATTTTATTTTGTCTGTTCTCCTTTTTGTAAACTGCCTGTTTTTTTAAAAACAGGAGAGATATGTTGAAATGAGTGAGTAAACGAATAAAGTACTGAGTGAATGAATAACTGGTAACAGGGAGATGTGATCTTGAAAGGACTGGTAAAGGGAAGTGTTTTCATGAAAGAGGGCCTTCCATCATCCCTTTTGGACCCATAATTTTTCAATCTGGCTCTTGGGATTTAAGCAGGTATAATTAAATTATTAGCTGGCTCCTCCTTTTGGAGTTGTTCTCTCATTTCTGTCTGCCTTGTAGTATAACTTTATCAGAAATGTGGTGTGCATGTGTGCTAAGCCGCTTCAGTCATGTCTGAGTCTTTGTGACCTCATGAACTGTAGCCTACCAGGCTCCTCTGTCCATAGGATTCTCCAGGCATATACTGGAGTGTGTGGCCATGCTCTCCTCCAGGGGGTCTTCCTGACCCAGAGATCAAACCTGCATCTCTCACATCTCCCGTATTGGCAAGCAGATTCTTTACTACTAGCACCACCTGGAAAGCCCATCAGAAATGTAAGCTACCTTAAAAGATCAGAAATGATTGAGCAGGAATTTTTGCCTTTTTTAGTAGTTTCATTCATATTGTCTGTAAACTAAATAGATTATGTTAAATCAGTCATAGCAGTTATTAAAATAAGAATGATTTTTTTTGTAATAATGTTCAGTGAAATATGATGTGTTTCATTAACCCAAGCAAAATCAAGAATAATGACATTTTCCTTAAGGAAAATTAATAGTGAATTACAATCTTAACATCTTAGAACTATTATTTCTACTGAGATTCTTTAATATGCATTCTGTTACTCATGTCAGTAATTAATGCTCTTTAATGATTTAATAATGATTTCAAAAGAGTCATTTTTATTTTGCTTTTATCTTCAAAAAGGAAACAAATAGGAAAGAGTTTAATTTTTCTAAAAACAAGTGATGGATAATGACTATTTTGGAGGCAGTTTTGCTTTGGGAGGCAAGCAGAGTTGTGGGCCCCCAAACCATGTTCAGTCCCTCAGTCATGTCTGACTCTGCAACCCCACAGACTGTAGCCCATGAGGCTCCTCTGTCCATGGGATTATCCAGGCAAGAATACTGGAGTGGCTTGCCATTTCCTTCTCCAAGGGGTCTTCCTGACCCAGAGATCAAACCTGCATCTCCCATGTCTCCTGCATTGCAGGTAGATTCTTTACCCATTAAGCCATCGGTCATACTAGATATCATGAAAGTGAGTTGCTTCTTGCATTATCTTAATGCAGTGGATATTAATCTTGTGGGGGGCAGGAGTGGGAAAGGAAAGGAAAAGAGAGAACAGAAAGAAGGAAAGGAAAGCAAACAGAAAATGAAGCAAGATCATTCTCACTGTGCAAGATAAATGAACCATGTAGCTTTTACTGAACTGAACAATATTTTACTCTGAATTCAAGTCCTCTGAACGTATAGACATGCCTCATAGTTGTTAGATTGAATGGAAGTTAATGGTTTAGTATGCTCACTTGCTCAATCATGTCCGACTCTTTGCCACCCCATGGACTACAGCCCACCAAGCTGCTCTGTCCATGGAATTTACCAAGCAAGAATACTGGAGTAGGTTGTCATTTCTTTCTCCAAATGGTTTCGTTCCCTCCCCATAATCTAAGACCAGAAGTTTCTTGGATTCCCTAGGGACCTTGGGTCCCTCCAGCACACACTCTGCTTTCCCTAGACTTTGGTCCTCATCTTCACTGTCTAAGATGGCAGTATCCTGTGCGGAGCATAGGATGGAGGAACAGATCCAGAAGCAGCGTGAAAAAGGCATTTAAAACTGTCATCTCTGAAGATACCTCCCAGGAGGTATGAGGATACATCATGACACTTTGGTCTATAACCCAAGACAGATCTTAGTCACCTAGGTGAACCTAGCTGCAAGGGAAGCTGGAAAATGTCACCTTTAGTAAATGTAACAGGACACCCATCTGAAAATTCTATTATCAAGAAAAAGTGCATTTTGTGAGAATCAGTGCTCACTCCAGGAGTGTGTGGCTGCCTGTATGTCACTGATATAGTAAGATTTGAGGGACAGTGACGATAAAAAGGAGGCTGAGTGTGTCTTTACTCAACATAACCGGCCATTACACTTTTACTTTGTGTCTGAGCTATACTCTGAGCATTTTTATCAAAAAGAGAAATTCTTAGGAGATACTTTATACTTTGTATCTGGGCTATATTCTGAGCATTTGTAATAAAAATAGAAATTCATGAGAAATTCATGCATGCATTCAGTCCATCATTTATGGAATCACCCAACAGTTCTGTATCAAGCTACCTTATACCAGACTTGGTTATAGAGATGCTGGGGAAGTAACAGTGACCCCCAAAATCCTTTCCCTCATACGGCTTGAAATCTATGAAGAGGCACAGCAATAACGTAATAAACAAATATTAATAATTCAGTGGTGATAAGCTTTCAGAAAAATTAAGACAGGATCCTGTAGAGTGAGGGAAGGTGGTGTTTCAGATGAGGGCTCTCAGGGAAGGCATCATGGAATGAGTGATGTGGAAGAGAAGTCTGAATGAATTGAAATGGTAAGCGTGAATATCTGGCAGGAGAACATTCTAGATGAGGGAGGTCACACATGTGTTCAGGGACCAACACAGAGGCAGGGGTTGGGAGCAGAGTGATCCAGGGAGAGTGTGGAAATGGCATCATAGGAGTAGTGAGACCAGTAGGTCGTGTTACCCCCCACAGGGCTGACTGAATGCTGGAGAACTTTGGACTGAATGCTGAGTGTAAGAGGAAGCCCTGGGAGGTTATCAGCTGAGGACAGGCAATAGTTGTGCTTGAAGTATTGTTCTTGATGCTCTGGAAGGGGGTGGGTGAAAATAGGAAGACCATATAAGGAGATAGTTTGTACCCGAGCAGCCACGGAGATGTAAAAAGTGGTCCAATTCTGGGACATGTTACAAAGAGTGATGAGGGAAGTCTTGCTATTGGATGGGAGATGAAGACTAAGAGAAACCTCAGTTCTATAGGGTCTTGTTTGTTTGTTGTTGTTGTTGGCCTGGACAACAAGGAAAAATTGGACAGCCGTTTACAGAGTGGGAGACTCCTGGGGAAGGAACAAGTCAGAGAGAAACGTAGGATGAAGGGCTCGGTTCAGAGCATCAAAGACGTGTGTGTGCGTGTTAATATTAGCATCCAGGAGATGGGGCTTCATGGAGGGAGGGAGGGTGTGTGAGAGCCCGTGGTTCATGAATGGAGTCAGGATGGACAGAGTCATAATTTGGAAAGATCAACACATAGTTAATATTTATAAACCTGGGAGGAGATGAGCTCTACTAAGGAGTGTACAAAGAGAAAACCATGGGACCTTCAGAAAATTCAAGTCTTGGCCCTTGTTGTTGGCATGGAGTGGAAACGCTTTACTCTGCCAAGTATAACTCCTTCTCCCTGTCCATCATCACAAGACCTTCAAGTGGCCAGAACATGTCAATTCCGTAAGTCCTATTATTGGGGAGAGGCTGTAATAATCTATAATGGTGATGAATATTTAAATACACTGTCTCCTTTTTCACCTTTCAATTCTTTTCTTTTTTTAGCAAATTCTTTTTTATTTTGAGATTCTATCACCTATCACTTAAAGAGAGAGGGGGAGATTTTTATTATTTCATGCTAACATACAAGTTTTTTTTTTTTCCCCTCTCTATTCTTATTGTCCTAACTAAATACCATGTAACATGTGAACAGATCATTGATAAGAGAGTCTACATCAGTCCTGGGGGGAGCAAGCTAGATATCTCCTGTCAGCAAGCATGCTTCCTCTCTCTGTCAAGACCCCCTGTAAGCAATAAACTAGCCCCCTGTAAGCAGTAAAATAAACTGAAGGAAAAAAGCGAAAGGAGAAAGGACCTTGTCTCAAATAGCCTTTTCCATATGTTGTAACAATGCACTGAATTAAAGTGCCTAAGTCAAAAATGACCACTAAAAAGTGTAATTTTTCTTGCCTCCTGATAGCAGAGAGTCGAGTTTGCTTTTCAGTGAGTATATAGATCAATTATGCCTGTAAGTTAAAAAAAAAAGAAAAAAAGAAAAGGCTTTGCAACCAGAATGTTAATTAAAATTGATTGTATTACACAAACAACTCGGTATGCTTAATGAGCCTGAACATGCTTTTGATAGAACAGGCAGGATAAATGGTTATAATTAAGGACTTTTGACCAACCATGACTTTGATCATGGTAATTCTTGTTCGCTGGGATGAGGGTTACATCCAGCCCAACAACAGTGCCAATGTGCCGTGGACTGGAGCAGTAGACAGCTCCCCCAGGGAAGCAAGCCACAGGGCTCTGGATCTCAGGTTGTGATGTCATGTTCTCAGACAAGATCATGTCAGCTGCACACAGAGACAGTTGTACTTCTTCCTGTCCAATCTAGTGCTTCTTATTTCATTTTCCTGCCTAATTTCCCGGGCTAGAAGCTCCAGTACAGTGTTCCATAGATGAAGCCTTGGCACACATATATTCTTGTTCATGATCTTGGAAGGAAAACGTCTAGTCCTTCATCATTAAGTATGATGTTATCTGTGTGTTTTTCATAGATGCCTTTTATCAGGAGAAAGAAAATCCCTTTCATCATGGTCTGTTGAGTATTTTTACAACGAAAGGGTGTTGGACTTCGTCATGTTGATCTATTGAGATAATCATTTGAGGCTTTTTTCCCCTTATTCTATTAATATAGTGTATCACATTAATTGATTTTCAGGTATTAAACCAGCCTTGCCTTTCTCAGATAAATCCTATTTGGTCATGGTATATGTAATCCTCTTCATGTGTGACTAGATTTGGTTTGCTAATATTTTGTCAAGGACTTTTGAATCTAAATTCACAAGAGATACTGGTCTCTAGTTTTTTTTTTTCTTGTGCCATCCTCATCTGGTATTGGTATAGGGTGATAGTGGCTTCATAGAAGCACTTAGTAACTGTCCCATCCCCTTTATCTTCTAGAGGAGTTTGTGGAAAAAGTAGTATAAATTCTTCTTTAAGAGTTTTTTAAAACTCAGCAATGAAGCCATCTGGGCATGAGCTTTTCTTTGTGAGTAGTTTTTATTTTTGTTTTGTTTTTAAATTGCTAATTCAATTGCTCATTTATAGATTTATTCAGATTTTTCATTTCTTATGAAGTCATGTTTGGTAGTTTGTCTCCAATCATACTTTTAAGCCTATTCATTCCTGCTTTACTGGGCACTTGTCATTAATTTCAGCAGGACACAAACAGTTTGTGGTGTCAGGGCCAGTTTTTTCCCTTAACAACCTCATATCTTCCTTTAATGGATTCTTACTGTTGAGAAAAAAGCAAACTAGATACATCCAGAAAAAAATATCACCAGATGCTCTTCACCATGTCCCGTGGATTATTGTGAGATGTGAGAGTCACATTTTAGGACACTTGTTGTTTTTTCAGGCTCTAATGTAGCTGTTTGACATGACTCCAGAATGCCCAGGATCTCTATCAAACATGTTATGGTGGAATAATTATTCCTAAAAACAGACACATTTTAGAAAACAGGAATCCATGGAACTTAACTCTAGTACAAGAATCTTTTATTTAAATTATGATTCATAAAATTAATTATGTGATTTTAAAGTAGATCAACCCATGATAATTTTTGTTAAATCTGTTATGATTTTTGTAATTAAAGGCCAATGTAATCAGTCATCCATTCATAAGGAAATTGATATATGGCATATCCTATGGAATATGTAGGTATTTTATGCATAGTTCTAATAAAAACTGAATGGTTTGCTCTTTCTTCAAAGGAAGAGGGAAGACAGTTGGAGAAGCAACTGATTGTAACCATTCTTAGGTTTCAATCTGATCACTAATGCTATCATACTACCTAGAAAAAAAAACTTTAGTTATTGGATTAGAGTTCTATAGAGAAAACATAAATGGCCTCAGGAATTTCGTCAAGGGAATTTAATACAATGAAGTGTTTACAGATGAGGGCAAAGCTGAGAAGTCAAACAGGGGATGGCAAAGAAGCCAAGAGGTGAGCAAAGCAGCAAACTGTACCAGCCTAGGTGGGAGGGACACAGGATGGATGCAGTCTCACCAGAAACGTAGGATCCGAGCACCATAGCCACCAGGATGCTTCCCTGACAGGGGTGTAGACCACGTAGACAGCAGTAGATGCATCCCACTCAGAGAATGACTGTTAAATAGAGAAGAAGCAGAAATACCCAGGCTTCCTTCTGCTCCCCTCCCAGTCTTTCCCCACCACTTCCCACTGGCCAAACCTTGTTAGAACCAGTTGGCAAAGAATCTGGAAAACGGAGTTTGTAGGAGATGGGATGGAAAAGTGTTTGAAAACAAACAGGAAATTATCAGCACATTTAGTGACAAATATTCACAAATTTGTTGAAATACATCTGTAAACAGCAAGAAGGATAAATATAAATAACACCACATGTGGTATATCATACTCAAACGGCTGAAACCAAAGAAAAAAGAAAGAAAGGAAAAAAAAAAAAACTTAAATGCAGTCCAAGGTAAAAAAGACATTGTGAATGTGAGGGATCAGTAATGGAAATGTTGACTGACTTCTCATCAGAACCACTGATATAAACATATTCAATCTGGGACTAACTATTCAATAAAAATATTCCTTTTTTAAAAATGAGATGAAAGCCATTTTGCAAGTGAAAGAAAGCTGGAGGAATTCATCACCAGCAAACCTATATGGGGGCTCGGGATGGGGAATACATGTAAATCCATGGTTGATTCATGTCAATGTATGACAAAAACCACTAAAATATTGTAAAGTAATTAGCCTCCAACTGATAAAAATAAATGGAAAAAAAATGCTAATGGAAGTTCTTCAAGCTGAACTGAAATGATACCAGAGGCAAATTTGAATCTACAGGAAGGAATGAAGAGAAGAACGTGCTCTTAATATGTGAGCATATAAGACCATATGTTTATATGGTATTAATTTTTCTAAGATAACTGATCATTTAATGCAAAAAATAATAGCTACACTAAGTATTCTGATGCAGAGAAGAGTGGGATTACATTGTTGTCAGTTCAGTTCAGTTCAATTGCTCAGTCATGTCTGACTCTTTGTGACCCCATGGACTGTAGCACCCCAGGCTTCCCTGTCCATCATCAACTCCTGGAGCTTGCTCAAACTTAAGTCCGTCGAGTCGGTGATGCCATCCAACCATCTCATCCTGTCATCCCCTTCTCCTCCTGCCTTCAGTCTTGTGCAGCATCAGGGTCTTATCCAGTGAGTTAGTTCTTCACATCAGGTGGCCAAAGTATTGGAGCTTCAGCTTCAGTTTCAGTCCTTCCAATCAATATCCAGGATTGATTTTCTTTAGGATTGACTGGTATGATCTCCTTGCAGTCCAAGGGACTCTCAAGAGTCTTCTCGAACACCATAGTTCAAAAGCATCAATTCTTCGGTGCTCAGCTTTCTTTTTATATTGTTGTCAGGACCTTATATATTTTTGAAGGGATACAATATTAATGTTAAATAGCTTCTGATACATTAATCATGTATATTTTATATCTTGAGCCATCACTAAAAAATACACAAACAGGTATAGCTAACAAATCAATAGAAAGAAATTAAAATCCTGTGAAAATATTAATGAAAAACAGCAATAAGGGAGAAACAGAACCAAAAAGACATGAGACAGACAGAAAACAAATAGTAAAATGGGATGCTTATAATGAAGAATTGCATCTAATGTCATGGACCACACTATTCGAACAGAGCAGAAGGACAACAGACAAAAGATGGTCATATGATAGATTTATTATAAAGAACATTACAGCATACTAACACATATATATGGAATTTAGAAATATGGTAATGATAACCCTATATGCAAAACAGAAAAAGAGACACAGAAGTACAGAACAGACTTTTGAACTCTGTGGGAGAAGGTGAGGGTGGGATGTTTCAAAAGAACAGCATGTATATTATCTATGGTGAAACAGATCACCAGCCCCGGTGGGATGCATGAGACAGGTGCTTGGGCCTGGTGCACTGGGAAGACCCAGAGGAGTCGGGTGGAGAGGGAGGTGGGAGGGGGGATCGGGATGGGGAATAAGTGTAACTCCATGGCTGATTCATGACAATGTATGACAAAACCCACTGAAATGTTGTGAAGTAATTAGCCTCCAACTAATAAAAAAAATAAATAAATAAATAAATAAAAAATAAATGTACAAGGACTAAACACTCCAAATAAAAGCATGATGAAGCCATATCCTGCCTACAAGAGATGCTCTTTAAGCAGAGAAGGAAGTTAGGTTGGAATTAAAAAGGTGGAAAATAGAGATCATGTAAACAGTAAGTATAAGAAAGTTACCATCCATATGTTGATATCAGACAAAGTAGACATGGAGGCAAGAAGTATGAACAAAGATAAAGAGCAGCTTTGAAAATTAACAAAAGCTTAAATTTATCAGAGAACATAAAATCATTAAATGATATATACTTAAAACACAGCTATAAAATACTTGAAAAAAACCTGAAGAACACAAAGAGAGAATTAGACAAACCAATAACTAGAATTTGTTGTTTAATATTCCTTTTATATCACTTGCTAGACATAAGAGTTTTGAAAACCTGGGTAAGATTAGCTTCCTATGAATTAGCATTCATAGACACTAACTCCAACAGCAAAATACATGTTATTTTAAACTACATATGGAACATTGACCAAGACATGACATAAAATCATCTCAACAAATTTGAAATGATTGAAATGTGAAAACTAAGAAAACTTATAGACATATCTAACCACACCAACATCAACTTAAAATTGAAAACATAGAATATCTAAAACTAATCCCAAAAGACTGTTCTATACATCTGTGTCTATTTTGCTATCTCACATATAGGGTCATTGTTAACATCTTTCTAAATTCCATATACATGCATTCAGTTCAGTTCAGTCGCTCAGTCGTGTCCGACTCTTTGCGACCCCATGAATCGCAGCACGCCAGACCTCCCTGTCCATCACTCCCTGAGTCCACTCCCAGAGTCCACTCCAACTCATGCCCCTCGAGTCGGTAATGCCACCCAGCCATCTCATCCTCTGTCGTCCCCTTCTCCTCCTGCCCCCAGTCCCTCCCAGCATCAGAGTCTCTTCCAATGAGTCAACTCTTCGCATGAGGTGGCCAAAGTATTGGAGTTTCAGCTTCAGCATCAGTCCTTCCAATGCAGACCCAGGACTAATCTCCTTCAGGAGGGACTGGTTGGCTCTCCTTGCAGTAGTATACTATATTAGTGTTTTTCATTCTGACTTCACTCTGTATAAGGGGCTCCAGTTCCATCCACCTCACTAGAGCTGATTCAAATATATTCTTTTTAATGGCTGAGTAATATTCCATTGTGTATATGAACCACAACTTCCTTATCCATTTGTCTGCTGATGGGCATCTAGGTTGCTTCCATGCCCTGGCTATTTTAAACAGTGCTGCGATGAACATTGGGGTACACATGTCTCTTTCAATTCTGGTTTCCTCAGTGTGTATGCCCAGTAGTGGGATTGCTGGGTCATATGGCAGTTCTATTTCCAGTTTTCTAAGGAATCTCCACACTGTTCTCCATAGCGGCTGTACTAGTTTGCATTCCCACCAACAGTGTAAGAGGGTTCCCTTTTCTCCATACCCTCTCCAGCATTTATTGTTCGTAGACTTTTGGATAGCAGCCATTCTGACCAGTGTGAGATGGTACCTCACTATGGTTTTGATTTGCATTTCTCTGATAATGAGTGATGTTGAGCATCTTTTCATGTGTTTATTAGCCATCTGTATGTCTTCTTTGGAGAAGTGTCTGTTTAGTTCTTTGGCCCATTTTTTGATTGGGTCATTTATTTTTCTGGAATTGAGCTGCAGGAGTTGCTTGTATATTTTTGAGATTAATTCTTTGTCAGTTGCTTCATTTGCTATTATTTTCTCCCATTATGAAGGCTGTCTTTTCACCTTGCTTATAGTTTCCTTTGTTGTGCAAAAGCTTTTAAGTTTCATTAGGTCCCATTTGTTTATTTTTGCTTTTATTTCCATTACTCTGGGAGGTGGGTCACAGAGGATCCTGCTGTGATTTATGTCAGAGAGTGTTTTGCCTATGCTTTCCTCTAGGATTTTTATAGTCCCTTACATTTAGATCTTTAATCCATTCTGAGTTTATTTTTTGTGAATAGTGTTAGAAAGTGTTCTAGTGGTTTTACAAGTGGTTGACCAGTCTTCCCAGCACCACTTGTTAAAGAGATTGTCTTTTTTCCATTGTATATTCTTGCCTCCTTTGTCAAAGATAAGTTATTCATAGGTGCGTGGATTTGTCTCTGGGCTTTCTATTTTATTCCACTGATCTATATTTCTGTCTTTGTGCCAATACCATACTGTCTTAATGACTGTAGCTTTGTAGTATAGCCTGAAGTCAGGCAGGTTGATTCCTCCAGTTCCATTCTTCTTTCTCAAGATTGCTTTGGCTATTCGAGGTTTTTTGTAATTCCATACAAACTGTGAAATTATTTGTTCTAGTTCTGTGAAAAATACCATTGGTAGCTTGATAGGGATTGCATTGAATCTATAGATTGCTTTAGGTAGTATACTCATTTTCACTATATTTATTCTTCCAATCCATGAATTTGGTATATTCCTCCATCTATTTGTGTCATCTTTGATTTCTTTCATCAGTGTTTTATAGTTTTATATATATATATATATATGTCTTTTGTTTCTTTAGGTAGATTTATTCCTAAGTATTTTATTCTTTTCATTGCAGTGGTGAATGGTGACTGTTTCCTTAATTCCTCTTTCTCTTTTCTCATTGTTAGTGTATAGGAATGCAAGGGATTTCTGTGGACTCTGTGGGAGAAGGCAAGGGTGGGATGATTTGAGAGAATAGTATTGAAACATGTATATTATCATATGTGAAACAGATCGTCAGTCCTGGTTCGATGCATGAGACAAGGTGCTCAGGGCTGGGGCACTGGGATGACCCTGAGGGATGGGATGGGGAGGGAGGTGGGAGGGGGTTCAGGATGGGGAACACATGTACACCCATGGCTGATTCATGTCAATGTATGGCAGAAACCACTACAATATTGCAAAGTAATTAGCCTCCAATTAAAATAAATAAATTTTTTAAAAAGTAAGCCACCAAATAATGTGTAATTAGAGCCCATTTTGAAAAATAGGAAAAAAGACTAGAAGTAAATGCAATAAAAAATTAACTTCTCTCTAAAAAAAATGAAAAAATAAAAGTTTGACTCCTAAAAAAAATAAAATAAAACTAATCCCAATTACTTCAGTGTTAAACTATATACTTCTGAATAACCTAGTCAAATAAAAAAATCACAAGACAATGTGTATATATGGCTGAGTCCCTTCACTGTTCACTGGAAACTATCACAGCATTGTTAATTGGCTGTACCTCAATACAAAAATACAAAATGTACAGAGGTGAGAGTTGGACCATAAAGAAGGCTGAGCACTGAAGAATTGATGCTTTCAAATTGTGGTGCTGGAGAAGACTCTTGAGAAGTCCTTGGACTGCAAGATCAAGCCAGTTAATTCTAAAGGAAATCAACCCTGAATATTGATTAGAAGGACTGATGCTGAAGCTGAAGCTCCAATACTTTGGCCACCTGATGTGAAGAGCTGACTCATTGGAAAAGACTGTGATGCTGGGAAAGATTAAAGGCAAAAGAAGAAGGGAGCAGCAGAGGATGAGATGGCTAGATAGCATCACAGACTCAATGGACATGAATTTGAGCAAACTCCAGGAGATACTGACAGACAGAGAAGCCTGGCATGCTGCAGTCCACAGGGTCCCAAAGAGTCAGACATGACTTAACGACTGAACAACAACACTAAATAAAATGTTTTTTTTTTAAAGTCAGTTTTTCAAAAGAATGGATAAAGAAGATGTGTATGTATAACGGGCTGTCATCGTTGCTTAGGCACTCACGTCCAACTGTTTTGCGATCCCATGAACTGCCCACCAGGCTCCTCTGTCCATGGGAGTTCCTAGGCAAGAACACTGGAGTGGGTTGCTCTTCGTTTCTCCAAAAGATATTCCCAACCCAAGGATCAGACCCACATCCCCTGCCTTGCAGGTGAATTCTTTACTGCCAAGCCACTGAGGAAGCCCATATAATGAAATGTTACTCAGCCATAGAAAAAATAAAGTTTACAGCAACCTGAATGCAACTAGAGATTATCATGCTCAGTGAAGTAAGTCAGAAAAAGAAAGACAAATACCCAAAACGTGGCACAAGTGAACCCATCTACAAGACAGAAACTGACTCACTGACCTAGAGAACAGACTTGTGGTTGCCAGATGAGATGCAATAGGGAGAGGTTTGGACTGGGGGTTTGCGTGCATGCTAAGTCGCTTCAGTTGTGTTTGACTCTTTGGGACCCTATGAACTGTAGCCCACCAGGCCCTTCTCTCCATGGGATTGGAGTTGGTAGATGCAAGCTAGTACATTAAAATGGATTAATAATAAGGTCCTGCTGTGTATCACAGGAAACTGTACTCACTATCCTGTGATACACCATAATGAAAAAGACCGGTGACAGTAGTGATAAAGAACCCACCTGCCAATGCAGGAGGTGCAGGCAACGTGGGTTCCATCCGTGGGCGGGGAGATCCCCTGGAGAAGGGAATGACTACCCACTCCAGCACTCTCGCCTGGAGAATCCCCTGAACAGAGGAGCCTGGCGGGCCATGGTCCACAGGGTCACAAAAAGTCGGACATGACTGGAGCAACTGAGCACTCATATATGGCACAAGGAACCGTATTCAATGCCCTGTGGTAAACCATGATGTAAAAGAACATAAAAGTGTATGTATGTGTACAGCTTAGTCACTTTACAGCAGGGATTGGCACAACTTTCTAAATCAACTGTATTTCAATTAAAAAATTGAAATAAAATAAATCCAAAAAGTCACAAGACAAATTAGCAAATGTTTTGTGTATTAAAATAAACCGTGTGGAACATCACTTAACAGTAATTTAGAGAGGAATTTGTAGCTTTAAAATGCTTATATTTGAAAGAAGAAAGAGGTGAAACCAGTTGTTTACCTTTCAACCTCAGGAAGCCAGAAAAAGATAAGCAAGTCCAATAAGTAGGAGGGAACATACACTAAGAAAAAAGTAATCAATAAAATGGAAAACAAACAACAGAAAAATAATAAAGACAAACATTGGTTCTTTAAAAAAACAATTAAATGCCTAACCATTAGCAAGACTGATCAAGAAAGAAAAAAAGAGCGATAATCACAAAACACCCAAACTAATGATATAAGAAATAAAATGGTATTTACTACAGATTCTACAGATTTTAACAGGATAAATAAGAAAAGTTATGAATTACTCAAGGCCAAAAAATTTACAACTTAGATAAAGTGGGAAAATTCATTGACTGTACAACTTAGCAAAATTATCACATATTTAAAATTTAAGTGGGTATTTATCTGATGTTGTTGTTCAGTCACTAAGTCATGTCTGATTCTTTGCGACCGCATGGACTACAGCACGCCAGGCTTCCCTGTCCTTGTATTAAATTTGTTTTTTACTCAAGTGATTTCTGTCTGAACTTTACCAAACATTTTAGGAAAATAAGATGGAGAGAACTGGTCAAATATTAATAAATTTCATAATTGTGAATGGATGAAAATGTCCTGTTCTTGGAAAGAGAGTCAGAGATTGAGGCTATAAACCAAATGCCACTTCTGTATCACCTTTAAAAATCTAGCTAAAATTAAAAAAGAAAAGGTTGGAAATAAACCATAGAAAATAGCTATTTTAGGAAACAGCTTACAGAAAGAGGAAAGCTGTAGTAGTATAAATTTCTGACAATCTAGAATCCAAGTGAAAGACATTTAGCATGAAAACAAAGAAGCTTATATTACAGTACAGTCACCAAGAAAAGTTAACAATCATGAATCTTTATGCACTCCAGCATCTCTTTGAAATAAATAGACACTATTAAAATGTTCAGATGTATTGACAAACCCACAAACTTAGTTGGAAATGTTAATATATTCTAAAATTGACAGATCAAATTGAGCCAATAAATCAGCCCACTGGGGATCTGACTAACTCCTCAGGCTCTGGCAATAGATTTACTGAAAGAACTTGCTTTGTTTCCCACAAAAAGGAAATGTAAATATGTATCATAAGACATAATAGAAATAGAATGTATTTATCACATCCCAGAAGAAAAAGAAATTGTCAAAGTAAAAATAATAGAAACCACAATCTCTGATAAAACCTAATGACTTTAGAAATAACAAGGACAGACCAAAAATAATTTCTCTGTAGAGTTACTCTTATATTAAAAGGAAATGGAAATTGAAATTATAGGCTTTTTAGAAAAGAATAGCAATGAGTAGCTATAAATCAAAAGCTGTGGGATTTGGCTAAAGCAGTAATTATAGGAATATTTATGTCCTTAAATGCATTTATTAGAAAATAGAAAAGATTAGCAGCAAGTGACAATCAAGAAAAAGAACAATGAAAGTTTAAATAAAGAAGGAGGAAAGGGTTATTTTAAGTTAAATCAGAAACCAATAATAAAGAAAATGATCAGAAAGCATGGACCTTAATAATAAGCCAAAAGTTTATTCTTTGAGAAGTTCAACAAACATGCAAAGCTTCAAAAGTCTGATCTAGAGAGAATCAGAAAAATAACATGAAGGACAAGAAGAAATTGCTTCAACTATAACAACTTCAAAAAATTGTAAGAGAATATTAAGGAGAATGTCTCACATTCAAAATGTAAATGAAAAGGATAATTTCCAGGAAAGTCAAACCAGTAAACCCGATTGAAACATGACATGTTTACTCCAAGAAGCACAACCTGGGTCAGGTATACAATTGTGTGGACTTTAATCCCAACCCACACCACTTGGGAGGGTTGTTAACTTCTGGTTGGTTTCTCAGTTTCTCTGGGTGTCAGTTTCTCTTGAGTGAAATGAGGTAATAACAATAATCCTGCTGTCCAGGGTTACATATACGTATAAAGCCTTTAGAACAGTGCTGGACACACAGTATTCTATCATTATATTGTCATTTCATTCCACCATCAGCTTCACCCTCCTCTCACCAGATAGTTTCGAGCTGAGACTGACCAAACCTTCTATTAGAGATCATTCATATTTGAACAGTTGCAGACCTAAGAAAAAAGTATTATTTTTCTGATGGCAGCCTTATGCAGGTGGCATCACCTTGACACCAACAAGGAACCAAGAGAGCACAGAGTCACAGAAAACCCATCAGAGCTCTCTTAGATGCATGAAAAGAATGGCCAATGGAAGTTGAGCAGATGAGTTCTGGTGTCTCTTTGGTCGCAGAAATAACAAGAGCCCTCCTACGCTCCCCTCCGTCCATGGTGGTAACAGGAGGCCTGAGAGTCTGTGATGGAGAGATGCTGAAACTGTGGATTCTGAGCAGTAATAAGGAGCAATGTCTGAGAAGAAGGATGTTTGGGATGGGGGAGGTGAAGAGGCTTATAGAGCTTATCTTTCTGAGACTGTGAGTCACTCAAAACAGGGGTCTTATTCATGTCTGCTCCATTCCAGCCCAGCGTGGACCTGGCCATGAGACAAGTCAACAACCCAGGTATATTTGGTGTATCTGCACCCTCCTAGCAGACACTTATCATTATTCATAAAATGTGAACAAATGTCATTATCAGGCTAGGTATTTGAAAGCATTGTACATCACGTCTAGGATATAACTCAGCACTCCAATAAATACATCCTTGGGTCAGCTTTGAGTGCACACTGGTTTGAAGTCAAGGTTTTATAGAGCTTGCTTGATGTGTGCTCATCTCTCAAAATAGAAGAACTATCTGAGTGCCAACTGAGTGGACCTTTCCTATCCTGATGGCACGAAGGGGTTCCTTAGTTCACTGATGACTCGCTTCTTTCCCCACCCCCCACGCTGGGGGCTCACAGCTGTGCACTCGCCGGGCATTTCAGCTTGTAGATTGCCCATATCTGAGCCTTCCTGTTGATGCATCAACATTCAGGGTGTCCCTGCACTGCTCAGAGCCAGTTCTTCTGCCTCTTCAGCTTCTCTAGCCAACCTCATTGGCTCAAGCCTCCACTGCCATCTCAGGCACCACCTGACCTCTCCTCGGATGTTGCATTTAAATTTTATCTTGGATTATTCATTGGGGCTCATCCTTTTTAATGCTCCCAAACCCTCTTCCTTTGGATTACATGATGTTTTAAGAGACCTTGATTTTTCATTATATTAAGGACCTCTCAGAAATGCATACAATTCCTGTGAATAGTTGTATCCTTTGGATGAAAGGACATTGTAAGACACCTTAAATTTCTGAATTGTTTAAAGGAACTCTGAGAAATGCATACAGTTCTTGTGACCACTTTTATCTACTTGTAACCGGAGGGTGACAGAACCTGTAACTTAGTGGGCACTTTTCTCACGTGATCACAGGAAGCTTGTGTGTTCGTTGGCTCATGCAAAAATGCATGGCCATGGGGTAAGAATGGGGAATGAGGTTTCCGAGCACATCCATGAGGCTGCCCTGGAGGCAAAACCACAGGGACATCAAGACAGGGAAGGGGGAACCGTGACGGCCATAGTCAGGTGCGGGCATGAAGGTGCTGGTTGCAGAGGCAAGTCGTGTAAAGACGATTTTTCTCTTACGAAGAAATGATGCTGGTAGGACAGCTTCAATGTCATATCACAGAAAGTTGTTCAGACACAACCGTAGATGCATTTTCCTATGGACATATCTCTGGTTTGTTTTTAGCTCCATTTTCATTTCTCAAAGATATTAGTGAGGAGTGAAGTCCTAGTTTTAAAAATCCTCATTCAAGCCACAAATATTCATGATGGCTTTCTAGGAAAATCGAAGCTGGCCCCACACTAACATGTTCCTTTTTGTTTTCTGGTAGAACGTCCATTCTCGGGATTTCCTTTGGAGCTGCGTTTCTCTCGCTTGCCTTTATCCTTTTCGTCTGCTTTGCTGGACAGCTTTTGGTAGGTACTTCACATATGGAACTTCTTTGAAAAGTGTGCTCATTGAATGAAAACTGATTGCTCGATCAAAATAGGGAGCTTGTTGATTTACTGTTTCACGAATACACAGCCCAGTGGTGAAGCCAGTATCCTTCATATCAACAGCCCAGACTATAAACTGAGGAAGCCCATAACAACCAAGACATTAACTCAAAGGTCACCTGAAATAGTGGATAACATGCTATAAAATCACATTTATGTTTATTTGTTTCTGTCAACATTTTGTATTATCCCTCTTAAGTTTTCATAGTATTTGTAGCAGCAAATACTAGTGTAATAGGAGGCTTTTAATGACTGGGAGAATTAAAATGTAAACCAAGTGTGTCTTTGATAATGACTTCCACAAGGTGTAAAATTTTGGAAAATATGAAAATAACAAATGTAAAAATATCGCTTATTAGTGTTTTAACTTAAAACCAAACATGTCAGCACTTTTGGTTGCAATGCTACTTTAGGATATGAGAGGTGAACCTCACTGGACTCTTGAGTGTAATGCAGTTGTTGCTGGGTATCTCTGCATCCATGAGAGCATCCTAGGAAAACCAACAATGAGATAGACGTCCCAAAAGGTAGCCAAGGTTTCATTTTGTTCACTGGAAATTAGTTGAAACAGGACTGAACTGGAGTCCAACATTGGGTGCATTCTGGTCTGATACATGGCATCATTTGGCCAAAAAAAAAAGAACTAAGATTCCAAAGCATGTCTCTACCTCTGGACAGTGGATGCTGCATCCTTCTGCCTTGGACCTTTGCAGACTTTGGTGGGTTCTGTTTGCTATATCATAGTTTGAATGTCTCCAGCTGGCCTGGAAACTCTTCCAAAAGTGGTTTCAGACTGTGGTTTTTTATTTTCTCAGATGCACACATGGCATCTCAAGCCACTTAAAAGTCCCCTGAAGACCTCACAGGTTATAGAGAAGATGGAGTAACTGTTGACCATGGGGATCCTTGTCAAGTTCTGAGATACGAGGAATCCTTAACATACGAGGAAGCCTGACTTTCTATGTTCAGATTTCCCTTGGGTGGAAACGCACACACACTTCACCCTATCTCTTCCTGACTCCCCAAAGATACCTGCAGCCTGTTTCTCCAGTTTTCAGAAGAGGGATGATCATTTGTGGTTCCGTTGGAAATCTAAACCCTGCTGTCATTAAAGCTCTGTATATCCTTCTATCTAAGTAGACATACTTCTTGTTTTCTTGGAATGCAGTTTTGAGGGTGGCAGAAGTATAGTGCCTATTTAGGGTTCAGACTGACTTTTCTTTCCACTGAAAGTGTTAGTCACTCAGTAGTGTCTGACTCTTTGCAACCCCATGGACTGTAGCCTGCCAGTCTCCTCTCTCCATGGAATTCTTCAGGCAAGAATCCTGGAGTTGGTTGCCATTGCCTTCTCCAGGGAATCTTCCCCACCCAGGCATACATCCAGGTCTCCCACATTGCAGGCAGATTCGTTACCATCTGGTCCACTAAGTTGCTGTAAAAAAGAAACAAAGAGCCAGAGGAGGAAGGGAGAATCCCTGGGGCAACTTTCCTGCCTTGGTGAGAAAGTTTCAGTAACATCTCCCCTCTAAGCCCCACTATAATCTGACGACACTGTTGAACTTTCAGGGCTTTGGGTCCCTCCTCTAAGAGCCTCAGTTCAGTTTAGTTCAGTCGCTCAGTAGTGTCCGACTCTTTGCGACCCCATGAATCGCAGCACGCCAGGCCTCCCTGTCCATCACCAACTCCCGGAGTTTACTCAAACTCATGCCCATCGAGTCAGTGATGCCATCCAGCCATCTCATCCTCTGTCATCCGCTTCTCCTCCTGCCCCCAATCCCTCCCAGCATCAGGGTCTTTTCCAATGAGTCAACTCTTCCCATGAGGTGGCCAAAGTATTGGAGTTTCAGCTTCAACATCAGTCCTTCCAATGAACACCCAGGACTGATCTCTTTTAGGATGGACTGGTTGGATCTCCTTGTAGTCCAAGGGACTCTCAAGAGTCTTCTCCAACACCATAGTTCAAAAGCATCAATTCTTTGGCGCTTAGCTTTCTTTAGAGTACAACTCTCACTTCCACACATGACCACTGGAAAAACCATAGCTTTGACTAGACGGACCTTTGTTGGCAAAGTAATGTCTCTGCTTTTTAATATGTTGTCTAGGTTGGTCATAACTTTCCTTCCAAGGAGTAAGCTTCTTTTAATTTCATAGCTGCAGTCACCATCTGCAGTGATTTTGGAGCCCAAAAAAATAAAGTCTGCCACTGTTTCCCCATCTATTGCCCATGAAGTGATGGCCTCAGGGTGATAAAAATCCAACATTCCTGGTTTCTGGTTCCTCCTAGAAACCAGAGCCCTCGCTGGGGGGTCCCAAGATTCTAACGCCCACACACCAGATGCTACAAAGTTCTTTTTAACTCTGCCTTGTCCCAAAGAGAAAAGTTCAAGGCTGCAAACAAGCCTATGTTTATCTCCTCCCGGGAGGGAGGGGGTCGGGGTTGGGGGTTGGGGGTAGGGGGGAGCCTGTGCTTTGCCAAAGTGTTCAGGAAGCCCAAGCTTAAAGACATCTGGTCTCTCTCAACTTGAATCGATAGGATCCATGCACAAGTCTCCCCCTACTGGCCACTTGTGATCCTTAGTCCACATGTAATCCTGGTAAAATTAAAGAAGGAATTCTTCTGGTTCCCCTGGGAGGTTCTTTTCACTCTGTAAAATAGTCTGTAAGGATTTTTTTTTAGCATACAACATCAAACATGGTATTGCACAAAGGCTTTAAATGTGCTTTCTATTCAAGCCTCCAAATTCAGTCAAAAACTCTTCATATCACCGTTGAGATTCTTGTTGTCTTTTCCAAGCCAGAATTTCCTCACATGAAGTTTGGAGAACAACCGCCTTCAAAGTTTCTCAGGACGATTGGAGATATTAAATGTTAAGTACCTAACAGGATACTGACAGATTTTCAATATACAGCAACTACGATTATTTTCCATCACTGCATATTTTAGAGTGCCTATTCATGGGGTCGCAAAGAGTCCGACACAACTGAGCAACTGAACTGAACTGATTCTTAGAGCACTTTAGACAAACCTGTATTTTAGGCAACAGAAACCAGCATTAACTTTTTAAAATTAATATGAATGTTTAGAACACTCTAAACAGTGTTTAGAACAAAGATCAAAATGATAACTGCTTGCTTCTGTCTCTTTTAAAAAAAAATTACCATTCTTAACACATGACATTTAATGTAATACTTAGTGTCACTCTACAAAGAATAAATTTTAAATTGAAGAAGGAAAAAGCCTATATATATCACAAATATTCCACAGTGGTCATGGAGAAGTATGAGATTTTATTGTGATTTGTGCTTTTTTATGGATTAAATGCTGGGTTTATGAAAGACTGCTGAATATCCCAGGCTCATGTTCTACCAACTTATGTTAACCTTCTGAAAATTTA
This sequence comes from Cervus canadensis, assembly GCF_019320065.1. Classification (NCBI taxonomy): domain Eukaryota; kingdom Metazoa; phylum Chordata; class Mammalia; order Artiodactyla; family Cervidae; genus Cervus; species Cervus canadensis. The sequence continues at coordinate 62,327,631 of NC_057401.1, forward strand.
ATGCCAAAGGCAGTATCAGTACTAATATTGGTATTAAATTCTCTATGAAAAATGAAATCAAAATACTTCTCTAAAGGAGGTGGAAAAAAGGTAAGCCTGGCAGATATTTTTTTTTCTCCAAGAATTTTACCTTTATTATCATCTTTTGCACAAAAAGTGCAGCAGAAGTAAGTAAAATTGATAGGTCATTGGTCACCTGGGTTTGATAAAAAGGCAGAGACACATCAAAATGGGTAAAAAAAATGAGTGATAAATGAAATGAAATGCAGTTTTTTTCCTGTTGATTAAAAAAAAAAGTGGTATTTGTTCAGTGACCCGTTCAGAGAAAAATGTCAGGGAATCTGTTATTATCCTGATTGTTGAGAGAAGCCCCGCCTTTCCATCCACTCTGGACTGCCAGTCCACCCCATCCCCAGGCTCTTCCAGAAGCAGTCACCCCCCACACATTGCCCGCTTCTCAGTTCTTGCCCGTGGGGGTAGGCTCTGCACCTGCTTGCCTTCCTAGAAGCTTTCTCGGGACCCTCACCAGCCCCTGTGGTGGGCCCTTCTTGAAGCACCAGGGGACACAGGGTCTGTGCCGTGTCGTTTAGCACTCATTATGTGGCATCCCTTTGACCCCCTTTTTAAAAATTTTCTGCTGAGTGTGACTGCGGTTTCTGCTTGTATAAACAGGATCCTTAAGACCAGGGTTGTTTCCTTCGCTTGCTTTCTGTCTCCCAGTGAATCCAGCAGAATGCTGAGCGTGTAGATGTGTTTATAGTAAGTGCATGCTAAGTAAACATTTGGGCTTCCCAGGTGGCGCTAGTAATAAATCGCCCACCTGCCAATGCAGGAGACATAGGAGACTCAGGTTCGATCCCTGAGTCAGAAAGATCCCCTGGAGGAGGGCACAGCAACCCACTCCAGTATTCTTCCCTGGAGAATCCCGTGGACAGAGGAGTGGTCCATAGGGTCGCAAAGCATCAGATATGACTGAAGCGATTCAGCGCGCACGCGCACAAGTAAGCATTATTGGATGTCCATCTTTTCCATGAGGTTCTTTTTCCCTTCCTCCACTCTTGGGCTCCACATAGCACCTCCTCTGTCTCACCACCCTGCGCCCGTGTTCATCCTCAGGCAGTTATGTTCCCTGCGAGCCCTTATCATTCTCCTTCCTCCAGATGCCCTGGGTGGGGATGGATTCCCTGTGTAAATGAATGTATGAATGAGTGAATGGTGGTCCACAGCCCTCATCCTGCTGCAATGAAATTCCTTCTCACATGTGCCATGATTCCTTGACTCTGAAGTGCCTCGGGCTGGCTCTTCCATTGGAAACAATTTTGTGACCTAAAGGAAAACTAGCCTTTTCCACCTAGTGCCTGCTTGTCAGGCTTCCTGTTTGTATTCTGATTTCTGTTCTTTCAGACGAAAAAACAAATCATCAATGAGTTCATCTCAGCCCTGTTTTGTTCATTGACTATTTCAGACACTTGAGACGCAAAGTAAGTATTTAATATCGTTTAGCTTGAAGGAATGGAGAAGGAAATGGCAACCCATTCCAGTGTTTTTGCCCGGAGAATCCCAGGGGCGGGGGAGCCTGGTGGGCTGCCGTCTATGGGGTGGCACAGAGTCGGACATGACTGAAGTGACTTAGCAGCAGCAGTAGCAGCAGCAGCTTGAAGGAATGTCGGGTTGCAAATGTGACCACCTGGCACCACTGCTCGGAGAAGCCCCACCCCATCCTCACCCAGACTTGACCTCCCCCAAGCTCGCAGTTCTGAATCCAGCTGGCAGTCGCTGCATCCCTGCTCCCAGTTCTGCCAGGCTCCTGACCCGCCAGCATCCTGGGCCAGCATCCTGTGTGCTTACTTGTCAGGCCTCCTTCACCGCCGCTGCATCAGTTCTCCTGTGAGGTCCTTGGTTTTCTGCAGCAGATGCTGGTGAGCATTTCAGAGTCATAAACTCGAGAGCTGAAAGGAGACTGAGAGATAACCTTGTCCAGGTCCGCACTTGGGGGATGAGGGACCCAGGACTCGAGATGCTGTTCATTTCCATGAGTTTCCATTTCTATGTATTTAAAAGAAAAGTTTCCCTTCATGAAAAATAATGCAGGAGTCATAAGTAGATCCCTTGAGGATGCAGATGGAGACTTTGGATCACGGTTAGGAACGTGAGAACCGTAAGATCTGCAAAAGTTCCCTGTCTTTGGATAAGAACCTTCAGAACCAATGTAGATTGCTTAAGACAGGGGAGATTCATGAATAGTTCTATATCTGACCTCACTGCAGTTTACAAATGATAAATATCGTATTATATTAAAAGTGAAGACTTACTCCGCTAGGCATTTATGTATACTGACTCATTTATCCACACAAGAGTCCTTGGAGGGAATGCTCATTCTGTAGTTAATGAAAGAGAAGGTTCAGAGGTTTCATAACTTCCCCTGAAGTATTATTGTAGGTTTTGGAGCCTTTGGGAAGAAGCCTTAGGATCCTTGTACTGAATTGGAGGCAAGTTCCAGAGGATGCTCCACTGTGTGGAGAGACACTGGCAAGAGCCCAAGGAGGAATGTCCACGGTCCTAATCGTGGACCATCTTGGTACTGAAGTGGGCTTGTAGTGATTGCTGAGCATCAATGGCTCAAAGGCAAAAAAGTCAGGCAAGATAAGGTCACATAGAACCTAATTCACAGTGGCCTCTTGTCTAGTTTTCCAGTATATTCAGCTGTTGACCTAGTTTATGTAAAACTGGATTTTGGACAAGGCATAACTCCATCTTAAAAGAAATTCAGTAATACAGAGAAAAAAATTCATTTATAAGTCAATTTAGACTCAAAATATTCTAGTAAGAAAGTTTATGGTAATACTTGCAAAATATTTTCACAGATATGAGAGCCCTTCAAAGTGTTTTCATTACATATTATTTTATTTGATAATCAAAACAGTCCATTTATCTAAGTAGAAACTAAGATGCAGAATAAGAGATTCAAGTTTACATGTCCATAACAGTCAGCAATAAAATATAATAATAGCTGTCATCACCATGGTAGTAATAGCAATAAGTGCATTTTTATTGCCAAGTTTAACTTTTCTAAACTACCTGAAGTAGACTTAAATCTCTGCAAGAAACACAAGAGATGTAGCCATAAATAACAAAGACGCCTCCCACAAAAACCTTCTTGATGAAATGTCTTTTAGAAGAACTCTGCCAGATTCAGCAAATGAAAATGTTAGAAAATGTCAGGAGAAATTTTTCTCTCCGCGTGGCTTTCTTGCCACTTTGTATGGCAGAGATAACACAATGTCAGCCCACCAACCTTGTTCCCAGCAGAGATGAAAGCACAAATTGAGATACAGTCCTGGGGACAGAAAATAGGTCACACGCCAGCTGATAGAAAAGCTTTCTACCCACAGGAGTGTTTTTCCCTTGAAGTCTATTTTCTCTAATGTCAATATAAGCCTGCAAGCTTTCTCTTGGTTAGTATATTCCCCATCTTCTTATTCAGCTTTTCCTTGCTTCATAGGTGTGTCTCTTGTAAACAACATCTAAGTGTAGGTTATGTTCTCTGATCCAAGAGTCTCTTTCTTTTAGCTGACAAGCATAATACATTTACATGTATTACAATCATTGCTAGTCTTCTTTTGCTCTTTTTATCCATCATATATGTTATTTGCTCCTGTTTATTTTTCCTCTCCTCCTGTCATCTCTTGGGCAAATAGAGTTTATTGAGTCTCCTTTATTCCCTCCAGTGACTTGGCAGTTATATATCCTAATCTTTTCTTTCAGGGATTAACATAAAATGTGTAACATGCACAAGACTAACCGGGTCCATTATTGTCTCCATCTTCTTGTTGAAACATGCAGGCATCATGCTCTAATCCTTTTCCATTGTCCATCCAATGTTGTTTAGATTTTTCTAAATTTACACTATTTATGTTATTCACTGTTATCAGTATTCTGGTTTAATGGTCTCTTTGGTCAGCATTCTTCTGAATGTCATTCCTTCCTCCAGATGCAGTGTTCATATTTCCATTGGATTGTTCCTCTTGTAATCCTTTCCATGAGAGCTTGTGTATAATATACCCCAATCTGTTTTTATATTTAAAAAAAAAGCAGCCTCTTTTCCTCTTTGACTAATAATTTACAATAATGTTTCTAACATTTCGAAAACAGGAGTCCATATTTTCTTGGATTTAAATGTGCTGAGGAGAAATCTCATCCAGTTGTTGTTCCTTGATAAGATGTCCTTTCTGTATTTTTTTTGAACTTGCTGTTTGTCCTGGGCAATAGATTCTTTGTATTGAGGAGTAGGTTTACTTTTCTTTTACCTTGATATGACTCAGTGCCTCATCTCGACTACAGAGCTCATATTCTGTTCCAGGTCCATGACATTGCTGTCCCATATTTCCCTGTATTTTGCCTTTTTCTCAGTCTTTCTGTTCTATTTTTTCTCAAACTTTCATTCCAAGTATGTTGAATCATTCTACTGTACCTTCTGTGCCTCAACTTCATACATTTTATCTCTATATTTCTATGCTATTTTATGGGTTGTCTCCTTAGCACTCTATCTTACCCTCTTCAGCATAACTATTGAGTATTTAATCTCAATATCTACATGTTTGTCTCTAGAGAGTCTGTGGAGCCCATTTATAAAGTAAACCTGTTACTTTCTCCTAACTGCTTATCATTATGAACTCTAATCCATGGGGTTTTTTTTAATTTAATCTTATTTCATAGACTACTTCAGATTGATTTGTGAATCTTATGACACTCATTCTATTATCTGTTATTTCTGTTAATTCTTCCTTGTATGGTCCATTGTCTTATGCAGCTCATGGTGCAAGCATGCATGCTTATTCGTGTCTGACTCTTAGCGACCTCATGGACTGTAGCCCGCCAGACTCCTGTCCATGGAATTTTCCAGGCAAGAGTACTAGAGTGGGTTGCCATTTCCTTCTCCAGGGGATCTTCCCCACCCAGGAATCAAACCCATGTCTCTTTCTCCTCCTACATTGACGGGAAGATTCTTTACCACTGCGCCACGTGGGAAGCCCCGTATGTAGCTCATAATTTTTGCTTGTGTGAGATCGTGTTCAGTAGGGACTGCCCCCTTCCCAGCTGGTATGTGCCCTGCATCCTACAACGTGATGTGTCGTCATAAGCAGTGTTGTTCTTGCTGCAGCCAGAGCCCCAAGACCTTTCTCTGGTTTTTGGTCTGATCAGTAAACACTCACCTTGAGATTCTCATTATGAAGCAAAATAATGTGATTTCAAAACCAACACCCATGTTTAGAGCCTGAGTTCTCATTGGAAGTTTATTTATACTTTCTTGGTCTACAGTATGGACTTTCTAGACTTCTCCAAGTGGAGAGAATAGCCTCCTGAGGCTTCTGGTTTTATTCAGCAGTCTTGTTCCCAGCTGCCCACCTGTTGCAGACCCAAGACAGCATCTTTTCCCTGTGGACATCAGAAGCCCAGCCCAGTGATGTTCAGTTCCAGGACACTCTGGGGCCAATCCCATAGTCTGCAGCCTTCTAGCAGTACCCTCCTTCTTTGTTTTACACCCCTAGGAATTCCTCTCTGGGTCCACTGTTAAGACAGTGAGCTTTTTCAGCGAGCATCTGTTGAGTTCTATTTGCTGAATTCTGGGCTGCCTCTGGGAATACAAGGACTGTGATGGGAATTCCCTGGTGGTCCAGTGGTTAGGATTCAGTGCTTTTGCTGCTGAGAACCTGGATTTGATCCCTGGTCAGGGAACCAAAATCCCACAAGTTGTGCAGTGTGGCTAACACACACACACACACACACACACACACACACAAAGATGCTGTGAGGTGGCTCCACCGGGTCTCCAAGTGGCCAGAGACAACCATTAAGGCAAAGAAAACACAATGTAGATGGCGCTGTGAGGGCCACACAGTGGATGAATAACAGAGGAATATGGCTCAAGGCGTGTGAGAGAAGCAGGATGATTTTGTAAAAATATTTGTTGTTGTTCAGTCCCTGAGTCGTGTTCAACTCTGACCCCATGGACTGCAGCATACCAGGCTCCCCTGTCTACCAGTATCTCCCAGAGTTTGCTCAGATTCGTGTCCATTGAGTTGGTGATGCCATCCAACCATCTCATCCTCTGTCGTCCCCTTCTCCTTTTGCCTGCAGTCTTTCCCAGCCTCAGAGTCTATATGATCAATTGAAATAAAAGCCTGTGGGAAGTCCAAGTACAATTAAATAATTAAAGTAGACACATCAGTCCCTGTGACACCACATGTATGAAGTAATTATTGCTACAGTGCCAGTCCTTGCCCGATTAAAATGCCAGAGTAGGTATTCCTTTAGACAAATACACAAAAGTGCATGTTTATATGAGTGACTTCACCATAGCTTTCAGACAAGAGGAATTTGATTTTTCTAATGATAAAAGTTTGTTACCAAACCACTGTGAAATATTTAAAACTTTCTGAAATGTCTCTCACTTTATTACACTTCACTTTATATAAGCAGCGACTTCTTCGCGGGTACCTCGTTTTATTTTAAAAAGGAAAAACCTAATGAGACTGCAAACACAATCTGCTTTAATAATTATCATACCAAATTATGAGGAATTCTAGAACTGCAGAGACTACCCAACTGTTTCCAATGCAGAAGTTTCAAAAAACAAAAAAGGAAGAGAGGAAGGAAGGAAGGAACGGGAAATATTTTTGGCAGAGATATTTTTTTCTTCGTTTTTAATCCAAAACACCGTGTATGAACATGTTATTTTTACGTGGAGAATCTTCTGCCTGTACTGGATGAAGGCATTAGCATTTATTCCAGGCTCTTTCTAGCAACCCACACTGCTCACCATCCCCAGCACCAACTCCGTGGTAGGGTTTTCATGTACGTTTATGTTCTTTCTCCTTCTGCCTCTCCAACTATGCTTAGCTCCAGTTCCATATTGATCAGTGGATGGATGTGGCATTAACAGCCAAGAGCATTTCTAGAAGATGCTCAGTGAGCTTGCTCTAGGTAATAAGAGACAATCATATGATACAGTGAGCGTCACTGGTTATCAAGACAGAGAAGAAACGGATTTGGCCGAAACGATGCCAGTGATTAAACCAAAGATCAAATAGAATGATTGCCCTGAGCTGATAGCAGGCTTGCTCTCATCTTCAAATGAATAAGATGTTCTAAATAAATGCCACAATATTCTTTGAGGTTGTGTCATTTGTAATGTATCACTGTGTGTGTGTGTGTGTGTGTGCGTGCGTGCGCGTGCGCTCAGTCGCGTCCTACTCTTTGTGACCCCGTGGACTGTGGCCATTCAGGCTCCTCTGTCCATGGGATTCTCCAGGCAAGAATACTGGAATGGGTTGCCATTTCCTTCTCCAGGGGATCTTCCCGACCCAGGGATCAAACCCGCATCTCTTTCATCTCCTTCGCCTCCAAGATTGGCAGGTAGATTTCCTTCCATGATTCCACCTGGGAGGCCTGAAATGTCTTGTTATGTAATTAACTGCTCAGTCGTCTCCAACTCTTTGCAACCCTGTGGACTGTAGCCTGACAGGCTCCTCTGTCCATGGAATTCTTCAGGCAAGAATACTGGAGTGGATTTTCAATTCCTCCTCCAGGGGATCTTCCCGACCCAGGGATCGAACTCAGGTCTTCTGCACTGCAGGCAGATTCTTTACCATCTGAGCCACCAAGGGAAGCCCAAAGTCTCATCAGGATGGTGTAAAGTTTGATAAACTATTTATCCATCAGGGATTTTGTTGAATACTAAACCCAAAACAATAAACTGAACTAAATTATCAAGTTAGGATGTATGTTGTAATTTTTATTCAGAGCAACAAATGAAATCAGTGTTCCCATTTTCCTCACTCAGATTCTTGCTGCTTTAAGTTTTTAGTCTTTTTTCTCCTTTCCCCCCATCATTGGTTTCTTCTCTTACTTCTTATGTCTTTATCTTCCTCCTCATCTTTCCACACTGTCTTTATATTTCAGGATCTGTATCCCCATCACCACCATCTATATCCTTGCCCTTGTCACCAGCAGGGTTACCAGTTTTCATGTTTCAGAACAGTTGCATTTACTTTGCTTCGATTTGATGATGAGATGGAAAGGTAGAGGAGACTGCTTGCCTCTATGACCTGGAGAACAGTGAGTATATGGCATAATAGGTGTAAGAACGATGGCATATGAGGGCTTGGAGGCACACAGGAAGACTAAACAGAGAAGGGAATGAACCTACTTCATCTGAATGTGGTGTCTGGGGCCCAGTACACACCGAACCAGTGCGTCTTTAGTGAGCAGCTTCAAGGAGGTTGCTCTTTGCAGGACTGAATAGGACCATGACAGATTCCAGGACAGTCTGCCATGTATTCAGTGGGCAAACAGAGGCAATGGTTTCCAGGGCCCCCACTTTGTCATTTTCCCCAGCGTGTCACAGGAGCAGAAAAACGTGTGTGTCTGCCCTCATCTGCTTCACCACATGCCTAGTCTGTGAGCGGAACATGACATATTCCCGTTAGATGGCATATTTGGCAATATCATCACCATGCATTACTCTAAAAATTCAAGCAGCAATTTTTTTAATTTTATAATTTCAACAAAATTTGTGTAATAACTAGATATTTTACCTAATTGACTGTGACATGGAATCTGAGCTAGAGTTAAACACTCTCTCGAAATAACAGTTTTGTGTTTTCGGCTCTTAAAATTTTTATTATCATATCTATTGACAGTTTCTGGATACAGACACAAAAGCATCCATTTTAATAATTTTCTTTTAAGTAAAAACCTAATCCTAGTCAGTTAGGATGCAAATGCATAAATATTGTCTTCATTTGCCAGGATCCAGCCAAATGCATCATTTTCTATTTTAATATGAGCTGGATGACTGTGATATTCTTTTGAATATCTGCTCTTTACACCCTGTTATAGCTTCTCCTCTGGAATGCAGATCTGACTCTGGTCTATGGTATTGTTGTTGTTGTTCAGTCACGAAGTTGTGTGATTCTGCAGCCCCATGGACTGCAGCACGCCAGGCTTCCCTGTCCTTCACCATCTCCCAGAGCTTGTTCAAACTCATGTCCATCAAGTCGGTGATGCCATCCAACCATCTCATCTTCTGTCTTCCCCTTCTCCTGCCTTCAGTCTTTCCGAGCGTCTGGGTCTTTTCCAAGGAGTCGGCTCTTCCCATCAGGTGGCCAAAGTATTGGAGTTTCAGCTTCAACATCAGTCCTTCCAATGAATATTCAGGACAGATTTCCTTTAGAATTGACTGGTATGATATGCTGTTTGAATCTCTGCTCTTTACACTCTGTTATAGCTTCTCCTCCTGAATACAGATATGACTGTGGCTTCAGTCAGTCAGTTCAGTTGTTCAGTCATGTCCTACTCTTTGCGACCCCATGAACCTCAGCACGCCAGGCCTCCCTGTCCATCACCAACTCCCAGAGTTGACCCAAACTCATCTCCATTGAGTCAGCTATGCCATCCAGCCATCTCATCCTCCGTCTTCCCCTTCTCCTCCCGCCCTCAATCTTTCCCAGCATCAGGGTCTTTTCCAGTGAGTCAGCTCTTTGCATAAGGTGGCCAAAGTATTGGAGTTTCAGCTTCAACATCAGTCCTTCCAATGAACACCCAGGACTGATCTCCTTTAGGATGGACTGGTTGGATCTCCTTGCAGTCCAAGGGACTCTCAAGAGTTTTCTCCAACACCACAGTTGAAAAGCACTGTGGCTTATGGTATTAATACTATTCAGTGTATGATGTGCTAGAAGGATAATTATACACTTTCAGATGAGCGTCCTCCAGCTGTGTGATCCTGAATGATACCACATGTCCACAGCATTGAAGGCCCTCTCTTCAGACAACAGATTTAAGGTCATCACCAACCCCCATCCAAACCATGCTTTGGGGAAGAAACTTAAGGCATAAATCTGGCTCCCCCTGAATTGCTAACAGGAAGACGCTCTGCAGAGCCTGGCCGTGAGCCTGAGGTTCAGCAGCTGGAGCCCAGGGCAGCACTGGCTCATCCCTCCAGACAGGCTGTAGGAGAAACCAGAGGAGGTCCCAGGAGGCTCTGCCCAAGGAGTAAGCTCTCGGATTCCACATCACGGGGGTGGATGCTGTAGACACATGTTTTGTGTCTCTTTATACCAGGAGCTGGAGGGGAAAAAATCTATAGTAGAAAGGAGAGAAAAAAATGGTTTTTATGTTCATCTGGGGTTTTCCAGGTGGTGCTAGTGGTAAAGAAACCCCCTGCCAATGTCTCCGTAAGAGACACGGTTCGATCCCTGGGTTGGGAAGATCCCCTGGAAGAGGGCAAGACAACCCACTCCAGTATTCTTTCCTGGAGAATCCTGTAGGCAGAGAAGCCTGGTGGTTTACAGTCCATGGGGTCACAAAAAGTTGGAAAAGACTGAAGCAACTTCACATGCATGGAGATATAAAGCAAATAGATTTTTAGTCACTGAAATGTTCCTGAGAAATGTGTTTTCTTCACAAATAGAAGAGAAACTAACCATATGTCTTATTTTGGGCACCTTATGTAGCTCATTTAAATCTCTTAAAAAACCAAAGAGGCAGGTGCTCTTGTTATTCTTATTTCAGAGGTGAAGAAACCGAGGCCAGAGAGGGTCAGTAACTGCAGAAAGTTTCACAGCTGTGGGGGTCTTGATTCCCCAGCCACAGGGCTGGTTACCTTTCTAACCATCTCTCATCCAGTAGTGTACATGCGTGCATGCTCAGTCGCTTCCATTGTGTCCGACTCTTTTGCAACCCTGTGGACTGTAGCCCACCAGGCTCCTCTGTCCGTGGAATTCTCCAGGCAAGAATACTGGAGTGGATTACCATTCCCTTCTCCAGAGGATCTTCTCAACCCAGGGATCAAACCCGCATCTCCTGCATTTGCAAGTGGATTCTTTATCAACTGCGCCATCTGGGAAGCAACACAGCAAAGTGGATAAAATTAACATTACTGAACTCTGCACTTAAAAATGGTTAAGAGCTATTTGCGAGGTGGGAATCGAGACACAGACATAGAGAACAGACGTGGACCCAGTCGGGGAAGGGGAGGGTGGGGCAAATCGGGAGGGTAGCGTTGACGTATGTACACGACCACGTGTGACACAGAGAGCTAGTGGGAAGCAGCTGTGTAATCCAGGGAGCCCAGCTCAGTGCTCTGTGATGACCTGGAGGGCTGGGGTGGGTGAGGTGGGAGGGAGCCTCGCGAGGGAGGGGTTATAAGTATGCATATAGCTGGTTCATCTTGTTTGTTGTGCGGCAGAAACCCACACAACATTGTAAAGCAATTATACTCCAATTTTTTTTTTTTTAAAGCCCTAAGAATGGAATGGAAGGAAAGTTATGACCTACCTAGATAGCATATTAAAAACAGAGACATTACTTTGCCAACAAAGGTCCATCTAGTCAAGGCTATGGTTTTTCCAGTGGTCATGTATGGATGTGAGAGTTGGACTGTGAAGAAAGCTGAGGGCTGAAGAATTAATTGATGCTTTTGAACTGTGGTGTTGGAGAAAACTCTTGAGAGTCCCTTGGACTGCAAGGAGATCAAACCAGTCCATCCTAAAGGAGATCAGTCCTGGGTGTTCATTGGAAGGACTGATGTTGAAGCTGAAACTCCAATACTTTGGCCACCTCATGCAAAGAGCTGACTCATTGGGAAAGACCCTGATGCTGGGAGGGATTGGGGGCAGGAGGAGAAGGGGACGACAGAGGATGAGATGGTTGGATGGCATCACCAACCCGATGGACATGAGTTTGGGTAAACTCCGGGAGTTGGTGATGGACAGGGAGGCCTGGCATGCTGCAGTCCATGGGGTCGCAAAGAGTTGGACACGACTGAGCGACTGAACTGAACTGAAGAATGTTAAAAAAAAAAACAGTTAAGAGGGTAAATTTTATATTATGTGTTTTTAACACAATTAAGAATAGTATTTTTATAATAAAAAGTAGAGCTTCTCCACGTGGGTGAAGCCCTCTCAGGACAGGATGAGGCACAGCCATCACCACGAGCCACAGCTGAGAGCACTGGGGATCATCCTCAGAGGGACAGGTGCAGACTCCTTTATTGTGTGGTCCAGATGAACTCTTAGGATTAGCTGCATGCTGATCTGTTTTCTACACAAATCACCCGAATTTCTGAAAACGGCTTCCTCACGGCGGTGATCTGAGACCCAACACATCCGCCAGAGTTGTTTAATTAACTGGCATATTTTTCCTTTACCAGAAGAATTTTTAAACATAATTTCAGGTCTCTCTTAAAGAGCATACAAGCACGTCATAATTTGTCATAGAAATTCAATGAATTTGTTCCCAACTTGTAAGAGATTGACAACATGGTCTACTGGTCTCATGCATGAAGAATATCAGTGCATCTTGTGCTTTAAACATCCTTGAGAAACTTGAGAAAAATACACAAAATAGCAACACATTTCTTTTTCTTTCTCTCCACTCTTAGCAATGCAGCAAGAAAGCATCTGCTTCTCTCCTGTGGCTTTTGAAGTCATCGGGCATCATTGCCAACCGGCCCTGGCCTCGGATCTCCCTGACGGTCATCACCACGGCCATCATACTGACCATGGCCGTGTTCAATATGGTGAGTCGGGGCACGGACGTGCCGTGGGGTCCATCTCGTGGGATTTGGTCCATCTCGTGGAATTTGGTCCATCTCGTGGCATTTTGAAACCTTCTCCATAGCTCCTTTGGCGATACCCATTGCTGCCTGTTTAAATTCAACATCCCATCCGCTTTGCATAGGGAAAGGGTGCTTCCCGGGGAGGCCCCCAGGGAGGGAGGGAGACTACTTCCAGCGGCTTCCCGCCTCCTAGCTACGGAAATGCCACCGAATGTCACCAAGCTAATCACCAGGGAGACCAGAACCAGCAAATTAAAGAGACTGCAGTGGGAAAGGGTGTGCTGCTCTGGGCTTTAAAGGGCCTGATTTCAGACATCACCATCACTCCCACCTTAACCAGCTGGGCCATTTTGGAGAAGTTTCATTAAAAGCTTCCACAGGCTCCACTTCAATGAGACTTTCAATTCTCAGTGAGAACTGACATTTCTCTGCTAAGGTGGATTTTTTAGGGTAGATGAACTGATGCTCCTAACACAATTAGGAACACTTTGGTAACACACGTTACCAAACGCATCAGCGGTTCAGTAAATACTGAACCAGGGGTTGCTCTTACCATATCAATGATTTTAGTGGTCTATCCTTAAAAACAAACACTTCGGTAATCAGTGCCGATTAAGACACATCCTTATTATTATTCTCACGTTGTCACCCTCAACCACCTGGCATTCACTCAGCAAAAAAAAAATATATATATATATATATATATATGTAGAGAGAGAGAGAGAGAGAGAGAGAGCGAGCGAGCATAAATATGCACCTGGTACTTCACTAGATCCTCAGAACCCAAAGCAAGTTTGTCTCCCAGGATTTTATGACCACGTTTAGGAGACTGACAACTGGGTAAGCGGTTATGAAAGAGTCTTGACAGTGGAAGCGTGAGGGGCGGGGCGAGGACAGGGGAGCCGGACCAGCAGGACGGAATTCTGAAAATGGACACAAGTAGTTTTCACTGGATGATGGATGAAAGATCAGGAGGGAAGACATTTAGAATCAGGACAAAGAGAGAAATGTGTACTAAGAAGCAGCAAAAAGTAAGGCTGAAGAAGTAACCAGAGACCTTGACTGTTTGCTTGAGATCTGCCCTCAATGTTATACTATGGGCCACACGGTTTATATGGACACACCTGGAGATTCAAGTGAGGGTGTTGCCAACTGGAAGGCAGATGGGCTGGGGTAGCAGTGGCCGGGCAGAATGGCCTCTTCCTGCGCTTCTCTCTGCCTCGAAGTCCGCCTTAAGAACACCCGGGAAGAAGGTGGCAGACAAGCACCAGCTTCCCTGCCTTCTTCCTCTTCCTGTCCATCAGGGCGGGGAAAGTGTGCGTTCCTGGCTGTCCTCCCTTGGGCTTAACTGCAGGACAGCTGTGCTGGCTCCTCCCGCTTCCCCTGACTACACAGCCCAGCTCCCTCTAGCTCCCCTGAGACGCGAGGGCCCTGAGGTAGGTCTTCTTCCAAAGCAAGGGCCACTGAGGGGTGTCCCTGCAACTCCTGTTTCCTTGGTACACACCTGCTCAGCCTCAGAGCTCAGCTTGCAAACAGGCCGCCCCCAGGTGGGCCTCTGCAGTAAGGACTGATGGTGTCTGTTGGGGGAAAGGGCTCTGCACTCAAGGCCGTGCAGACGGAAGACTTCCCGAGGGCCAGCTGGCCCTTGGTCTTGGGTTCCTATGTGGAGTTGTCCTGCTATGTCGCATTCACCATGGCAACTCCACCATCCCGGCCTCCCCCCAGACTTCTCCCAGACCATCTCCCCTCTCCCTGGACATGCACAGAATCCAAGGCCGTCTTCCAGTGCCAAGGGTGATGAGACCTTGCCCCAGGGATGGAGACCCTCTCTTCTAGATCTCAGGCATCGCTGGACCATGACATCACTTATTTCCAACAAAGGCGTCATGAGGACTGACCAGGGAAGAGCTGGGACATGGGACCTGGTCTAGACAGGAAATTCCCTCGAGAACAACCCTACTCAAGCGGGATTTCAGATCTCAAGGGCTGGAGGGGAGGTTGGCCACCATCAGCCTGAGGCACGTGTTCATGAGATGCCTGGACAACAGCCCGAGGACTCTCTGCGTGACGACCCAAGGAGAGGGAAACTGTGGCCCCAGCGTGGTCCGCAGAGTTGGGGGTGAGGGTGGTCTCCTGGCAAAGAGTGTGAGATGCAGCACTGAAGACTAGCCTTTCCTGGAAGAGCCTTTCAGCAAGTGGATCACTATCTGCTGGACTCTAGCCTTCCTGCACTGGCAGTATCATCGGCTATGGTATGAGCATGAATACGTCACCGCAGAGGAAGATGGACAGAGACACCGAGGGAGTGGCAGGAGCCTTGGAGAAACATGAGCGTTTCCTAAAGCGGATTCCTCGTGCTGCACTTCGTAGCAAGCATGTGTGCATTAGCCCTGCTCTGGGGGCCAGCTCTCTGGGAGAAAGCGCCAGCCGGCTCCAGGAAGAACTCAGTGAAGCAAGCTGTAGGGGGACAGCTCGGAAAGAGTGGACTTCACCACGAAGGGGGTGGCGCAGGGAGAAGCAGAACGTGCTTGAAGGATAGCACTTGCTAGAGCTATGGGGAGTTCTAACACACCGAGTGTGTGTCCTGTACTCCCCGGCCCTTATCATTAAGCCTCTTCATCCCTTCGGAGGGCTTCCCTGATGGCTCATTGAGTAAAGAATCTGCCTGCCAGTGCAGGAGGCACAGAAGACCCAGGTTCGATCCCTGGGTCGGGAAGATGCCCTGGAGAAGGGAATGGCAACCCACTCCAGTATTCTCGCCTGGAGAATCCCACATACAGAGGAGTCTGGTGGGTTACACTCCAAAGGGTCACAAAGAGTCAGACACAACTGAGTGACTAAACACAGCATACATCCCTTCAAAGTGTGTTCACTCACCTGTGAGCTCACCTGTGCACGCATCCTGAAAGTTGACACAACATTTAACACAACATCACACATCTAATGGCGGGGTCTTTTTTTTTTTTTCTTGCATCCTAGGAAAGCACCTTCTATACAAGGAAGGGCCATTTCACAGTAACTAAATGAGAGAAGGAATGAATGGAAACATTTTTTATGAAATCCAGTTTGACCTTATAAAACCAGGATTCATCACCTAATTTTTAAAATTGAATTTTAAAAAACAGAATTGAAATGGGAAACAAATCTGATGTGAAAGCTGGTTGTATTTCTCCTAGGATAATTAGTGATTGACAGGCAGTTCAGTCACTGTCTATAAATGTTTGATGAACTCTGACTCTTTGGGACCCCATGGGCTGTGTAGCCCACCAAGTTCCTCTGTCCATGAAATTTTCCAGGCAAGAATACTGGAGTGGGTTGCCGTGCCCTCCTCCAGGGAACCTTCCCCACCCAGGGATAGAACCTGGGTCTCCTGCATTGCAGGCGGATTCTTTACCATCTGAGCCACCAGGAAGCCACCAATTAACACATTTTTACAGTAACTGCTGGGAAGATCCCCTCGAGCAATGAAAGGCTACCCACTCCAGTATTCTGGCCTGGAGAATTCCATGGCTGTATAGTCCATGGGGTCACAAAGAGTCGGATACGACTGAGCGACTTTTTCACAGTAACTGCAGTCCCTTTGGAGTGAAGAAATGCATTTTCTGTACCCAAAACACATCCTCCAGTGTCATTTTCCTTCCTCAAAAAGAAAGAAGTGCATTGCCAAGGGAGGTGGAGAAGTCTGTGGGAGACACATTAAACGTCTGATGGATCAGCTTTGAGAAAGAATGAAATGCGGCTCGGTGCACTCGGCTGCCTCTGGTAGGACTGGAGGCTCTGGAGCAGGAAAAGACTTAAGTTCCTTGCTCCTGTCCATTATCTTTCTTGGTAGCTGATGAATTTAGTGGTTCTTCCCCATCTAGAGGCTCTTATTTTTGTTTCAAGGAAATACCACAAAACAGTACAAAATCCAACATTAGGTAGAGAGAAGAAACACTTTCCCCTGTTAGTGGGTTTTCTTATTCATCACGGGAAGGACTGGTCCGTCAGTTGCCGTCTTTGATCCCATCTGATGACTTACAGAGAAGTGTTCTCCAGCTGCTAGATCCCCAACCACTTGAGTTTTGACTGCATGAGGCAGACACAAGGTCTGGTGTTCCCAGCTATACTCCAGGGTGCTGTGACCTCCCTGGGGTCACACGCATCACCAGAGGGTGCCAGGCAAGGGAAGTGGGCTCAGGCCCCTCACTCACATTCAAGAAAGATGGCTCCTCCCACTGGGGAGGTGGGTACCAGTCTTTACTTGTATGTGGTCAGATGCTCTCAGCGGTTAAGTCTGTGCTTTTTTTTCCCTAGACCCACTTGAAAAATCTCCATCCTAGGGAGGCTACTATTTAATGCAGTAGAGCTTTTAAACTTATCCTGGTACTTCTTTTAAGAGTACAATTTCTAGACTAACAGCCCTACTCCCAAGTTGCAGCTTTGCTATTTGTTAGCAGTGATTAACCCAGTGAGGCGAATCCAGGCTCTGGACTGACATTCCCAGGGGAAGAGCAGCTCTTTTGTTCAGGGCCTAGGGGAGGGGCTGCCTTCCTGAGCAGGCTTTCCTTAAGGCACTGGCTATGTGCATGCCCAGTCGCTCAGTCATGTCCACCTCTTTGTGACCTCATGGACTGTAGCCCACCAGGCTCCTCTGTCCATGGGATTCTCCAGGCAAGAATACTGGAGTGGGTAGCCATTTCTTCCTCCAGAGGATCTTCCCGACCCAGGGATTGAACCCATGTCTCCTGCTTATCGTGCGTTGGCAGTTGGGGTCTTTCCCACTGAGCCACCTGGGAAGCCCTAAGTCACTGGGAAGAAGTTCTCTGTTCAGGGCAGGTCATCATTTTAAAATCACAGCACATTCAGACCCTCTTCTGTGGCTCCTGTGATGTTGGAGTGTTCTTTTAGGGTAAAGGAAAAAATCCTTTCCTTTTTGCCCCATCTTTTTCTGTTTTCAATGCTTGTTGTTCTTCCTTTGGGGAAAATGTGTATAACAAAGTTTATCATTTTAACCATGGTTGAATGTACATTCGGGGGCATTCAGTGTATTTGCAGTTTTGTGCTCCCGTCACCCTCTCCATTTCCAGAACTTTGTCATCTTCTCGCACAGAAGCTCTTTCCCGTGAACAGTGACTTCCCCTCACCCCCAGCCCCTGGTAACCTCTACTCTGCTTTCTGCTACGATGAACTTGCCTATCCTAGAAAACCTCATACACGTAAGATGACATGCTATTAGTCTTTTTGTGTCTGGCTCATTTCACTTCGGATAACGTGTTTAAGGTTCTCATTTTCTCTTTGATGCCCAGTCCGTTCACAGCAGGGAAAAACTCCCGGTTTGCCCTGGATTTTTCCAGCCAGTGGCAAACAGCCCTTATTACTGCTTTTCTGTCATCACCTTCCATCACCTTCTTACCCTCGGGAGAGAGAAGCTGCAGGAGTGATGTGAGGACCGAGGCCCCCTGCCAGCTCCCTCTGCTCCTGACTGTGTGGACGGGCCCTTTCATGCTGAGCCTCCATGTGGATTTTCAGTCACTAATGTTTCTCCCGAGCTGAAGTCTCAGAGCCTTTATAAGAGACAGGATCAACAGGAACGGTGTTCTTTTACCGCTCATTACACACTAACATGGGCTTCCCAGGTGGCGCTAGTGGTGAAGAACCCGCCTGCCAACGCAGGAGACATAAGAGTCGCAGGTTCGATCCCTGGGTGGGGAAGATCCCCTGGAGGGGGCATGTCTACCCACTCCAGTATTCTTGCCTGGAGAGTCCCATGTAAAGAGGAGCCTGACACAGTCCAGAGCATGGCTAAGAGTTGAACATGACAGAAGTGACCTAGCATGCATGCACATACTAACATAAATGACAAAATGTCCAGGTTAGCTTTATTTAAAATGAATTGTGAGATATTACCAGGACATTTTAAATACCACACTCCAATAAAAGGTAGAGAAAACCGATCAGTTATCCTGATTTTTTTCCCACATATGGGGTTTGGGGTATCAAATTGCAAAAGACCTGTGTGTTGTTCCATTTTAGTTCCCACCTGGCCATTCAGAGCTGTGTCTGAGAAGCTCAAATCCTCTGCCATTTTTTTCTGACATTTTGACACTTTTGTCACGTGATGCCTCACATAATTTTGCACCTTTTCCGAGAAACGGCCCAGAGAATAATTATAAATAGCCCAGCTTTGTGAACCACCTAGACACAGAGTTGGCCATGGTTAACTAGTGGTTAATTGATAATCTAATTCTAATTGGTTAGTTACTTCTGACTCCAACCAAATGACAAGCAATGATGTTATCAGGCAAACACAGTTTTAAATTGCATGTTCACAATTCCATATTATTTGAAAGACAATTTTGAGATGCTTTACATCTGGGAAATGTAACATTTGGAAGGAGGGCTAAAAATATGCACTTAATTGGGATATCTTGTCCGGGATGAGAATACCATTTTCCCAACTAGGACAAAGGTTGTAGAAATACTAAAATAGGTCCAGAGAGGAGTTTCCCCAAATAATTATGAAATTAGAAATGCATTCTGTGCATAAAACTGTGCACCTTAACCCAGCAGGAAGAGGGATATGGATTGATAACCCTCAAGCTTGGCCTGGCTGTAATTAGGAGTTTGTTATTTTAAAGTGGCTAAGGAGACAGAAGAGGAAAATTGGTTCCAAACTGCAGTGTGAAGCCACAGAGACAGAACGAAGAGGTCTTGATTTTACGGGTAGCTAATTAAACACTAGAAAAAAGTAGCTGAAGGGGGTTAATGAAGCATTCCTGAATGTGGTGATTAAAGTTCTCTGCTGTTTTTCAAGCTCAACCATCCTACTATTGCAGAGCCTCCTTGCAAGACAAAGTTTTCACAGGATATATTATCACTCGTGTATTTTCTTCTTTATAAGCTGATATAATTAAGAAGGGTTTTTCTTTAATTATTTTAAGATCTCAGATTCCTGAGACTAGGAACCTATCACTCTAAATGGTCTCCTTCTATTTGTCGTTTCCTTTAGTATTTAAATCAAATGTATGTTGGGTCTGTCAAATCTAAATTTTTACATTTTGGAGTCTTGTATTTGGCCAACAATTACTCCATTTTTTTCCTGTTATATTTTTTCCAAATAATCAGCACATTTATATTTCATCCAGGGTTTGTGACATTTTTGATAAATTATTTAGTATTAATAGTAAATAATATCTACTGGCATGCTGCAGTCCATGGGGTCCCAAAGAGTTGGACACAACTTAGCAACCAAACAACAACAATTCGTAAATAAAGAAATCTACATTTATTTGACTTTTTAGTCTGTATTTTGCAACATTTTATCAAAATATATAATGGGCAGAAGCACTGTATCTAGAACCGTCCTTGGAATCTGAGAGGAAATGTTCTCAAGGATATGTTAAACAAATGCCTTCTTATTTACGTAAGTAAATTGCTGGAGGTCTTTGACAAGAAGCCCGCCATCAAAGGGACAAGCAAGGGGAAACAAACAAAAGCAGCAGTAGAAACTGCAGGGGCGTTTACTCTCTAGACCTTGAGTGCAGACGGTGAGCCCTGGGCAGAAAGCCTAGCCTAGTTTCATGAAGGAGATGGATATCTTTCATCAGGGAACCTGGCCCGCGATTCTCTGCTTTATCTTCACTGAACAGTTGTCTGACCCGCAGTCACAGGACAGAAAGTGACTGATCCTAAGCAATCTGTGTTGCAGCTTCTCCAGGAAAGAGAGAGACAGAGAGAGAGGAGGGCGGGTGAGAGAGAGAAACAGGGAGAAAGAGGCTGAATTTTTCCTACCTTGCCAATGCACTGACCCTTTCCCCTGAGTGCTGATATTGGTACCCACTATTGTTGTTTAGTCACAGGTCGTGTCCGACTCTTTGCGACCCCATGGACTGTATCCTTCCAGGCTCCTCTGTTCATGGGATTTCCCAGGCAAGAATGCTGGAATAGGTTGCCATTTCCTTCTCCTGGGGATCTTCCTGACCCTGGGATCAAACCTGCATCTCCGGCTTTGTAGGCAGATTCTTTACTGCTGAGCCAATGGGGAAGCCCCTATAAGAGCTAATCATGTTTATTTTCTCAGGATTGCTTCCTTTTTTAATTAGGACCCCCTTTCCAGTAGTCCTGAGAGCATCCTTTCTCTCCCATTTTACCCCCTGGTGATCCTGAGCTGCCAAGCACTCACAAATGGTAGAGGCAGATGTTGGTGTCAGTTATTGCATTTTTCCCATAAAATTAATTTATTTTCTTAAGATACAAAATTCAGAGGACTCCACTGATGCATTTGGTGAAGATGATGATTCACCCTGGCAAAAACACAGGGTGAAGACTCCCGTCTCGTGATGGAGAGTTGACTCTCTGAGGGTGGTGATGACAACCTCCAACGTCATTCCAACCAGGCTCTCTTCCCTGTTCTTGGTTCATTTTAAAATTCCCGTTTAACAGAGGTGCTTCTGTTTTCCCTAACGTCAGTCCGGGAGCTCTGGAATTCACTGTGCAGTGAGGAGCACAGCAAGAGTTCCTTACTTACTCGATAGAGATTTCCAAAGCCTGAAAGAGAAGATGAAGGGATTAGCACTGGGAGTAAAGACTGAACAGTCCCCACAACGCTGCTCAATGAGCCAAAGAAACATAGCCTTCGTAAGCTGAGCCCGCACCTGCTAACCCTTTACTCTCCTTTGCACTGATTCATTGAAGCAACATTTTCTTTGCAGTTTTTCCTGAGTGACTCAGAGGAAACAATTCTTCCGACTGCCAACGCGTCCAACATGAGTCTTTCTGCCGCAAGTAACCAGGCAGCAATTCTGCGTGCGCAAAATTTGTTTTTCCTGCCGGTAAGCACATCTCCCTGGTTCTTATTGTTTTCATTGTTTTCCTGTGTGAATGGCGTGCCTTCCACTTCCTCTTCCGCTGTAGACTTTATTCTCCTTGTTTAGATTCCATACCTGAGTCTATCCTGACTCAGGACAGGAGTAAACATTGCCAGCCTTTGATAGAAAACTCCCAGCCAGTAGAAACTGATTAGACCACATGGACAAAGTTTCCATGGCATTTTGAAGCTCTCACAGATGACTCTGTGCCTTTATTCTCTTAATGCTACATGTTTATCTTTTTACTGACTTATATTTGATTTACAACGTTGTTTTAGTTTCTGGTGTTCAGCAAAGTGATTCAGTTTTACATATATATATTCTTTTCCATCACGGTTTATTACATATATGTTCTTTGCCATTATGGTTTATTACAGGATGTGGCATATAATCCCCCATGCTATACAGTAGGACTTTGTTGTTTATCCATTCTGTGCATACTAGTTTGTATCTGCTGACCCCAAACTCCCAATGTAACCCTTACACACCTTGGCAACCATAAGTCAGGATTCTGTGTCTCTGAGTCTGTTTCTGTTTTGTAGGTAAGTTCATTTGGGTTGTATTTTAGATTCCACATATAAGTGACAGTATATGATATTTGCTTTTCTCTGTCTGACTTACTTCACTTGGTATGATCATCTCTAGGTCCGTCCTTGTAGCTGCAAATGGCATTATTTCATCCTTTTCATGACTGAGGAATATTCCACATCTTCTTTATCCATTCACCTGTGGATGGACATTTAAGTTGTTTCCATGTCTTGGCTACTATAAATAGTGCATGTATCCTTTTGAATTATCCTTTTGTCTGTATACATGCCCAGCAGTGGGATCGCTGGACCATGTGGTATTTTTAGTTTTGTGAGGAGCCTCCATACTGTTCTCCATAGCGACTGCACCAGTTTATCTTGACGTGACATTTTATAGCATGCACCCCAGCATGTAGCTTTAAGTTGTATGTCACTGAATTTCTGGGTGTATTGCTTATAGATTTCACTAGTTGCTCCGTGAATTAGCTTCCTGACTCTGTGATGACTGGGTCCGAAATATGACTGGGTCATATTTCTTCTCCTTTGGCTGCAAATGCCATCCAGTGATTATATCTTCAAATTATCCTTACTAACGACCCGTTTTAACCAAGGTCCAGAAGGGCCTAGGTTGAAATTTCAAAACTTACTAGCACATCAGTCTTTTTAAGTGAAAAGAACTAAATTAGTTATTTACTGCTTAATGACTTCTTCCTTCTATGAATTTTGTGTGCAAAAAAAAAAGTGATTTTGATACTCTTCTTTTGATTTTCTGAATAATCATCTAAAAGTAACATACATTTAGTTTGTCTCCCATAGCTTCAAGAGTGCTAGGTGAACTATTCCAGACTCATGGAAATTGGTCATTTAAGGTGTATATTTTTAAATTTTTCCTACCAGTTTCTTAAACTCCAGCAACTATAGCAATAAAGTCTCCTTTCTTCATTTTCCTTTTGTTGATTTATCCCCTTGATATTAGGCGTTGATCCTTTTCCCCATCTCATCATTTCAATTTTTGGGGATGCTCAAAGGTCTGTGTACAGAGAGTAGGGGCATCTGGTGCTCTTTAAGCTGTGACTGTTTCAGAGGCCAGCTGTCCAAAGTCCATAACAGGGTCCCCACAGGCTCAGGAAGAGAGGGCAACATAAGCTTCATCCCTTTTCCTTGGGGTCCTGGCCTTCATTTTCGGCAGTACTGTGAACCCAGTAAGGATTGGGCAGCATCTTTTCTATTTCAGTTACATGAGGGACGAGGTTCATGACGAGGGTTTACTAGCTGTGACCTCACCATGGGCAGTTTGGAGCCCCCTTCTTTAAAGAAAGATTTAAACTGTCTGTGTTGTCTGGCTCCTTCTCTTTGGATGGATGTCGTTAGCACACCTGGTCCATCAGCCCCTGGAAGGAGGATTTGCCTCAGAGCCATTCACATGCCTTGTTCATAAAGCACTTGCTCCTTGGAAGAAAAGCTATGACAACACTAGACAGTGTGTTAAAAAGTGGAGACATCACTAGGCTGACAAAGGATGGTATAGTCAAAGCTGTGTTTTTTTCAGTAGTCACATATGGATGTAAGAGCTGGACCATAAAGAAGGCTGAGCGCCAAAGAATCAATGCTTTTGAACTGTGGTGCTGGAGAAGACTCTTGAGTCCCTTGGACAGAAAAGAGATCAAACCAGTCAGTCCAAAAGGAAATCAACTCTGAATATTCACTGGAAGGACTGATGTTGAAGCTGAGAGTCCAATACTTTGGCCACCTGATACGAGGAGCTGACTCATTGGGAAAGACCTTGATGCTGGGAAAGATTGAAGGCGGGAGGAGAAGGGGGCCACAGAGGATGAGATGGCTGGGTAGCATCATCGACTCAACAGACATGTGTTTGAATGAACTGCAGGAGGTGGTGAGGGGCAGGGGAGCCTGGCGTGCTGTAGTCCATGGGGTCACAAAGAGTCAGACTTGTCTGACCGACTGAACAACAACAAATTCCGCTTCTCATTCACTTAGGCTGAACTATCAAAAACCTGAGTTCTAGTAATTGTTTTCAGTATAATTTTAGCAGAAAAATCCTTTTTAAAATCAAATCTTACAAACAGCCCCATTTTATAACAATAAAAGCACAACTTATATGGTTTCACATGGACCAGGCGCTGCTCTGTACTATTTACCTTCATTATACTCTTCAGTCTTCACAGGAATTCGTCAAGGTCAGCATTGTCATCCTCCTTACCTTGAGTCACCTATTCAGGGGACAAGCATGCCTTCAATTATTTGTACCATTGAGCTCCTTTGTGAGTGGAAGGGTTAGACCCTGAGTGGGAACCTTGCCAGGTGCCAGGTGATTTCATGGCTTTTATGGAGCAGTTTTGTAAGACAACCGTGGCTACTGACTAAAGAGCAGGTTATAAACCAATGATTCTCTAACTCTTGGTAAGGACAGATACATCTGAAAAATCTAATAGTGGATGAGCCCCAAAATGAACTGAAAAAAAGACAACATACAAAGTACAAGCCCATGTTTATTTGATTCACCAGAGAGACACCTGCTGGGCCAGGTTGCTGGGCACATGCCCACAGGCAAGCGGGCCCCCTGAGGACCCTCAGCCAGATGGAGGGCTCCCCAAGCTGCGTTCAGAGGCGGTCCCAGTACTGATGCCCATGTGTCGCTGAGCCTCACACCTGCCCTCTAAGGACAATACTTGCTCATTAAGCATGTACATAATTAAGTAATTTAAGTCATTAAGGTAATAAAAGACCCTGGTGGAAAAGGGGAAAGACCTTGGAAAAGATCATGATGCTGAGAAAGATTGAGGGCAGAAGGAGAAGGGGACGGCAGAGGATGAGATGGTTGGATGGCATCACTGATTCAATGGACATGAGTTTGAGCAAGCTCTGGGAGATAGTGAAGGACAGGGAAGCCTGGTGTGCTGCAGTCCGTGGGATTGCAAAGAGTCGGACATGACTTAGCGACTGAACAACAAGGTAATAATGGCAAAGTGCCCACAAATGAGGCTGGTCTCAAAGCCCAGGCCCCCTCACCCTTTGCTTTAGGGAGACTGAGACAGACAGATTGACTCTCTGTCAATTCTTCCATGCTCAGCCTGTCCTCTGTCCCAAAAGTGAAAAGTACCCAAAGTGAAAGTCGCTCAGTTGTGTCTGACTCTTTGCAAACCCTTGGACTATATAGTCCATGGAATTCTCTAGGCCAGAATACTGGAGTGGGTAGCCTTTCCCTTCTCCAGGGGATCTTCCCAACCCAGGGATTGAGCCCAGGTCTCCCACATTGCAGGCAGAGTCTTTACCAGCTGAACCACCAGGGAAGTTCAAGAATACTGAAGTGGGTAGCCTATCCCTTCCCCATCAGATCTTCCCAACCCAGGACTCAAACAGGGGTCTCCTGCATTGCAGGTGGATTCTCTACCAGCTGAGCTACCAGGGAAGCCCTTCTCTCTCCCAGACTCCAGATTCCACGATTCCTCTCCACCAACTTGACTGGCCCATCAGGACGTGTTTCCTAGGCTCCGTTCCTCTTCCTCTTCTCTGTCATTCAGGGGGTCAGTGGTCAGAACAGTGGAGAACTAACATGAGGTCATTGTGGCCAAAGAAACTGTGCTTACAGACCTTCAGCCTTTCCAAGCCTGCTGCCGCCTGTCATGGCCCCCGGCTTTCTTTCCCAAGGACTGACCTGATTGTTGTGGGTCCCCAGGGAGTTAATCGCTGGTCTTCCTCCTGAAGCTGAGATGCCAGCCCTCAGTCCTCACGGGTGGGGATCTGCATTGATACTGCGTGGGTGCCTTTCACCGGGAAGGGAGAACACTGGTGGGAACACTGCAGCCTGTCTTTTCCACTTTCCTTTCTTCCCCAAGAACAGGACTGAGGCGTTCGTATCAGTTGTTTCCCAGTTGTTGTTGTTGTTGTTCAGTCGCTAAGTTATGTCCAACTCCCTACGACCCCGTGGACTGCAACATGCCGGGCTCCTCTGTCCTTCACCATCTCCTGGAGTTTGTTCAAGCTCATGTCCATTGAGTTAGTGATGCTATCGAACCATCTCATCCTCTGCTGCCCCCTTCTCCTTTTGCCCTCAGTCTTTCCCAGCACCAGGGTCCTTTCCAGTAAGTCATCCTTGCATCAAGTGACCAAAGTATTGGAGCTTCAGCTTCAGCATCACTCCTTCCAATGAATATTCAGGGTTGATTTCCTTTAGGATGGCCTAGTTGGATCTCCTTGCAGTCCAAGGGACTCTCAAGAATCTTCTCCAACACCACAGTTCAAAAGCATCAATTCTTTTGTGCTCAGCCTTCTTTACAGACCAACTCTCACCCAGGGCTCGCTGTAAATGACCTTAGCTGGGGAAATAAAAGAGCTAGAATGACAAAAATTAGCAGTTTATACATGGTGTACCCCTTATAATGAAACTAAAATGAAGCAGCTTACACCCTGCAGTTTCTTATAGGCAGGATTTATCAAACATCAGTCAGATCTGTTTTATTGAAATGAGTCGACTCTACTGAGCGCTGCTGCTGCTGCAGTAATGCTGAGATGGTAGCCCACCCTTCTTAAAGCCCCTTGATCCAGCAAACAAAGGCTTTGTGAGAACAGAAACCGTTTCCACTTGCTGGGCACCCCCTGGCCTGCAGGGCAGTGGGCTCCAGGCTTTGCATGCTCTCCTCAGTGACCTAGAGCAAAGACATTATTACCCTCATCTTTCAGATGAGGACAGTGACACAGGCAAGTCAGGTCACTGGCCTGAAGTGACTCAGTGGATGGGTGGCTGGAACACGATTGAATTCAGGGCTGTGTTGTCTTGATGATATCCATTGTGGTTAATGGAAAAGTGCTCAAACAGGGCGGGCCTGCCTGCTACCTTCGGACTGTAGCCCACCAGGCTCTTCTGTCCATGGGTTTCTCCAGGCAGGAATACTGGAGTGGGTTGCCATCTGCTTCTCCAGGAAATCTTTCCCACTTGAGGATTGAACCCACATCTCCTGAATTGCAGGCAGATTCTTTACCCACTGAGCCACCTAAGAAGCTTCGTTTTACTTTACATGGTGCTTTAATTTATTCTCAGTCATCTTTGTTGTCATTCTTCATGTCGCATAAAGATTCCTGAGCAGTCTGGTGGAGCCTGTGAACTCCTTAGAATGTTTAACGTTTTAATTGTTTTGGAGTGTAGCTGATTTGCAGTGTTGTGTTCGTTTTAGCTGTGCTGCACGGTGACCGGTTGTACATATGCACATGTTCATACTGTTTTAGGCTGTTTTCTCACGCAGGTTACCACAGAATATTGTGCAGAGTACCCTGAGCTATACAGTGGGTACTTGCTCCTTATCTATTGTATACGTAGTTCAGAACTTTTAGTTTCTCAAGTCCTTTTTATTCTAGATAATCCCTCTGACACACAACTGCCCTTTTAATAAAATCCCTGGGCTTTGTTACACCTTTAACAGAACTACCTGTAAAGATCTGTATCTCCTTAGTGAACTAAATCATTGAAAGCCCACAAAAGAGCCTGTGGACCATCACTTTGTTTTAATCTATAAATGTGTGGGGAGTCATATTGTTTCACATTCAAGAAGCAAACGACATCTGTTTATAACGACATGGCTTCAACATAGATTTCTAAAAATTATTTTTGAAAAGTATTTGGCCACATGCACGATTATTTTTATTAAACACGCTCCGCTGGGTGAGCAAGCCATGCTGTGAGGAATTCTTTTGAAATCCAGTGTGTTTAGTCATTTACCACTGGATCAAAGAGCACACAAAGGCATCTGCTTTCACAGTCAGTTTGGGAATTGACCTGGGGAGCTTGGTGGTGGTCCCCAGTTTTAATTCTCATTCCGGCATTCCTCAGAATAGATCCTCAGTGTTTACCTGATGTATTTCCCTGTTCCAGTACTTTATATACAGCTGCATCCTGGGGCTGATCTCCTGTTCCGTCTTCCTGCGTGTAAATTATGAGCTGAAGATGCTGCTCATGATGGCAGCCTTGGTGGGCTACAACACCATCTTCCTCCACACTCACGCTCACCTCCTGGACAACTACAGCCAGGTCCTGTTCGAGAGGTAACCTGCTCCCTCTCCCTTCTCCTTACTTTAATTCTTTCATGGGATGTCGGTAATAGGAGAGTGTGTGTAGTAAATGAATGGCATTGTTATTGGGAATCTTTGTGTGAGAGTTTCTTTGAAGTGATGATTCTGGAGGATGCTATGTGTTTGCATCATAGATTACATAGGTATGATCTGGGCATGATTGTAGGTGATCAGTAGATATGAAGTGGTTTAGAGAGACCATTTGTGTTATAATCTGTACTATATTAATAAGAATAATCTTTTTTCCCCATCAGTATTATTGATATTTTGGACTGAAATAATTTTTGGAGGGAGAGGTTTTTTTTTGGAGGGTGGGGGGTGTTGTCCTGTGCATTGAAGGTTATTTAGTAGTAGCACCCTTGGCTTCTACTGGAGAAGGAAATGGCAGCCCACCCCAGTATTCTTGCCTAGGAAAGTCCATGGACAGAGGAAGTCCTAGGACAGTCCATGGGATTGCAAGGATGACTTAGCAACTAAACAAGAACAACTGGTCTCTACCCGCTAGATGTCAGGCACAATCCCCCAGCCCAAGTCACGAGAACTGAAAAGGCCTTCAGACTTTGAAGAATGTGTCCTGCAAGAGAGTACAGCCCCCAGGTCAAAACAACTGAATCCATATACACAAAAGTACTGGGAAAATAAATGATTCTGTTTGTAAAGGTATAATGCAAAATTTCTCATTGAGGATTTCCTAAAACATCCCGGTGTGGAGGGAATACTATCAACTGTGGCAAGTTCCAGGAAAGGATTGTTGTTATTGCTGTTTAGTCGCTAAATCATTGTCTGACTCTGTGTGACCCCATGGAATATAGCCCACCGGGCTCCTCTGTCCATGGGATTTCCCAGGCAAGAATACTGGGTGGGTTGCCATTTCCTTCTCCAGGGGGTCTTCCTGACCCAGGGATCGAACCCACGTTTCCTGCATTGGCAGGCGAATTCTTTACCATTGAGACACCAGGGAAGGCCACCAAGGATATGGTTGTGTTTACTCTGCCAACCTTAGGACTGGATGCGTCAAGAAGGATCTTCCCAAGTCCACTCCTTTGTATTTATAAAATGTCTCCTGTTATCAAATTGCTTCTGCAAGCTTATCATAAATATTTATTCATTGCTTGAAAAAAAGAGTTTTAATCATGATATTCTCCAACTCACATCTTGACAGCAAAAACACATTTTGAATCAACTGTTAAGTTTATTTCAGACTTCAGGTTTTTCCTATGAGCACTTTGCATAATCTCCCATAATATTTCTATATTTCTTTTAACATAAAATAAATGCCTTAAATATTTGCATCGTTTTCTTGCTCCCGAAAGATGGTTTGTGTTGACAGCGCACGGCTGCTTCGCCAGGGGAGGCCTGATGTCAACAACATGGGCCCCTCACTGCAAAAGGCTTCTTCTCAAGACGATTGCTTTTAGAAACACGACTACACCGCACTCTCTTCACCTAACTTAATTTTTGTCATCCTCCACACCATGAAACCCTAATAATCTGTAGTCAAGTGGTGGGTAGTGGAGTTGTAAAAATACATAATCGCATTAAGGGAATTTTGTGATTCCTTAGCCAAGATGAGAATGAAATCAGAAATTAATTTTCTGATACATTCTCAAAATTACCAACCAAACATGCTTTACTATTTCTCTACCGCATGGAGGACCTGTATCGAATCCCTAAATAAATGTAGCATCACTGATTCTGACGCATGGCTGAGGACGCGCTGAATTTCCCTTTATTAAATTTAAAGTCGAAGCAAAAGAAGAAATTAGATTAGCAAGTTTCTGATGGGGGGGATTGCTTTGGGGACCTGAGGGAGACACACAGCCTCTGATGAGAACCCCGGCAGCAGGAAAGTAGTCATTTGGCTGAAGAAGAGGTTTGCTCTCAGAGCCCTTTGTTTCATTCAAGGTCTTCAGCGGGTGCTCTCTTGCTTCTGTCTTTATAATCACCCGACAGCTGGGAGGGCTGACCTGACAAGCTTCAGGCACCTGCCTTTCCTTCCCACCTCAAGACTCCTGCATTGCAGGCGGATTCTTTACCATCTGAGCCACCAAGGAAGCCCCTAGGAGGGTGCACCTGCCTTCCTGATCTTTTTTTTTTTTTAATTTAATTTATTTATTTAGACTCTGCTGGGTCTTCGTGCTGCACAGGCTTTTCTCTAGGTGCAGCAAGGGGGTCTACTCTCTAATCGCAGTGCACAGCCTCCTCATTGCGGGGATTCTCTGGTTGCAGAGTACTGGCTCTAAGGTGTGTGGCTCAGTAGTCGTGGCTCAGGAGCCTCCATTGCTCCAAGCATGTGGATGTTCCCAGGTCAGGGATCAAACTCCTGTCTCCTGCACCGGCAGGTGGGTTCTTTACCACTAGCCGCCAGGGAAGCCCACCTCTCTCATCTTGACTTGTTGTAGAATCCAGAGTCGCAAAACGCTCCTCGGAAGACACTCAAGACAGTGGATTACAGTTTATTATGCTAGCGGGTCCAGGGGGAATCAGTTCTCAACAAGGACCCAGATGATTTTGGAGGACTTGGTTTTATACCCTCCGCTACATAACTAGTTGGAAGTGAAAGTCGCTCAGTCGTTAATCTAACTGAGACAACCTGACCTTTACTTCCGATCTTTGTTTTCTGCCTGTGAGGAGAGGAACCTGGTTTTTCTTTAACGATGGTTAACAGGGTTCAGGCTCAGTTCACATCCTGCCTTAAGGTGGCTGACTGTCTTCACGATGGACTCCCTCTTGTCCTCCTCCCAGTGGCCCCAACAGACTAAGTTTCAGGCATCTCCAGATTCCTGCTTGAGCTGCCATAGGACTCCCCTGAAGCATTCCTCTGCCGAAAGATGAATCATCGTTGTTTAGTCACTCAGTCATGTCCAACTGTTTGTGACCCCATGGACTATAGCCTGCCAGGCTCTTCTGTCCATGGGATTCTCCAGGCAAGAATACTGGAGTGGGTTGCCATTTCTTTTTCCAGGGGATCCTGGACCCAGGGATTGAATTCCTATCTCCTGCATTGGCAGGAAAATCCTTCACCACTGAGCCACCAGGGAAGCCCCAGAAGATGAATATTACTGACATAATAACATCATACCTCAAAATTAACAGATGTTCTCTAATAGTTTAAAACGAACCCCAAGCGAGAAACCAGACTCAGATGGTAAAGAATCCACCTGCAATATGAGAGACCTAGGTTCCATCCCTGGGTTGGGGAGATCCCCTGGAGAAGGAAATGGCAACTCACTCTAGTATTTTTGCCTGGAGAACTCCATGGACAGAGGAGCCTGGCAAGCTAGTCTATGGGGTCGCAAAGAGTCGCACACAGCTGAGCGACTTGTAGGTTTGGGAGTGACAGCTTGGAATCCCCTGATTTCTCCATCTGCTCTGTGTGTTTGATTTAACCACGTGTCTCATGCCAGAGCCAAAACCCATCAAGATCAATGTTTTCTTCCCTTTTCTGAGATTCAAGACCTTCCCCCATCAAAGAACTGATGAAGGTCTCCTCATCCTTTATCTGGTTTGTTAATGGTGAAACACCTCTATCAAATATGAAACTAAGAACTTAAAAAAAGCTGGTCTGATACGGCTCTTCGAGAATGAGCGTCCTTTCATCCCACGCCCTTCAGGGAGGGAGCTGGCTTAAACCAGGGCCCAGCGGCCCCTCCTGTCCTGGTCCAGCCGGTCTGGGCATTGGAGTTACGTGCCTGGTCCCACCCCTTTACTGGCCTGATTCTGATCACTCTGGATGCTGAAAACTCAGCCTCTGTGCACCATTGCTGAGTCGAATCTCAGAGTTTTGGGTGAAGTAGAAAATGGCTTTATTGCTTCGCCAGGCAGAGGGGGACACAATGAGCTTATGCTTCGAGACTGCGCATCCCAGCCCAGTAGGAATGAGGAGGAGTTCTGTGGCAGCGGTTCAGGGGCAGGGTTGCTCATCAGGGTCAAGGTGCAGGCGGGGCCTGCGCTGCTTTGCTGTGGACTCAGGTGGTCTCCCCCCTTGTCTCTGCTTCCCCTCCCTTCTCTGATTAACAACTGTTCGAATCTGCCCTTTGGAACTCAGGGAAGGTCATGGAGGCTGGAGTCTGTCCCCTACAAACAAGGAACGGGGAACCCACACGGTCCTGCTCAGCTTTAGCGTCTCTGGTGATAGGGGAATACTGGGCCATCTTGTGAATACACAGTTCGGACTGGGCTGTTGTCCTCTATGCAAGTTCACCATGTTTCAGGGACCTTTTTTGAGCCAAATTTAACATTGATCATGGACAAGCCAAGGGGTATTTTTGCCATCTGGGTCAGCCAAGAAAACAGGAGAAGTGTGCACTAGAAAGCCACCAGACCCATGAATAATTCAGAAAATGATACCAAAGATATTCACACCAATTCATGAGTGCAGAAAACCAACTTTACAGGACAAAAAAAAAAGTCAACTTGAGAGAGTGTGCCATTAAAACTCCATTCAGTTGAAGGCCAGCAGGGTCCCAGTACCTCACTTGCCATCACATGACTATGATCAGTGATGTCGTGGTGAAGGAAGCTCAGAAGTGTCTGATATTTAGGAGGTCTGGAAAAATCCATGTTGGGATACTTTGGCATTTACAACAGTCCTCCATGTCATCTGGGATACAAGATACATTGCTAAATCAATCAATCAATCAATGATTCTGATTCCAGTCCATGACACCATCTTCCAGACCCCTCAGCCAGCACCATTACAGAGGCTCTCCATGGTGATGGTGATGTTAATGACCACTGATATTGCTGGAAGCTGTTTTTTTCTGAAGACACTTTTCCTTCTGCTGACAAAGGCTTGTTACAGGCTCTGCAAGACACTGTCAGATTTTTCCCGTGCATTTTTATTCTTACAGAGCTGAAAAATATCAGGGGATGAATGTTAATATTTCATGTGGACCCAGTCACTATGTTAACTCACCTGAATACTAGAAATATGCCTTTTCTTCTAAAGAAAGGTGGGGGAATCAAGAGTCTGAACAGAGGATTAACCTGGAGTCCAGCCCGTTAACCAGCTCTGTGTGGACCCTGAGCCTAATAAAATAAATACTTTGGGGCAGCATATAAATAATGTGTATAACTGAACACTGTTATATCTAGTACCCAGCATCATTCAGAAGTTCTGATGCATGCTTAGTCACTCAGTCATGTCCAGCTTTCTGCAACTCCATAGACTGTAGCTCACCAGGCTCCTCTGTCCATGGGATTTTCCAGGCAAGAATACTGGAGTGGGTTGCCATTTCTTCTTCCAGAGAGAAGCTCTGGATTGTCACGTCATTTAACTCGGTGACCTTAGCGACAGCTCCATACCCAAGAGGACGATGGAAATGCTCCATAGCAGTGGAGCCGAGTCAAGCACCTTCAATATGGTCTGCATTCTCTGTTTTTCCTGTGTCTCATGGAAAATCCAGTGGCTAGAATTTGGCATATTATAACACTTTGACAGTATCCCAACTACGTATCAACTGATGATGAGCTCAATGAAAACCTAGAGGAAGGACCGCAGCATTCATTGTGCTCAGGAGAAAGAAAAACAGTGCACATCCACCTCTGAGGGAGGTGGTCCAGAGGTATTCCAAACATCTGACATCTCTCTTGGAAGCCTCCTCTTTTAAATGAAAACAGTATGCCACCTTTGTCTTCAAACTCAAAATATATCCAAGTTAATATTGAAAAGATTTAAATTACTTTCAAATTTAATATCTCAGTGTCTCTCCCCTTTCCTAACTCCCCTCCCTCCCCCCGTCCCCCAGGGCCATCTCCAGAAACTACTGAACATGTGTTTGTTTCTCTATGGCCGACACCACTGGTAGTAGAGCTGGGAAGTATAGTAAGGAGGTCAGTGATCTGAGTCACCTAATAACAACCACAACAACCAAAGAAAGTTGTGCTAGGGCTACTCAAGTTCTACCAAGCTTTCTTTTATCCTATAAAAAGCAACCATTAATGAGCTCTTTTGCTATCTAACCTAAAAAAGAAAATGCCCTGTGATTTGGACCCACTTGCAGGAAGACACTCAATTTTAGGCTGTTTTTTGTTTTGTTTGATTTTAGAATGAGAGGAGGAAGGAGGTGTCAGAGAGCCTGGACTCCAGACTAGGTGGGATGCATCCTTCTTATCATCAGCCCTCCAGTGGAGGAGACTAAAGCCCAATGCACAGCCCCGTGGTATCTGATGCACCAGCCCCCATGGTATCACACTGATGCATCCATCGCTTCCCACTTAAAACCACTCTTCTCCGCAGGATGAAATGGTGACTGCATTAATCAGACTGCATCTTATCTCCACAGCAAAAGGCCAGCACTACCTCTCCAGCCCCACTTTTATCATCTCTCTTAACCTGCAGCTGCCTCCAGGGCTCTTTCTAAGCGTGAGCCTAACCCATATTATGTTTGTGCTTTGCAATCCCAGGATGTTTTGCTTGACATTTGTGAATAACACTCAGAAAAAGCGTGAGGCTTTGAGCCCTTTGTCCTTGGATGACACCAGGCCGCCTCCAGAAGACTGTGTAGGAGTCCAGTGCATCTGTGTCCAGCCGGGGGAAGGAATAGTGTCTGAAAATGAAACCCCTTAGGTTTCAAACCGACACAACTATTTGTCCACTCATTCCTTTTTTACAGCACAGTTTCATTTAACACGCTGTGTATTCCAGGCTTGATGCTGGAGCCCAAGCACATGGAGATGAGTGAAATGTATTCTCTGCTCTCAGCAACTTACAAAATCTCTCTGTTAGAAAAGTATGTCTCACCAGAAGGCCAAAAGGAGACTTGTAGGTTAAGTTCCTACAACCTGCCTAGGTACTGAGTGAACCTGTTGACTGGGAGCTGGCTGAGTGGTCCAAAGCTGACTGTAACATCGGACAGACCTTGAGGAACTGTGGAGATCCAAAAAGATAGGGGAAGAGTGACAGTAACATCATGGCAGAATAAGACACCCTCATGTTTGTCCCCAACAATAATTTGTTTGTAATCTCTGTGGACAAAAGTGCTTTGGTCAGAGCTGTGGGATCCCGTGCCAGACTGGATCCAGGAGGAATCTCACCCATCCACGTGTTTGGCAGCAGGCATACAGACCTTGAATCTGTCTGCGGACACTGTAGTGACATGTCACCTGGCTCAAGCCACTCTCGGACATGGAGCCCCTGGAAACACTCTTAGCCACTGACCCATGGATGAGAGAGCCTTTGTGGAAGGCCAGGTTTTCAGAGGAGAAGTTCTAGCACCACACTGGAGCAAAAAATGTGAATTTGGACATAAGAAGTGGATAAGAGAAACAGTGTGTCCATACCACCCCACCTCCACCAAGATGGCACAGCTTCAGTCCAAGAGAGATGTTCTCAGTCTGTGATGTCTTCTGTGAGCACCCAGCTTCC
Organism: Cervus canadensis; assembly: GCF_019320065.1. Classification (NCBI taxonomy): domain Eukaryota; kingdom Metazoa; phylum Chordata; class Mammalia; order Artiodactyla; family Cervidae; genus Cervus; species Cervus canadensis. The sequence goes on from NC_057401.1 coordinate 62,363,082, forward strand.
CAGCTGCGTAGGATGCTACCAAGTTGGGAGAGAGGCAGATAAGACCCTCAGAGGGATTTAAAGGAATGCAGATCCTACTAACTGCCTCACTGCCTAGGTCAAGAAACCTACCCCCAAGCCACTGGGAGCACCTCACCCACAGATTCCCCCCAGCTGGCCCTCGGGGACCCCCATTGAGCCACATGCCTCATACCCACCCCAACCCTGCGGCCAGATCCCTGTGCATATTATCTCCTAATGGAAGCTTGGAGAGGGAGCTTGGACCAACAGCTATTGGGATGCACAGAAAGCTGGCCCAAATCTGAGGGCCTGGGAGAGACCACCTTCTCCAATTTAAGTCTGAATTTTCCAATAAGGAGTTCATGATCTGAGCCACGGTCAGTTCCTGGTCATGTTCTTGCTGACTGTATAGAGCTTCTTCATCTTCAGCTGCAAAGAATATAATCGATCTGATTTCAGTGTTGACCATCTGGTGATGTCTATGTGTCGAGTCATCTCTTGTGTTGTTTGAAGAGGGTGTTTGCTATGACAGTGCATTCTCTTGGCAAAACTCTGTTAAACTTTGCCCTGCTTCATTTTATACTCCAAGGCCAAACTTGCTGGTTCCTCCATATTATCTCTTGATTTCCTACTTTGCTTTCCAGCCCCCTATGACGAAAAAGACATCTTTTTTGAGTATTAGTTCTAGAAGGTCTTGTAGGTCTTCATAGAACCATTCAACTTCAGCTTCTTTGGCATTAGTGGTTGGGGCATAGATTACTGTGATATTGAATGGTTTACCTTGGAGACAAATAGAGATCATTCTGTCATTTTTGAGATTGCATCCAAGTACTGCATTTCAGACTCTTTTGTTGAGTATGAGGGCTACTCCTTTTCTTCTAAGGGATTCTTGCTACTACAAAGCTACAGTAATTAAAACTGTATGGTACTAACATAGAAATAGACACAGACCAATGGAACAGAATACGAAGCCCATAAATTACCACTTGCATATTTGCATATGCAATAAACTAATATTTGACAAGGGAGTCAATAGTACCCAATAAGAAAAGGATAATCTCTTTAATAAATGGCATTGGGAAAATTGAATACCACATGCAGAAGAATGAGGGTGGACCCCTATTATACACCACTATGAAACATTAATTTGAATTAATTTGGATAAGGTACTTATAAAGATACTTATAAAAGATACGTATAAGACCTGAAAACTTAAAATTCCTCAAAGAAAGCATAAGGGGGATGAACTCCTTGACGTTGGTCTTGACAATGATTTGTCTGGATATGACACCAAAAACATAGGCAACAAAAGCTAAAATAAGTGAGTGAAACTACATCAAACTAAAAAGCTTCTGATTAGCAAAAGAAACTGTCAATGAAATGAAAACAGAACCTGTGGAATGGGAGAAACTTGTTTGCCAATAATATATCTGATAATGGATTAATATCCAAAATACATAAAGAGCTCATAGAATTCAGTGTAAAAAATTAATTTGAAAGTAGGCAGAAGAGTTGAATAGACATTTTCCAAAGAAGACATACAAATGGACAACAGTATGTGAAAAAATGCTGAATATTACAATCAGAGAAATGCATATCAAGATCACAATAAAGTATTGCCTCACACTCCTTAGAATGGCTGTCATCAAAAAGACAACAGACAAAAGATGTTGGCAAGGATATGGCAAAAAGGAAACAAGGGGATATTTTTTTCTCAGCCAGGAGACAAAAGGAAATCCTCCATTTGCAACAACATGGATGGACCCTGAGGGCATGATGCTTAGTGAAATAAGTTGGACAGACAAATACTGTATCATCTCACTTATATGTGAAGTCTAAGAAAGCTGAACTCACAGAAACGGAGAGTAGAATGGCGGTTACCAGGAGCTGGGAGTGGGAGAAGGTGGAGAAATATTTGTCAAAAGTCACAAGCTTCCAGTTATAAGATGAATATATGTTTTGAAGAGCTAAGGTACAGTGTGGTGACTACAGATAATCATACTGTATTATATACATGAAAGTTGCTAAAAGAGTAGATTTTCAGTGTTCTCATGACAAAAAGGAGATGCTAATCACTTGAAGTGATGACCTAAGTCAAATCCCTTACAATTATACAGTGGACGTGAAAAATAGATTCAAGGTATTAGATCTGATAGACAGAGTGCCTGAAGAACTATAAACCAAGGTTCATGACATTATACAGGAGGCCATGATCAAGACCACCCTGAAGAAAAAGAAATGCAAAAAGCAAAATGGTTGTCTGAGGAGGACTTACAAATAGCTGAGAAAAGAAGAGGAAAAAAAGGCAAAGGAGAAAAGGAAAGATATACACATCTGAATGCAGAGTTTCAAAGAATATTAAGGAGAGATAAGAAAGCCTTCCTAAGTGATCAATGTAAACAAATCGAGAAGAGTAGAATGGGAAAGACTAGAGATCTCTTCAAGAAAATTGGAGAAACCAAGGAAACATTTCATGCAATATGCCAGCAAATTGGGAAAACTCAGCAGTGGCCACAGGACTGAAAAAGGTCAGTTTTCATTCCAATCCCAAAGAAAGGCAATGTCAAAGAATGTTTAAACTACCACAAAATTGTACTCATCTCACACACTAGCAAAGTAATGCTCAAATTTCTCCAAGCCAGGTATCAACAGTATGTGAACTGTGAACTTCCAGATGTTCAAGGTGGATTTAGAAAAGGCATAGGAACCAGAGATCAAATGTCAACATCCATCGGTTCATCGAAAAAGCAAGAGAATTCCAGAAAAACATCTACCTCTGGGGGCAGGAGGAGAAGGGGATGACAGAGGATGAGATGGCTGGATGGCATCACTGACTCGATGGGCATGAGTTTGAGTAAACTCCGGGAGTTGGTGATGGACAGGGAGGCCTGGCATGCTGTGATTCATGGGGTCGCAAAGAGTCAGACACGACTGAGCGACTGAACTGAACTGAACTGAACTGCTTTATTGACTGCAGTAAAGCTTTTCACTGTGGAAAATTGTGGAAACTTTTTGTGGAAAAACTGTGGAAAATTCTTCAAGAGATGGGAATACCAGACCACCTTACCTGCCTCCTGAGAAATCTGTTTACAGGTCAAGAAGCAACAGTTAAAACTAGACATGGAACAATGGACTGGTTCCAAATTGGGAAACGAATACATCAAAGATGTATATTGTCACCCTGCTTGTTCAACTTATATGCAGAGTACATCATGCAAAATGCCGGGCTGGATGAAGCACATGCTGGAATTAAGATTGCCGGGAAAAGTATCAATAACCTCAGATATGCAGATGACACCACCCTTATGGCAGCAAGTGAAGAAGAACTAGAGTCTTTTGATGAAAGTGAAAGAGGAGAGTGAAAAAATCTGGCTTAAAACTCAACATTCAAAAAAAGAAGATAATGGCATCCAGTCCTATCACTTCATGGCAAATAGATGGGGAAACAATGGAAACAGTGAGAGACTTTATTTTCTTGGGCTCCAGAATCACTGCAGATGGTGACTGCAGCCATGAAATTAAATGACGTTTGCTCCTTGAAAGAAAAACTATGTCCAACTTAAATAGTGTATTAAAAAGCAGAGACATTGCTTTGCCATCTAGTATAAAAGCTATGGTTTTTCCAGTAGCTATGTATGGATGTGAGAGTTGGACTGTAAAGAAATCTGAGCGCTAAAGAATTGATGCTTTTGAACTGTGGTGTTGGAGAAGACTCTTGAGAGTCCCTTGGACTGCAAGGAGATAAAACCAGTCAATTCTAAAGGAAATCAACCCTGAATATTCATTGGAAGGACTGATGCTGAAGCTGATGTTACAGTATTTTGGCCACCTGATATGAAGAGTTGACTCATTAGAAAAAACCCTGATGCTGGAAAAGATTGAAGGTAGGAGGAGAAGGGGACGACAGAGGATGAGATAGTTGGATGGCATCACTGACTCGATGGACATGAGTTTGAGCAAGCTCCAGGAGTTGTGATGGACAGGGAAGCCTGGCGTGCTGCAGTCCATGGGGTGGCAAAGAGTCGAACTCGACTGACCAACTGAACTGATCTGAACTGAGCTGAGGTGATGAGGTTGATAGCTAATGCTATGGTGATAATCATTTTCCAATATGTAAGTGTATCAAAGCACATTGTACCCCTCAAACTTACACAGTCAGTTATATTTCAATAAAACTAGAATGAAAGTAACTGAAATATGTCAAAAGACAAAGTGTCTACACAGGTCACTTCCAGCCCTGACTCAGCTGGTGAAGTTTAGTCACTCAGTCATGTCCAACTCTCTGATCCCCTGGGCTGTAACCTACCAGACTCCTCTGTCCATGGGATTTTCCAACCAAGAATACTGGAGTGCATTGCCATTTCCTTCTCCACGGGATCTTCCCGACCCAGGGATCGAACCCGGGTCTCCCTTGTTGGCCATCACTGGCAGGTGTATTCTCTATCACTGAGACAACAGGGAAGCCCATATGATGCATTTCAAACCACTGGAAAAGAATGGTTTATCTTTTTAAATGACTGAGCTGTTTTAGAACTCTACTGTCTGACCACAGTTCTGACAGTCACTGGAAACAAACAGATCAGCCGTCGGGAAATAGGTGTGCTTTGATGGCTGCTGAGTCTGAGAAGTAGAGTGCAGGAATCCTAGCTGAGCTGTCCTCTTCACGCTTCATCACCAGCCAGCATCAGTTGGCCAGGACCCAGCCACCACGCTGGTGACCAGAGGGGAGGAGTGTTCTGAGAGCAGATATCAGCAGGATGCTGTGTGCCACTCAGCTGGAAAAGCAGAAGGGAGCATCAGAAAAGTGGTACCAACACAGACATCTCAGCAACTCTCCCTCCTTCTCCAGCCAGACTTGGAAGATTTCCTGACAGGGCAACTGGCCGTCTTTACTTTGCCTTCTGCATTTTAACCCCAGCATTTCCTTTCCGGTGTGTTTTTGCTTTATTCTGGACAGCATCATCTTCTGATATTGTAATTGAGGTCCCGGTCCTATGCTCAGCAAGGTGCAGCATATTCATCCTTGCAGCAGCATCCAGTTGACCAGAACTTGCGCTTTTTTTCATCACTTAACAATGATAGCTCAGTGGGTAAAGAATCTACCTGCAATCCAAGAGACACAGGAGATATGGGTTCGATCTCTGGGTTGGGAAGATCCCCTGGGGAAGGAAATGGCAACCCACTCCAGTATTCTTGCCTGAAAAATCCCACAGGCAGAAGAGTCTGGCGGCCTACAGCCCAAAGGGTCGCAATGAAATATGTCATAAGACAAAGTGTCTACACAGGTCACTCCCAGCCCTGACTCGGCTAGTGAAGTTTAGTTGCTCAGTCATGTCCGACTCTGTGACCCCCTGGGCTGTATGTAGCCTGCCAGACTCTGTCTGTGGAATTTTCCAGCCAAGAATACTGAAGTGGACACGACTGAATATTGAAGAGTCAGACAGGACTGAGCAACTAAGCACATCGCACAGGGAAGATGCCTGAGGCTTCAGACGCGTCTGGTCGACAAAGCCAGGTGGTTCCTAACTCACTGGTACCACACAGCTACAGCCAAAAGTAAACTAATATCAGCCATTAAACATGAGGGTCTCACGTGGAAGGGAGGGGACAGGAGCCATTGTCTCTTTGTGGGACTTTTCCTTATGAAACGTGGGCTTCAGGAACAAGGGTCCCAGAGGTCAGACTCGTTTTGATCCCAGTGAGTGACCTGGGAAGATCTGATTTTTACCTCCATTTGCGTATTGTTTCCAACACCACAAAAACAGTTTCTTGAGGTCCTCTTCTTAATAATAGAGGCTTATGTCTAGAAAATACAATGTTTTGAAATATGATTATGTGTGTGTATACATTCCCAGACTGCACCCTCCCCTGAGAGCAGTGAGAATGTCATTTTTATCTCATGGAGCTGTTTGCCTTTAGGTTAGAGACTGTTCACCAAGCAGTTCCACCACCCTCACCCAATTTGTTAGGCTTCTTTGTTTTCTTGGCCTCTGGAAACCTGAGGGCCAGGATGATGGCTCCATTAATAGCCTCAGGGTGAGGGCTGGCTGTAAATTAGTGTGTGGCTACAGGCACATTTGGGTGTCTGTGTCTCCAGAGCCCAATTTTTCAGACTGAAAAATAAGCTATCTGGTCACTTTTTGGCTAGCACTGTCAAGCAAAGAATCCTAGAGTCAGAAACTTTCTCAGTTGTGTTAGGTCTGTCTTCCATACCTCATAACAGAGTGACAGCGTGACCCTAACGTGGTCAAGGCCAAGGTGGATTTCACCCCTAAAACTTAAAGGAGAGAGAGACCTCATATCCCAGTGACTGTCAATTTTATATAAATGGCCAATACAGTTGTTAATGCATGAACTGTGTCACCTATATGAAGATGTGTTGAGGTAGGTGAGTAGCTGAGAAGATGACCTTATTTGGAAATGGGGTCACTGCACGTGTATTTAGTTAAGATGTGGTCCTACTAGTGTGCCGCTGCCCATGCGCAGTCGTGTCTGAGTCTTTGCGACCCCATGGACTGTAGCCCACCAGGCTCCTCAGTCCATGGGATTTCCCAGGCAAGGATACTGGAGTGGGCTTCCATTCCTTCTCCAGGGGATCTTCCCAACCCCAGGGTTGAACCCACATCTCCTGCGACTGTTGTGTTACAGGCAGATCCTTTACTGCTGAGCCATCAGGGAGAGGAGGGTGGCCCTAACCCAATATGACTGGTGTCCTTATAAGACGATGGCCAGGGTGGGCCGATGGTTAAGAATCTGCCCCGCAGTGCAGGGGACATGGGTGCGATCCCTGATCTGGGAAGATCCCACACCCATGGAGCAGCCGAGCCCACGCATCACAACTCCTGAGTGTGTGCTCTAGATCTCAGGAGCCCCAACTGCTGCAGCCCACACACCCTAGAGCCCTTGCTTCACAGCGGGAGAAGCCACTGCAATGAGAAGCCCATACGTCGCAACTAGAGAAAGAGCCCACACACAGCAACAAAGACCCAGCACGGCCAAAAATAATAATTTTTTTAAATAATGTGGATTGAAAAAAAAAAAGAAGACAGCTATATGGAGACAGACACAGGGTGGGGTGGGGAGAACCACGTGATAATGAAGACAGTCAGTGGAGTGAAACAGTGCCCAACCAAGCACCGAAGCCAGGACAGACCAGGATGGGTTTCTCTGCAGGTTTCAGAGGGAGGGCAGCCCTGCCGGCACCCTGATTTTGAATGTCTAGCCTTCAGAACTATGAGGTGACTCGTTTCTGCTGTTTTAAGCCATCCAACGTGTGGCATGGTTTCAGCAGCCACAAGAAACGGAGATGACCGACCCAGTCAACTAGACATTGCCAGAAGACAACCCGGAATCTTATTCTGTCTGTGCTGATGTCCCCCGCATGCTGCCTACTCCTCTTCCTCCCAGTCTACCCTGCATACAGTAAGAGCAAGGAACCCAGGAATGGACCTGTAGATGGAAAAATTCTTCCTTCAAACCTCAGGAGCCCAACAGCCCTGTCCTGTGAATGGCCCACGTGGGAGAGATGGGCTCTGATCAGAGTCGGCAGTTCTTTGGGGCTGGATGAATCAAAGAAATTTTTGAGAAATCTAAATGAAATCCAAGACAACAGGTTACAGTTCTTTCTAGTTGACCAAGAACATCAGAAAGAAACAAAGCATCTGTGTATCGGTACCCAAGTCTGTCTCATAGGCTGTGTTGCACACCATTATTTCAGAGGTCCACTGAGTTCTGCACTTTCCAATGCACTGCCCAGTCCAGCAATGAGTCTTCCCTTGTGTGGTTTTCTCCAAGTCCACACTGCCACCTGCCATAATTCCTCACTAAGGCTCAGGATCTGGGAGATATGTAGAGAATGTCATTTCTACTCCTAAACCAATGTTTACATGCGTTAGTGTGAGGAGTCCCGTTAAAGGATTTTTCCCTCTAGATTGCTTGCATGTATTCTCTGCGTGATTATCTGAAAACCCAGCCAGCCCCAAGCTGCATAAAGAGGGTCTTACTGCCTCTCCATCAGTGAGAAGGATCAGAGATGGCTCTGTATGGGTGGGGCATCTGTTCCCTTATCTGGGGATTCCCTGGGGACCTAAGCTCCGGTTGGTTGCATTGATGAAGCTGCTGTAAGATCCTGACCTCAGAGTTAACATTTTACTCTCGGTTTAGGTTTACAGCGTGATAGATGAAACAGTGGTGGACAGTGTCCTAGCAGTTTTCTCGGACTCCTAGAATTGTAAAGTAGTAGAGTGCCCGTGAAGCAACATGAAAATTAAAAACGGCCCACACCAGCTTCTTGGGCAGTGTTGGCTGTGTTGTACTACTTTTTATTTTTGACGGAGTTGTGAGGCTTGTGGGCCCTTAATTCCCCCACCAGCGATCAAACCCAAGCCCCAGCAGTGATAGCACCAGAGCGCTAACCTCTGGACCACCAGGGGATTCCCTGCGCCACTTTTATTAGCTGGTCAGGATCCTGTCAGTATCCTTCCCAGCTGGCTCAGATGGTAAAGAATACGCCTACCTACCTATCTGACTCAGGAGACCCGGGGTCAATCCCTGGGTCAGGAAGATCCCCTGGAGAAGGGAATGGCAACCCACTCCAGTATTCTTGCCTGGAGAACTCAATGGACAAAGGAGCCTGGCCGGCTACAGTCCATGGGGTTGCAAAGAGTCAGACATGACTGAGCAACTAAAATAAAAAATCCTGTCTGTGTAGCCAATATGGTGGGGGGGGGCGGGGAGTATGAATTTAAAAGTCACTGAGGTCTGCATTGTTTATAAACATCCGCTCCCCACAGTCACTTCAACTGTTCCATTAGACACAGATACCACGGGCTCACAAAAGATCTTCATTTCTTGACCGTCTGAGCCACCAGGGAAGCAACTTTGGATCTTCATTTCTTAAAATCAGTCCTAGTGAGACAAGAAAGTGACATTTCTCAGCCTACTTCATTCCCAGACTGAAACTGGTGACCTTCTTATGGCTGTTGAGCTCAAAATTTTTTTTCCAGCCACAGTTGGATTCAGGAGGAGGAAGGAGACCTGAGTACAAGCATAGCCTTTCTGGAGAGTTCTCTGAGGTCCGACACCCATCAGCCACTGAGACTGGAGATTCTGTCTCCTCTTTTCTACCAGAATCTGTCTGTCATTCTGCTAATGAAATTCACCAGCCTGCATTCTCTTATCTTTCTCTCTAGCTTCCTCGCTCCGTTCCCTTCTTTATCACTGCATAGTTAATACTAAACATCGTGAGTGCCATTTATAAAGTGCTTCCTGTGCGTCAGGCTCTGTGCCAGGTAAATCAGTATTTGACTTAATGACCAAGACACAGCCTATATGATGGGCATCAGTACCCACTTTGGCTGATGAGGAAGGTGAAGTTTGGAGGAGTTTATCCCAGGTGCCAAGTTCACTAGAGCAGGGGAGCCATGATTCCATCCTGGGTTACTTACTTCAAAGCCCACCTACACTCTTGGGTACTTGATCAATTTCTCTTATGTCATCAGCCCTTGAATCTTCTATGGAGAAAGAGGAAAATCTCACTGCCAGTTCAACTCACAAGTGGAAACTGATGACCTGATATTTACATTTGATTAAATACAGGCTATGCTGTTTATGTGACATGATGTCCATACTTATCAACTTTTCTTTCTCAAGTCTCATTTACTGTGTCAGCTTCTGTAAGATTCCCCTGGGGTATCAAGTAGATTTCTCCTTGTTTGCTGAACTTGTCAGGGATTCTCCCAGAAAACAGAACCTTTATGTTGACACAAGAAAATGGACTATCACACATGCCAAGTAGGATGTGTTTGTGGTCATTGCCTACAAGATTGTGGTAAGGATGGAGGGCTCCAGCCAGCATGGTAAAAGCTCTTGGGGAAGTGGGCCAGGAGCTTGATGGGACAGTGGGCTAGGGGTGTCCATCTGTGTTATAGCTTTGTGATACAAAACCCCGTGGAAGGAGGAAGAAGAATCAACACCTGCCAGAAAGCTGTATGAGCATGTATTATTCCTTAGTCCGAGTGGCTTATAGAAATTAAGTTTCCTACTTCATTTTTTTATCTCCTATGATTATTCATTCCTAGTATACTGTCTCTTTCTGCAAATAATTACTAAAAAAAATACAAATCATATAATCAGACTATCCATATTGATCCCAGAAGTAAAAAGAAAATATTACAAATATTCTGTTATTCTTTTATATTTGCTAGAGCTTGGTATAAAATAAGAAATCTATGTTCATTTGGAAGATTTTTTCTTTTACTGAGCTCTCAAAATAAGAATTATTTTGTTTTCTCTTGATGCAATCTGGGTTTGCAAATATATTTAAAATGGGTGTGTGTGTGTGTTTGGTTGATTGGTGTAAAATGTAGACAGGCTTTAGAGATTCTGAAATTTGTTGATGCATGAATTCTCAGTCCTGTGTGTATGTTGTTTTCTTGTATTGTTCTTGTCTGTTTGTTTCTTAATAGACCAGGCATTTGGAAAGACCTAAAGACCATGGGCTCAGTATCTCTCTTTATATTTTTCATCACACTGCTTGTTCTGGGCAGACAGGTAAGAAGCGTGTTTCTTCTATAACTTCTCTAAAGTGTTGTATTAATAATACTTTGCTCCTGCACAGTGCTGTTGCTTTCATGCAAACAAGTGTTGAAGCGTCAGCAGCATCATCTCATCACAAGAGAGAAGCAGGTAGCACGAGGTGCGTGTGCTTGGATGTAGACATTAAGAAAAGGTCTCTCATTGCTTCCCAGAGAGGCAGACTTTGTGAATGGTAGAAATGTGAGTCAGTGAATTTCCCGTGAAGTCTCAAAATAAATATGTAGGTTTTGTAAGCCTACAAAAGTATTCCCTCAATAGCTGACATTAATTGGGAAAAATGTCCCTTGCCTGGGGTTTTCATCTGCATTTCAGAAGGTATGACTTCTTTTTCTTTGAAGTGGGTATTAACTATCCTTGCTGTCACTTACAGTTATCCCTAGAAGTATGGTCCCCTGTTCAAAAGTTTTGTTTTGTAATACAAATGAAATGTCCTTCTCGGGCTCTGTGCCCGCTTCTGGCCTCCCAGCGGAACCTGTGGGTGCAGTATTCTTTCTCTGCCTGCAAACAAGGACAACCACCCCAAAACTAAAAAGTATCCCATACAGGTAACTCTACCTCAACCAACGTTTGTTTTAAGTTCTTTGATGGATAGCATGAAACAGAGAAGTGGTTTATCTGGAGATAACCAAGGAAAAGGCAAGGCCAGTTAAATTATATGCACACCTCTAAGCAGTAAAGTTATATGAGAGTCAGACTGTCAACTGGGGAGTGTGGGTCCAGCTTCCATTTCTCACCAGGAAGAAGCTATTAATAATCTCACAGTCAGGGCAGAGACCAGGCCTGAGACAGTCAGTGCAGCACCTAGGGACGCCATCCATCCTCTGCCGTCTTCCTGGAGCCCACAGCACAGCCCTCCGCAGTCTCTGGAGCGCTCCACTGTGGTCCTGATGCAGAGCTGAGAAGACCTGGGTCCCCTCCTCATCGTCCACACCTCTGTCCCTGGCACATGCTTGGCTCTGCCTTCTCGGGCAGTTTCTCCTGCTAGAATGATCACTCAGATTGCTCTACAGCAATACATTTTCATTACCTAGAATCAAACTGAATTCTCCCAACCTTTTTATTGATCACTGAGAGAATACACGGGAAATGCCACCACACAAATGTTGAATCCCACGGCTGCTCACTGATCAGTCACTCTCTGAATGATTTAAGATAAATAGTCACAAGTCTGCAGTGTTAGGACCAGGCATTCATTTACAGGATAGTGCTGACAACAGTTTCCTTTTTTTGTCACAAATGCAGTGATAATATGCACATCTGGAAGCCTAAAGGCTTACTATTCCCTGCAAGATCAATGGTGTTCACAATTATTCTTTCAGTTGAGTCGCTCAGTCATGTCCAACTCTTTGTGACCCCATGCTTTGCAGCACACCAGGCTTATTCTTTAACCAGCACCAAAGATTCACCATGGGGAGCCAGGAGGCTGATCTTCAGTCCAGAATCATTAAGTGAATGATTTACCAAGGTCCGAAGTCTTCTGGGATAACAAGCACTGTGAAGTCTGTGACACAGGGCTTCTGCATCCGCTTCAGGAAATGCAGCTGTATTATAAACATATGATGTTTGAAATAAGGTTTTCAAGTGCCATAAGAATTCATGGCCTCAGAGTTACTTCTTCTCTGAATATGTTTTAAAAAATAGCACAGACACTTTGCAACTTATTTCGTTATTATTTGTCCTGATGGCTCCCCTGCCCTATGACCATCTTTCTGGAAATGATCACCATGTACGTGCTTTCTAAGAAAATGATTATGCTAAATATCGCTCTAGGCATCTCAAAAACCTTAGTGAAGAAATAACAAAGTCCTAGACAAGAGCAACAGTACGACTCTCTATAGTGAAATCTAGTTTGTGATAGAAATGCAAGCCAACCAAGGACCTCTTGAAAACAGAAAGCTCCCCTGTATTTCACCTGAGTTTGTAGGGCAGCACCCTGCCATCAAGGGTCTGCATCATAGGTGGGCTCAGTCAGGTTATGGGACGAGGTAGTGGCAACCTGGTGCCTGAGAGTGAAGCTGAGGTCCTTGTGTGAGAGGGTTGAGCATCCCTGGATGCTCAAACATACACAAATTGGGCTTGCTGCGTACCTAAAGTGACTTCTTGGCTTCTCTCATGTTTCATTTTTCTCTGATCTTCAATCCATGTCTTCTCAAAACCACCAGCATAGATTGCTTCTGTCATTTTAGTTTAAAACCAGCCACACCACTAATTTGCTCCCCACCCCTTAAAAAAAATCCATGTAAATTATCTGTTGTCTAAGTGAGAGGCCTTTTCTACTACATACATAGCATGGTTTCCATAAATACAGAATGTGGGGAAATGTGACAGTAATGTAAAAAACTTTTAAAATATCTCTTGTAATCTTTTTTTAAAAATGCCTCCCCAGAGGAAGAGGAGTAATTTTTGTGTATATCATGTATAGTTTGAATCAAACCTAATTTCAGTGAATGATCATTGTTCATTCTTACTTTGAAATGTAATTTTTTTTTTAAATTGCCATCTGTGCCTGAGGCCATTTATGAGTGTTTTGTTTTATTTTGTGCCATCACTGGTATATCTAATCAAACCCATAAAACAAACTCCCTCCATTTAGTTCTTCTTGGCGTTTATTTGTCAGTATCTGTGCTGAAATACACTCTATTATTTAGGTCCTTCTGTTATAGGAAGATTATTCAAGGTTATTTCATTATATGAAATTGTATACATCAGAGCAGACACAAAATGATGCCACACCAAAGAGATCCTGTGACAGTAATTGAGCCTCTCTATTTCTACAATGTTAATAACAGCTGGTTTTCAAAAACCTTGAATTTTAATACATTATAAGCATGAACGCATATGTTTTTACCAGCAGGCACCATCTTAATTAAATGATATCAAAATGAACTTTTGTCTAAATATAATGTCATTCTCTCAGTACAGTGCAGCCCCAAATGGAAAAACACTTACTTTTCAATGAACACTTAATTACATAATTTGTGGTAGAGGAAAACTGATTTTCAGAGATTAAAGGCAAACTGCCACAAATGAACACTATTATTTTTTAAATGCAAATCATGAAATGCACTCTCTCTACTAATGTATTTTCCAATTTTCATTTATTCATTATTTATATTCTATCATGCCTCATTTCAAAAAATAATTCAAGCCACCTTTTATTAATATAACTGTGTAAAAAGCTTTTATGTCATCTTTTTTTTTTTTTCTTTCAAGCCTCCAGGATAACTATTTTCTATGTTCATGAGGCTGGTTCCTTCTCAAATTTGCATTTTTGCATATGCGCATTAGAGGGTGAATGAGAGACAATTGGGTTAAATAGAGGGTTTGGTAGGGAGGATGACAATTCTGTTTGGGGTTGTTCTTTTTTAGATTTTGTCTCATTCTTTTTATTTTCTCTTTAAAACCTCCACTCTCTGGCAGGACAAGATGCCTATTGTTTCTTTACCTCTGTGTCCTCTTGTAACAGAATGAATATTACTGTAGGTTAGACTTCTTATGGAAGAACAAGTTCAAAAAAGAGCGGGAGGAGATAGAAACCATGGAGAACTTGAACCGAGTGCTGCTGGAGAACGTGCTTCCTGCGCACGTGGCTGAGCACTTCCTGGCGCGGAGCCTGAAGAATGAGGTCAGAGAGGCGGGGCTGGGGGGAAGAGGCGGGGCTGGTGAGGAGAGGCGGGGCCATGGAGAGGAGAGGAGGGGCCATGGAAGGAAGAGGAGGGGCCATGGAGGGGAGAGGCGGGGCCATGGGGAGGATAGGCGGGGCCATGGAGAGGAGAGGTGGGGCCATGAAGGGGAGGGGAGAAGCCGTGGAGGGGAGAGGCGGGGCCATGGGAAGAGGCGGGGCTGATGAGGAGAGGCGGGGCCATGGAGAGGAGAGGTGGGGCTATGGAGGGGAGAGGCGGGGCTGGTAGGGAGAGGTGGGGCCATGGAGGGGAGAGGCGGGACCATGGAGGGAAGAGGCGGGGCTGACGAGAAGAGGCGGGGCTCAGAGATGTATAAGATACCACACGCGTTCCTAGGAAATGTTCACTGAGGGTTGGAAGGGAATGAGGGATCAAGAAACCTGTGGATGGATGAACTTGTTAATAGAGAAGCTGAACCTTGACACTGATGTACAGAGCCACAGAGTGAGAAGGCTTGGAGCAGTATTTTTCTATAAAAAAAAAACAAACAACTATTTGTCAATAATTAAAGTTGACGTTGAGAAGAACTTGCCTCATGGCAGGGGAGGGACCAGACCTTATCACTCAAGTCTGTCTGGAAGTGTGCTGGGCGTGGTCAGCCAGTCCAGGGGCCCCATTCACTTCCCTATTTCTCCTCCTGGTGTTTTCTGCGTTCAGTAGGTTATTCGGCAACTCATTTGCTTGTGGGTCACAGATAATGAAATCATTGTATCTATTAAGGAGAAAGCATCTGTTTTCGTTAGCAATATAAGAGCTTTGTCCATGTCTCGCTGTCGGTTCTGTCTGTAAATTCAGCAGGTACCTAAGGTTATCCCTGCCCTGTAGTCAGGCCGGTGCTGGGCCTGGCGGGCCACAGTCCATGGGCTTGCAAAGCGTCAGACATGATTGAGTGACTGAACAACAGCTACTACTGTGTGCCAGGCCAGTGACCCTTCTGTCCGTAGTGTGTCTCAGGTGCTCCCAAGATGGGGATGACATTTTCTCCAAAGTTACCTCATCATTGCACTATTTTAGTAATTTAAGAACACACACAGAGTCATCTACAGCCTTCACCACCCCCATGGGCTCCATGGGGAAGGCTGCAGAGTGGGCTTGAACCGTGGACTAGGTGCCACCTCACTGGGAACGCAGTTTGGGAACTTTTCCAGGACCAAGTAGGAATCGGCATACTTCGATGAGACCACCTCTGGACTTTGTTGCCTAGTTTGTCATATCAAGAAGGTGAATTCCTAGGGGGGTGGGGGTGGCCCCGTCCATGTCCACATTCTGCCTGTGTGCACATGAACCTGACTTAGGCAGTGAAATGATTTTCCCTGCAGACAGTCTGCACCCATTCACCAAGCACCCAGCTTATTCCTTCATCCAGGGAACATACTCCTGCCCCAGGCCAGGTGCAGCCCTGTAGGAAAACAAACAGGAGCTCAGTGTCAAAGTTTTACAACTCTCATTGCCACAGAAAACTCCGAGTTCCCTCACCACATATTAGGAGTCTCTAGTTTTCGCTTAGGAACCCCTGCTCTCCTAGGCATCATTCAATTTGCTCTGTCTAGCTGCCGACCTGACTTTGCTCCAAGAGGCTAGAGCTACACATGTTGAATCTTAAATCAGGGGCATCAGGCCAATGAGACCGTCCTTGAAGTGATTTCATTCTGCATAGCCCTGGGCTGCAAAAGGTGTGTGCTCAATCATGTCCAACACTGTGCGACCCTATGGACTATAACCTGTCGGGTTCCTCTGTCCGTGGGACTCTCCAGGCAAGAATACTGGAGTGGGTTACCATGCCCTCCTCCAGGGGATCTACCCGACCCAGGGATTGAAACTGCGTCTCTTTCATCTGCTGCATTGGCAGGTGAATTTTTTACCAACTGTGCATCTGGGGCTGCAAAAGTCTCTGTGCTTCATTAGACAACACAGAACACCCCTGGGCTGTGACTTTCCACATTTTATTGCCAGTTTTTGTTGGTTAGGTAAATATTGGGTGGGGGGAGCGGGGGTGGGAAGCTACTCAAGCAGCCACTGTAACTGTTCGGGATTAAAAAATTCCCTGGCCATCCAGTGATTAACATTCCGTGTTTCCACTCCCAGTGGCATGGGTTCAATCCCTGATCAGGGGACTAAGATCCCAAATGCAATGAGGCCAAAAAAAATTACAGGGAAGCCTGTCAGGCTAAAGATCAGATAGGTAATGAAGGAGGTTCTTTTGCTACAATACTCGTGGAGAATCCTGAATGCAGAAGAGAGCACGCAGAATGAGGCTAAAGGAGAAGGAGAGCCTCTAGCTCCCTGCCTAAAGGATTTGAGAGCTCCCATCTTGAATCTCTTTTCCAAGAAAAGGTCATTGGAAAAGACCCTGATGCTGGGAAAGATTGAGGGCAAGAGGAGAAGGAGGAGACAGAAGATGAGATGGTTGGATGGCATCACTGACTCATTGGACATGAATTTGAGCAAACTCCGCGAGATGGTGAAGGACAGGGAAGCCTGGCGGGCTACAATCCATGAGGTCGCCAAGAGTTGGACATGACTTAGTGACTGAACAACAACAATAATCATGAACCTCATAAGGGAGGGTTTTGTTTTCTGGGTTTTCCCCTGTGTTATAGAAAAACCAGAATGAACTTTCTGGCCAACCCAGTAACACGGTTATTATAAAGAGATTCCTTAGAGTGCATAGCAAACTCCTGCCCTGTCCTCTGACTTCCCTACGGATGGGCTGCCTGCCTGACTTCCGTTGGAAGACAGATGACTCTTCCTGTCCTCAATCGACTTCATCCCTGGGCAGAACAGCCCACTTCCCTGACCCAGGGGATGTCTCATCGTAAGCTTGTGATCCTGGGCCAGGCAGGCTGAGGTTGTTGGACCTGCTGCAGCTAAACAGAGATGGGGCCTGTGCTGTTTAACAGTGTGGATATGGTCCAGGCTTCTGGCCCGTCCTTGGTGTCAAGGCCAAATAGATGCCCCCTGTGTGTGATAGAGCTCTCGCCCCTTCCCCACTGTGACCCCGCCCCCAAGCTTCCCTGAGGGGAAGTGCTGACGGTTGTTGAACATGCAGACTCTGGAACAGGACCATTCTGGGGGGTTCCAGACCCAAACTGGGCAAGGCAGAGCATAGCCAATGCTGTGACCAGAGAAGTCCCTAACCCAAGAGCAGGGCTTCCCCAAATGAAGGATCGCCCAGGGTGCCAGCTATACATGCCCTTCCCAGGCCCCAGGGCCACTTTCCTCTCCTGCAGGGTCCCACTTGGCCACTGACAGCAAAGCTCTTGTCCCAGGCCTGGCCCTTCTTAGCTGCTGGACTCAGGCTCCATCCTCACAGAGGCTATAACTAATTTCCAAAGCAGTAATTGATGCAAAACTTTTAGAGCTGTGTCTGGCATGCAGTAAACACTCAATCTTAGTTACCTTTCAAGCAAATATCCCAAACTTAACACAAAACTTGAGAACCATTGCCTCCTGGAATTTATCCAAATCTGTCCAGAGAGGCGGCTACCCTACAGCTTTTCAAGGTTGGACCAGAGTGGACAGTAAAACAAACATCATCACTCTGCCCCTATGCAGAAGCATCACCTCCTTAGCTCCATTTCCTCGGGGCAGGCTGAGCACTCACAGCTTCTGAATGTAGAGCCCCGACCAAGTCTGAGCTTCTCAGGCCATTCAGTGGTTAAAAAAAAAAAAAAATCTGCCAGTGCAGTAGAGGCAGATTTGATCCCTGGGTTGGGAAGATCCCCTGGAGGAGAGCATGGCAACCCACGAGTATTCTTGCCTGGAGAATCCCATGGACAGAGGAGCCTGGCGGGCTACAGTCCACAGCATCACAGAGAGTCCAACACGAGTGAAGCAACTTAGCACACTTGCATGAAGGTGGGAGTGTATCTTTCAGTTCCACAATAAATATTAATACTCCATGGTGTTCTGGAACATTCCTTGGAAACATCACCTATGACTTTGGCTAAGACCCGTGTTTTTTGGGCTTCAAAATCACTGCAGATAGTGAATGCAGCCATGAAATTAAAAGACGCTTACTCCTTGGAAGGAAAGTTATGGCCAACCTAGACAGCATATTAAAAAGCAGAGATGTTAGTTTGCCAACAAAGGTCCATCTAGTCAAGGCTATGGTTTTCCCAGTAGTCATGTATGGATATGAGAGTTGGACTAAAGAAAGCAGAGCACCGAAGAATTGATGCTTTTGAACTGTGGTGTTGGAGAAGACTCTTGAGAGTCCCTTGGACTGCAAGGAGATCCAACCAGTCCATTCTAAAGGAGATCAGTCCTGAACCTTCATTGGAAGGACTGATGTTGACGCTGAAACTCCAATCCTTTGGCCACCTGATGCGAAGAACTGACTGATTAGAAAAGACCCTGATGCTGGGAAAGATTGAAGGCAGGAGGAGAAGGGAACAACAGCGGATGAGATGTTTGGATGGCATCACCGACTCAATGAACGTGAGTTTGGGTAAACTCCGGGAGTTGGTGATGGAGAGGGTGATGTTTCACACAGGAGGTGAAAGGTGGGGACATCTCCTCCCAGCTGTGGCCTGAGTCAGCAAGAGAAAGTGCTGGTCCCAGACTCTGAAGCCCAAGCTTGTGGCAGTCCTGACCATCTTCCAGGGCGCGCCGAGCAGACGTCTCCACACCTGGGCAAACGCTGCCCCAACCACACTTTGCTCTCCTGATCTCTGCTCCCCTCTCCTCTCCAGCTAGACTCTAAGTTCCTTAGGGAAGGGCTCGTGTTGTCCATCTCTGTGTCCCTCATACCTGGTGTGAAGCCTGGCCTGCAGCAGGCCCCCTTGAAGGCTGTGTGTGCACGTGCCCATGTGTCTATACAACAGATGCTAAAGTGAATACCAGCCCATGACACCAAGAGACAGGAGGACCCATATCCCAAAGGGAGTGCTGCACAACTCTCGACCCTTCACTCCCAGGCACACCAGGGTTGGGGGAGGGATTGGAGGCAGAATGTAGTGAGCAGTGAGCACCCTCCACAAAGGATGTGAGAAATCCTCTCTTCACGACTGGACCAAAACGACCACTCAGCCTGATGCAAAGAACTGACTCATTGGAAAAGACCCTGATGCTGGGAAAGATTGAAGGAGGGAGGAGAAGGGGACGACAGAGGATGAGATGGTTGGATGGCATCACCGACGCGATGGACACGAGTTTGAGTGAGCTCCGGGAGTTGGTGATGGACAGGGAGGCCTGGCGTGCTGTAATCCATGGGGTCGCAAAGAGTTGGACACGATTAAGCGACTGAACTGAGTGACAGCCTAGGAAGTGTGCCTTAGACTTGTGTCTCTGAGTGGTCCTGGGGCAGCAGCGCCATCTAGGGGGCACAGATGCCCGGTGGGTTCCTGATGGGTGGGTGTGGCAGGGGCGGGGAGGCGGGGCTGATGGGAGTGACCCGGCCAAGAGAGTTGGAGGGCTGCAGATGGGGACTCTGGAGGTTGGGAGGGCAGAGCGTGCTGAATGTCTCCAGGGAGCCAGTAAGAGAAAGACAGTTGGTGTGGGGTCATTTTAGATCCAGTTTGGAAAAGCTGCTTTCAGGTCCCAATAGAGAAGCTAGAAGAATAACTAGAAATCCTGGGGCGAAGAGAGTAATCAGGACTAAGAGGGGAGGATGTGGTCCACATTAAGGGAACCTGGGCAGGATGTCCCGTGATCAGGGAAGTGATGGGGTGTCTTCAAATAACCCAAAGAAATGGCCACCAGGTTTAAGTTCATGTTTTTAGTTTGAGGAACTGTGATGTAGTTAATGGGACACGTTCCTTCTCCAGCAGACACTTCTTTCTTTCCTCATTCTCCACCCCTGGGTGCTTTGGAAAACCTGACTAGCCATCTGGGGAGGAGTCAGAGCAGAAACATGAGGAGCAGAGAGAGAGAAGCCAACCGTGCACTCTTCCCACTCTGCAGACACCCTCCCCCAGGAGGCCCACACTGGGGAAGGAGAAAGACACACATCCCAGGGGGATCCGAGTTCTGACTTCTCATTGTATTGGATACTTAAATTATTGATGACAGGACCCATGTTACCTGAGAATAGCAAGAAGAGTCATGGAGTTAGCCCAAGTTTTCATCCAGAGTTAGGAAAAAAAAAACTAAATCTCACTCAATAAACTGTAAAGGACATCAGGCACAGAAGTGCAGTTGCTTTATGATGGCTTTTCTGTAACATGAGCTTGTTCAGCAGAATGGTGACATTTGAGTGAATGTTGAAATGGCATCTAAGCTTACCATTCCAAATCTCAGCAAGATTCTTTTTGGCAGCTGTGTGCTGGACAAGGGTCACCCGTGCTAGACCCTGAATTCCAAAATCTCCTCCAAGGCTTTCCACCTGCCCTACCCTCACCCCAGGTCCTCTGGAAGGATACGATAAGCTCAGGTCACCAGCCAATCTGGCTCCAAGCCCAACCCAAAGACCTGAAGGAATCTGTCTTGAGTGTAGGGTATGGTTCTAAAACCTGCAAGTTTCATTAGCTCTAGTGAATTTGTAAAGCTTCCCATCTGCCAAGTTCCCCTAATTCTTAAGAATAGCCCTGTGGGAACCCTGAGTCAGGAACTAGAGAGTCAGGGATCCCCCACTCACCATTGGTATTTCCTCGGAGGCTCCAAGTGACCCATTTGTCAAAAGAGGGTGCGTAAGCAGTTTGCAGTCCCAGTCTCCAACAGCACTTATAGCCTGCGGAGCGCCAGACCAGGATTCCAGAGATTAATAGTCCTTGTTTCTAAGCCAGTGGGAGCCTCGGTGTCCTGAACCGACAATTCCTGAACTAACAATTCATCATTTGTCCTGTGATTCTTAATCAAGGCTGCACAACAGGATAACCCATGGAGCTTTACAAAAAGATGTGCATCCTCAGAGCACGCCCCAGGGGCAAGGTTCAGTTGGTCATGGGGAAGCCTGGGTGTCACCTTCTTGAAAGTCTCATTGATGACTCTCCCAGGCATTCCTATTGAAGACTATGGAATAAGATGACCCATCAGACCCCTTCCAGCTCCAGCAACCTAGGTCTTCTGGGGCAAGAGTTCAGAGGACAATTTTGAGAGTGTCAACCTGAAGATATTTTATCAGACCTCAAACCAGTGCAGTTAAAATCATCCCTCGTTTCTGAACTGCCAGCCAGTTCAGTCTTGCATTTCCTTATCCCCCATCCCAGACACCTGAAAGAGCCCAAGGGAGAGGAGAAAGGCAAAGTGACATGACCTACAAGTGACTCAAGGCCCCATGCTTCCCCGAATTCAGGCAGCACAGTCTGTTGGTCATCATGAAATGCAGGGTAACATGTAAAGTGTAGCATTTATAAGAGTGACGTCTACATCAGACTGGGTAACTGTGGCCTTGGGAAAGTAATGTAATGGCCCTGTGCCTCAGTTTCCTCATCTGTAGATTGAGAATAAAAATATCAGTTTCCTGGGATTGTTGTCAGGGGCAAGTTAATGCTGGTAGAGTTCAGAGGGGTGCACGTCCTGCCATGCAGTGGGCATTCAGTCAGTGTTTGCGATTATCGTGTGTATTCTTGTCATCATCATCATTCCCCAGAGGGTCACTTTGGCTGATGTCAGCAGACACCAGGGAAATGCAAGGTACAGAAAATATATTCTTGCCTTCCTTGATGTACCCCTTTTCATAAAGAGCAGGGAACTCTGTGGAGCTTACACTACTTTTATGAAACTGGCATTTTTAACCAGAACAGGCTTCCAGGGGCTTTTCTCTCCCCAGTTACCTTGACACCCTGGCTTAGTCAGTGTTACTGCAACCTAAACCTGACAGTCACACATGCCACAGATTATCTTCCCAGGATATGAATGTTCACAAAAACAACCTTTCAGAGAGAGGAAGTACAGGTCTCCACGAAGAGCCAACTTAACCATATTGAGAGCAGAGTAGAAAAGGAAAGCCTTGACTCTGCTGTTCACATATCTTATACAGATTGTGAGACCGTAGCAGAAGGCATTACAGGATGGTAGGCCCTGGAAATAGGAAGGTGACAGAAGTCTAGCTTTCCCAGGAAGTGGTTGTGACTTGCCACGGGTCACCATTGCCCCAATATGTTCCTTATGAGACCTCTATGGAGGAAGAATGATTTTTCTGAGAAGTCACCAAACTTTGGAGTTACAGTGCCATCAGAGTGCCCACCCCCTGGTAATGGGTTCATCTGGGTGCCCCAGAGAGCAGAACACACTGGTAACAGTCATGCAGGGTGGGTTCCCGTGCTCTACCGGCAAACAGGAAGTGCCAGTTGCTAGCTTTCTCCCCTCCGCTCAGGGGCCGCCATCTTGTTTAACAGACCTCTCCTCATGTTTCTTGGTGGAGTGTTTCCCATCATGCACTGCGCCCACATTGGCGCCTGGCTTTTCTGCCCATGTCAGGCCATCCAAGGGTCCCCAGGAGCCAGCACCAGTGGAAGAGCAGATCCTCGCCCCCCAGGACCGGCTCCTGCGCCCACGTGACAACCCTGTCTTTATGAAATCCCCACTGAACTTGAAGGTTTTGGTGTGTGTTGGGAAAATTATGGCAACGCCTTGAAACTGTGCTTACAAGACATTTTAATCGTGTCTGTGCGGGAAGAACTATGAGCCTCTATTTAAAAACAAAGGGATATATCATCTGTTCCTTTCAGGAGACACTAACGAGTAAAATTCACGACGCCCCCAATCCAAAGGATGACTTTAGGACAGTGTTGTAGTTTGGAAAATCATTTTGTTTCCCTTTAGTTGCTTAGAGAACATTTTTTTTTCCCTAAGCAAGAAGTCTATCAGTTCAGTTCAGTTCAGTCGCTCAGTCACGTCCAATTCTTTGCAACCCCACGAACTGCAGCACACCAGGCCTCCCTGTCCATCACCAACTCCTGGAGTCCACCCAAACCCATGTCCATTGAGTCGGTGATGCCATCCAACCGTCTCATCCTCTGTCGTCCCCTTCTATGGTCTCTTGTAATTGTGTACGATAGAGATGGCAGAGAGGGGTAAACGGAAGGGCACCTCATACTCGCTGGTAGTGACAGTGGCGATGTGGTGGTGATGATTCTGAGCCTGTATCCAGCTCACCGGAAGCCTTCACCTGTGCCCAGTGGAAGGGGCCTGGGACGAGGGTGGGCTGGTGCAGCGGGCACTGGGCGATTTCTTTACCAGTCCTAACGTAAAGAAGCACTTGCACTGGGAGCGGGTTTGCTTGTTAAGTTCCCTAGTGCTCAGCAGTTCCTCTTCTCCTGGGCAGGAGTTATACCACCAGTCCTATGACTGCGTCTGCGTCATGTTTGCCTCCATTCCTGATTTCAAAGAATTCTATACAGAATCAGACGTGAACAAGGAGGGCTTGGAATGCCTTCGGCTCCTGAATGAGATCATTGCCGACTTTGATGATGTAGGTACTTAAGAGTTACCCTTCAGCCTAGATGGGAGGGGACCTGGGGGTGGTGAATGGATACATGTGTATACATGTATGGTTGAGTCCCTTTGCTGTCCACCTGAAACTATCACAACATTCTTAATCATCTATACTCCCATACAAAATGCATGCTAAGTCACTCAGTCGTGTCTGGCTCTTAGCGACCCTGTGGACTATAGCCCCCAGGCTCCTGTGTCCATGTGATTCTCCAGGCAAGAATACTGGAGTGGGATGCCACGCCTCCTCCAGGGGATCTTCCTGACCCAGGGATCAAACCTGAGTCCCAGTACAAAATAAAAAGTTAAGAAAAAAAAAAAGATACCCTTGATGGGCAGAGGTGACCCCAGCCCCACACACTGACATTCCTGTGGACTGGCACATTTGAAGTTAGTCCAGTATCATGGCATATCTGAAAACTCATCCTTTGGCAAAATTGCTGGAGGTTGGCATTAATCTTTTTGCTCTATTTAGGTTACTGACTAATATTGGTGAGGCAAACACATACTATTTATAAAACTGATATGATTGCTAGGAACAACTACCAAAATCTGTTCAATAAAATACCTTTCTAGGGTGCCCATAAATTTTCTTGAAAGGCCTGAACTCCAAGGAAAATACTTTCCCATATCTTTATACATAAAAAAGATAATGAATATATTTATCATAGTGGATTATTGGCATGTCTTTCTGTACAGACTCCAAGGTCTCTGTCAGATATCAACTTGAAGTGTGCAGGGATGGCCTACTTTATTATTGAAAAAGCGATATGAATGCAGTGTAATATATTTTAGAAAGGGCAAAGTCTATGTCTTAGATTTTGAAACAGATGTCATTTTTCAATTTTCTGCCTACCAAGCAAACAACGTGATTTGTTTTCTAGTAAGAACAAACAGACCCCTGATGTGAAAGATATGGATGCTACACCATTTTTAATAATATCATGCAAATATAGGAAAAATTGACAGCGGTGAACATAGGTTCATCATGATTAATGGGACTTTGAAATACAGTGATGAATGATGTAATAGGAAGGTTTCAGGCCAAACATCTAAATGTCTTAGGGACCTGTGCGTTTCTCTACTACCACTGTTGTTACCATGAGGTTGACCCAGGACTCATGGTGAAGTAATGACAACTAGAGGCTTCCACTGTTATGCTGGGTCCCTAGTGGAGACATAGGGGCATATTTCCTCCAGCTGCTCCTCTGTGAAATAAACATTCTTCAGCATTAGTGTCCTTGCATGTTTGATTGGCTCATAGAGATGTGATAAAGAGATTTGCTCACCTATCTCAGATTCTCTGACATGAATCCCCCTCTGAAAGCAGGAGTACAAAGGAAGGTTCTAGAAAGTGTTTCCAGCCTTCTGTCCCTGCCATTGTCCTGCTGAGCAGATACAGAACCTTCCAGAGTTTCCTTCATTTGCTCTCTCCATCCAGTCTTTCTCTTTCCTACCACTTATTTTTACCTTTCTTCCATTCCCACCCTAAGGCTTAATATAGTGGATGGGGAGGAGCCCAGTAAGAAACTGATTATTGGTGCCAGAAGCTGGGACAACAAAAAAAATAGGATCAGAGCTAATAGGAGGGGCCATTCTAGATCTTTATTCCCTCCACTCCGTTTTCAGAGGGCATAGGCCAATCCCTGGCCCTGCATGTTATGTGCTGGGCTGTGCTGAGTCCCTTCAGTCGTGACTCTTTTCAGCCCCATGGACTGTTGTCCCCAGGCTCTGTCCATGGGGTTCTCCAGGCAAGAGTGAATTGCCATGCCCTTCTCCAGCCCCAGCACTATAAGTAGTCATAAATTACCCTCACCATTCAGGGAAGACCTCACACTCTGAATCATTTTGTATGTAGGCCCTTCAAACACAGAGTGGGGAAATGTATTTGAGGAAAATCTGAAAATGTAATGAAGCAATTATCACTCACATGATCAGGCTATCCTGCTTTCTTCACTAGGAAGTTCTGAAAAATAATTTGTGCTAACTGGAAGTAAATTATTTTACTGTGTTTCCTTCCAAGGACACATGCTTTGTGAAATTGATGAAGTGGTGCTTTCCCCAAGATGCCCAGGGTCAAAGGGTGAATAAGTGGTGTCCTGTTCCCAGGATTGATAACTAGAATTTGAGAATGCCTCTTAAGTGCTTGGCCATAGGTCAGCACCCAACCGAGTAACTGTATGGTTCTCATTGCTCCCCAGCTGCTCTCCAAGCCGAAGTTCAGTGGCGTTGAAAAGATCAAGACCATCGGCAGCACGTACATGGCAGCGACGGGTCTGAGCGCGGTGCCCAGCCAGGAGCACGCCCAGGTACACACGTGTCAGTGGCACCCAGCACACGTGAGCCTTGACTCCGCCCACAGGTCATCCGTGAGCACAAACAGGCATGCCGTGGCCCATTCATTGTATTGTAAGCACAACCCAAACCTCAGCGATTAAGGTCTCATGAGAAAAGATGAGAATTCTGGAGGCTTCTGAGGGTCTGTTCACAGAACCCCTTTCTCTGGCAGACAAGGTAGAAAAAAACAAGGTAGTTGCTTGACAGCAGATAAATATACAAGAAAGTAGATTAGGGCTGTTTATTAAAGGTGACTCATTACAGGTGGCTCAGATGGTAAAGAAGCTGCCTGCAGTGCAGGAGACCCGGGTTCAATCCCTGGGTCAGGAAGATGCCCTGGAGAAGGGAAAGGCTACCCACCCCAGTATTCTGGCCTGGAGAATCTCATGGACAGAGGATCCTGGTGGGCTACGGTCCATGGGGTCGCAAAGCGTCAGACACGACTGAACAAATTTCACTTTTATTACAGGAAGGCTCCTGGGCTTTTTATCTAAAACAATTTGCTCAAAAAACATGCTGATCACCTAGAAGTTTGGTTGAAAAGGTGGTTTGGTCAAAATTGAGTATCTTCACTCAACTATGGTTTTTGAAGAGGATTTTCTGTTAAGTTGTATTTTGTTTGTGTGTGTGTGTGTGTGTGTGTGTGTGTGTGTGTGTGTAGATGTGCTTTGTTAACTTGTGCGTCAATAACAAGACCTCTTTCCCTTCAGGACAGTGGGTTCCCTAATGGGCACCAGCATATTTGCCACAGGGCAGACAGAGGTGGTGGGTACAGCAGAGGGAAACAGAACTTACCAGAACATGGCTTGCTGGAGGTGGGTGGATTCCCCGAAGAGAGGAAGCGCTCGGACACCCCTCACGTGCTCAGCTTCCAGCCCACCCCCACCTCCTAAGCTGCTACCCCTCAAACAAGAGAGGGACAGAGGGGCAGCAGCTTGCTCAGATAGGACCCCAGGAACATCAAGAGAGGGTGCTCTTCCCCCCTAACACTTGTGGGCAAAGAAGAGAACGTGAAATATCTGACTCAAGATTAACATAGGCGTTTTTTTCGACTGAGTGAAGTAATATATGTCCCACGCGCTCTTCTACTTAGGTGTTGCTTCCAGGTTATTTCATGGGTACCAATTACTTCGGGCTTCCCAGGTGGCGCTAGTGGTAAAGAACCCACCTGCAATGCAGGAGACATTGCAGTTCGATCCCTGGGTCGGGAAGATGCCCTGGAGGAGGGCATGGCAACCCACTCCAGTATTCTTGCCTGGAGAATCCCCATGGACAGAGGAGCCTGGCGGGCTGTAGTTCATGGGGTTGCAAAGAGTCGGACACAACTGAAGCAACTGAGTACGCAGGCACAGATTACTTTAGTAATAAGAAGAAGTAACAAGCAATAAAAGGAACTTTGGAAAAATCTTAAGCTCTGAGCAGTGCCCTCCCAAGCCATCTTGATGCCTGATGCAGAAGGAAAAATGGGCACCCCTGTTTATGGGGTGTTGTGTACATTTAAGGATAGTGTTTTTATTGCCAAAACATTCAAATGTTGAAGAACTATTGGAAAATTGGGCAATAAGGGTATTAAAAGTGTACAACATTGTTTTCATTTTAAATATATTATTTATACCAAAAATAGAGCTAATTGTAGTTTTACTTTCCCAGCTTTAATGGAAGAAAACTTAACAGTTTTTTCAGCATCTTTAATGTTCTGGAAAAACTAACCATTAAAAAATAACATAAAATTATGTAAATAGGGACATTTTCATGTGTTTCTTACCCTGCATATAGATTAGAGCAGGTGCCCAAGAGTTTGATGCTGTGAAAGACTGAGGGCATGAGGAGAAGTGGGCGACAGAGAATGAAATGGTTGGATATCATCACTGACTCAATGGACGTGACTTTGAGCAAACTCTGGGAGATTGTGACGGACAGGGAGGCCTGGTGTGCTGCAGCCCATGGGGTGGCAGAGTCCGGACATGAATGAGCCACTGAACAGGTCTTAAGTCACATTCCCCAACGTCCCAGCAGGGGGAGCTGTGGAGAGCAGTTCAGTTCAGTTCAGTCGCTCAGTCCTGACCGACCTGTGACCCCATGGGCTGCAGCACACCAGGCTTCCCTGTCCATCACCAACTCCTGGAGTTTACTCAGACTCATGTCCTTTAAGCCCGTGATGACAGCCAACCATCTCATCCTCTGTCGTCCCCTTCTCCTCCTGCCTTCAATCTTTCCCAGCATCAGGGTCTTTTCCAGTGAGTCAGTTCTTCACATCAGGGTGCCAAAGTATTGGAGTTCCAGCTTCAGCATCAGTCCTTCCAATGAATATTCAGCACTGATTTCCTTTAGGACTGAGTGGTTTGATCTCCTTGCAGTCCAAGGGACTCTCAAGAGTCTTCTCCAACACCACAGTTC
Organism: Cervus canadensis; assembly: GCF_019320065.1. Lineage (NCBI taxonomy): Eukaryota > Metazoa > Chordata > Mammalia > Artiodactyla > Cervidae > Cervus > Cervus canadensis. Next base: position 62,391,470 of record NC_057401.1, read on the forward strand.
AAAAGCATCAATTCTTCAGCCCTCAGCTTTCTTTATAGCCCAACTCTCATATCCATACATGACTACTGGAAAAACCATAGCTTTGACTAGACGGGTCTTTGTCAGCAATGTAATGTCTCTGCTTTTTAATATGCTGTCTAGATTGGTCATAACTTTTCTTTCAAGGAGCAAGTGTCTTTTAATTTCATGGCTGCAGTCACCATCTGCAGTGATTTTTGGAGCCCCCCAAAATATAGACTCTCACTGTTTCCATTGTTTCCCATCTATTTGCCATGAAGTGATGGGACCGGATGCCATGATCTTAGTTTTCTGAGTGTTGAGTTTTAGGCCAACTTTTTCACTCTCCTCTTTCACTTTCATCAAGAGGCTCTTCAGTTCCTCTTCGCTTTCTGCAATTACCCACATCCATTCAGTGAATGATGTGGTGCGTGTGTACCGTGCTTCCCAGAACAGCACTCACTTCCTCACGCTGTTTTACAAACCTGCTCCTCCCAATGCCAACGCTCCCCTTTTATAATCCTGGTGTTTTGGAACACTTACTCAATGCCTCTTGAGTCTGGGAGGTGCCCCACCCCTGGTCCCTTTTACAGATGGAGAAACTGAGGCACAGCAGTGCAGTGACTTGCTGGTGGAGAGAACTAGCAGCCAGAGAGCAGGGCTGCAGACCCCAGCACTCTGGGTGCAGGCCTCACCTCCGTCTGCCCACAGGTCTCATGCTACTTCACCCCAACCTCTCCCCAGCCCCTCACTGTGTTGGCGTCTGCACCCACCAGTTTGTATTCACACCATTCACCCGAGCACTCCTTCAAAGGGTGCCCAATCCCTACTGTCCTTGGCACCTGTGACCACAAAACCTGCCTCCTCAGCTGCATCGTGATGCTTGATTAATGCCTTCATGGTGGAGTGGAAAGAGGGTGGCTTTCAAGTGAGACTGCTCCTTGCTTACCATAATAACTAAGCTTTCTCCACGTGCGTGTCCCTTTATGCACAGTGGAGAGCCTACTTATTTCCTAAGACTGTGGGGAAGACCTCATTATCATGCAAAATGCTCCACAGGCATAACTTTTCCACAGGTATTAAAAATGCTAACAGCAATAATAATACATTTGTGGCTTACACACTGTTGAACAGATAAAAAGGTTTTGGGACATAAATTAAATGTTGTCATGTGCATGCAGGGATTTTTTTTTAATCAGTATGAGCTATTTTTATTTAGAATATTTAATTAGAATCTTGGTATGATTATCCTAGAAATATTTTGAAATTAGTGAGAATCTAAAAGGAAAGTTATTATGTTTGATTGGGGGGGGAGTAAAATGCTTGACAAATAAAATGGATATTAGTCTCTATAAAAAAAAATGAATGTCCCTTTTGCCTTTTGTAGCTTACCTACTTGTTTTTCTAGTTATAAACAAAAAATCTTTCTATATATTGCTTAGCCAGATATTTAGTTTGGTAATAAAACACGTTCAACAGTCAGATATGTAGTTTGGCAAAATATCCCAAGTGGCTCAGTGATAAAGAATCCACCTGCCAATGCAGGAGATGAGGGTTCTTAGTTATAGTTCTCCAGAAGCTGAATAATGCATCTGTCACCATTTTAGCAGCAAGACTGTCAAGGAATAATGCTTACCAATTTGTCCACATGTATTTGCCTATTTTATTTAAATCTCTTCCTAAGAAGCTTACAAAAGTGAACATGATGCAGAAAAAATTTAAATTAATAAACTAACATGCAACTTAAAAGTTGAAGAAACAAAAATGAGGATGACAACAAGATGCAAATCAAATAGCAAAAGTTCAAGATGCACAGGGGGAAGGAGACGAGATGGTGAAGTTTATTTGTCTGATATAAGTGTTGCTGCCTCAGCTTTTTTGTTTCCATTTGCACTGAGCACCCTCTCCTATGACTTCACTTTCAGCCTGAGTGTGTCTTTAGATTTGAAGTGAATCTCTTGTAGGCAGCATATATATGAGTTTCTTTTTGGAATCTGTCAACCACTCTGTGTCTTTTGATTGGAATATTTAGTCCATTTACGTTCAGAGTAAATGAAGACTGAGGCTCTGGAGTCAGATCGCCTGGCTGCAAAGCCTGGTTATTTTCCTCTCCATGTTTCCCTCTTCTGGATGCATAATTGAGATAAAGACAGTTGCTCCTTCATGGGAGTCGTTACGAGCATTAAGTGCACGGGTACATGTGCTTGGTTGCTCAGTCATGTCCAGCTCTTTGCGACAGTAGCCCACCAGGCTTCTCTGTTCATGGAGTTCTCCAGGCAAGAATACTAGAGTTGGGTTGCCTTTTCCTGCTCCACACACATATATGCACTATTGTTATTAATCCAAAATTTCCAGCAGCCAGCACAAGTGGCGTACTTTAGTGTTCATAGAGTGAGATTAAGTCACTCATTCATTACTATATTTGAAACCAGGCCACGTCAGGCTGCGTTTGGATGCTCCACTGGGTCCCTGATCCAAGCTAACAAACAGGCTCTCATGTAAGGATGGGCGTGTAGTGAGCAGTGTACTTGTCCTCCTGGAAAATGGTTTAACATGTTGACAGCAGGAGAGGGGGTGTTTGCTAGAACATCTCTTAATGCGCATTTTAAAAATGTTTTTATTTTTTACTTTCTTAATTTTTTTTCCTTCTTTTACCTTTTTTTCTTCTTAATGAACATTTGAATCAAATACATTCTCTGGTAGGGTGAGATCGGGTGGAGAACATTGCATCCAGTTTAATCCAAGTTCACTGGACACAGAGGAATCCACAGATGACCCAGCAATCAGGCTGTTTTTTCATAAATATTATTTCATGCCTGAGTTTTGGTAAACACTGGGAAAGCTGTGAATTCCAGTCCTGTTCTCCAAAAGGCTCCTGAAACTCAGTGCTCTGAGCCCTCACTGTGGTGAGGGCCAATCTCCACACTGGGATCATCAATCAGCTCAACTGCTTAGACTGACTGTCCTTCAGAAAATTGTGAGGTCTGATCCGTTCTCCTGGGAGCCCCAAGGAGAAGAACCAAGTGCTCCTTAGACAGCAGTTCTAAATCTTCAGAATCAGACGAACATCACCACAGCGGGAACTCGGTGGAAGTTTCACGACTGGACGAAGGCAAGGGGGGCAGAAAAGAGAAGCCGGAAGTCAAGGCTCATGTTAATTTCACCTCGGTGGATACTGGTCACTTGGGTTATAAAACAACCCCAACAAATATGCGTTTACTTTATGCCATGTTCCCTGCAGGTGAAGCCTGCAAAGCAAACAGCTTGCCAAATGTGTTCCAGGAAACTGAGTGAGTGCTCTCGCTATGTAGCCAGAAGTTGGTTAAATATCTGGAGATGGGAGAAATTATCTGGATCATGGGAGAAAGAGCTGCTTCTCAGACTGTCATCAAGCATTTATCAAAAGCTCAGTGATAAGGACCTTGTGAAATGAACTGAGCTCTTCTAGAGACTGAGCATAATTTTCTCTAGGGTTTACTACACCCAATTGAGATATTGATGTTGGATTTAAAGCCCACTCCTAGAGCACAGACTCTTCATTTTTCACTGACGTCATGTCAAACCCACAGTTTAAGCCTACTGCTGGGAAACAGATTGGGTGGTAATTTATCAGGGAGTGAAGCTTGTTTGCTGCACCTTGATTTCGTAAAAAGCAAACCATTTCTCCCAAGGCCAATTTGTTCTCCTTGCCAGGACAGTTGTAATTTTTATGGCACAGGGTCCTGCCTGTTGATTTAACATTTTCTGCTTCCCATCAAGGAGCAAGATGTTTGCCAGCCAACTGCATAAACCTCCAAATCAAGACGTGCCCCTAAGTCATGAGATGAGAGATAGGATCTAGCTCTGATGGAAAAGTATAGCTGTTCTTAAGTAATGACTCTGCATTTCCACCAAAGTTAGCTGACAGTCTGCTTCACCGTTCTATTTTTTTTTTTTAATAGTTTGATTTGCTCCCACAATTTTAAGTTGTGGATTTATGGCAATGGTAGTATTTCATCATCTTTTTCTGGGATGATACAGCTCATCAAAGGAAAGGAAGAAATCTCTCTGGGCCAGAACTTTCAGTCCTCATTCATATGTATATATTCAGTTCAGTTCAGTCGCTCAGTCGTGTCCAACTCTTTGCAAACCCATGGACTGCAGCATGCCAGGCCTCCCTGTCCATTACCAGCTCCCAGAGTTTGCTCAAACTCATGTCCATTGTGTCAGTGATACCATCCAACCAGCTCATCCTGTCATTCCCTTCTCCTCCTGCCTTCTGTCTTTCCCAGCATCAGGTTCTTTTCCAGTGAGTCATTCTTTGCATCAGGTGAACGATTGAAGCTTCAACATCAGTCCTACCAATGAATATTCAGGACTAATTTCTTTTAAAATTGATCTCCTTGCAGTCCAGGGGACTCTCAAGAGTCTTCTCCAACACCACAGTTCAAAAGCATCAGTTCCTTGGCGCTCAGTTTTCTTTATGGTCCAGCTCTCACATCCATACATGACCACTGAAAAAACCATGGCTTTGACTCGGTGGACCTTTGTCAGCAAAGTGATGTCTCTGCTTTTTAATATGCTGTCTAAGTTGGCCATAGCTTTTCTTCCAAGGAGCAAGCGTCTTTAAATTTAATTTTAATATAGTTTTTAAAAAATATTTGTTTACCTGTTTATGTGGCTGCATCCGGTCTTAGCTGTGGCACTCAGCATCTTTGTTGCTTCGTGTGAGGTCTTTCACTGCAGCACACTAGTTGTGGCACCCAGGCTTACTTGCTCTACAACATGTGAGATCTTAGTTCCCTGATCAGGAATCAAACCTACGTCCCCTGAAGTGCAAGGCAGATTCTTCACCACTAGGGCACCAGGGAAGTCCCTCTGTTATTTAGTGCAGTGGTCTTATTGTTGTTTAGTCACTCAATCATGTCCAAATCTTTTGCGACCCCATGTACTGTAACCCATCAGGCTCCTCTGCCCATGAGGTTGTCCAGGCAAGAATACTGGAGTGGGTTACTATTTCCTTCTCCAGGGGGTCTTCCTGACCCAGGGATCGAACCCATGTCTCCTGCACTGCAGGTGGATTCCTATTACTTAGATGCTGGGTCTTAGCTGAGCACAGTTTCATTCTCCAGGGCACGTTTAGCAACGTGTGGAGACGTTTTTGGTTGTCATACTGGGAGGAGAGATGTGACTGATATCCAGAGGATGCCAATTGACTGGTCTGGGATCAACTGGTTTGAGCTCCTTGCTGTCCAAGGGACTGTCAAGAGTCTTCTGCAGCACCACAGTTCAAAAGCATCAGTTCCTTGGTGCTCAGCTTTCTTTATGGTCCAAGGGATGCTGTTCAACATCCTGAGCATGCAGGACACCCCCCAACAAAGACGAATCCCACCCAAGTGCCGGCTGTGCTGGAGTTGAGAGATGTGCTTTGGCACTCTCGCCCTCGTGGGCTCCTGTGATCACCGTCTTGTCCTACTCCTCTTCCCCTTAGCTGGTACCTTGGATTTTTCCATCTGCTTGTCATCCTGAATAGGCGGGTTCTGTCCATTTTCCTTTTCACTCGTCCCCACTGAAACCATCATATTTGGTTTTGTCTTTACTTCCACTGAGTCCTTACGCGCCTCCTGCTGAGTCCTCACCTCCCCCCATCCTCGCACTGAGTCCTCACCCCCCCATCCTCGCACTGAGTCCTCACCCCCTCCTCTCACTGAGTCCTCACCCCCTCCTCTCACTGAGTCCTCACCCCCCCTCCTCTCACTGAGTCCTCACCCCCCCCAATCTTCGCACTGAGTCCTCACTCCACCTCCCGCCGAGCCCTCACCCCCGCCTGCTGAGTCCTCACCCCGCCTGCCCTGTCTGTTCTCTTCCAGGAGCCGGAGAGGCAGTACATGCACATCGGCACCATGGTGGAGTTTGCGTTTGCCCTGGTGGGGAAGCTGGACGCCATCAACAAGCACTCCTTCAATGACTTCAAGTTACGAGTAGGTACGTTGTGCCGATCTGGGGTGGGTTGTGGGGAAGGTCTGGCGTCCGAAGCGAGGTCCACGGCCCTTGCAGTGTTGGAGCAGCACAGTGACAAACGTGTGGTTAGAGAAGCAGGACTGGATGGCAGTGGATGCTCGTGATGGCTGTGAGCTCAGAAGGCAGTTTTGTGCAAATTAGGGGGCGGGGGGGATGGGCTTCCCTGGTGGCTCAGCGGTGAAGAATCCACCTGCAGTGCAGAAGTTGGAGGAGACTTAGGTTTGATCCCTGGGTTGGGAAGATCCTCTGGAGAAGGGAATGGCAGCCCACTCCAGTATTCTTGCCTGGAGAATCCCATGGACAGAGGAGCCTGGCAGGCTACAGTGCATGGGGTCACAAAGAGTCCGACATGACCGAAACGACTCAGCACCCACGCAGGGGAGAAATACCCCCTTTGGTTGCATCCCGGCTGCAAGCACTTGGTTTCAGAAGTGGACAGTGAGCCAGGCTTCAGTCCGTCAGCCAGGGTCATTTCTGCAGGCCCCAGGGAGCGTAGCCTTCAGCCATCCAAGGACTGGGTGCAAGTGGAGAACTGTAAACCCCTCTATCACTTTATGCTGCTGGACCCAGTCCAGCTTTACAGGACGCATCCAGACTTCAGAGACGTAAAAGTGTTTTTAAATGGTTAAGAATCCACACTTCCACTGCAGGGAGCATGGGTTCAGTCCCCAGTCAAGCAAGTAAGGTCCCACATGTCTTGCACTGCAGTTAAAAAAAAAAAGACCCTAGGAATTGTCAGAACAGTCTCACACTCCTTGAGTCGCAAGTTCCAATATTCGAAACTATCTCCTTCCTTTGCTATCCGTAGGTTCTGAATTTTAAAACCCAGAAATGTCTCTTGAGAAAACGGGGTTCTCTTCATGGCTTGTATGTCTTATTATCAGCATCTGGACACATGTTTATTTAGATTGCCCCACCTGTGTGCACAATGGACCTTTACCTGGCTTCACCTGTACAAAGGTGAGAAGAGCCAGGTCGGCAGGACACTGCCCCCATCAAACATGGAGGTGGTCCCTTCACCTGGAGCTGCTTTATTGATTTAACAGCTTGGAAAATGGGCTTCTCAATTTTCCACAGTATCCTCCTTAAAAAAAAAATCAATTGCATGGTGGAATGACCCCTCTGTTATCAAATACTTTTTTTTTGAAGTATAATTGATTTATAATGCTTTGTTCATTTCTGCTATATACAAAGTGCTTCAGCTATACATATAAATATATATATATATATACATTCTTTTTTATATTCTTGTGGTGGTTTTCATATTTGATATTATGGTTTATCATAGGATATTGAATATAGTTATCTGGGCTATAGAATAAGAGCTTGTTATTTATCCATTCTATATATAAAAGCTTACATCTACTAACCCCAGCCTCCCCCTCCATCTACTGTCAAATACGTATGGACCAAAATAATATTGCCTTTCACTGCAGAGGGAATGGGACAATTGTTTGGTAGTCACATCCATCACATCAGGAGCCTTGGGCTCTTGGTGTGGACCATAATCCCGTTTTCCAAATTAACGTGAGCAAGTCAGTAGTCTTCCTCCAATAGGTAGTTATTGAGTGCTTACTTCACACTGATCACTGGGTAACTATTAATATCCATACACTCACCCTCACATACCAGCTCTTCCGGAGCCTAAGAATGCTGCCCCAAACCCTCAGCCTCTCCCAAGCGCAGCTTCCCTGCTCCACCTCTGAGCATCGCGCCATCCAGTGGCAGTTTATGGTAGGAACACACGGCTCACACTGGCCCCTGCAAAATGATGATATACATGAAAAGGAAAGTGTTAGTTGCTCCCTTGTGTCGGACTCTTTGCAATCCCATGGACTGTAGCCCTCCAGGCTCCTCTGTCCGTGGAATTCTCCAGGCAAGAATCCTGGAGTGGGTTGCCATTGCCTTCTCCAGGGGATCTTTCCAACCCAGGGATCGAACCTGTGTTCCTGCATTGCTGGCAGATTCTTTAGTGTCTGAGCCACCAGGGAAGCGATAGTAACAGCCAGATTTGCTCCTAATGTCCTTTTCTGTGTGTCAAGCTGTAGGATCAGTGAGTGGGAACCATAGCCCCAGCAAACCCCTGCCCTTCAGCAGAGATCTCTCTCCTGCCAGTAGTATGGGCCCAGGCTCTCCCCACCCCACCACACACATCCGCGGTCCCCCAGCCACTGATCAAGAGACTCAGAACAGCCAGAAGGGAAACTGAGGGCAGTGGGCCTTGAATCACCAGCCGGCAGCGGGAATAAGTTATTTGGGCTGTCTGACGCAGAGACGTGACCTTTACTGAGTCACTCCGTACGGATGGGGGAGAATGCTCTCCCGTCCTGCAGACCTTCAGGGATTCTGTGGGGCAGTGTGGGTATGGTGTTTCCTGCTTCCCTTTCCGCTGCAGAGAGGAGGTTTTGCCCTCCGATCTCTAGCACTCCATGTACACGAAGCAGTTCAGTAGTGGGAACTGAAATCTCTCAGAAACACCCTCATTAATCCATACAATTTGACTCCTGCAGTAGGGCTGGGAGGCAAGGAGCTAGGAGAAAACACAGGAGGAAAAATCAACCAATCTCAATGCCTCTGTTTCTATTTCTGTGGCCCACGTCCCGCTGCGCCCGTGACAACTGTGGGTCTGCGTGTTTGAGCTGAGTCCTGGGGACAAGGAACCGTCCTACCTGCTACACTGGGGCGGGGGCCTGGGGGGAGCCCAGCCTGTCCCTGACGAGGGACGTTGACCAGACTTTTGAAGCCTCGGCTCCTGACGGCAGATGCCATGTCCGTATCCACCCAGGGTCAGAGTGCACCCTGACCTCCGGCATGCACCTGTAATGACCGTGGTTTTACAGTTGCCATTACAAAGAGCGGGGGGGATTTGCTGTTTGGTTCTGTTTTTTTTTTTAATGCTACCATGGGGGCTCCCTCCTTTGCTTTGGTGCAAACTGGGGGAGTCAGATAGGAATCAAGAGCGCAGCCATGCTGGGACTTCCCTGGTGTCCAGTGGTTAAGACTTCGCCTTCCAGTGCAGGGGACGAGGGTTCAATCCCTGGTCAGGGAGCTAAGATCAACACCCCCGCCCCCCCATGCTGTGCAGAGGGGCCAAGAGATTAAAAAGAAAAGAAGGCGCAAACGTGTCCCTCTGGAACTTAGTGAACATGCACGTGGAGTGTGTCAGTGAAAGCAGGCCCCCCGAGTTAGGGAAGAAACATGTGCACAAGGAGCTTGTAGCAGAGAGAGGAGAGCAGGGCGAACACAGAGCCTCGAGCCCACTGCCTGGCTCTGTGCTCGGCCTGCGCCTTCTGCCTGTCCGACTCTCTGCCTCCTCCACTGAAGATGGGGGCTGATGACAACAGACACACCCCGGGGGCTGATGTGAGGATTAGAGGTTTGTACACATCAAGCATCACTTCATGGCAAATAAATGGGCAAACAGTGGCTGACTTTATTTTGGGGGACTCCAAAATCACTGCAGATGGTGACTGCAGCCATGAAATTAAAAGTCGCTTACTCCTTGGAAGGAAAGTTATGACCAACCTAGACAGCACATTAAAAAGCAGAGACATTACTTGGTCAACAAAGGTCCGTCTAGTCAAGGCTATGGTTTTTCCAGTGGTCATGTATGGATGTGAGAGTTGGACTATAAAGAAAGCTGAGCACAGAAGAATTGATGCTTTTGAACTATGGTGTTGAAGAAGAATCTTGAGAGTCCCTTGGACTGCGAGGAGATCCAACCAGTCCATCCTAAAGGAGATCAGTCCTGGGTGTTCATTGGAGGGACTGATGTTGAAGCTGAAACTCCAATACTTTGGCCACCTGATGCGAAGCACTGACTCATTTGAAAAGACCCTGATGCTGCGAAAGATTGAGGGCAGGAGGAGAAGGGGACAACAGAGGATGAGATGGCTGGATGGCATCACCGACTCAATGGACATGAGTTTGGGTAAACTCCGGGAGTTGGTGATGGACAGGGAGGCCTGGCGTGCTACGGTTCATAGGGTCGCGAAGAGTCGGACATGACTGAGTGACTGAACTGAACTGAACACGTCAAGCTCACAGAATAACGCACCGCAGCCAGAAAAGACAACGCGTGTGTCACGGGGAGGGTGGTGGTTTCAGCGAAACGTTAGAGGGAATTTAAAATACGTGCATTTCAGAAGTCGGTGGGATCACTTGGGAGAGGAGGATTGACGTATATACACGAGCATGTGTTAAATAGGTAGCTGGTGGGAAGCTGCTTTACGACACAGGGAGCCCGGCGCAGTGCTCTGTGAGGACCTGAGGGCTGGGATGGGGTGTGGGAGGGGATATATGTATATACAGAGCTGATTCAGTTTGCTGCTCAGCAGAAACCAACACAACGTTGCAAAGCAGCTGGAAGTAAGTGAGTGTTAGTCGCTCAGTCGTTCCCGACTCTGCGACCTCATGGACTGCAGCCCACCAGGCTCCTGTGTCCATGAGATTTTTCCAGGCAAGCATACTGGAGTGGGTTGCCATTTATATCCCAATTTTAAAGGTGATTAACTACAAAACTATTGGAAAATAACATAATGATTATCTCTTGACTATATGGCAACATAGAAAAGCAATTATAATGTTTAGTTTCGTAAAGTATACCAGTTTTACGCCATCGTGGACTAGTGGCAAATAGACATCTGAGCATGAATCAAGGTGGAGGAGAGGAAGAAAGAGAAACATTTTAATGTTTTTCAGTTGATGAAGTTAGAGGAATGATTTTGCTTTGTTTTGGCGTTCCGTGAGTTGGGCTAACGTTCGCTCGATAATGACGGTTCAAGAAAAGTCTTGTAAAATCTTTCTGTTTGAGACTGTTGCTTGCACCATCAAGTTCATGGTTTGAATCTTGCTAACCCGATTCTGGTGTGTCCCAGGTATTAACCATGGCCCTGTCATAGCCGGTGTGATTGGAGCTCAGAAGCCACAGTATGACATCTGGGGCAACACCGTCAATGTGGCCAGCAGGATGGACAGCACCGGAGTCCTGGACAAAATCCAGGTAATTGAGTGGGCTCTGTGGTCATCCACCACGTCTGTCCTCTGGGGAACCATGAATAAGCGTATAAAAAGGATAACATTAAAGCAAAGGAAAGAGAGTAAACCTCGTCATTTGTTTAAACTTTTTACTCGGGACATATTCATTGGTTTCTGCAGTTACTGTGAACAGTAAATTATGTCAAAGTGGGAAGGATATGGCATTTCTGAAAGTAGATGGTCAGAGCGACCCCCGTGGCAGTGTGCCCCCTGAGGGGAGGGGCAGCGGGGCGCCCTCCCTGCTGGACGCAGACTAGGCATGACGCCCTGCCTTCCTCTCCCCGGGGGGCTGGACTGGGAGAACAAGGGGAGGGGAGGGAGAGATGAGCTGGAGTGACGGAAACGACCGCGCTAGACCTGGGATTTGGGTATCTGGACATGACTGGGACGTTCTGGAATCCACCCAAGGGAGCGAAAACCAAGACCTGACAAATTAAAAGCAGTGGTGACGGCACGCGCCTGCGTGGGCCGTGGTGCCGGCATCCAGAACGAGACAGTCTCTCTGAGTGAAAAGGGGGTGTGTGTGTCTGTGTGAGTGTGTCTGTGTGTGTGTCTCTATGTCTGTGTGTGTCTATGTGTGTTTGTGACTCTGTGTGTGTGTCTGTCTGTGTCTGTGTGTATCTGTGTGTGTGTGTCTCTGTGTCTCTGTGTCTGTGTGAGTGTGTCTCTGTGTGTGTGTCTCTGTGTCTCTGTGTCTGTGTGTCTGTGTGTGTGGGTGTCTGTGTGTGCATGCCCATGTGTCTATTCGGATCTTTATTTTCATTGCCCTCAGAAAGCAATGTTCCATGTTTCACCCCAGCTTTGTTACAGCAGGAGTTTATCTGGAAGATACTTTCCTGCCTAATGGCAGATCTGTATGAAAATCACTGGGCACAAATAATAGCCTCTCAGTTTCGTGTCCTCTGCAGAGAACTCCATGAGTCCCTGTTCTGCGTCTCAGCGTGGCCCACATTCTCAAATAACCCTGACCCCCTGAAGGTACAGCAGATGCTTTCTTGCTTCGCTTCAGTCGTGTCTGAGTCTGGGCGGCCCTATGGATTGTACCCACCAGGCTCCTCTGTCCAGGGGATTCTCCAGACAGAACACCCGAGCGGGTTGCCATGCCCTCCTCCAGGGGATCTTCCCGACCCAGCAATGGAACTGCGTCTCTTACGTCTCCTGCATTGGCAAGCAGGTTCCTTACCACTGGCGCCTCCTGGGAAGCCCCTCTAAGAGGGTGCTGGGCCTGTTAAAACTCCGTGTGATTTAGCGCAGCGCAGCCGCCTGGCCTGCCTCCGTGTGCTCTGAGCCCAGGGGGGAAACAGGACAGGTTCCTGTTCATCCAGAGCAAGGGGTCGGTCCACAGCCACGTCTGTGTGTCCGCTCAGCTTAGCAGCTGGAGGGTCCACCTCTGGGTGGGTTTTCTTCTCCCGAGGGTGTCGCTCCCTACAGCTGCGCTAGCTTCTCATTTCCATTTACGTGAAAAAGAAAGCAGTGAGATGCCAAGAAAAATAAACAGTGATGCTGAGAATATGAAAAGCTTCCCTTGGGCCTGTGGAACAGATGCTTTTTATTACAGAGAATATGCTTTCTATGCCTGAAATACAGTGTAGAAAGCCCCTCATCACCCAGCCAGGCTGCTTCTGGACTTGGAGGAATAATGCATGCATGCGTGCTCAGTCATGTCCATCTCCTTGCACCCCTGTGGACTGTAGCCCGCCAGGGTCCTCTGTCCACGGGATTCTCCAGGCAAGAATACTGGAGTGGGTTGCCATTTCCTCCTCTAAGGGATCTTCCCGACCCAGAGATCGAATCTGGGCCTCCCACATCTCCTGCATTGGCAGGCAGACACTTTATGACTGAGCCACCTGATGGCCGAGGTGATGGCTCCCTCCTCCCGACCATGATGATTATGTGGTTGCTGCTACAGATTCCAGTGACCAGCTCAAAAGTTGGCCAAAGGCATGCCCAGCATCAGCCTCAACTGTGAAATTAACCTGCCAGACTTCAGACAATGTGTAGGTTCTCTGTGTGGAAGACCAGACGTCAAGTGTGTGTGTGTGTGTGTGTGTGTGTGAAGGTGAGGAGAATTCATAGGTGCACACTCAGTCATGTCCGACTCTTTGCGACCCCATGAACTGTAGCCTGCCAGGTTCCTCTGTCCATGGGATTCTCCAGGCAAGAATACTGGAGTGGGTGGGCATTCCTTTCTCCAGAGGATCTTCCCGACCCAGGGGTCAAACCCACGTCTCCTGCATTGGTAGGCGTGTTCTTTACCACCAGCCCACCTGGGAAGCCCCAAATGTCTGTAGCAGTCTCCAATTTTGATTGCCGTAAGAACTCTAATTAGGAGAGCATATTTGTTATCTTGAGTTTCTTGCCAAACTTCATATTTTTTCAGTTCTTATCTGATATTCCTGAGCTATATCTATCCTCCCCCGGGACTTGGGCCCAGCCAGGGGAGGGCAGGACGTGAGTATACAGACTCTGCGTCCCTCTCTTCTCTTGATCTTCTCCGAAAGACCCATCTTTTGGCCCCTTTGTGAGGGGCCAGCCACAGGATCACATGGCAGAAGACAGCCTCTAGCTCTTTCCCATAGCCGACCCATGAGATCTTCACATCATGCCCTTGAGCCTTTCTTCTGGTGACCCCCAAATACTGTCCTGGATTCCAGAAGCCACATCCTCCTCCGGGTTTTTGTTTTGTTTTGTAGTTTATTTGGCTGTGCCACGTCTTAGCTGCGCACTTGGGATGTTTCATCTTGTTGCAGCATACAGGATCTTTAGTCGTGGCATGCAGACTCCTAGTTGAAGCCTATAGGATCTAGTTCCCTGACCAGGGATCGAACCTGGGCCCCCGCCCGGGGAGCTCAGAGTCTTAGCCACCAGACCACCAGGGAAGTCGTCCCCCGCCTCTGGTCCTGATGACAGCATCTGTCACGACAGACGCGTCCCCAGGCCTCTCTCCGCCTCTCTCATTGCCGTAGCCACTGCCGCTGCACGATCCCCCGACAGCGTCCACACCAGAAACAAAACTGTGGCGGGGTGCGTCCAGCGCACATGTGTCTGCCACGTGCCCGAGGAGACAGATGGAGTTTTCTGCAGTGATGTGCATGCACCTAGAGTCTGTCGTTCAGTGCGAAGTAAGAAAGAGAAAAACACCTATCATATACTCATGCATACATATGCAATCTGGAAAACTGGTACAGACGAACCTACCTGCAGGGCAGGGATAGAGATGCAGACTTAGAGAGCAGACTTGTGGACCCAGCGAGAGAAGGACGGGGGACAAACTGGGAGAGTAGCGTTGGCGTATACACACTACTGTGTACAAGATAGGCTGCTAGCGGGAAGCTGGCGTGTCGCCGGGAGCTCTGCTGTGACCTGAAGGGGATGCTTGCATACGTTAGCCGGGAGCTCTGCTGTGACCTGAAGGGGATGCTTGCATACGTGTGGCTCGTTCACTCTGTACAGCAGAGACTCACACAACGTTGTAAAGCAACAACACTCCAATTTTTAAATTTTTTAACTAAATTACAAAAAAAAGAAAAGCACTGTCCTTAGACAGCTTCTCTACTCATGGATTATTCTCTCTTCTACTGGTTTCCCAGGAGTGGAATGAATGAGTCAAAAGAGCCCTAGCATTTGGGGGCTCTTCATCCTTGTAGTGAAGTCGCTCAGTCGTGTCCGACTCCTCTGGACCCCATGGACTGTAGCCCACCAGGCTCCTCCGTCCATGGGATTTCCCAGACAAGAATACTGGAGTGGGTTGCCATTTCCTTCTCCAGGGGATCTTCCTGACCCAGGGACTGAACCCGGATCTCCGGCACTGCAGACAGACGCTTTACTGTCTGAGCCACCAGTATTCTTATCTGGAAAATCCCATGAACAGAGGAGCCCGGTAGGCTACAGTCCATGGGGTCGCAAAGAGTTGGAGATGACTGAGCGACTTCACTTTCACTTTCAGCCTTGTAGTCAGACACCTCCCTGAGAGGGTCGTGTCCACGTGGGCACTAAGCGCTTCCTCACCTGTCACTGTGCTTCTCCAGGTGACAGAGGAGACGAGCGTCATCCTACAGACCCTGGGCTACACGTGCACGTGTCGGGGAATCATCAACGTGAAAGGAAAGGGGGACCTGAAGACCTACTTCGTCAACACGGAGATGTCACGGTCCCTTTCTCAGAGCAACCTGACCTCCTGAAGCCTCGCCTTTGGTTCTGGTGAGAGGACTGTACCTTCGGGACGATGACGATGCACTTTCTGACTGCCACTCGCGTCCCTGTCTGTGGTGTGTGTGCCTGCTCTGTCGTGTCCTCCGGAGCCTCTGCAGACTCCTTCCTGTGACCTGGCGGCCTGCCGTTCGGGGTCTGACGTGTGCCAGGATCGCCCTGCCACTTCCACTGTGCTTACTCCTAGCAGAAGGGAAAGGAGCGCGCGTTACCGCAGAAGAGCCTTCAGCGAAACTGACGAAGAGGGGAGAGGGGAAACAGGCAAAAATTCTTAAGGCAATAAAACTGGGGGGGTGGGGGCGGTGTATATTATCTTCCGGTGCATGTTCTTTTCTGGAAAATATGGTAGCTCGCCAACCGCATCCGCTAGTCTGATACTAAAACACACAGTACTTGTGACTAAGTTGATTCTGTCACCCCACCTCGAACCCGCCGTGTGCGCCCACGTGTCTCATTGCAGTGACTGTCCACGGGCCCAGCTGGGTTCCGGGGGCCCCCGCCACCCTGCTCCGTCGTGTTTTGTGCCAGCGACACCTCACCTCCATCACCAGAATTAGTTCTCACGACCTAGGACTAGTTTTGTACCAGACGCGTCTGATGTTTTGATGCCATTGTCTTTTGTAAGGTTAATTCATTAAAAGTTTTATGTACTTTGGTTGATAGTCTGTATCTTCCGCACCCCACCGCCGCCCCCTTTCCAGAACTGAGTTGGTTTTCCACGTGTTCTCCCCTGAACAGAGCTGTTTCAGAAGGGACTGTCCAGAAGCAGAGGTGGAGCTATCCTTTTTTTTTCCCCTTCAGTTTATTTGGCTGCATCGGGTCTCAGTTGCAGCACATGGGATCGTCGTTGCCTCATGATGGATCTTACATCACAGAGCATGGTCTCTCCAGTTGTGGCCCACAAGCTCAGTAGTTGCCGCTCAGGCTTAGTTTCCCTAAGACACGTGGGATCCTAGTTCCCCAACCAGGGATCGAACCCACGTGCCCTGCACTGCAGGGTGGGTTCCGAAGCCCTGAGCCCCCGGGAAGTCCCTGAGATGGTTGAGCTCTCCTTGCGTAAATCAGATGGAGACAGTTTGCGGGGCTGATCCCTGATGATGCAACTCCCCAGAAAGGGTGTCATGTGATTTTCAATCTTGACCTCTCTCTAGAGCATTTTCAGGAGATGTGGGTTAAACCTCTGGGTCAAGAAGATCCCCTGGAGAAGGAAATGGCAACCCACTCCAGTATTCTTACCTGGAAAGGCCCATGGACAGAGAAGCCTGGTGATCTACAGTCCACGGGGTCGCAAAAGAGTCGGGCATGACTTAGCTACTGAACAACAACAACATAGAAGATTTACAGGGGAAAATATTTTACTATGAAAACAATTCTCTGCTAGCATCAGCACACACTCTGTCCACATACTCTGGTCTACTGTAATCCTTCAGTAGAGCTGTGAGACACAGAATAATTTGGAATTCTGTATATCAGCACCCCAGTAATTTGAACTAATGAAGAAGCTGCCAAAACCCCATGGGTTGCCTGTTTTGTCTAAAGAGACTGAAGACTGTACAAAGCCAACGTCTATTCATTTTTGAAGAGAGGAACCCTGGAAAACCGTGTTTTTGTAAACCCTGGAAAACCGTGTTTTTGTAAATCCGACACTAAAGTTTTGGTGTCTTCCTTTACATAAAGATATCATACTTTACCAAAGTGAAAGCGAAGTTGCTTAGTCATGTCCAACTCTTTGCAACCCCATGGACTGCAGCCCACCAGGCTCCTCCATCCATGGGATTCTCCAGGCAAGAATACTGGAGTGGGTTGCCATTTCCTTCTCCGGGATCTTCCTGACCCAGGGATTGAACTCGGGTCTCCCACATTGTAGGCAGACGCTTTACCGTCTGAGCCACCAGGGAAGTCTTTCTTTACATAAAGATATCATACTTTACCAAAGAGAGTAGTAAATAAAGGGTTGGCCAAAAAGTTCATTTGAGTTTTTCAGTAAGCTGTTATGAGAAAATCCAAACAAACTTTTTGGCCAACCCAGGTGGTGCATAATGGAATGTCTAAAAGCAGAGCTACAAACGCCTGCCTGGCTGGGCAGACTGTAGCTCAGGGCAGGCCTCTGTAAAAGGTAGAGGACCCCAGGGATCCATGAGGAAGCAGCTGGGAACTTGGACTTGAAGCAGCAAAGCCCTCGGTTTGATCCCTGCCTCTGGTGTTTTTCTAGCCGTGAGACGTTGAACACACATTTCAGTTTCTCTCAGGAGTCTTTTCCCATTGGTAGCTCGTGGGGTCAAGTCTGACTAACAGAGCTAATGATCGTGAGAGAGGCTGGCGGGTACCCAGGCCCCGCTCCTGCCAGCGCGTCTCAGGATCGAGGCGGCCGCCCTGCCAGGACCTTGGCTCACACTCGGTAAAAAGCGCTTATCAAAATTAATAACCGGCCTTCATCCCAGAGTGGGGATACAGCGTGACTGGCCCGTTTGTCTGCCTCAGTCAGAATTTTTGATCCTATAATTGCAACTCAGCATTGGCCTTAATACACCTAATTCTCTAGAACGGTGAGTGAGAGGAGAAAAATGGTATAAGGGCATTTGTCTTCACTGTAACCAAAATCTGGGCAAGGATGCCCTAGGTTCAGTGACTTCAGACAGCGCCTGTGGGTTCTTCCCTTACAGCCTACAGCAGCCATCCTGGGGCTCCTATGTCACCTGCCCTTAAAAGAAGACACCCGCAGAGAGTGATGCACCAAGAGCTCTTTTTTTTCCCCCTTAATTTATTTTAATTGGAGGCTAATTACTTTACAATATTGTGATGGTTTTTGCCATATTTTGACATGAATCAGCCACAGGCGGATGGGGAGGGAGGTGGGACGAGGGTTTGGGACGGGGGGGACACATGTACACCCAAGAGCTCTCTTTCATAAAATATTTATTTATTGGCTGTGCTGGGTCTTAGTTGCGGCATTCGAACTTTTATTTGTGGTATATAGGATCTAGTTCCCTGACCAGGGATCGAACCCAGACCCTCTGCATTGGGAGCTTGGAGTCTCAGCCACCGGATCACCAGGGAAATCCCCGCCAAACACTCTTAAATGTTGCCCCTCAACCTTCGCATCCCTGGCATGCGAAGGGAGAATTTTTTCCCCCCAAAGCTGTATCTCCAGTCTTATCAAAGAGTAGACTTTTTAAAGCAATGAATTATTATCAGGGTCCACCTCTCAAAGGTCTGTGCATACCTGGGTCTCTCAAAGTGAGGTTCCCAGACAGCAGCATCAGCATGACCTGGAAATGTGTTAGAAATGTACACGTTTCAGGCCCCAACGCAGACCTGCCGGGTTGGAAATCCTGGTGGGCAGTGGGGAAGCATGCTCGCTGTGCTTCGGAGAACAACTCCACGTGATTTTGATCCACAGGCAAGCCTGAGGCCCCTGCATTTTGCAAGAGAGGAAATAGGGGGTGCAGAGAGGTCCGGGGGCTTGCCCCAAGTTTCCCAGATGACCGAGATGAGATAAAACGGAAAGCTGCTTGTTTCCTGAATCTGAAAGTGTGGCGCAGGGTCAAGACCCCTCAGTTTGGGCAACCCCAAACATTCCCATGAGCAGATCATGCAAATGAAGGGACCTGCCTTCCATGTCCATCAGCCATCATGCTTGCGACATTTGACGACACGTAAGACTCTCCTTAAAGCCTTCCCGAACCTCCAAGTCTTGTAGGAATCTCCCTCTTATGAAAAATGCTGTGAATCCAATCCCCTTAATAGTGCAGAATTTTCAGTACACCTGTTTAGAGAAGTCTACGTTATCATCAGTCTTCCATGTTATTCCTTTTCCCAGTGCAGCCGTGCTTTCCTAAATACACCAACACTCTTGCCTTTGAAAAACACTGACTCATGGTGAAAACTTGATAGATCGAAACAAATTCTTTTAATATATGTTTCTCTTTGATAAAGCTGACTAACAGGCATTCATTGATTGTCTTTGAAGTGTAAAAATCAAGATGTTAAAAGAAATACATTTAATTTTCCCTTGCTACCTAACAAATGTGAGTTTTTGAACTCTTGCCCAGTTCAAGGCCTGCTTTTTAAAAGCAGTGGAAGGGTGAGGGAGTAGGGCCTGACTTAAGGTTACTGAAAATAACCTACTCTGATATTAATTTACTGCATCTACTTTCAGATGAAGGCATTTCTTTGAGATGCCTTGTCTTTCTTGATAATCAAGACTGAAGAAAGTAATTTATAAAAATTTCCATAACCCAAACTTTGTATACTTTCTATAATGTTATTATAAATGTAGTTAACGCACCCAAAGGCATTCCAAAAAAACTGCTATTGTTTGGGGAAAAAAAAAAAAGCTATAGTGAAAAAACATTTTCAAAAGTATAAAAAAATATTTAAGAGCTGCTCAACCTTGAAATTGCCAGGAACACATAGTGTCATAAAGTCCTCAGTCAAAACAATACAAGCAGTGGAGGAATCAGCAGTGAAATTAATCACCTGCCCATTAACTGCTAAGCTGTGGGAAATTTAATCACAATAGATGAAGGGTGATTTCTACCAAGAGATCCATTCATCAAAACAATAGCCAACATCTTAACACTTGAAATAAGTTTCAAATCATCTCCAGAGTAAACATTTCCAACTTTGGTTAAAAGCAGCAGCTGCTTCCTAAAAGAAAATTACAAATGAACCGTCACAGCCCCTATGTGGGAAGACCACACTCCAGTGGCTCCTTGATTCCCACACAAACTCTTCAAGGCTTGGAACTCCCCCTTTAAAGATGGGGCTTCCCTGGTGGTCCACCGGTTAAGAATTCGCCTTACAATGCAGTGGTCACGGGTTCTATCTCTGGTCTGGGAAGATTTCACATGTCCTGGGGCAACTAAGCCAGGGGCCCTAGAGCCCAGGCTCCAAAGCCAGAGAAGCCATCGCAGTGAAAAACCCCTGCACAGACCGGAGGAGTATTGCCCCTGCTCACTGGCCACTCTTCCTGCAGGGGGCTTCTGTCCTTAGTTACGCAAAATTCTGTGATTTGTGCCTCAGACCTCTGGCGGGGGAGGGGGCGGTTGTAGAATCTAGAGTCTAATTGTGCCAAAAGGCAATTTTATCTCCCATTGTTATTAGTGCCATCAGACGGTATCAGTTCCCATAACCGGTAAGAAAAACACCTGCGCACCATTGCTATGAGCGCCTCCGCCAGGGAGACGCGCAAACCTGGAGAGGAGCGAACAGAAAGCAAAACCAACCGCAGTCAAGGAGGGAACAAGGTTTTCATTTTATTCAGATGCCCACAGTGGATCAGTCTCCAGCATCATTTCATCTTGAAATTGGTTCCGGTGAAAAAACGTCCTACCAGGTGTCCATCCTAAGAATCGCAGGCCTTTGGCCCGGCTGGTCGCCCAGGAAACGCACAGGCAAGCAGCCCTGCGTGGTCCTTGGTCCTTCCCCGCGGCCCAGCGCGCATCAGGGGCGCCCGCCGGCCCCGGGGGGCCCTCCGAGCGTCCCCGCGGTCAGCGCTGCCCTCCCTCTCGCCCGTGTGCCCTCGGGCCATGGAAGGGACTCAGGCGGGAGAGATGTGCCCGAAGCCAGGCGCCTTGATACTGGTGATGTCGTTCTTCCGGTAGAAGTCGGCCTTCACGTGGCCCGCGCGGCCATGGTCCCGGTTCAGAGGCTCCACGGGCTGGTGGATGCGCCAGCCGTAGACGGAAGACGACAGCACCCCCACCGGCCGCTCGCGCTCCTGTAGGAAGGGAGTAGAGCGTTCTCACCTGTCCACGCCTGCATGTCCCCACACCCGCCTCCCCCTCCACCGGGCTTCTCCGTGCAGAAGAAACCTACAAATGAACCATTGCAGCCCCTGAGGGGCCGGTTAGGACCACACTGACGCCGAAGGCGGGAGGAGAAAGCACCGACAGAGGATGAGGTGGTTGGATGGCATCACCAACTCAGTGGACATGAGTTTGGGTAAACTCCCGGAGCTGCTGATGGACAGGGAGGCCTGGCCTGCTGCAGTCCATGGGGTCCCAAAGAGTCGGACAGGACTGGGCGCCTGAACTGAACTGATGCCACTGGCAGGGGTGGGATGGTGGTTCTCTTCAACCAGGTCAGATCCTGTCCCCTCTGCTCCGGGCCACCAATGTCCTCAAGACGTTCAGGACAGTCCAAGATCTTGCAGGGGGCGCCAGGTACCCACTGCCTTCAGGATCGTGTTCCTCCTCCGTCTCCTCCCTTCTCCCTGCTGCCCCTCCCGCCTGTCTTCTCTTCCCCTCCTTCCTTCTCCCAGACACACATCTCCCCAACTCCTCACCTCCCCAGCCCCCATCACATCCCCAGACCTCCTCATCCCTTTCATTGTCCCCATCCCCTTAAAAGGCTGTATCTCTTTGCATATCACTTATCACTCACCTGGAATTCAGTTCATCATTTACTGGGTTTTTATTTTTCTGTCTCCTCATGGGAATTTCAGCTCTATGAGGGCAGACAATCCTCTTTCATTCTTTTTATACTCACAGTGGCATATGGGAGGTGCTCAAAATGTCTGACTGACTTTAAGTCATGTTAGGCATGTACACTTGTGAGAAAATTGAAAGTGAAGTCGCTCAGTCATGTCTGAGTCTTTGCAACCCCATGGACTGTAGCCTACCAGGCTCCTCCGTCCGTGGGATTTTCTAGACAAGAATACTGGAGTGGGTTGCCATTTCCTTCTCCAGGAGATCTTCCCGACCCAGGCATTCAATCTGGGTCTCCCTCATCGCAGGCAGACACTTTACCATCTGAGCCACCAGGGAAGTCCATACTTATGAGAGAAAAGCACAAACTTCACTACTAACTGGGAGTGAATTAACACAGACCAAAAACAACAGACTCATTGGAAAAGACCCTGATGCTGGGAAAGACTGAGGGAGTGTTCCAGGAGATGGGAGCAACAGAGGATGAGATGGTTGGATGGCATCAGCGACTCAATGGACATGAGACTGAACAAGCTCCCGGAGATAGTGAAGGACAAGGAAGTGCTGTCCATGGGGGTTGCAAAGAGTGGGACATGACTTAGCCACTGAATAACAACAACACAGCAGAAAAACTGTTCATGTCTGTGACTTAAGCAGTGATACCTCTTAGCACTTCCATCACTTAATTTCACATCAATTACGAGTTTCATGGAAAGTGACATGGCAACATTCTAAAACATTAACAGCCAGCAGGCAAAAATCCTCTGATCCAAAGAGCAATCCCACCAGAAGCTCTTACATGCAGATTTCTGTGTATTGTACAAAGATGATGATATTAATGCAGCACATGAATTTTAATATACTGTCCTCGCATCAGATTTTATGGAGACAATGTTCCAGTGTGGAAGGGGGGTCGAACCCAGTGGGCAGATGGTCCTGGCCCTATCAAGGGGACGCACAGCCTCCTCCTCCTTCCCCCACCCCAGGCATCTGCTGTGAGCCTGACCTTCTCACCCTGGAAGTCTGGTTCCCTTGGTTGGTCGCCACCCACCCTGTCAGCTGCTTCCAGAAAACTATTCAGATAGTAGAGGAACTGAGCCATATGTGGTGCATATAGTAACCCAGTAACTCGGGAGAAATAATCTCTCTTGTCCATGTGCTTTCATTCCCGGAAGGCCAGGGCCCCTGGAACCGTGATACCAGGCCTCAGAGGTCCAGCAGAGACCTGTTTATCTGTCGGAAAGAACTTATGAGTTTTGCTGTCATGGAACTGTTAAATTCTATAGGACTGGGCTGGGCTTCCCTGGTAGCTTGGACAGTAAAGAATCTGTCTGCAATACAGGAGACCCAGGTTTGATCCCTGGGTTGGGAAGATCCCCTGGAGAAGGGAATGGCAACCCACTCCAGTGAATGGAGAATTCCATGGACAGAGGAGCCTGGCAGGCTACAGTCCATGGGGTTGCAAAGAGTCGGGTACGACTTGAAACTTTCATTCTCACAGGACTGAACAGTCACAAAAATGAACAGTTTAACAGGACCGAGTTACAGCGACAGCAGCTTGGTCGTCTCTTCCCGGCACAGGAAGACAGGGAGAGTTTCGTGCAGCTGAACTCAATGGTAAACAAACACGCACACTGCGAATCTGTTCACACCCGGCGACACCCTCTTGCTGTTACCTCCTCATTAATGTGGAGTCCCAGGCCTTTGGCGTGTTCTCTGTCATCTCGGTGTAAGTTCTGATTATAACCTGGGTCCCTCTTAAAAACACAGTCATACAGGGAAATGACTCCAGTCTGGGAATAAAGAGAGAAAGCAAGCCATGGGTTTATTCAGGGGCTGAGTCGTGGAAGTTTCAGGGGGCTTCAAAGGCCTGAACCCTCCCTGATGGAGGGTAGAGGTAACATATAGAGATTCCCCATGGCAACAAACGTGTATCGGGAAGGTCATCGTGTGGGCAGTGATGGGAGCAGGGAGGCCAGGCCCCTGGCCTCAACGGGGCCCCAAAGGGGCATAGATGTTTCCAGGGGCCCTTTTTCTCCACTTGTTATAGACCCCCTTCTTCCCAGAAGAGGCTCCTCACTCTCCCTGACTCCATCCTGGAGTTCAAACCTTAAAATAATAATAATATGTTTGATATCTGTGTTTTCTCCTTCATTTCTGCTTCTCTTGAATTTCTCAAATTTTCTCTAATAGGCTTGTACGACTTTGAAAAGTGAACAATCTCTGCATTCTAGGACAATATATCCAAAGAGATGTTCTCCTCCTTCAGAGAGACAGAAATATTTTCTTTAATCATATATAGCAGCTATAAAAACTGTAATTCATATATGTATGAACATAGATATATATATTTGGCATATGTTATATATACATGTAAAATATTCATGTATTTTGTACATACAGCAAACATATGTATAAAACACACACACAGAGCTCTGATGTGTTAGAAAACAATCCTGTTAACAGAGCTACCATCTGTAACATCTCCATAATTTTAATCCCCAATTTTTCTTACTACAAAAATAAAACTGCCTCATTTGGTATCTAGTAAAAGAGGAAATCCATGTGTTAACTGATCTCTAATTTCCACCTTGTAAGTCAGGCCTGTCATTTATGTTCCTCCAGCCAAGTGCTCACAAAGGTCTATGTAGTCAAAGCTATGGTTTCCAGTAGTCATGTACGGATGTGAGAGTTAGACCATAAAGAAGGCTGAGCACTGAAGAATTGATGCTTTCAAATTGTGGTGCTGGAGAAGACTCCTGAGAGTCCCTTGAAAAGTAAGGAGATCACACCAGTCAATTCTAAAGGAAATCAACTTTGACTATTCATTGGGAGGACTGATGCTGAAGCTGAAACTCCAATACTTTGTCCACCTGAAGTGAAGAACTGACTCACTGGGAAAGACCCTGATACTGGGAAAGATTGAAGGCGGGAGAAGGGGACGACAGAGGATGAGATGGTTAGATAGCATCACCAACTCAATGGACATGAGTTTGAACAAACCCCAGGAGATAGTGAAAGACAGGGAAGCCTGGTGTGCTGCAGTCCATGGGGTCAGAGTCAGACATGACTTAGTGACTTAATAACTACAAAAACCAACTGCCACTGGCCTTGAATCCTCCAGCAGTGAACACAGACTGGCCATCTCACTGGAATTGGGATCACAGGGTCTGGAACCTGAGCCTGCTTGTTTTTTTGCCCATCTTTCATGCTAGAATGACCCCTTCCAACTGCAGGACACGGAGCTAGAAGGTCACAGTGAAAAGGATGCATGATGTGTGCACCATCTGCTGGAAATCACATCCCGAAGACTCTCAGTGTGGGAACTCAGGGCTTCCAGCAACAGAGGAAATGGCTGGAGTGTGACGTAGCTTCAGCCCAGCCTTGAAAACGCCTTCACACATCATCCATCCTGTGCAGGACATCTGGCTCCTGCTCAGGAAGGTCTGAAGATAACCCAGACATGGCTGCCATCCTGGTACCACTGCTACGGAGCCCAAACTTGCTCTGCTTGAAGCACAATAGGCCAATGAATCCAAGAAATGGGTGTTGAGGCAACAAGTTAGCCAGCTGACCTAAGAGATGGCAAACTAATATCTTAAAATAACCATCTCATCAGGGTCTAGATGCCAGGTTCTTTTATAGAACAGAGACTGGAGAGGGGCAGCGTGGGGTGGGGGGGGGGGGCTGGTGACAAAGTAAACAAAGTAAAAAGGCCATTAATCTTACAACTATCTCCTAGAATGGCAAGCCTCAGGCAGAGGATGTGTTAATTTCTTCCTTCCTGCCATCCACAGGTGGACAGGGTCCTGAACAAAGGCACTTTTTCTCAACAGTCAGGCAGAAGGGCAGGGCCCTCTGAGGCAGGCCACTATGAATGATTATAATAACAGAAGCAACAGAGAGCCCATCAACACAGTTCCAACATGGAGCCATTATTGGCTCTTCCCTGCAACACCATTAACCATCTAGTAACGAAAACAAGGCTGTCTTTTAGAAACATTATTTTCAGGTTCTTCCAAAATTTCAGAGGCATCATGTACAAGACATTGAATCAGCGATGCTGGAATGCTGACCTGTGTGCCTTCCGAGTCACTCCATGTGCTAGACGGGGAGCTGTGACTGCTCAATCTGTGCCCAGTGGGCATGGAACGAGGTCACCTTGCAGGAGCTTCTTCTTGGCACCTCCTTGTCTCTCCCACTCAGCTGCTGGGTCCGTGCATGTACTTGTTTGGTCGGCCCTGCCTTTCACCCCTCCTAAAGGCAACCTACAACCTCCTGAAGGTAAGCTCGTACTCAGTTCAGTTCAGTCACTCAGTTGTGTCTGACTCTTTGCAACCCCATGGACTGAAGCATGCCAGGCTTCCCTGTCCATCACCAACTCCCGGAGCTTGCTCAAACTCATGTCCATCGAGTCAGTGATGCCACCCAACCATCTCATCCTCTGTCGTCCCCTTCTCCTCCTGCCTTCAGTCTTCCCCAGCATCAGGGTCTTTTCCAATGAGTCAATTTTTCACAGCAGATGGCCAAAGTATTGGAGTTTCAGCTTCAGCATCAGTCCTTCCAATGAATATTCAGGACTGATTTCCTTTAGGACGGACTGGTTGGATTGCCTTACAGTTCAAGGGAGTCTCAAGAGTCTTCTCCAACATGACAGTTCAAAAGCATCAATTCTTCAGCGCTCAGCTTTCTTTATAATCTAACTCTCCTATCCATACATGACTATGTCAAGTGGCATGTAGGATCTTATTTCCCTGACCAGGGACTGAACCCCTGCCCCCTGCTTTGGAAGCACAGAGTCTTAACCACTGGACCCCAGGGAAGTCCAACCTTGTACTCACACAGATAAAAAAGCCAAAGACCCAAATCTATGGAGAGGTGATCCATTATTCAGATTTTGGTACCATGAACATTGGCTAGCTGTTTGGGGGAAAAAGAAACTTAGGTCTTCATATCACACTACAGGCAAAAGTAAACTCAGGATGGATTAGTGAAATAGCTGAAAAGAAAAGCCATAAGGGGCCTTCTAGGCATAAAAGCAAAAGGGGAACTACCACAAAGAGAATACACATCACTCTGACCATGTAAAATCAGATATTTGCTTATCACATAAAATTCAAACTTTATAGACCTTTAGGAAATGATAGAGAAACCTCAGTATATTTTTATAGGCTTTTTTTTTTTTTTTTTTTTTTTGCCACAAAGCATAGCATGTTGAATCTCTATTCCCCGACCAGGGATTGAACCCACACCCCCCTGCATTAGAAGTATGGAGTCAATCACTGGGCCTCCAGGGAAGCCCAAAATCTCAGTTATCCTTAACATCAATGAGTAAGATGTCCACAGAAGCAGAAGCTGGTGGGGTTGGCTGGGTGCTCGCTTCTAGCCTAGAGAGACTATGGAAATGTTGCAGCATTTTTTTTTGTTTGTTTGTTTAAATAATCACCAGGCCAGTGGGCCCTGCAGAAATACATCAGAGGCTCAAGCATGCCTGCCAACCACTCTGCTGGGATGGTGGGAGGCAGGTTCTCCAAACAAGCATGCCCGCCTTCTGTAAGGGAGCTACTGCAATGTGGACCATTCCCTTTAGGGTTCAGAGCTACAGGCCAGCCCCAGCAGAAGCCCAAAGGCAGACACAAACAGTAATTTGAAATTCCGTCACCTCCATTTACACAGTAATACAATCTGGGCTCTTGGTCATAATCTAGATGTCTGATCGTCACTGGAATCCCTCCAGGCCCAGCTGACCCGTGAAACGGGTGTGTTTCAGGGAGAACCTACAGTGGCAACCGAATGACCTGTCTCCCTAGGACCGAGCACCTGCTGGTGGCCACGGGCGCCCCCTTCTGCACCCGGAGAACCTCGGCCAGAGAGGAGGTGACCAGTGGGGACCCTAGGGGCCATCTCCTCTAGGGCTGCGGATTTTATTATGCCCGGTGCCTCCTCCCAATCTTGGCAGCTCTCCTCCTCCCAGAAGGCACACAAATTCTCACACAAATAGTTGGGGTTAGATTCTGAGCAAACTGAAATGCAAGTCTTTTATTTTCCCCTCCCTTTCAGACCATTCTGAATGTAAATGCACTCTCCATTGAAACTTTAAACCAGATCAGCTCTGCAAAGAAGAAACAAGAGAAAGGAAACAAACATATTTTTCCATTGTGGCAAGGGTACTGCTGAGTGCCCACCAAACCTTTCTTCTTCCAGCACAAACAGAAGACTGCAATTTCCAGTTTCCATCATAATTATCCAGGGCAGGTGGGATACAGCTCTGGCCAGGGAATGAGGGTGAAATCAGTGGACACAACCATCTAGGCCTAGTTCCCAAGAAACTCTCCTGCAGGCCTCCACACTCTCTCACCCTGCTCTTTGTTGTTGTTCGGTTGCTAAGTCATGTCTGACTCTTTACGACCCCATGGACTGCAGCACGTCAGGCTTCCCTGTCCTTCACCATCTCCCAGAGTTTGCTCAAACTCGTGTCCATTCTGTCAGTGATGCCATCCAACCATCTCATCCTCTGTTGTCATCACCTTCTCCTCCTGCCCTCAATCTTTCCCAGCATCAGGGTTTTTTCCAATGAGTCAGCTCTTCCCATCAGGTGGCCAAAGTATTGGAGCTTCAGCTTCAACATCAGTCCTTCCAATGCACACCCAGGACTGATCTCCTTTAGGATGGACTGGTTGGATCTCCTTGCAGTCCAAGGGACTCTCAAGAGTCTTCTCCAGCACCACAGTTTGAAAGCATCAATTCTCACCTTGCTCAATGGCCAGCAAATTAAAGGATCCAGGGAAGAACTACCAAACCCCAAAGTTTCCTAGGCCTTGGCAATAACGGAGCAACTAAAATGGAGAA
Source organism: Cervus canadensis (assembly GCF_019320065.1). Lineage (NCBI taxonomy): Eukaryota > Metazoa > Chordata > Mammalia > Artiodactyla > Cervidae > Cervus > Cervus canadensis. Next base: position 62,419,993 of record NC_057401.1, read on the forward strand.
GCCTAGTTTCCCAAGTCACTGCGTTCAGAAGAGCTGCCCAGGAGAAACATACATGTTGGGCTATATTTCATTATGTTTATATGTTTAAGGCCAGTGGTGGGCTTGTGTTAACAACCTGCTCTCTGGAGGAAAAAGAAAACAATTTTGAGGCATTTGATCATTTCTGTGGTGTTAGCACACCCATCGTGGCAATTTCAGGCTTTTACCTGAATGCAGAGTCCAGAAGAAATGCTAAAATCTCCCTTTGTCAGTATGATCAGGCTCTGACACACCACTAGTTAAGACTCAGGGTTTGGAGTCCATTTGTCTGCGCAGCACGTCCCAGCCCACCTTGACTAAGAAGGTTATCACGGGGCTACACTCAGCTCCTCTCCTCATGGACCATAGTACTGTCTGTCCTGTCACCTGCTACCTGTCACCTGCAGGCTTTCAGACTGTCTGGCTTCCCAGAGCCGTGCGACCTACTTTCAAAACCGAAAATTCCCAAGGTGACCGAGAGTAGTTTTCTTTGATTCTTAAGAGCTTCATTTTCCCTTCTGATACTTTCAGCACTTCTCCTTGGGAGTTAGGCAGTAGATGAAGCTTAAGGAGGATGTTTTCATTAATTTTAACATTATTCAGAATTCTATATCTCAGAAGGACTGGAGCTCATCAAGGACATAACCTTAACATTTTTAAAAGGACAGTACTCGTGCTCGCTTCGGCAGCACATATACTAAAATTGGAACGATACAGAGAAGATTAGCATGGCCCCTGCGCAAGGATGACACGCAAATTCGTGAAGCGTTCCATATTTTTAAAAAAAAAAAAAAAAAAGGACAGTACTCAACTATCTCTTTGGTTCCTGGCAAAGACTATTTCCTCTCTGGTGTGTTAAGATCCCAAGTTGGGGAAATTTTCACAACTTTCCAAATAATCTGAATATTTTGTCAACTTAACAAGAGTGGAGCCAGCTGCCTTCCCTCTTCCACTGATATCAGCTCCCCATTCATCCTCCCATCACCCCCCACCCCCACCTGCAGCAATTCACATCCAGGAAGAAAAAGTCATTATATGGGCTGAAACCTGAATCTAATCGTACACATGTCTCTTGATTAAATATATTGGGGAAAGTGCTGTTTGCCTGTAATGCAGGAGACACAGGTTCAATCCCTGGGTCAGGAACACCTGCTGAAGGAAATGGCAGCCACTCCAGTATTCTTGCCTGGAAAACCCCATGGACAGAGGGGCCTGTGGGCTACAGTTCATGAGGTCACAACTGAGTGACGAACACTTTTCATGTATTATTTGATTGTTGTACTTCTTAAAAGGGGATGATTTTGAAAGAGTCTGAGATGTAGTGTTAAATGAAAAGAGTGTGCTGCAAGTATATACACATAGTTGTGTGATCATGTGCGAACATATTATTTTAAGAAGTTCGAGGCACATGATCACATTCATAAACACACATGGAAAGGTCTTCACCATGTGTTCACACGGCGGTCATGACTGGTGGGAACACTTCTTCCCCCTTCCCAGTGCTTCCTTCCAGAAGAAGGACTTCCACTAGAAGGACACACATGACCCCTCAGCTCACTCCATCCTCCTTCCTCAGTGACCTGCCCCTTCCTAAGCTGCAGGAAGACACTCCTCCCCACCCCTCCAGGCCCTAAGTTTCCTGGGACAGATCACTGAACAGAGCGAGTGCAGACCGCCCAGGCAGAGAGAGGCAACCACAGTCCACTCCCAATTCTGGTCCCCTAGGAGAAGGGCAAGGTCAGGGATAACCCAAAGAGCAGATAATCCAAAAGGAAACCTCTGTTTAGTCTAAGAGGCTAAGCTTGTCAACCGGTGACTTGTCACTTTGTTTAAAAAAATCTGCATCCGTTTATTCATCCTTACTGATTCATCAGCAGGTATTTACGACACACGAACTATGAGACCGTGGACATTCTTTCAGTTGTTGAGGACACAGGAGGCATACAAATAAATCCCTGCCCTCCAATTTTAATAGGAGAGGGAAAAAAACCAACAGGATAACCAAGGAAAATATTTAGTAGGTCAGATAGTAGTAAATGCCAAGCAGAAAATCGGGCAGGAGTGGGAACGGAAATGTGTCTTGCAGGGGGCATACTTGCATTTGGCTAGTACACGCTGAGACTGGATGGCGTGTGGGTGCGAGAGTCCGCTGGATAACGGAGAGAAACTTGCCTAGATTTTAAAGGCGGGCCAGCAACAGAACAGGAGCTCAGCTTCCCCAGCTGTGGCAGGTGTGTGTGGTGCCCAAAGGCTCCTCCACTCAGGAGGGGCTCCTGGAGCTGAGATTGAACACCTCCTGCATCCTGGACGCTGGCACGGACCCTTCAGAGATGCCCCTTAGCTCCTCTGTGCGGTCAAACCCATCATCTTTTTTACCAAGTCGTTGGCCGCACTTGGCAAAGGGAAATTCGGCATCAGGAGGGCAAAGAAACAACACTCAACCCCTTGCCTCTGTGCTTCTCCCACAAACCAGCAAGGAAAATTGGCTAATCCCACCAAAACCAAGATAGGGCTTTCTGAGCAAAGCTTCTCTCACAACAGAGCTGTCCACAATTCACATTAGCATGACAGAAAGCGTATTCTAACACTGCCTAAGGTTTTTTTTTTTTTCTCAATGCAGCTCTTAGACTTTGAAAAATTTAATCAAAACCTTCCTGAAAGGTCATTCTCCTCTGACTTAGCCTTTGTATTTCAGGGGCTGAAATGTGGCTGAGGCGGAAGAAGAAGAAAAGTCATTTAAAAATACCATTGAACTGAACCTATGGGGAAGGCACACACTGCCAGAGGCCCCTTCGGGAGCGGGACAGGAGTTGATAGCGTTTTTGCTGGCAGCTTTAGAGGGTAAAGCTGTCTTAAGATCTGTGACACTGAAAATCAAAGTGTTAGCTGCTCAGTCGGTCAGGCTCTTTGCAATTCCATGGACTGTAGCCCGCTAGGCTCCTCTGTCTGTGACATTCTCCAGGCAATACCGGAGTAGGTGGCTATTTCCTTCTCCAGGGGGTCTTCCCGACCCAGGGATCGAACCCGGGTCTCCTGCGTGGCAGGCAGATTCTTGACCTCCTGAGCCACGGGCTTTGAATAAGTGTGCTATTATCAGAGCTTTAACTTTGAGCTCCCACAGGGGAGATGCCTTAGAATTTAGGAACCAATAGATTGACACATTGACACTCAGACTACCTGCCACACCTGTGTTAATTTCCAACTGTCAACAAGGGTGGAGGATAAAAGACAGGCCCCGAGACCCAACCTTCAATGAAAGGAAACTAATCATCACTAAGATGAACAAATAAAAATGATAAGAAGAAGAAGAGGCCTGCTCACACTGAGCTTACCATGTGCCACTTTCTACCCGTTAATTACATTAATTTTCATAAGAGCTCCATGCAGTTGGTTCTTTTGAGCTCTGATTCAGAGACAGGCAAGGTGTGACGGAGTGGTTGCTCTGTGACTTGAACTAATTAACACGGAGTCAGTAGTTTACCCAGCTCTTCCCGGGTGGCTCAGACAGTAAAGAATCTGCCTGCAATGTGGGAGACCTGGGTTCGATCCCTGGGTCAGGAAGATCCCCTGGAGGAGGGCATGGCAACCCACTCCAGTATTCTCGCCTGGAGAATCCCATGGACAGAAGAGCCTGGAGGGCTACAGTCCATGGGGTCGCAAAGAGTCGGACACGACTGAGTGACTCACACACACACACAGTAATTTTACCCAGGACTCCTGAGCCTGTGCTCCTAAGGAACAAACCAGTGAGGGTGACACAGAGAAACTGACTTAAGAGCTAGCTTCTCAGCGTTTCTTCTCAGCTTTGAGTGGAGCTTGGAATTATTTACAAAGAATTTAGGGGCAGCGGAGTCCCCCTGTGATACACAGTTCATCCTCTTTAGTCCAAATGCTCTTAAGGTCAGAGGATCAGCTTCTGGGGTCCTGCAGCTGATTAAACACCACTTCACACAAGGACTTCATTATCATTGGGAGCTGGCTTGCGAAAGGACTTTGAAATGTCTGTTGTTGTTCTTGCCACCTCGAAGGCCTTTTTATTTAAGTGTTAACCTTTCTCCTGCGTCATTTTTTTTTTTTCTCCTATGACACTAAAGGCTTCAGGACTTGAATTTGCCTATGACCCCAGCGATCAACTGTACTGAGTTTTTTGTGTTCTTTTTCCTTACAATCGACTTGCATTACTTTGTCTAAGGCCCATTTCTACCTTCCCAGGGCAGTAAGACATCAGACCAGATGATGGAAGTGTTTTCTGTAAAGTGACAGACAATCACTGGGACAGACTTTGCCCGTCCCACTGTCTTGGTTGCAGCTCCTTAATTCTTCGAGGTTGCCATTGACAATACTAAACACATGAGCCCGTGACTGTGTTTTGATAAAGCTTTCTTAAAGCAGGTGGCGGGGCGTATTTGAACTTCACTTCGCGCTCACTTTTGATCTCCTTCCAGGCACGGAGACCTGGTCTGGTCACTTTGGGCATCTCTCTGCTGCCTGGTTGACCTGGCCCCAGAAAGGAGGAACCATGTGTCTGACGGGTGAATTCAGGAAGAATAAGCCGAGTCAGCCAAGCCTGCTGCAGTCAGACCCCAGAGGGAGCATCGCCCAGCAGTGGACCGCAGCTCCCAACCTTCCTCCAGATCCTGGGCACCCAGTCAGCTTGCTGCTCCGGTAGAAGCAGTAGGGACCTGGCGACTCCCTTTGCTTCCCCAGAGAGCACTCAGCCCTAACCCACCCCCAAAAGCCTCAGAACACTGGCTGAACGTTCTGGCCTACCCCACATCCACAGGTCCAGTTCCCCCCCAACTCCTCTTCAGGCGCACTTTACTCCTTCCCCTACCCACCCCCCCTTCATGGCAAATAGATGGGGAAACAATGGAAACAGTGAGAGACTTTATCTTCTTGGGCTCCAAAATCCCTGCACATGGTGACTGCAGCCATGAAATTAAAAGACACTTGCTCCTTGGAAGACCAACCTAGATAGCATATTAAAAAGCAGAGACATTAGTTTGACAACAAAGGTCCATCTATGGTTTTTCCAGTAGTCATCTATGGATGTGAGAGCTAGACCATAAAGAAAAAATTGGTGCTTTTGAACTGTGGTGTTGGAGAAGACTTGAGAGTCCCCTGGACTGCAAGGAGATCCAACCAGTCCATCCTAAAGGAAATCAGCCCTGAATAGTCATTGGAAGGACTGCTGCTGAAGCTGGATCTCCAATACTTTGGATGTGAAGAGCCTACTCACTGGAAAAGACCCTGATGCTGGGAAAGATTGAGGGCAGGAGAAGGGGATGACAGAGGATGAGATAGTGGGATGGCATCAACGACTCAATGGCCATGAGTTTGAGTAAGCTCCGGGAGTTGGTGAGCGACTGAACTGAACTGAACCCACCCCCACCCCCCACCCCCACGGCTCCGCCCCTGCCCAGCCCCTGGGTGGCTGGGCGCGGGGGTGTGTCTTACTTTGGTGGTCTTAGCAGCGGTTCTCTGGGGGCTAAGAGCCCCCGAGAGAGGCTTCTCTACTACCTTCCCACGCCTGTGACTCTGACGCCCCCCTCCCACCATGAACCTCTCACAGGCTGTGCTGCTCAAGCCCACCCCAGCCCATTTGTGCAGCCACGTCCGCAGACTCCTAACCTGACATTGCAGCCCTGCCCCTCGGACAGTTCACTCTCCGTAGGGTAGCCCCGCCCCGCCCTGCGTCCCCGCCCCCCAGAAACCCTCTCCAGCAGGGGAAACCCTCTCCACAGGGTAATCCCGCCCCCAGCACCCTCCCTCGCAGTGTTCGGTTCAGTTCAGTCGCTCAGTCCCGTCCGACTCTTTGCGACCCCATGGACTGCAGCACACACCACGCTTCCCTGTCCATCACCAACTCCCAGAGCCTACTCAAACTTATGTCCATTGAGTCGGTGATGCCATCCAACCATCTCATCCTCTGTCATCCCCTTCTTCTCCCTCCTTCAATGTTTCCCAGCATCAGGGTCTTTTCCAACGAGTCAGTTCTTGGCATCAGGTGGCCGAAGTATTGGAGTTTCAGCTTCAGCATCAGTCCTACCAATGAACATTCAGGACTGATCTCCTTTAGGATGGACTGGTTGGATCTCCTTGCCGTCCAGGGGACTCTCAAGAGTCTTCTGCAACACCACAATTCCAAAGCATCAATTCTTCAGTGCTCAGCCATCTTTATGGTCCAACTCCCACATCCATACATGACGACCGGAAAAACCATAGCTTTGACTAGACGAACCTTTATTCATCAAACAAATGTCTCTGTGTAGCCTCGCCCCATTGCTTCCCCCTCTGATCCCCCTCCCCCAGACTCTTCCCGTGGGGTGCAGCTCTCCCAGAGCCCTTCCCCTCAGTGAAACACCGCCCCCATCTCATTCCCTGGAAGTGCAGCCCGCCCCAAACACGCCCCCTTGGTCCCACCCAGGCAGTGTAACCCCTCCCCTATTCTCCCCGGACCCGGGTTACGTCCCAGGACTTGCAGTCCCGCCCCCATCACCCTCCTGCCCCTTCCCCTCCAGGCAGCCCCGCCCTTGACCCCCAGCCCCCACCAGCGTCCAGTCCTCCGGCTCGGCCGTCCAGCAACCAGCACCCCCGCCCCGCCCACCCCATGCCGGCTCACCCGGCCCTGGCGGTAGTAGTAGCTGTGCTCCTTGGGGTCCTGGCGCCGCGGAGGGACGTAGCTGAAGGCGGACAGCGCCGAGATGGGCAGCGGCCGGGGCTTGCCCCGCAGCGCGGAAGCCGTGATCTCCTCCTCCTCGTCCTCCATTTGGCCGCCGAGCTCCGCCCGCCCGCCGAGGGCCCGGGTGCAGCCCTCCTGCCTGGGGCTGCCAGGCGCCGGCGATCTGCTGTTGCCGGGAAACGGCGGCCGCGCCGCGCGAGTCTGGGCAGGGCGGGGCCGACCCCGCCCCCATGCCCCTGGAAACTCCGCCCCCCGCTCCTTCTTTGGACATCGGGGAGTCCCATCTGCTAAAGCCGCTGCTGGGGTCCGGGGCGGGTAGGCGCCTCTGAGATCCGCACTTTCCGGCCTGCACACCTTTCTGCGCGCAGTCTGTCCCATCACTGAGACCGTGTTGGTTGGGCAATTGATGACCTTGCACCTCCTGTGTGCCGGCGCCTGGGATGAGCCTGGAACCAAGTGGACTGTCCGCCGGGATCTGACAGCCTGGTGACGAAGTCGGGATAGATGTGAAATGACAAGTGATTCAAGAGGGTCTGGAGCAGCGCCGCCGCAGAGGCGCCCCTGTAGTTTAAAACTTTCTGGAAACCACACTCCCACTCTTCCCTAGGCAGCCGTGTGTGAGCTCAGTCGTGTCCGACTCTTTGTGACCCCATGGACTGTAGCCCGCCAGACTCCTCTGTCCGTGGGATTTTCCAGGCAAGAATACTGGAGTGGGTTACCATTTCCTCCTCCAGGGGGATCCTCCTGACCCAGGGATCAAACCTGCATCTCTCCTGTCTCCTGCATTGTCAGGTGAATTCTTTCCCACAGTGCCGCCTGGGGAGCTTTTAAGTACAGAGGAGACCAATGTTAGGAAGATCCTTCTTGTCTATTTTTTTTAAGTTTTTTTTTTTTTTTTTTCTGGGTGCGGACCATTTTTAAAAATCTTTATGGAATCTGTTACAACATTGCTTCTGTTTTTTGGATTTGAGGGGATTTTCCCCACCCAGTGGATAAGGAAATGGCAACCCACTCCAGTACTCTTGCCTGGAAAATCCCATGGACAGAGGAGCATGGTAGGCTCCTACAGTCCATGGGGTTGCAAAGAGTCAGACAGGACTGAGCGACTTCACTCACTCACTCACTCCCCACCCAGGGATCGAATCCTCCTTTCTTGTGTCTCCAGCTTTGGCAGGTGAGTTCTTTACCACCAGCATCCCCTGGGAAGCCCTAGGCAGGGGTCCTAGTAAAATCACCAGGAGAGAGGAAAAAAAAAAAGGTCTTATAATCAAGTACCTCTCCCAACCTCTCAAACCTCTTTTAAAGATCGGACACAGGAGGTCAGCTAATGGTCAGGAGCCTTCACAGCCTTGCATAGGTGATCTGGTAACACACTTTGTGAAACGGGAGCAGTTGACACCAGTTATCTTGAGAACTCAGCTGAAACTGAGACCGAAATCATTTTGTTGAAAAATCCATTTGTGCAGCTGTGTGGAGATGCATCAGTTAGCTTCAGCTTCCCCTTGGATCTCTTCTGTGCTAAGCTGTAGAGGGCGCTGCTGCATACACTCACCCTCTGATGGCTGACTCTGGCACACAGTAGGTGCTCACTCCACAGGTACTTGGTGATTCAGTAGAGAAATACAGTTGGCATACTGGCTTGGGTTCCTTCTAAAGGTGAGCCTGGCACAAGGACTTGGATCTGTTGTTGTTCAGTTGTGTCTGACTCTTTACAACCCCATGGACTGCAGCATGCCAGGCCTCTCTGACCCTAACCATCTCCTGCAGTTTGCCCAAGTTCATGGCCATTGAATTGCCCTCCCGTCTTCCCCAGTAGCATATTAGACACCTTCTGACCTGGGGGGCGGGGCTCATCTTTCGGTGTCATATCTTTTTGTCTTTTTATACTGTTCATGGGGTTCTCACAGCCAAAATACTGGAGTGGTTTGCCACCCCCTCCTCCAGGGGACCACGTTTTGTCAGGGTCTCCACTGTGACCCGTCCGTCTTGGGTGGCCATGCATGGCATACCTCATACCTTCATTGAGTTATGATAGCTTATGGTAAATGATGTCAGATTCATGATCTCTGAAGAAGATTTAGCTTCGGGACCAGGGCCCAGGCTTGACCACTCAAGAGCTTTTGTGTAGCAGAGTTTTATTAAAGTATGAAATGGACAGGGAAATCTTCTGACACAGACATCAGAAGGGGGGCGGAGAGCGGCCCCCTCGCTAGTGTCAGCAAGGGAGTTATATCCTTTTTCAATTGGTTATTAAAATAAATCAAAAGAATGTCTCAAGGTTGTAAAAATCTTACTAGACCCACTCCCACAGTTTACATTTTAAGATGGCAGGATTAGAACTAACAATAGAAAGATCTCACCAGACCCACTCCCATAATATACATTTTAAGATAACAGGATTAATCAGAAGGTTTTCAAGAAGGAGAAACTGTCCTCAAACAGGATACATTGTTGTTAGATAATCCTCCGTACAAAGTTTAAGCTGAGTTGTTTTGCTGTGTAATCATCAACTCCAGGATTAAAGAAAAAAAAAAAAACATTTTATGTGACTAAGACTAATGTGTCTTTTTCTCCTCCTTGACAATTTCAGACCCCTCTCTCCTCCTGGAGGACCCTGGACTTCTTATCAACCTACCTAGGAATTGACTCTTTCAGGTACACAAGCCCCTTCTCCATGACAAGGCAGTGATCCATGAAGGGGAAGGACCTGGATGCTCTTGCTTTATTTGAGAAGTAATTCCAGGGATCAGGGGCAAGGCGCCCGAGGAGTGCGGGCAGCAGGAAAGTCCATATAAGGCTGATTCTCAAGGTCACCCCTCAGGGCAACTGGGGCTCGACCTTGCCCAGGACTCTGTGAGGAGCGTGGAGCAGCATCTCAGAATCACCAGCAGTTCACCATGGAGGCACCTTTTATTTCTCATTCCCCGTCCTCCTGGGGTGAGACTTCCTTCCTTATCGTTCACTCCCGACCTTGTGTGACCCTAGCCCAGTGCTGCCTTGGCGCCCCTGTGGGTCTACCTGGTGTCAGAGAAGCCTGGGGGCCTGACTGTGAAAGTCTCCAGCATCACTTGAGGTGTAATGTGTGGTTAGGAGGTGGTGCAGCCCTGTGGAATGGCCACCACCCCGGGGGTGAATTCACATCCTGCAGGGCTGGAACCGGAGGTGGAGGAAACAGTAGACAAGATGAACTTTGCTGGTTTCAATTATTAACAGATTTTAGTTCCTTTTTAAAAAATACTTTCCTATACGATCCTATTACATATCCCAGGTACGTGAGTGGAATACAAGGTCAAAAAGTCTAATGTATTTAAGTCCCTTGTGTCTGTGACTTGTACTTGCCAAGTCCTATGTGAGGGAAGGGAAGGATAAAGGAACAAAAACCCTACTTTTAAAATAAGTGGGATAGTACCCACAAGCAAGCTGAGGATGAATAACTGCAGGTCAGATAGCTGTGTTGCAGTTGACAGCCTCGGTAATCTGGGAGGCTATTGTTCACTCATTCAGTCGTGTCTGGCTCTTTGCGACCCCATGGACTGCAGCACGCCAGGCTTCCCTGTCCTTCACTATCTCCCAGAGTTTGTTCAAACTTATGTCCATTGAGTCAGTGATGCCATCCAACCATCTCATCCTCTGCTGCCCCCTTCTCCTCCTGCCCTCAAACTATCCCCGCCTCAGAGTCTTTTCCAATGAGTTTTGGAGCTTCAGCTTCAGCTTCAGCATCAGTCCTTCTGATGAATATTCAGGGTCGACTGCCTTTAGGATTGACTGGGACGTCTGCTTTCCAAATCCCATTCCACCATCACAGAATCTACACCGGTGCCCAGAGCTGACGTTGGAGGATGACTTTGCTCTGGTCTGGTTAAAACTTACTGTTTAGGCAGCCTGCTCTGTGGGGCCACCAGGACCTCAGCTGCCTGCAACTCCCCACTGGGTCTGTGAATCCAGCAAATTTAGTTTGTTATGAACTCAAGGGATATGGCAGAACGCTCCTGCTACACATGTTCCAAATGTTTGACAGAATAAAATCGTAACCTTGGCTCCATCAACGGGAGCCACAGCCCATCCTCCAGATCATCTTCAGCAGATGTGGGGTATGGGCAGTGATAACGTGGTGGGGTAACAAGCCTTGATCTTATTCGATACTTCCTCCCTGGTAAAGAGGCCAGGTCAATTCACTTCCCTGTAGGATACTGCCAGTAGACTTAGAAAACATGTTTGTCATCAGGTTTTTCCTGGAGGCTGACTCGTTCAATTGATGGAGTCCCTATGAGTCCCTTTAAGCATCAAACTACATTTCAAGGCATTTAAGTGTAAATTTAATTGTGATTTGTTCCCCTTGTTGATTTTGAAATCAAAATGAATGTGATTTCATGGATGTCCCAAATGAAAAATCCCCAATACCCGTGACTCTAGCAGTGAGCAGGACCGCCTGTCAGAAAGGGGTCTGACCCCAGGGCTGAGACAGGAGAGGTGACTGAGCCTGGGACATCCTCTTCTGCCAAGAAATTTTCAAAAGCGGATATGTCCAGGTCAAAAGGATAGACAGATCAACATGAAGGGTATTCCACTGTGGCAGGGAGGAAGCCAGTGCTGACTCTATGTTGGAAACTGTTTCTTTGACTTGCTTTTATTATTGTGAGTGAAAGTCACTCAATCGTGTCTGACTCTTTGGGACCCCATGGACTATATGGTCCATGGAATTCTCCAGGCCAGAATACTGGAGTGGGTAGCCTGTCCCTTCTCCAGAGGATCTTCCCAACCCAGAGATTGAACCCAGGTCTCTTGCATTACAGGCAGATTCTTTACCTGCTGAGCCACAGGGAAGCCCTTTTTAAATTAGTATTATTTATTATTATAATCATATTCAATGGCTTGCCTAGAGGACCCTGCCCCTCTGCTTGACTGTAGACTTAAGTGCCTTTGTTCAGCTTAAGGAGAGATAACTTGTCCCTGCCCACCTGTGAATAGAAGAGATTAACACACCCTTCTGAAGGCTGGATGTTCCCTTGGAGATGTTTTACAAGACTGAAGACCCATACACTTTATTTCCCCACTGCATCTTCCTCTCTATCTGACTTTTGACTTCAGTTCCTCCTTGCTTCTTTCTTTCTGATCTATAAAACAACCTGGCATCCAGGCTCCAATAAGATGGTTATCTTGAGGCGCTAGCCTGCCATCTTGAGAGTCTGCCGGCTCCCGGATTAAAGTCTCTTCCTTGCCTCACCACCTCGTCTCTCGGCTTCACTGGCCTATCGTGTGGCGAGCAGAGCGAGCTTGGACTCTGTAACACCACCAGTCTAAAATACAAGGTAAACATCCAAAAGATGACTGTAATAGACTGAAGCACATCAAGTATATAAAACATCATGAATTCACAGATAGCCTAAAACAAACAACAAACAAAAAACTGACCAGAAAAGCAGCTCTTTATTCTAAAACCTGATAAAAGGAAAGACACATTTATCTTGTTTTTTCTGTTTAATTCATCATTTTAAAATTTTTATTGGAGTATAGTTGACGTAAGATGTGTTAGTTTCTGCTGTCCAGTGAAGTGAATCATTTATACACGTATCCATATGTATACATATATCTACTCTTTTTTAGATTCTTTTCCCATATGGGTCATTACAGAGGCTCGAGAAGAGTTACCTGTGTGAAATGAAATGTTTTCTGCTTTATGCTCTACCAGTAAACAAGCCTTTTCCAAATGCAAATTTCTGAGCCCAGGTGAAAAACACAGCCAGCTATTTGGAAGCCATTAGCTACTTTCCTCCCTGGTAAGCGCTGAGGAACTGGGGGATATTTACAGGCAGCCATTCACCACATTCGCCATCTCTTACAGTCCACAAGGAATTAGTGTGTGAACAATAAAGAAAGCAGGATTGGCCCCAGATAGCTAGAGGCTTATGAAAGAAATGATTTCAGCAAGTCCAGATGCTTGCATTTTCCCACACATAGAAGATCGCTAAATCTCTTCATGTAGGAGATTTTGTTTTCTTTTGATTAACAGTAATCTTCACATATTCAGATTACCTGGCCCTGGCTGCAAAATTGTATATAGCTTGACTCTTCCCCCGCCTCCTTGGAGTCAGCTCTCTTGGGGTCACCTGAGATCCTGTCTCCCGGACTCAAGTCCTAATATTCCCACTGAATAAAACCTCTCAATTCTGAGGTTGTGTGTATTATTTTTAGTCGACACCTGCATTATACAGTAGGTTATCAATTTTTATATATAGTAGTGGTATGTATATGTCAATCCCAATCGCCCAATTTATCCCTCCTTCCCTTTCCCCCGGTAACATAAGTTTGTGTATAAACCTTATTTTGTGCTTAGTCATTCAGTCTTGTCCAACTTTTTGTGACCATGTGGCCTGTAGCCTGCCACGCTCCTCTGTCCATGGGGATTCTCCAGGCAAGAATACTGGAGTGGGTAGCCTTTCCCTTCTCGAGGGGATCTTCCCAATCCAGGGATCGAACCCAGGTTTCCACATTGCAGGTGGATTCTTCAACGTCTGAGCCACCAGGGGAGGCCAAACCTTATTTTCAGTTCAGTTCAGTTGCTCAGTCATGTCCGACTCTTTGCAACCCCATGAACCGCAGCACGCCAGGCCTCCCTGTCCATCACCAACTCCCAGAGTCCACCCAAACCCATGTCCATTGAGTTGGTGATGCCATCCAACCATCTCATCCTCTGTCATCCCCTTCTCCTCCTGCCCTCAGTCTTTCCCAGCATCAGGGTCTTTTTAAATGAGTCAGCTCTCTGCATCAGGTGGCCAATGTATTGGAGTTTCAGCTTCAACATCAGTCCTTCCAATGAACACCCAGGACTGATCTCCTTTAGGATGGACTGGTTGGATCTCCTTGCAGTCCAAGGGACTCTCAAGAGTCTTCTCCAACACCACAGTTCAAAAGCATCGATTCTTCGGCGCTCAGCTTTCTTTACAGTCCAACTCTTATATCCATATATGACTACTGGAAAAACCATAGCCTTGACTAGATGGACTTTGGTGGCAAACTAATGTCTCTGCTTTTTAATATGCTGTCTAGGTTGGTCATAACTTTCCTTCCAAGGAGTAAGCATCTTTTAATTTCATGGCTGCAATCACCATCCACACTGATTATGGAGCCCAGAAAAATAAAGTCAGCCACTGTTTCTACTGTTTCCCCATCTATTTGCCATGAAGTGATGGAACTGGATGCCATGATCTTAGTTTTCTGAATGTTGAGCTTTAAGCCAGCTTTTTCACTCTCCTCTTTCACTTTCATCAAGAGGCTCTTTAGTTCTTCTTCACTTTCTGCCATAAGGGTGGTGTCATCCGCATATCTGAGGTTATTGATATTTCTCCCAGCAATCTTGATTCCAGCTTATGCTCCATCCAGCCCAGCATTTCTCATGATGCACTCTGCATACAAGTTAAACAAGCAGGGTTATTTTAGAGTTCAACAATAGTTGATTGGAGAAATTTCTTCTTTATAGATGAATACAAGCAGATAAAAGTAGAAGGAATGATAGAGTGAGGAAATCTTTTTTAAAACACCTATTGGAAGAATGAGTCTAGACAACTGTCATTAATAGATGCTAAAGCCCTTAGGTGTAGACGGGGTCTACAGAGGAGGGATCAGGCTGGTGGTAAGCCAGGAACTCACTATCAATCTTAATGAATACCACTAAGAGGGTAACAGGACATTATGGTATGATGCAAAACAAATACACAGTACCTCCTCTGAAGCAGCCTTGCTGGAAAAATTAAGCTGAATCTAAGCAAGCCTCTGGATCTTTTCATTTAATAGGAAATTCAGCAGAGAAACCAGTTAGAAAATGTCAGATCAATGCTGTGGGACTTTTTCCACGGCAAATTGACCTGACTTCTCCAGTGAATTCATGACACCTAACCTAGGTGAGGAGGCGGGTAGTTACAGACATGAGATTTAAGACTTAGAGGTGTAACACCTAACATTAGTATGTGGACTTTGTTCAGATCCTGATTCAAAGGACTCAACATTTAAAAGATATTCTTGAAAGACAAATGCCATATGATACCGCTTACTTGTGGAATCTAAAATATGGCGCAGATGGACCTGTCTACAAAGGAGAAACAGACTCAAAAACTTAGACAACAGACTTGAGGTTGCCAAGAGGGAGAGAAGTATGGGACAGATGGACTGGGAGTTTGGGATTAGCAGATACAAACTATTCTACCTACAGTGGTCCTACTGTATAGCATAGGGAACTAAAGTCAGTATCCTGGGGTAAAGCATCATGGAAAAGAACATAAAAAAGAATGTATATAGGTATAACTGAGTCAGTTAGCTGTACAGTAGAAATTAACACAACATTGTAAATCAACTATACTTCAATAACAAAAATTAATTAAAAAAAATATTTCTGAGGCAGCATAGAAAACCTGGAATATAGACCGGGTATTAAATGACCATAGGCAAGAATTATCAGCTTTGTTTGTTGTAAGAAAAAAAAGTTTATTGGTTATGGATTCATACTGAAGTGTTTAGGATAAAAGTAGATGATCGTTTGGATTTTTCTAGAAACATTCCAATATAGGAAAAGAAAGAAAAAGAATAAGGGAATAAAGAGATGAAACAGGATTGGAAAATAAGGGTATTTTTTCATGATGATTAAAGAAACATGAATCCATTATGCTAGTCTTTCTAATCGTGCATGTATGCTCATTCGCTCACTCATGTCTGACTCTGATCCCATGGACTGTATCGCCTACCAGGCTCCTCTGTCCATGGAATTTTCCAGGCGAGAATACTGGGGTGGGTTGCCATTTCTACTCCAGGAGATCTTCCTGACCCAGGGATCAAACTCACGTCTCCTGCAATGACAGGCGGATTCTCCACCACTGAGCCGCCTGGGAAGCCCTCTTCCTAAGCTTGTGTGTGCTCAATGCTTTCCATAATAAAAGTCACAGTCGAGTCACTGAGATATTGCTTCTTGCAAATGTTAGATCCTAGAATACAAGTTCAAGACACAAAGAGTGTGCCCTATATGCTAGAGACTGCAAGGAGTCACGGAGAGAGATGTTCGGGCTTTTCTGAGATGGGATTTCAAGCATGTTAAGGCAAACTATCTTATGATGGAGCAGGCAACCGAGGTGCGTTCCGTTCTTATTACAGAAGAGGTTTTATAGAACAAGGTTTCTCAGCACGGTGTCTGGCAAGCAGCAAAAGGAGTGGCTGTGGGCTCTTTCTTGGGGGCGGCTTAACCAGTGAGGCAGCGCTACTGTCGGCAGAAACCAGCAATCGAGAGATCAAGCACCACACTCGGAGAGCTGGAGATCTCAGGTTAATTACGCCGGTGGGCCCAGAGGTGTGAACACTCCAAGCTCTGAGGCCCAAACAAAGGGGTTACAGAGTGTTTATGTACAGATGATAGTGGGCAACACTAGCTGCTATATGCTGGTTTAAACTAAGGTGTTTCCCAGGTGCGGGGACAGCGGTCAAGACCGGGAGGGGGATGCCTGACCTTTACACACGCAGGCATGATTAAGCAGGCTTGCAGGGGCCGGGCGATTGCAAAGATCAGGACAAGGGTGAGTGAGACAAGCTCCAGCTCCTAGTATTGTAAGCCCCCACTTTCTGAGACTACCTGACCTACGTGATCCAGACTTTGCAAGGAGCAAGCTGAGTTACAGAGGCAGGAGGAGCAGGAGGTGATGGAAAAATTTCCACTTTTCCTCTTCGCTACTGCTCCTTGTTGGGGGTCTCTGACGGGCTCCATTTCTGCAACAGTAGCAAGGAGGCCTGACTGCACCGTAACTCACTTACTAATGACAAGAGCCCGTGTGGCTCGCTGGGGATTTACTGTTTTCCAGTTCCTGCCGTACAGCTGACCAGGAACATCTTGTTTCATGATCCTGAAACTGGGTGGGACCCTAAGGGGCCTTCCCGCGTCGGATCCTCCCCCCACACCCTCTACTGAGGCTCCTCTCTGAAGTGCCTAGATAATAGCATCTGATGCACACTTCCTGAGTTGATTTACAGATGCTAAAACCACCACCAAATGGAAGAAATTAGCCACTCGATGACCCTGAGCACTTAGCCCCCAGACCTGCTGGCGCCTGAGGATTGATTCCGTCAACCCCTGCAACAAGGCCCCTTTATGTCTGCGTCAGCCAATCACAGAATTGTGCAGGAGCTGATCACAGCCCCTGAGAGGCCCTCCCCATCACTTGGCTTTTAAAAACGCTTTGCTGAAGTCCAAAGAGTTGATGCTTTTGAACTGTGGTGTTGGAGAAGACTCTTGAGAGTCCCTTGGACTGCAAGGCGATCCAACCAGTCCATCCTAAAGGAGATCAGTTCTGGGTGTTCATTGGAAGGACTGATGTTGAAGCTGAAACTCCAGTACTTGAGGCCACCTGATGAGCTGACTCATTTGAGAAGACCCTGATGCTGGGAAAGACAGGGCAGGAGGAGAAGGGGACGACAGAGGATGAGATGGTTGGATGGCATCACCCACTCAATGGACATGAATTTGGTGGACTCCGGGAGTTGGTGATGGACAGGGAGGCCTGGCGCATCAGAGTTCAGGTCTTTTAAGGCTAGATGCCTGGACTCCTTGCCTGGTGGCCTGTAATAAACCCTGTGCTTTCCTTCAACACAACCCAGTGTCAGCCGACTGGCTTTTCTGCGCATGTGAGCAGACCCAAGCGTGGTTTGGTCACAATCCTACACTAAGTGTTCAGACTCCAAGTGGATCTGGATATGTTTCCAGTTGGGGAAATTTCAGGTTTCGGAGGTTAACTCATCATCATGGATACAAGAGTCCCCCTTCCCTGAATTTGTACTCAGTCTTCCAGTGGGGCCAGCGTTTTTTTTTTTTTTTTTTTTTTTTAGAGGGAACTGATCTCCCCCTACTCCTGGAATTCTATTAAATATGCTCAATTCTGCTTCTTTCTATTCTTTCTTCCACCTAACAAATACTTACCACGTCTCCATATGCACCCAGGTGTGCAGAAATTCTGTAGGTAGGATCCTGGTCTTCAAGATCCAGCCAGAATCTCTTCATCCCAAGATACCACCTACCCTCTTCTGATAGGCCTGGTTCAGCCAAAGTGCATTCTTTCTTTTGTTCAGGCAAAACTGTCACCCACAGCGCCGGGCCTGTAAAACACACGTTTATTAGGGACCATTCCATTATCATTGCTGAATGTCCGAACCTTTGCTGCCCTCTAGTGGCTGGTCCGAAGATAATCACTTGCTTTCAGGGGCTGTATTTGTTAACTTCTTTCACCTATTTTTTTCTTTGCTTTAGTTTCCCCGCTTTGCTTTACTTAAAAAAAAAAAAAAAATCAAGATTATGTCTTATTTAAAAATGTTATTAATACATTGCAACAAGGTCTATATCATACTGTATATGTAATTTAAAAAGAAAATTCACATCATATTTGTTTACATAGGGTTAGGGTTAGGTAGACTGAAATTTTACTGGCCTGAGGATTCAGCTTATAAGCACACATGGCTTTATAATCTTATGGAGCTTGCCAAATTTACTCCAATTGGTGAAATCAGCAATCTCATATCTATTTGTTAGCCTAAACTCTTTTCCTAACATATCCCCACACATTTTCAGGATTAAAATTTGCTTTAAAACAAAGTGCCATTTAGTTTCAACCCTGAGAGCTCAGTTGGTAAAGAATCCACCTGCAATGCAGGAGACTCCAGTTGATTCCTGGGTTGGGAAGATCCGCTGGAGAAGGGAAAGGCTACCCATTCCAGTATTCTGGACTGGAGAATTCCATGGACTGTATAGCCCATGGGGTCGCAAAGAGTTGGACAGGACTGAGCGACTTTCACTTTCACTCCCATTTCCTGTGGCAGCCTGTCTGCTTTGTGCTGGGTGCTCTGGGCACAGCAGTCAGAAACCTGCCTCCGTCCTCTGAATTCAGCTCACGAATTACTCCAGGAAGCCCCTTCTCTCCCCCCGGCAGGCCCGAACTCTGCCTTCCAGAGTCCTGCTCCTGCTTCAGGACTGCCAGCTGGCTCATCATTGTAATCACCCCCTTGTTTGTCTCACCCCACGCAGAGCCTCTCCTCTTTCCTGCGTCCCTCCGGAGCTCTGACGTTCAGTGGGAGCCCAGCATCATCGGGGCTCTTTAATGAATGTTTGGTGAGTGAATGAATGGAGAGCCCAGTGAGACAAAGGTTCAGCAGAGTACATTACTAAAACTGTAGAACCAGTGTCTCATTCCGATTAGAACAATAAGGAACAAAAGTCCCAATGGATGAGAATTCAGGTAAATGGAAAAGGTGGATGAAGGTTTTAGGCTATGCTGCTTTTTTCATAGCATATTTAACGAATTACTGTAACCTCTTTGTACTGAAGCTTCCACAAAACCCCGCAAGGATCAGATTCAGAGTTTTCAGGTCGGTGAAGAGGTGGAGCTTAGGGGAGAGTGGTGTCTGGAGAGGGTAGGGTAACCCCACAACCTTCCCCATTCCTTGCCCAAGCATCTCTTCCCTCTGGCTGTTCCTGAGTTACATCCTCTTATAATCAACCTATATTCTGGTAAAACATTTCCTTGAGTTATGTCAGCTGCTGTAGCAAATTGATGGAACCCAAGGAGGGGGTCATCATTACTTTGCCAACAAAGGTCTGTCTAGTCAAAGCTATGGTTTTTCCAATAGTCATATATGGATGTGAGAGTTGGACCATAAAGAAGGCTGAGTGCCAAAGAATTGATGCTTTTGAACTGTGGTGTTGAAGACTCTCGAGAGTTCCTTGGACTGCAAGGAGATCCAACTAGTCCATCCTAAAGGAAATCAGTCCTGAATATTCATTGGAAGGACTGATGTTGAAGCTGAAACTTTGGCCCCCTGATGCGAAGAGCTGACTCATTTGAAAAGAGCCTGATGCTGGGAAAGATTGAAGGTGGGAGAAGGGGACGACAGAGGATGAGATGGTTGGATGGCATCACCGACTCAATGGACATGAGGTTGAGCACACTCCGGGAGACAGTAGAGGACAGGAGAACCTAGCATGCTGCAGTCCATGGGGTTGCAAAAAGTCAGACATGACTGAGCGACTGAACTGAACTGAACTGAAGGAGGGGGGTTATTGGAACCTCTGACCTATAGACAGTTGGTCGGGTCATGTGACAACCTGGACTTGTTTGTGACCAGCATGTGAAAGGGTGGGGGTGAGGGGACAGTCTTGTGGGCCTGAGCCTTCCACCTGTGGGATCTGGAGCTCTCTCCAGGCAGACACTGTCAGAACAGAGTTCAACTGTAGGACCTTCGGCAGGTGCTGAAGCAGTTTGGTGGTGTGTGGAGATCCCTACCCCCCAACCCCCTGGCCAAAGCACACGCTGAACCTTTCTTATCCCCCAAAACTTATAACTCACCATAATGGGACAATGAAGCATACACAGTGAACTAGGTAATTTGAAGCCATGCTAAACTTAGAAGTTTCTCCCTCCAAATACCCCCCAACCCTGCTTAAGTTGTCTTTTTCACATCTTTATACCTTTATGAAAAAAAGGCTCACATACCAATACAAAATTTTATTAACTAAAGGATTACTTCTGCGTAAATCTATAATTCTATATGTTCATATGCACACCTATTTTCCTTGCTCCTTTTCTTACCATATATTACTTCCTCTAATAAAATACAAAAGAAAAAAATAGGAGATAAAATTTCTTACATTTGTTAGAAGAGCAAGTAAAAGTTTCTCAAAATATTTTCAGTTAGCAGATAACCATCACAAGACACAAGACTTAAAAAAATATAATGACATTTACTCACTCCTTTATTGTACTTGATCAGTTCTGTTTGATGTATAAAAGTATCTATGATACTAGTATTAAATAAAGATTAATTTTAAATTTGCTACTGGTAAGTGCTTAAAACTCAACATTGAAAAGACTAAGATCACGGCATCAGGTTCCATCACTTCATGGCAAACAGATGGGGAAACAATGGAAACAGTGGCAGGTTTTATTTTGGGGGGCTCCAAAATCACTGCTGATGGCGAGTGCAGCCACAAAATTAAAAGATGCTTGCTCCTTCGAAGGAAAACTATGACAAACCTAGACAGCGTATTAAAAAGCAAAGACATCACCTTGCCAACAAAGGTCCATGCTGTCAAAGCTATGGTTTTTCCAGTAGTCATGTATGGATGTGACAGTTGGACCATAAAGAAGACTGAGTTCTGAAGAATTGATGCTTTTGAACTGTGGTGTTGGAGAAGACTCTTGAGTGTCTTTGGCCAGCAAGGAGATCAATCCAGTCAATCCTCAAGGAAGTTCACCCTGCATATTCATGGGAAGGACTGATGCTGAAACTGCAATACTTTGGCCACCTGATGTGAAGAACTGGCTCATTGGAAAAGATCTTGATGCTGGGAAAGATTGAGGGCAGGAGAAGGGGGCAGCAGAAGATGAGATGGTTTGACGGCATCACTGACTCAATGAGTTTGAGCAAAACTCCGGGAGATGGTGAAGGACAGGGAAGCCTGGAGTGCCACAGTCCATGGGGTTGCAAAGAATCGGACCCGATTTCGTGACTGAACAACAAAAGTGTATACGTAGTACAAGGAAACAAGAGACCCTTTCCAGATCATTCCATAAATAAATGGCTAATTCGCAAGTTCTTTCACTGTGTGAGCTCATAAGTCCATATTCATTCTTATTACCAATGACCACCTGAGTTTTGAGAAAATAGTTTTCCTTGTAAATAGGCCACTAATTCCAGTCTTGATTTTACCATCTCGATCTCATAATAGGGTATCTGTGAAGAGAAGAAAAGAAAGCCATCATGATCCTGCATAATCTGAAATCACCTTGGCTTCAGGGTACCCTGTCTGTCCGTCACGCCCACCCCCACGGTGGAATGTCGGCTCCTGGGGGGAGGGCATCACAACCGGCTCACGTGTCCCGTGTGCCCAGAGCCTGTGAGGGTGCTGCCAGCGCTGAGAGGGGTGACCGGACAAGCACTAAACATGATCCTTGTCCCCAAGGAGCCTACAAATCAGGTACCAACTTAAAATATGCAATAAATACAAAAAATAAGCAGAAAATACAGTGAACATCATGCTTTAGTACTGAGAGGGAGTTTCTGACACTTTACATTAGGGTGAGAGGTCGACCTCACTGCGAGTTATGAAGGACTAGAACTGGGACCCTCCGAGAGGTGGGACCACCTGAGTAGCCTGGGCGAGGGAGAAAGGCCAGAAGGGAGACCGCTGAGCTTCGAGCAGACAGCCTGGCTGCAGGCAAGACCACGGAGCGTCTGGAACGTTGAGATGCAGAGGAGTTTGACTTTATCCCATAAGCGGTAAGGAAACAAGGAAGGTTTCTGAGCACACTGGCAATGATTTGTTTTAGAAAAATTAATCTGGGTATGTACAAGACAGAGTGGAAAAAAGTAACCACACAGGAAAGCAGAGAGCAGGGTGGTAGACAGCTTGGGGACAGGAACCTCCATTACATGCATGGTGACTGCTCACTTAAGACCCTGCTGAGCGATCCTCAATGTAAAGACAAGTAAGAGTCTTAAACAAAGAAGGTCCTGGTTTTAATGGGCCATCTTGTCCATTTTATTCATTATATCAAGGGAAATTAAAATAGTCTAATAATCTAGCAATTCTAAAAGCAAAGTAAAACATAGCTTATATAGAATTTAGGGATGTCTCACTTTTGGAAAACAAGTTTAAAAACCGTGTTTCAAAGTACCAATCAGGAGATGAGCGTAATGAACAAAGTTGGCATTTAACTAGACATTAGTCTTGGTCCATTGAGCTGACACACCATTTAGTACCCTGGAAAAAGCAAATCTGAACTAGAAATGGCTTTTGGGGGAAAAAAAAAAAGGCAAAACCGTACCTGGACAACTTGATAACCAAGCAAGCGCAGGTGTCTTTGTTTAGTAGCCTCCTTCCCCAGTAAGTGTTTGCTATTCAGACAAAACCTTTTTGGACCATCAATGCACAGTGCTACTCTAAAAAACGGAACAGGAGAGAGGAACTTCATTTTTATAACAATCCAAAATATTCATATAGTTTTAGTTGCCAGAGTTTATTTGGGATTTGGCCATGCCTTTGTGCCCATACTGTTTTCAAATGACTCATGACTGTCATCCAATTATCTGATGAAAAAAGCACTCAACTTTATCAACATCAAGGTTCACAAACTGTTACAAGGAATTTCTAAAACTGGTATGCCATAGTGTTTATCTCCAGAACTATGTCTTCTTTTTCCACTTTCTTAAGAAACAATCCTTGTGTATTAACCTGGACAAGTCTCGTAACGTACAGACCACAACGGTTTTCTTTACCTTTTATGTACATCTTCATCAATTGTAAATGGTAATACAAATCCGTCTTGATCTAATTTAATTTCAACATCTGGTGAGAGAAGAAAGGAAAAAGTCTTCGTGTGATACCCTCACAAACACTAGCTTCCTTCCCTTCTGGCTGTTTTGATTTCTTCCGCACTGCGTTTATCAACTGGGCAGAAGGCTGCAAAGTAACAACCACACCAGACAACGGTGAGAACTTTAATTTAATCAGAGCTTTGCCCAACCACATCAAGGTAAACTAAGAGGGCTCCCCTGAACTCGAACAAGGAGGGGGCCCTCCGGGTCCCTGGGGCATGACGTGAAGCACACACACTTTCAGTCTCTCGGTAACAGATGGTGGGAACAGTGAAGACGATCCTACACAACTGGCACCCAGCGTCCCCGCGCCCCCGTGCCCCAGGGGTGGGTGAGGCAGCCAGAACCCTGACGCGTGGGCCCTGGGCATGCAGCCTCCCCGTCCTTCCCTGTAAAAGCAGCTCATGAAGGAGGGGAGTGAGAGGTGACCGTGTGAAGCCCACTGTCCTCTTTGAGCTGATTGTCCTCGACGCAACAGTGTGAAAGGAGAAGGCCCTTGACTCTCTAGGCAGTGCCGTCCAGCAAAACTTTCAGCGATGATGGAAACACTTATACCAGGTACGGAGCACTTGAAGGGTGGCTAGTGCACCTGGGGACCTGAACGATGAATTTTTAAGACTGTAACTGGTTTAAATTTATACAGCGACCAGCATGTGCGGCTACTGTATTGGACAGCAGCCTAGAGGACAAGTGCTCGCGTGCTCAGTTGTGTCTGACTCCTCGTGACCCCAGGGACTGCAGCCCACCAGGCTTCTCTGTCCTTGCGTGGAATTTTCCAGGCAAGAATACTGGAGTGGGCTGCCATTTCCTTCCCCAGGGGATCTTCCCGAGCCAGGGATCAGATCCGCATTTCCTGCATTGGCGGGAGGGTTCTTCACCTCCGAGCCGCCTGGGCAGCCCCGAGAGGACAAGAACAGCTGACAATTACTGAGTACTTACTGTGTCCCGGGTATTAGTCTGAGCTACTTCGTTTGTTTACTTTGGGTCACTATTCCTCTAGAATGAATGCCCCGAAAGGATGTCCAAAGACATTCTGCTGCATGAGGCTAACCTGCAGGACTCCACCCAGAGTCCTGACCCTTCATCCCTACTGCCCACCCCTGTTCCCATTTGCCTTCAGTGAAGGACCAGCTCCACTTTGTTTCCAGACCAGTGGCGGTTACTAAGCCCTACGTGTTCCATCAGAGGACTGTATGCCAAGGTTTAGTTACCAACAAAACTCCCTACTACTTACCTATTGTGTAGCAATAGGGTGTTAACACTTTTGAAGCAAAATACAGTCTTGCTCCTAACAGGTCGATCAGTCCAATCATCACAGATTTATAAAGGTGAAAATCCATGGGGGTCTCCAGGGAAGAGCACGGAGTAAGAAAGGATTTCACTTGAAACTTAGGAAGAAGTTTTGGACCCTAAAAATGTATGTGCATACGTGAAAAAGAAAAATAAGATACAAAACCAGAGAATAAAATGAATGCTACCTGAGTATAAAAATCTGACCCAAAATTACTTTATAGGCAGGATGTGTCTCTAAGATTTAGCACAAATACCTTTTTCAAAATGGCAATACCAAATATTCTTTTTATAAAAAACGTTTCATTTTGAACTGGGGTTTGGCTGATTTAACAAACAGTGCTGCAATGGTTTCAGGTGAACTGGTAAGGGACTCAGCCATGTACATACAAGTATCCATTCTCCCCCAAGCTCCCCTCCCCTCCAGGCCGCCACATAACATTGAGCAGAGTTCCCTGTGCTATCCCTGGCTGGTTATCCATTTTAAACACAGCAGTGTGTACATCTCCAACCCAAACTCCCTAACTATCCCTTCCCCTTAACCTTCCCTTGGCAACCATAAGTTCATACTCTGAGTCTCTGTTTTGTAAGTCAGTCCATCTGTATCGTTCCTTTTAGATTCCACATATAAGGGCTATCATACGACATCTCTCCTTCTCTGACTTCACTCAGTATGACACTCTCTAGGCCCATCCATGTTGCTGCCAATGAGACAATGCCAAACATTCCTGTTATAGTTCAAGACCAATAATTCAAAATATCTTTTAAATGTGTTTTAAATGTAGTCAATGGTCACAAGAAGAAAAAAAGGATGGAAGGAAGGAAGACAAAGAAAGCAAGCCAGCTCAAGAAATATTCCTAGAGCTCTTAGAACCACTTTAAGGGGCTTGAGGCCACCCAACTGAGTTTTCAATAGTGGAAAATGTGATAGAGCTGACATTTCAATTTAGTAAGAAAAGGAAAGCTATGTAATGGTGCTAGAAATTGGTTATCCATCTGGAAAAGAAATAAGCTACAGTTCTGCCACACATTACAGACTTTAATCAACTTCAAGTAGATTAAAGATCTAAATGTAATAGGAAAATAGTATCTTTTAAGTTCAGTAAAATATTTATACTACCTTAGGAGTCACAAAATATTCAAAAACAACACAGGAAACCCAGCAGCCATAAAAAAATGAACTGATTTGACAATAGAAAACAAAAATTTCTGTGTAGCAAAAAGGCATAAACAATATTAAATTGAAACTAAAAAAATTTAAAACAACAAACCAGGAGAACATATGTGCAACACACATAATAGTTAATGTCTTTTACAATGTGTTCTAGGGCTTCCCTGATAGCTCAGCTGATAAAGAATCTGCCTGCAATGTGGGAGACCTGGGTTTGATCCCTGGATTGGGAAGATCCCCTGAAGGGAAAGGCTACCAACTCCAGTTTCTGGCCTGGAGAATTCTATACAGTCCATGGGGCTGCAAAGAGTTGGACATGACTGAGTGACTTTCACTTTCACTAGGACAAAAAAACAAAACAAAAAAGACAAACAACCCTAAGAAATAAGAATTAAGGCATAACGAGGCAATTCACAGCAAATGTAAATGACCAATAAACACGTGAAAATATGTTCAACTTCATTACTGTTCATTAAAATGCAACTGAAGCATGTGACATGACATTTCATTGAGTCGAATGACAAAATTAAAGGCGCTAAGAACATACTGTGACAGAAATGGAGGGAGACAAGTCACTTTCATTCACTGCTGGTGAAATGAGGCATCTACAACTATTAGGGGGAAATAAATCCATCAGTGTTTGCCGAAAATCAATCCAGCCATCCAGAGGACGAGGTGGTTGGACGGCATCACTGACTCAATGGACAGGAGTCTGAGCAAGCTCCGGGAGATGGGGAAGGACAGGGAAGCCTGGCGGGCAGCCCATGGGGTCGCAAAGAGTCGGACACGACTGAGCAACTGAACAGCAACATCCCATGGTCAGGAACCTAGTCTTTAGATTAAAACAACAAGAAGGCTTCAGTATGAAAGGGTATGTATGCATGTTTATGACAGCACGGCTGATCAAGACAAGTATTGGAAAAGGCCTGTAAGTCCATCCACGACGGGTGGAATTACTAGAAAAAAGTCTACCTGGTAGTAACTGACTCCAAGTGAATGAAAACTCTGTTTTTTAAAGCGGTTACTCAGCTCAAAAGAGAAGGAACTTAAAAGATGACTGGGGGTGGGGGGTTAATGGGAGCAGTGGTGGAGGGGAAGAAGGAAGCAAAGAAACCCATCCCTGTAGGGAAATAAAGCAATGAGCTCATGCTTTTACCTTATAGAATGGGCATTCCAGAATCGAGGTTAAGAAGAGTTGGGTCAGTTGCGCTAGGCTCAGTCTGTCCAAATAGGACTCTTCACCTGAAACACAAAGCATCTCAGTCAGAGTTAAGTTTGAACTTTGGTGTGTGCAATCAGAGAAAGAACAGCCAGAATGCACAACGTTAATTGTGACCATAAAGAAGCACTGAGCACTAAAGAACTGATGCTTTTGAACTGTGGTGCTGGAGAAGAGTCTTGAGAGTCCCTTGGACCGCGAGGAGATCAAACCAGTCAATCCTAAAGGAATCAGTCCTGAATATTCATTGGAAGGATTGATGCTGAAGCTGAAGCTCCAATACTTTGGCCACCTGAGGCGAAGAGCCGACTCACTGGAAAAGACCCTGATGCTGGGAAAGATTGAAGGCGGGAGGAGAAGGCGATGACAGAGAATGAGATGGCTGGATGGCATCACGGACTCAAAGGACACGAGTTTGAGCAAATTTCGGGAGATGGTGAAGGACAGGGAAACCTGGCGTGCAGCAGTCCATGGGGTCTCAAAGAGTTGGACATGACTGAGCAACTGAACCACAACAATGTTAATTAATTCACTCTAATAAGATACCTTTAAATGACACTAGGGAAATAACTTGTTAGAATTAATGATGCCTTCCTGCCTGTCATCTCAATGAAATCTCATTCTGGCTTTCAAGAATGCAAGCTCCTAACTGGAGAATATAATTAAAAGTGACAAATACATGTTAGAATTAGAATTAGTGGGGATTCCTTTTACCTATGGAGATCTAGATTCTTACAGATTTGGGTGGTCTTGAATTAAGATGAACATCTCTCAAAAAAAGGACAGGATGTCCCTGGTGGTTAAGTGGGTAAGACCCCAGGCTTCCACTGCAGGGGGCATGTGTTTGATCCCTGGTCAGGGAAGTTCCACATGCGGCCAGTTAAAGGAAAAAGAGTGATACAACTGCTGTCATCAAAGCTCCTTACATGTTATTATGATACTGCCATTGTCATCACCAGATCTCTACAAGAAGATTCAGTTTCTCAGCTAGGGCAGCAGAGTCCGTTTACTCAAAAATGCTTTATCTCTCCAAGCAATGTTCTACCAGTCTTTAACCTTGTGTTTATGTTAGCACCTGCAACTTCAGATCTCTTCTTCAGATCATAGTGGAAGAAAAAATAAAGGCTCAATAAAAAAGGTACATGCTGTGTGTGTGTGCTTAGTCACTCAGTTGTGTCTAACTCTTTAGAGGGGTAGCCCATCAGGCTCCTTTGTCTGTGGGATTTTTCAGGCAAGAATACTGGAGTGGGTTGCCATCTCCGTCTCAAAAAAAAAAAAAAAAAGCTATATATGTGACTTGAAAACATCAAGTTCAAATGCTAAGTTTCCTACTCTCAGAAGTTATAACCAACTCACCTTGAAGCCGCTGGAGAAAATATGGGCTGAATATCTTGGCCATAAAGTTGACCGGATGGCACTCAATAAGTGAACATGAATGGAGAAGCTTCAGCAGTGTTTTTGGGGGAAAATGATTGAAGTGGGTTAACAGCATGTTTTCTAGCTTTCTAAATAAAGCAGAAGCATTTGGTGGCAGATAGTTGAGTTTTCCAAATGGCTCAATTAACTCGGCAGTTTGACTAGGTGAAAATTTTTCTGTTTGACAAACAAAAGTTTCTGCCACTGCATTGAAGATGGGTTCTGAAAGGATCAGCTTTCTGCTGCAGTACTCCATGACTCTGCTGACAAGCTCAGGATCCAGAGTGAGACACAGTGAAGCGACATGCTGCTCCAGGGTTTCTGTAAAGAATCTGTCACTGTGCCCAAAGTATATGAATGCCTCTAAGACCTTTCTGAGCTCTTCACTAGTGAAACGAGCGATGTGCCGCACGACGTATTTACTCAGCTTGATAACCAGGGGAAGTGCCCGAGTCTGATCAAGGACCACTAGGGCAGTGAGCATCTGGCTCATCAATTTAGGACTCAGGTTGGAAACTAGTGATAGAGAAAAGTGATTGATCTTATTTAAGAACTTCTGCTGTTGGTCTGCTTTTTCAGGACTCGCCTGCAGTAGTCTGTAAAGGGTCACAATATCCTCGGGGGTAAATGTTTCCAAACTTTCCCCTTGCAGTTGATATATGATCAGGTCTAGCGTCGAACAACCTGGACCGTGCAGTTTAATCAGACTTTCCCCCAGAATACAAAGACTGTGAACGTCCAGGCCGCCCCTTTCAAGACGATGCTGGCATTCTGCCTCCAGGTTCATCAGCAAGTGACTCTGGGCATCCCCATACAACAGAGTCAGGGCTTGAAAAGCAGTCACCAAACCCGCATTTGACAGATTCGAGGGATCCCGTCCAAACCGATCACACAAAGCTTGAAAAGCACTACTCTCCAGTATTTCTTTCGGCAACCTTTGATTTTTTTTTTCCACTTCACAAATCCGACGTAAGGCTTCTGCCATCATAGTATCAGGCAAAGTCTCCAGTGTGCTTATAAAATGTAAGACTTCTCCTGATGAAGTGAAGCTGTTTATTTTCCTGTAAAACGTCTGTTCGTCCACATTTTTAACATTGTGCTCAAATCTGTCCCAGTTGTGTACTTGAGAGAACCCTGGCTCCCCAACTGGATGGAGGTCATTTCCGTTTTCTGAATGAAACTTCTTACAATGGGCATGATGGAACCGGACTCTGATGGGCCCAGGCTGCAGCGACCAGAACCACGGACACAGATGCTCTTTCACTGTCCTGTGAACATGATTTACATGCTGAGTTTTCAGAGCAGCCAGAGCTCCGTGTATCCGAAAATCAGATAAGTGACAGAGATTCCTCCGTAAGGTAACTAAAGCCATGCCATCAGATTCTCAGCTCCTCTTGAGTTACAACTATGTTAAAAGGCTAAAAAAAAAGAAAAAAAAAGTGGTCAAACATATTAGAGCACAGTTCATTCAACATCAATGCTTATGAAACTAAGGATGAGTACCCAAAAGGAGTCATTCCCACTAAACATCTCCCACTCAAACATTAGTACCACGTTACTCAGATGTAAAAAAAGAACAAAATTGTGCCACTTGCAGATACTTGGATGGAACTAGAGGCTGCTATACAGAGTGAAGTAAATCAGAGAGAAAAACAAATATCCTATATTAATACATATATGCGGAATTTAAAAAATGGTATAGATGAACTTATTTGCAAAGCAGGAACAGAGACACAGACATAGAGAACAAGGGGGGAGGAGGGGTGGGATAGATGGGGAGACTGGGATTGACATATAAACACTACTGATACTACATATAAAATAGATAACTAAAGACAGTGACTGTGGCCATAAAATTAAAAGACGTTTGCCCCTTGGAAGAAAAGCTATGACAAACCTAGACAGTGTATTAAAAAGCAGAGACATTACTTTGCCGACAAAGATCTGTACAGTCAAAGCTATGGTTTTTTCCAGCAGTCTTGTATGGATGTGAGATTTGGACCATAAGGAGGGTTGAGTGCCAAAGAATTGATGCCTTTGAACTGTGGTGCTGGAGAAGACTCTTGAGAGTCCCTTGGACTGCAAGGAGATCCAGCCAGTCCATCCTCAAGAAACTCAACCCTGAATGTTCATTGCAAAGACTGATGCTGAAACTGAAGCTCCAATCCTGTGGCCACCTGATGCAAAGAGCCAACTCATTGGAAAAGAACCTGATGCTGGGAAAGATTGAAGGCAAAAGGAGAAGGGGATGACAGAGGATGAGATGGTTGGATGGCATCACCAACTCAATGGACATGAGTTTGAGCAAACTCCAGGAGAAGGTGAAAGAAGGGGAAACCTGGTGTGCTGCAATCCATGGAGTCACAGTGTCTGACATGACTGAGTGACTGAACAACAATAACAAATGAGAACCTCCTGTAAGCACAGGGAACTCTACTCAGGGCTCTGTGGTGACCTAAACCGGAAGGAAATCCAAAGAAGAGAGGATGTGTGTATACATGTATCTGATTCACTTCCTTGTATAGCAGAAACTAACACAAATAAAGTTGTAAACTAACACAAAATAGTGGTAAGGCAACACCTATACTCCAATGAAAACAAACAACAGCAAAAAGGCCTAAGTACCAGAAGAAGAGTGACTCTGCAACCTAGAGCTTAGAATTGAAACTGTTTACCTCAGATTCCGACTCAAACTCACATGGCCAGACTCGAACCCAGCCAAAACCCTGCTTGGGACTTCAACCCACGTGGCTGGGATTGCAACCTAGCCAAAACCCTGCCTGGGACTTCAACCCACTTGGCTGGGATTCCAACCTAGCCAAAACCCTGCTTGGGACTTGAACCCACGTGGCTGGGACTCCAACCCAGCCAAAGCCCACAGTACCTGGTTTCAGGACCTAATGAAGCTCAAGTTCTTGATGAATTCAGTGAGACATAAAGTGATAGGTAAGAAGTGGATTTACTCAGATACAGAGAGAAGCACACTCCATGGAATGTGGGCCATTGCAGAGGGTGAATGCGGCTGCGAAATTAGGTGTGGTTAGTTTTTATAGGCTGGGTAATTTCATACGCTAATGAGTGGGAGGATTATTCCAACTATTTTTAGGACGGTGTGGAGATTTCGAAGATGTTACAGAAAAGCGGTTGGATATCATAATCATCGCTATCATCTGCCAGGCAATATTATGTTTAATTCTCCCAACACCACAATGAACTAAGTACTTTAACGTCATCTTAGAAATGAGGAAACCGAAGCACAGAGATCTCACGTTGTCCAGTTCACACAGCTAGTAAGCGGCTGAGCCAGACTTCACCTCGGGTAGTCTGGTTCCTACGCACGCCTCCTGTGTGTTGGCTGACGGAAAGAACTGCACTTGGTGCAACATCCTCAAAACACACAACTGAAGTGACCATGAATTCACACGGCAAGGGTGAAAAGAGCAGCTTCAAGATCTCCGAGGGGTCGGTTTCCCCTCAGAGTTAGGATCTGGCACAAGAAGGTCTAGCTTTGCAGATGGAGGGGAAAAAAAAAACAATTAAAACGCTTATCAACGAAGGGGAAAGGTGGCCGGCCGGTCCACCCCTGACCAGCCCCGCTGTGGGAGACCCAGGAACACGAGGGTGCGGGACAGCGGAGGACAGGGCGCCCGAAGCGGGAGCCGCGTCCTCTCTGGAGGGAGAGGACCTGATTGGCCGGGCGCCCCCAAAACGAGCGCCGCGGAATCCTACGCTCACGCACCGGGAAAGGCGGGAACCGCGTTTGAAGAGCGGGACGGCGAGACGGGGAACTAGTGTGAGGCCACGCACGCCGGGACAGCCAAGCCCACAGCCCGCCTGGATACCTACCGGACTCCGCGCACGCCGGGGTCCCAGCAACCCACGCGGCTCCGCAGCCTCGCCGGCCTCCGTAACTCTCGCCCTTCACCGGAGGACGCCTCCGGCGCGTGAGCCAAGAAGGGGCGGGCGCCCCACGCCCAGGCGCGCGGTGATTGGCCTCAGCTCCTTTGCCCGAGCCTCCTTATTGGTCCCCGGCGTGAGGCGGTGTGCGCAGGCGCGGGAGCCGGGGCCTGCGGACCCTGAGCTTTTTTCCTCAGCAGCCCGGCCGGATTCCTTCAGGTGACTGTACCCAGCGGCCGCTGCTGCCAGATCTGGGCGACCGGCGGCGCTCTCCGCGCCCCTCCTGCCGGCCCAGGCTGGACCCGCCCGGGGAGGAGGTCAGGACTCCGGCCTGGCAGGGCGGAGAGCGGGCTGCGCCGGGGACTCGGCCGTGTGCCCTCACGGTCGCCTCCCGGAGGCGCCGCTGGGCGTGCAGAACGGCGGAGCCGGTCCCGCAGGTTCTTGTGGGCCGTTCCTCCTTCGGGGTCTGTGGTTCGAACACTTTTCCTAGACGGGAGTCGAGGGGCACGTTGGGGCACCGGGTTATGAGGAGGGACGCGGGAGGCAGGGACGCGGGGGACGCGGACCAGCTGCAGGCGCTGGTTCTCCGCCCCGACCTTGTCCTGCGGGTGCCGGGGACCCCACCCCCTGAGAAACGTGGGCTGCAAGTGCCTGCTCCGTAAGGTGGTTGAGGGGCCGAGGGTCTCACGCAGCGAGCATCTCGGACGGTGCCTGTGGCTCCTGCGAAGTGCCCCGGGCCCTTGGCTTGGATAGTGTTTGAAACCCTTTCCATCACTGCGCTGTCGTGCTTCTGGATCAGCTCCGTGTGTAGTGCTAACGTGTCGTCCCCTTACCCATTTATCAAGAGTTGGAAAGAAAGAAGAAAGATAGCGCTCAATCGTGTCCGGCTCTTGCGCTCCCATGGACTGTAGCCCGCCAGGCTCCTCCGTCCATGGGATTTTCCAGATAAGAATACTGGAGTGAGTTGCCATTTCCTTCTCTAGGGGATCTTCGCGACCCAGCAATTGAACCCAGGTCTCCCGCAATTGCGGGCAGATGCTTTACCGACTGAGCTATGCAGGAAGTTTTTTTTTTTTTTTTTTTCCAATCCAGAGTTAACCTCTTGCATACCCGCCGTATCCAGCGCTGTTTTGTTCCGCAGGTTGTTACCTGCTTTTAGCATCCTGCTTGTTAGTACTGTGCTTTTACCTTTTAATTCCTTCGTGTCTTTTGTCCTCAGATCTAATTGGCCAGAGGAGCAAAAAAGTATCTGCGGTTCGTTCCCCAAAAGACAAGTTTTGGTTTGAGTTTCAGTTTGCCCTGCGTGCTTAAATCGCTTCAGTCGTGTCCTACTCATTGTGACCCCACGGATTGTAGCCCGCCAGGCTTGGCAACCCAGTCCAGTATTCTTGCCTGGAGAATCTCATGGGCAGAGGAGCCTAGTAGCAGTAGTTTAGTCGCTAAGTCGTGTCCGACTTTTTCGACCCTGTAGACAGTAGCCTGCCAGGCTCCTCTGTCCATGGGATTCTCCAGGCAAGAATACTGGAGTGGGTTGCCATGCCCTCCTCCAGAGGATCTTCCCAACCCAGCGATCTAACCGGGTGTCTCTTTTATCTCTTGTGTTGGCAGGCAGGTTCTTTACCAGTAGTTTACCTGGGAATCCTGAATCCTTACGTATTGACAGTCTGTCAGGTTTAGACACTTGAGGTGTGGTGAAAAATCTGTGAGCCCTTTATTTTACTCCTGGTTATCTGTTCAGGAAAAAACATAAAACTAGTAAAAGATTTGAGTGGATTAAAAGTGTTTCTCTCTGTTTAGGTATGTAAGTATGTAGGTATGTAAGGTATGTAGGTATGTTAAGTATGTCTACACATGCATGCAGATGTATATGATATTGAATTAAATAAGAAAGGTATTAACTAGAGTACTGTGATTTATTTAGCATTGGGATCAAGTAGGAATCAATTTTAATTGAGTTTTTACCATTTTAGTGAATTTTTAACTTTACCTTCTTTTAAGAGAGCAAAGGTATCTGAAATTTATTGGACACTGCTCTGTGTCTCACCATTGTCTTTGTCAGGTAGGTACCGTCATTGTCCCCACTCTAAAGGTGAGAGAACCAAGAGACTGGTCAGTTGAGAAGCTGGCCTGAAGTTCCCCTCCTGTGAATGGTCACTCCTGGCTGGATTCAAGGCCCGGTGGTCTGGCCCCAGACTGATTTCTGAGCTGTGGCATTAGAGTTTTCCTTGTATTGGCCTTGATTTCATGAATACTCTCTTTCTTAGACCTTAAGAATTAATGCTAAAAAAGTTAGTAAGCCTGTTTCATATTATCCCTGGATATTGTTGCAGTCTGTTTTTAATTAAGAAAATTAATACCTGCAGGTTGTTACTGCTCCATTAAAAAGAGAAATCCCTTTTTCCCTTTCCATTTTACAGTGTAACTATTACAGCTGTACCATATGCCTTGAGGTGATGAGGAGGTTTTTGTTACTCTATGCTACACAACGAGGACAGGCAAAGGCCATAGCAGAAGAAATAAGTGAAAAAGCAGTTACGTATGGTTTTTCTGCAGATCTCTACTGTATTAGTGAGTCGGATAAGGTAAGTCATGGTTTTTACTGTGTTTCACGCTTTGAAGTGTTTTGCTTGGGAATTGATGTTAAAAAACAAAGTGGGACCCTAAATGCCACCATGATCCTTTTTTTGTTTTTTTAAACACTCAGAAATTCATTTTATCAACTGTGTTGTAAGACTTCTGCCAATTTTTTTCTCTGTGTGTGTGTTAAATTAAACTACATGGTCTTAAAAACTAGGATGACTAACCGTTCTCAACTATAAATGGAACTAGTATGTTTGCCTTGTTTTTCTCACTGGGTGCCTGGGAACAAATGAGATGTGTGTGTTCACAGGAACATGTGACCTTTCCACCTTGTGAATCCTGGTGCCCTATACAAACTTCCCTGAAATAATGACCTTGTCATTCATGCCAGAGTTCTTCCAAGTGCAGAACCACTGAATTCTTTTGTGAAGATAGAATTTAGAGTGAAGGTGTAGGATCTGCGGGAGACTTGGGGACTGCTTATGTTTCTGTATTCAGTCTCTGCAGAAGTTCCCACCTTAGGATTGTTGTTATTGTCATTCAGGCGCTATGTCGTGTCCCTCTATTGGTGACCCCGTGGACTGCAGTGTGCTGGGGCTCACTGTCTTCCACTACCTCCCAGAGTTTGCTCAGACTCGTGTTCACTGAGTTGTTTACAAGAGATCTTAACAGATCTGTGCTTAGAATACCTAGTCTGACTGAGGCCCTCAGGTTATAGTCTCGTGCATTTCAGGCCTTAGGGCATAGCAGCCCACTTCAGTATTCTTGTCTGGAGGATCCCATGGACAGAGGAGCCTGGCAGGCTACAGTCCGTGGGGTTGCAGAGAGTCGGACACGACTAAGCAACTAACACTCACTCAGGCTTGAGCCACGAGCAGGGCTCTTATAACACCCACGGTGAGGTGCCAGCCACTAAGTCCTCGGATTCAGCTCAGTACTTGAAAAACCACCCAGCCATGCACTCTGGCTCCAGTTCACAACCTCCTCTGTTCCTTCCCACACGTCTGATCGGAAAGACTAGCCTGTCAGCCACAGAGGTGAATTATAAGCTTAGCTCCTAGAGGGGAAACCACCAAGTTCCTTGATGTAGCAGGGCCAGGCGGAGTCCTGATGGAGCCACTCACCCAGCCGGGAGGGTCCTGGGGCACCGCCAGTCGTGGGCTCCGTGAGCCTGCAGCACGTTCAGAGTGAGGCGTGGTGCCACAGGGTGGAGCTCCGTCCAAATCTGTTACTAACCCCAGAGACAGAGTAGGCAGCGTCACACAACTAGCCCTGACGGGCCAGCAGCTCTTTGAAAAGTTAAGTGAGCAGTGAGTTGTTTTTTGATCCCACAGTGGTCATGTTGTTTGCTTTCCTCAGCTGAATGGTTTCTTCAGTTGTTCCTCATCCAAGTTTAACCTAATTGCTCTCTGCCCTCCTCAATCACAGTCAAGTCTTTTTCAAGGTAAAGCCACTCACTGTGAACTGCAGAGTTCTGTCCCATAAGTGTTGGTCACCTGGTAAAATGTTAGCTCAAATCTTCACCTGTTACATCAGCATGAAAAATAAAGCAAATACCTTGGAGCCCAGTGAGATGATATTCATTGATAGTAGAGCTCATGATTGTGAATAGAGAGAGTGAAGTGCTTTATTGGGAGTACTTAAATTTAGGTGAGAGTTAGAATAAGGAAACGTGAATTTTAAGACTTGGAAACACCAGTGATCCTAGTATTCCATATTCTTGTCTCTCTGGAACCCTGAGGAGGTCGGGCCTGTCCTGACAGCTAGGTTTCCTGATGTCTGAGGAGTAACACTTTCATTTTGCCGATTTAAAATGCTCTTGTGTGCCTGTCTGCCATTACACGACACGGACAACGGGTCAGAAGATAGAGCTAATTGTTTTGCTGATGTGTTAAGTCTGTTGCTTGCTGTTGCTAAGTCGCTTCAGTCGTGTCCGACTCTGCGCGACCCCATAGACGGCAGCCCACCAGGCTCCGCCATCCCTGGGGTTCTCCAGGCAAGAACACTGGAGTGGGTTGTCGTTTCCTTCTCCAATGCAAGAAAGTGAAAAGTGAAAGTGAAGTCGCTCAGTCGTGTCCGACTCTTTGTGACCCCACGGACTGCAGCCCACCAGGCTCCGTCCATGGGATTTTCCAGGCAAGAGTACTGGAGTGGGTTGCCATTGCCTTCTCCATGTTAAGTCTACATAGCAGTAGATCTCTGACGTGACACCCTTGTTTTATAGTATGATCTGAAAACTGAAACGGCACCTCTTGTGATGGTGGTTTCTACCACGGGCAACGGAGACCCGCCTGACACAGCCCGCAAGTTTGTTAAAGCCATACAGGACAAGACGCTGCCTCCTGACTTCCTGGCTCACCTGCGGTATGGATTACTAGGTGTGGACTGCGTTTTGTGTAGTTACTAGAGTGTTACTGCTGGCTTAGCGCTAGTATCTAAATGTGTTTTTCAAAACCATGGTGCATCATTGTATAGATTTTGTCTTCCTTGGGTTTTTATTTGTTTTATGTATGTATAACATTTGAGGGTAAACAAGGTGCTACTTCCTAGCCATCACCCCCAGCAGCTCCTCTGCAGAGCCCCAGAATAGCATCTTAACCTCGGGTGCACACCAGACTCAACTAGGAAATATTTTTGAAATGTAAGTGATTGGGCTCCACCCCAATTCTGCTAAAACCAAGGGAGCAACCCTGCATGCTGTGTTTTTTTTTTTTTTTTCCCTCAAAGTTCTTATGTGTCTGTGACAGCTTCCTTAGCAGATGACCATTCCCCTAGGATACTGGTTCTCCAGCCTGGGTACACACTAGCATCCGCTGGGAGTTTTCCTTCCAATGTCATTGCTTTGAGTGCCTCCCTCCCTGCCCCTCTCACCCCACCCCCACCCCACTGTGATTCCGACTTAATCATTCTGAAGTAGCGTCCTGGGATCAGTATTTTTTTTTTTTTTAGTTCTACCAGTTTATTGCTGCCAACCCATCTCCCTCCACCCTCATGCACACATGCTCAGTCATGTAACCCCATGGACTGCAGCCCGCCAGGCTCCTCTGTCCATGGACTTTCCCAGGCAAGAATACTGGAGTGGGTTGCCATTTCCGTCTCCAGGATCAGTGTTTTTTAAAGCTCTCAGGTGACTCTACTATGTACCCCAACTTAAAAAGCACTGGCCTAGGGTAGGGTCTGTGAAGAATAGCTTTAAAATATTAAAGGCTCAGAAGGACCAGCTCAGTGAGATAGTTGCACCAGAGAGGGAATTCAGGATCCATTTGCCTGGCTCGCGCTCTCTGTTCTCCTTTGAGAGCAGTTTTGGGGAGGGTATCGAGAAAGGATGGAATGTGCGATGATAAATAACTGGATAGGGATTGAAATGATGAGCCTGGCCGAGATCTGTCATGTGTAGTGTATTCAAGAGAGCATATTAGAATGTGTATATATAGCTTTTTAATTCAGTTTTTCCAATTTATTTATTTAGAAGAGTGAACATGTACATATTGGTTTAAAAATTCCTCAAAATTATTTAAAAGGAAAGACTGAAGCCTTTCGGCCATTTAGTCAATCTTAGGCCTGTGTATGGGTTGTATGGGCCCACCGATGGATTGCTCACCTTGTTCTTGTAGGAAAAATTCAGGGAGACAAACAAGTATGAAATTTAAGCTCTTAATTTTATATTTTCAACGAAGTATGAAAGTGTTAGTCCATTTCTTACGAGGAAACACAGAAGCGATTCTTATATGCAACACAGAAACAGAGCAAATAATGGTTGGTTGTGTTTCGGAAGTACCTCTTGTTTTAGATAAGGAGTCAGTAAACTCCATAAAAGACCAGATAGCAAATACTTCAGGCTTCATAAGTCACTGGTCTATCTAACAACTATTCATCTCTGCTGTTGGAGCTTGAAAGCTGCCTTAACAAGGTGTGAACAGGTGGACCTGGCTGTGTTCCAATAAAACTTTATTTGCAGAGACAGTGGATGGTAATTGCCCACAGGCTGTAGTTTGCAGACCCTGCAGTGGGATCAGAAAAGCCTGCAAATACAGACATTGCATGTTCTAATGAAAGGAGCAAAGGTTGTTTGCTCTTCAGCAAAGGTTGTTGCTGAGCTGTGAAAGTTGCCAGGATTCTTGGCCTCCAGAGAATTCAATCCGGGGCCAGTGACGAGGCTTGATTGCTCAGAGCTTTTGTGTTATAAAGTTTTACTAAAGTATTAAAGAGATGGAGAAGGCTTCTGACATAGACATCAGAAGGGGGCAGAAAGAGTGCCCCCCCGCCCCCCAGCCTTTAGCAGTAAGTTACATACGTATCAACAGGCTGCTAGTTAGAGAAAGGAGATGTCCCAAAACTCAGAGTGGCTCCAGGCCTCTCACCCATAACATGCATTTTGAGATAACATTGGCACCAGGTGAGTCATCCCGGGCCATAAAACGATTGACATGAATCTTGAAGAAAGGCAGGTTTCCAAGAAAATACACAGTTTCATTAACAGTTAGAGATTAGGGGAACAGTGTATGAGTAGAACATATAGGTTTGTTGAGTCCTTGTCATTCTAAGTCCCAAGAGGAAAGACTTGAAGAAAGACCAGAGTCTAAGGTAAATACATAGTTCATTAACATAGCTTAAGACAAACATTTCCATAAGAAAATGCATTGGTTAGCTCAAGGTTTGAGAAAAGTTAAGTTCTGGTGGAGCCAGGTGTCGTCATGGCAACACAGAATTTTAAGAGAAAACTTTTTTAAAATTTGTATAGAGAAGGGGAAAAAATTAACACTAGTATGTTTCCTCCTGCTGCTTAAGAGAGAGAGAAAAAGTGTCTGACACTTGGAGCCTCTTTCCTCCCTTTGGAGACCCCTGGCCTTCCTGCCTGTCACCCTCTCATTTAGTACGCTAATCCTTATTTTCAGATTACCATATTTTTACATAAATTCATGGAAACAAAAATGTGAGATATATTTCTGTTAACAGTGGTCCAAAGTACTTGTTTTGTTTCTGTTTGCATAGTTAGTATTCCTCAAGGAAAAAATAATACAAAGCTGCACATTATTTCCTGTTACATCAAGAAGAGCTTTGAGTGGTGGTCTTCTGAATGTTTTGTTTCTCTCTTGTGTATGTGGTTAAATTTAAACCTTACTGCATGCTAATAACCCATTTGGACTCTAGGTCTGGGTGATTCAGAATACACGTACTTCTGTAATGGGGGGAAGGTAATTGATAAACGACTTCAGGAGCTTGGAGCCCAGCGTTTCTACAACACTGGCCACGCGGATGACTGTGTAGGGTAAGAGCAATGTACCTCTATCGTTTCCAGTAAACCGTGTTTGTACATGATGTAAGTCAGTTTACAAAAGGGGTTCATTTTTGAACTAGCATTAACTTTCAATCTTGAAAGTCCTATTTTAGTTTTGGGACCAAGGAAAATCCTTCAGAGTTTGATTTATCTGTTTGCTGATTTTTTTTTTTTTTTTAAAGTGCCTCATCCATCTCAGTGTCTGCTAATGGAAGACATTAGGAAGGTAGCCCAGTACAGTTACCTCAGGCATAGAAATGTGCAGCTATTTGCAAAAGTCATTGTTTTCTCTAGGAACTTGGAGAGTGAGTGGCTGCAGGGGAGTGACTGGACTCTGGACCTCCCCGTGGAGGGCGCCCAGCTGCCCGCGCGCATTACAGGCGCATTACAGGTGGAGACGGGGAACAGAGGCCTTCCCAGCACCCCCGCTCCTTGGGGCTCTCCCTCCCCATCTTCATGGGCATTTACTACCCTGCCAACCAGGAATGTAATTTCTATTTCATTAATTTGTTCTTGTTTTTACAGTTCAGTTTTTCACCCTATGTGCCGCCTTACAAATCCTCTTAATGTGTTAATTCAGAGACCTTATAGAATTGTCCTTATTCTGTCATAACAGCACATGCACGCACTCGAATTTTTTTCTACTGGCTCTGTGTATTAAGTAAATCTCACCCACTAGATCTGGGCTTATGCCACATGACAAGTTCAGCAAAGGCTGTGCTTTTCTGCATATGCCGCCTTGCATGGGCATGTAGGAGACACTTCTGTTTGCCCGTAACTCACCTTTTTGAGTCCATACGTCCACCATTTTCTGCAGCTGTGGTGCTGTGAGTTTTTTTCCATTGCCCCAGGGCACATGTCCTTTACGGTGACAGCTCCACCACATTGCCTTGCTTGTTACCTTTCAGTTTTGTCTCGTTGTATTGGGCTCTTTTTCCCATGAGAAACGTTGTTGGCATTAAATGTTTATTGTCTTTTATGAGCTGTTTAAATGCTAAACGCTT
Organism: Cervus canadensis; assembly: GCF_019320065.1. NCBI lineage: Eukaryota > Metazoa > Chordata > Mammalia > Artiodactyla > Cervidae > Cervus > Cervus canadensis. The sequence goes on from NC_057401.1 coordinate 62,460,943, forward strand.
ATAAATCTGTTAGTCCTATTGCTCAACTCATATTTTACTTCAGAGGCTTTTCATTTCACTGTTGATTTATTGCATTGACCATTAAAATTCTTCAATGTATATTTTAGCAGCCTGCATCTCTAAAATTTTCAACCTAAGTACTCTTTTCTAAAATTAGAATATTTTCAAGGAGACATCTTGGCTTACTGTACCACCACATTGAAGGGGTTAAGAATGTAGACTGGAATTCAAATACCTGCGTTCAGATCCTTGGTTTTCCCCACTTACTGGCTATGAAGCATTGCTCAAATTACTTAAACTTTTTGTGTGTTGGTGTTCCCCCTTGTGAAATGGATAATAACAATATATATTGTTTAAGGTTCTTTGAAGCATCAAATGAATGAATAAAACTTGTTTTAGAACAACATCCACCATATAGTGCATACTCCATGGGCATGAGCTTTCTTTTAAGAGTATTACCGTATTAGTATTTCTGAGTTGTGAGAATTGTGTTTTAAAGGTAGCTGTCATTATTGAACCATTAATTTTATATGCTTGCTCTTCCAAATGCCCCTGAGGAATGGATGTACTATATCACCAAATTTTGAACTATGTACCACATGAGCAGTAAATGAATACAATGAAATTATAGCCAAAGTCTCGATAAGACAGAGGTCTAAAATGTGTCTCCTCTTGTCACTTAGCTCTATGAATTGGAACTTAATTGATCACGCATTGGAGTTGTGATTGAAAATGACAGAGATGTCCTTCTCAAGGTCTTGATGCAGTGCTTAGCCATTCACTCTGTGAACAGAGCGTAGGGAATGTTACTGTTGTCATACTTTACCAGTAGTCAGTTTGTTATTTAGTTGCTAAGTTGTGTCTGACTCTTTTGCGACCCCAAGGACTGTAGTCTGCCAGGCTCCTCTGCCCATGGGATTTTCCTGGCAAGCATACTGGAGTGGGTTGCCATTTCTTTCTCCAGCCAGTAGATGAGCATATTTTACGATGTACTTACGGTTAATTCAGCTCTCCTAAAGTATGATTGAAGGGTTGAGCTATTAGTCAAAGAGCATTAATCTGGAGTGGGTTCTTGGTGGTATCTTAATCTGTAGGAAACAAAGATCAGTAAATTGGCTAGGCAAAAAAAGGTGGTGCATTTGATATAATTATCATTTATGATATTAGAGTAGACTTGGATTTTGGGTATGTTCAGTTAGCGTCATCAGATTTAGCATGCCTGTTTAAAATGACGTCTTCTTAAATATCAACTCTATTTTAGGAAGTTAAGTGGAATCAAACTCCTGTTACCTTTTGCTAAATCATCTTCATTTTTGTTCTCTGACTTTTATGCATGTTCATACTTTTTTATAGCTCAGTGCTAATGAACACAGTGAAGTTTTGGCTTTTAGCTTAATCATAAGTATTTTTGTCTTCTGAATAGCCGTCCTGGTGAATGTTTCTGCCAGTTGCACAGCATTCTCTCAAACAGACAGACTCTCATGTTATCCTGTTGTTAGGTGTTTAAATGGAGAACTTAAGTGTTTGTTTCTTTTTTCCTGTTTTTTTCCAACTCAGTTTAGAACTTGTGGTTGAGCCATGGATTAATGGACTCTGGGCCGCCCTCGAGAAGCATTTTCTGTTGAACAGAGGAAGAGAGGATACAAGTGAAACTCTCACGATGGCATCTCATGCTTCCCAGAGGACAGATGCCTTGACACCGGAATTATTACATGTGGAATCACAAGTTGGACTTCTGAGATTAGATGATTCTGGAGGAAAGGCTGCTGAAGTTTTGGAACAAAATGCAGTGAACAGCAGTCAATCAAGTACTTTGATTGCAGACTTTGAGGCCTCGCTTACCTGTTCAGTACCCCCACTTTCACAAGCCTCTCTGAATATTCCTGCTTTACCACCGGAATATTTAGAGGTGCATCTGGAGGAGGCCCTTGCCCAGGTAAGCAATGATGTTGGTGGTGTTTTTTTAATTATATTATGGCAGAGGAACAAGCTACGGCATGCTGGGTGAGTGTGGTCTACCATTTCTTGTGTAAATGAAGTTTTATTGGAACACAGCCATGCCCATCCAAGGCTGCTTCTGCACTGCAATGGTGGAGTTGAGTCGCTCCCAAAGAGGCGTCACCTCCAAGTGTTACAGATGTGCTTGTATTATTGCCTGGCTTCTCTTTGAAGAAGTAAATGCGTACAAGCTCAGTTTCTCCATTGCCTTGGAGAAGTAACGTCCTGGCTTCTTGCTTTAGATGTCAGTCAGGTAAGGGTGAGTTGTGGGCAGTCAGGAAACCATCTCAGCAACTAATCTGAGTCGGGTACAGTGAGGTCACTTTTCCAGTGTGGATCTTTGCTGTCCTGGGATTCTCCATCTTAGGGGTTTTTCTTTCTCTTGGTAATATTTTATAGACCTGTTTTTGTCTGTTTAAGTCTTTTTTTCCCCTATGCCTTGAGTATTTTTCCTATCAGTAAATAAATGACTTTAAAGTGGTCTGTACATTTCTGAGCATCAAGTTGAATAATAGCTGATATTACCCCACGATTGTCAGCATATGGTTCCCTGAAATTTCTTCCAACATGCTTGGAATAAGCTTCCAGGGCAGCCAGTCTTGTGACGCCTGGCTGACCCCTCTCTGTTCAGAGGGAGTTCCATGTGGGCTTTCTCAGGTAAACCACACCCTTAACGCAACTGTCGTGGTTTCTGGTTTCATCTTTTTCTTTTATTAAATGAGGAAAGACATTTGAGGAACAATTTAAGTCCAACTTTCTAGTTTATTTGAAAACTGTTTGCAAACACTTGATATGCATACCGGTGTTTTCACCGTCATATTTTTACAATGTTTTTCTAATGCATTCATATAAACAGATAGGTTTTTATATGACCTTCCCTGAGTTATTGTTTTCACACTCATGTTTCATTCTTTATTAAAAGGGATTATCACAATAAGTACCTCTTAGTCGGAATTGGGGACAGGTGCTGTGGCTGTGATAAACATGCCAGGCAGGTGGACTCAGGGTGGTGAGCCGGCCCGGGTTTGCCTTGCAAGGATGAGTGTGTGGCAGGGGTGTCGATCTCTTATTGATCTGACAAGGCGCTTCACTTAGGATCTGCCTGAGAGTTTCTTTTATGATAGGTGTTATTAAATAGACTTGAGTTGTTGGTAATGTCTTCACAAGATTTTTTAAAATCTCAGCTATTTAACGGAAACTTGTGTAAATCTGTTTAAAGGATATACCTAGAGGATAAGGGATTGAGGAAAAAAGTTTCCTATTTTAGGGCCCCATCTTTGGATACCCCCTTGGGGAGCGGGGCGGGTGGGGGAGGGGAGGATGGGCCCCGGGTTGGGCAGAGCGGGAAGCTGAGCTTCAGTGCACGCGGCTCAGTCACTTGATGGCTCGTACCTAGCCCGCAGGCCAAGATTTCACCCTGGGGCTATGCTAACCGCAGGTGAGCCTCTGGGCCCTGTGAGCCAGACTCGGGCCAGGACTCCGGTCCCCCCTGGCCGCAGGCGTCGGGGCTGTGTGGCCAGCAGCTGTACCTGGCCGCTCTCCCCGCGTCCCAAGTCCAGCGCTCCTTTACCCGAGGACTGCGGTCACCCCTGGCTGCAGCCCTCGGGGCTGTGTGACCCAGCAGCCGCACCTGGCCGCTCTCCCTGCTTCCCGAGTCCAGTGCTCCTTTTCCCCAGGACTCTGGTTCCCCCCGAGCTCAGACCTCGGGGCTGTGGCCCAGCAGCCACACCTGGCCGCTCTCCCTGCGTCCCGAGTCCAGTGCTCCTGTTCCCCAGGACTCTGGTCCCCCCCGGGCTCAGCCCTCGGGCCTGTGTGGCCAGCAGCTGCACCTGGCCGCTTTCCCCGCGTCCCTGAGTCCAGTGCTCCTTTACCCCTGGGGCAGCATCAGTGTGGTTTCTGTGCCTCATGGAGTCGCTCCTTCTGGGGGCCTGCCTGCTCCTGCCATCGGGTGGGAGGGCTTCAGGTCTGACAGCTGACTCAGGTCCAGCAGCTGGACAGAGGGCCTTGAGCGTTCATTGGGACAGCTTCCCGCTCATGACGTCTTGGTTTCTTTCCCTTGTGAGGACCGATCAGCGCCCTTGGCGGCCGCCCGTTCACTCTGATGCTCTGGAAGCCATGAGTTCGTCATTCTTGTTATTCCTGGGAGTTGGGCCCCTGGCCGCCCCCCAGCTTCTCCACTCACTGTGGTCCTTGTGCACACCCCTCCCCCCAGCGTTCCTGGCCAGGTGCTCCCGCCTCCCTCTGTCCTTGGTGCCCGGGGGCGGGGGGCAGGGTGGCTCTGGTTTTCCTGTTGCTGGGTGCCCACTTTGTGAGCTCTGGTCAGCAGGGAGCTCAGTGGTGCTGCTGTCCCCCTGACCAGCGCGGGCCTGTTGGCCTTGGCAGTGCGGTGGTCTCTGGGCGCTCCAGGGAGCCCCTGTCAGCTGGTGGGTTTGGCCTTACGTGGTTTTGTCCACTCTGACAGGCCTTCTTCTCTGAGCTTTTCAATCCTGTCCTCAAATGTCTTGGCATTTCTGCCCCACTTAGCTTTTTCTTTGCTCTAATTGCCCTGCTGTCCGTGTGTTTACGTCATCTCTGGGGCTGTGCCAGGGTGAGGAAAGCCTGTGTCCTGGGAGAGTGTCCCAGTTAGAAAGCCCTTCATCCAGACCTGTGTCCTGCCCCGCCTGGCCCAGGACCTCAGCCTTCTGTCTGGGGCACACGTGTTCTGTTCTGTTGATGCGTGTTGCTGTCCTGCCCTTGCTTTGGAGCTGGCCCAGTGCACGGGCAGCCAGTTGCTTCTTAACTGTAGTTTTGGTCCAGCAGCCAGGAGGAGGGATAGGGTGCGGGGTGGAGTCCCCGCGTTGTCTTAATGCAAGAAGGGAGCTCTTGTCCTTAAGGAAGGAGTGGTCCCTTCCGTGGGTGCCAGGGCTTGTCTCACTCAGGTGGCTCTCCCCCATTCTTCCCTGCCAAGTCTCCCTGGCTTTCTCTGCCCTCAGGCTGCAGCTGGTGAGCGCTCATGTGTAAGCTACTGAGAGTGTCCTCTGGCTTTCACTGGTAGATTTTAGTTGTTGCCTCATTATTCTTGGCTTTTTGCATTTTTTCCAAAAGTGTCGGTGAAGCTTAGCCGTAGGCCTCCAGTCCCAGCGGCCCGGTCGGTGCTGCCCCCTCCTTGTCCCGAGCACGTGTCACCAGGTATGTTCTCACTGCCGGCCGGGGCAGCCCTCCAGCGCCACATGCCCATTTTGGTGACTTTCTCGGGCCACTCTGACCTGGCTGTCCCAGGCTGGGTTCCTGGGAATCACTGTGAAATGGTCTTCAGGGCCTCCTCCTCACCCCGGGATGTCAAGGGGCAGGAGCCGGCCGGGGCACAGGAGAAGCTGAGCTGCAGGGCTCTCCAAAGCCAGGCGGCCCTTCAGGTTGCTGTGAGCTCTGCACAGGGGCTGGGCTGTACAGTCGTTGATGAGTCTTTGGATGGGGTGGCCTCTAGACGGAGGTGTGACCTTGAGTGCTCAGGGGTTACTCGGAGGTGACGGCGAGGGGCTGGGGACCCGCTGTGAGCACTGCCGGCAGCCCTGCCGAAGGCCGTGCCCCTGTCCCCGTCACTACAACTCTCAGACCTCAGCCCTGGCCTTCTCCCCGGCCTTCCCACATAGCCACTCATCCACAGTTAACTGACCAGCACTTTCCGAGATATAAGTTTCTATTTTTATTAGAATTTAGAATCATCAGGTTATGAATCTGGTGAGGTAGGACCAAGATTTGGGTTTCTTTCTAGTTTCCCAAGGCCTGTATTGTTTAATTTTACCTGCATGTTGCTACTGTTAATGAAAATTAAATTAAGAATTCAATGCTTGAGTCGCACCAGCCATGTTTCCATTGCCCAGTGGTCAGCTATCGGCCAGTGAGGTCATGGAGCACCCCCGCCGTCCAGAAAGCTCTGTGGGACGGCACCGCCCGCCGCTCTGAGGGCTCTTGTCACCATCTGCAGACAGCTCCCGACCGTAAACATCTGTCACTCCTTTAGAATCTCCTTCTGAAATGTGCACACACACTATTTCTTTTTGCATAGTTCATTAGGAAGACTGTTAGACCTTTCCATGGAAAGTGCTAGTATCTGATGTTTCCCATATACTCTCAGAAATTTTAGTCTAGTAGACAAGTAGTTTAAAATATAGATGAGCTTCTCTTCTGAAAGATTGAGAGGCCTGTCTGTAGGCATTTACCTTAGAAAAGAATTCTGAAATCTCACCAGGGAGTGTTGAAAGATCCTGTAGCTCTGATGTTGCCGCCAAGTGAAGCAGTGGTAAGTATAATTGAAAATCGCATTTCATAGCACTTTATCACATTTCTTTCTCAAGGAGGAAAGCCACGCATCTGTGAGTTCGGTGGATCCAGTGTTTCACGTTCCAATTTCAAAGGCAGTTCAACTGACAACGAATGATGCCATAAAAACTACTCTTCTGATAGAACTGGACGTTTCGGTGAGTTCCAGAATGTGTTTCTGAGCACAGGGATGTTGTCAGTCAGTGTGGAGGCTTACATGTGGTGTGTCCTCACCCGCACAGGCCGGAAGGAGGAGGTGCTGGCTGGACAGCGGCCAGCCACCTGGCCTGTCATGTTTATTCCTGACCCGTCATTTTGTCTCTCCATCTCATCCCTGTTTTCTTTCCACTTCAAGGAGTGGCTGAAATGAGGAGTGACTGGAGGTGATTCCACTTGGAAAGAGTAGTGTTGCTGCCTTGCTCATTAAGCCACGAAAGAGTAATGGAATCAGGACAGCACTGGCATATAGGAGCCCCAGGCAAGGAAGCTGAGATCAGCGGCCAGGGAAGTTGAGCCCAGGCTAGCCCGTCGTGTGACGGTCACTTCTGAGAGTGGTGGTCCATGTTCCTTTGAGAATCTGGGAGAAGTCATGGACCCCCCTCTCCAGAAGAAGGATTACATATAAGCATTTTGCACACAGTTTTAGGGGGTTTCTGTGTGGCTCTCGGGAGCCCCATCCATAGGCCTTCCCCAGCCCCCGCCCCAGCCACTGGCCTCAGGTGGGAAGCCGTGACTGGACCTGCTACAGTCTTGCAGCTCAGCCCTGGATGCGGGTCCCGTGGAGCTCAGTGGGCTGGGCTTTCAGAAAAGACTGTGTCAAGGCTGTTGGTGGAGGTTTAGTTGAATTTCTAATAGAAAAAGAAATACAGCAGGCATCAAAACTGGATGGTTTTGCTTACATGCTATTGTTCTGTTCAGTCGCTAAGCTGTGTCTGACTCTTTGTGACCCCATGGACTGCAGCACTCCAGGCTTCCCTGTCCTTCACTGTCTCCTGGAGCTTGATCAAACTCATGTCCGTTGAGTCGGTTGGTGATGCTTTCTAGCCGTCTCATCCTCTGCTGCCCCCTTCTCCTTCTGCCTTTAATCTTTCTCAGCTTCCAGGTCTTTTCCAATAAGTCAGCTCTTCGCATCAGGTGGCCAAAGTATTGGAACTTTAGCATCAGTCCTTGCAAGTGAATATTCAGGGTTGATTTCCTTTCAGATTGACTGGTTTGATCTCCTTGCAATCCAAGGGACTCTCATACTACTGAGTAATTCCATTTTCTTTTGAACATTTTTATCCCCACTGTTAAATATCTTGTATACACGAAAGCATTTCACTTCTGTTACACATTTCTGTCATAAAGAGGTGAGATTTGGCCGACTGGTGGGTCTGGTCTGTGTCTGCGTCCCTCACAGGCTAGGGGTGTGGGCATGTGTGGTCAGAGGCCCCTTCCCAGAGCCCTCCACACCCTCACCCACTCTGTGCATAGTGTGTAGACCTGCTGTGGGAGGTGGCCCCACCCGGAGCCTGGGTCTGTGCACAGCCAGGGCTGAGCCAGATGCTCCAGTGTTGCGTGTCCCTGAAGGAAGAAAAGCGGTCTCACCCACCCCGCTCCTCCCCGAAGGAAAGGAGTAAGGAGAGACCACTGAAGAGCAGTTTCTTTGCTCCTAAAGTGCGTGTATATGTTTTCAAAAGAGGGTTTTTACATGGATTATTAAAAACACTGCTTACTGGGACACCTTAATCTCTAGAAGAGGCAGGTCTTAATTTCTAGTCTGTGAATACTCGATATAGAGCAAAACATTAGATAATTACAGAATTTCTTTTTTGAAAATAACTCCTAGTACAAGTATGCTTGTTTAGTTAATTGGTCTTATTTGTTAGAAACAAAATAATTCTAATTGCCAAAAATGAATTTATATGTTCAGATGTTCATATAAGAAAAACTGTGTTGGTTGCCCCACAGCTAAAACTCTTAACTCATGTGGCATTTTTTTATTTCGTGTCGGCTCTTCTCTAGAAAACGGATTTTTCCTACCAGCCTGGAGATGCCTTCAATGTGATCTGTCCCAACAGCGACTCTGAAGTACAGTTCCTGCTGCAGAGACTGCAGCTCGCAGACAGGAGAGAGCACCGTGTCGCTGTGACGATTAAGGCAGACACGAGGAAGAAAGGTGCAGGCCTGATGTCTTCCTGCTCTGGACGTCCTTGGGGGGACGGGGGTGGCAGCACGAGTCTGCAGAGGTGCCTGAGGGCCGTCCTTGGTCTTGGGTGGGAGTCCTTAGCATCCACAGCAGGTGCCCTGGGTGAGTCAGTTACCCTGAATGAGATGGCGATAGAGTTTATGCTTATTGGATGCTTACAGACATTAAAAATGAAGTTGAAGAATCAACCCTTCCAGAACTCTAGACATTAGCAAGCTTACAGCAAACTGGGAAACACAAAGATGAATATAACTATGGTTTCAGAGAAGTAGGTTGGTTAGTTGAGCCAATTTGTTAGGTTGTTTTTTTTCAATCAGCATTGCTTTTTTTCTAAGTTTGCACACTAGAGTTGTCATGCAGTAAAACTATAGTATATGAATCTGTTTTAAAAACTGCTTTTTGCTGTGAGTTCCCTGGTGGTTAGGACTCTGGGCTTTCAATTCTGGGGCCCAGGTTTAATTCCTGGTGGGAGAACATCCCACAAACTGCACTATATGGCAAAAGAAAAAAAAAGGTAGTTTTATGTTTGTGTCCCATGGCGTATTTGTTATTGCTTATTTAATACATGAAAGTAATTGCTTTTTCCATGATTAAAGAAAATTATTTTACAGCGATTTGCTTAGAATCTGAAACTAGAGCTCAGGCAGCTCTGAAATTCTTTCTGAGGACAACAGGCAGTGTTGTGGGACCACTGCCAGGGAGGGGCTTCCCTGATAGCTCAGTTGGTAAAGAATCCACCTGCAGTGCAGGAGACCCCAGTTTGATTCCTGGGCTTTTTGTTCCTTGGTTTTAGATGATTTCCCTTCCTTTTGTTTAGTAAACCTAGATTTGGTAGGTGTGGCTGGTACAGTAGTACTGTTGAATTAGTGAAATTGTTTTTGTAAAGTGGATTTTTCTTTCACGTTCTTTGTGAGGAAATCTTTTGACTGAATAAGCGTCATGTTGTACTTTGATAGCACTATAATGTAAAGGATTACAGCTGTTAGTGTTTCTCGGGGTTGGAAACATCTTTATTTTCTGAGTCGTGAGCTCTTCCCCATCTACCTGGACAGGCGCAGCCTTGCCCGAGCATGTACCTGAGAGGTGTTCTCTCCACTTCCTTCTCACCTGGTGCCTCGAAATACGAGCCGTTCCCAAGAAGGTATTGTTTTCTTAAGTTCTTTTGGTATCTACTTAAAAATATACTTATCTTTCTATAGAGTTTATTAAATCATTTGAAGGCTTAGAAAATGTGGTCTTCACAGCCTGTGTTCAGAATAGTTCCCAAGGCATGCTGTGTCTCTGTGATGTCATGGACAAATATTTTTAAATTGCTCTTAAATTGAAGTGTTACGTTTTCTTTTGAAACAAGAATTTCAAGTAGGGCTTTTCCTTAATCTTATTTTACTAGACGTTAACTCAGTGTTGCACGGTAACCAGTGATGAAAGTGGCCCTCAATGACATGGGTTTTCCAGCTGCGCACGGACACTTCTTCCCTAGCTGACAGGAGGCTAGGGGTTTCCCTCGCCTGTCCCTCATTTAAGGTTGGGAAGACCCCTTTTGTGTGAAAGTCTGCAGTTAATTTGTTACGGCCGAATTCTCCAGGGCACAGCGGAGGGTTTTGCTGGGTCACACTGACGCGAGACGGGCTTGGAGGTGAAGGTCCACTAGGTGTCAGTCAGTGTTGTGCCGCTGTTACGGCTGTTTTTCTAGCCCTGTTCCTACAACGGATGTTAGTGGGCGAACTTTCCAAGCTGTTTTACCAAACTTGTATTGCGAATGAGCAGAAACAATACTATTATTACATTACACTGTCCACACTGCAGTGTTCATCTTCTGTTTTATTAACGTGTTGACTGCATTTGTAGTTCTTCAGGAAGTGAACTCAGTGGAGAGGCTGAATCCTGGGTATAATTTGAGTAAATTTACGATGCACTGTGATGAAAATCTCCTGCATAATTTCATAATTTTAGTTCAACTCTACCATTTCTGAAAACTTCACAATGTATATATTTAAAAATGTATTTTTGCTTACTGCAAAAGCAGTATGCTTGTAAAAAGTCTGGACACAAAAGTAATTCAGGAAGCAAAAGTGCTTTTTAATTAGCCCCCTGCAGTTAATAGGGCTTCCCTTGGTGGCTCAGAGAGTAGAGAATCTGCCTGCAAAGCAGGAGATCTGGGTTCAGTCCCTGGGTTGGGGAGATCCCCTGGAGAAGGAAATGGCAACCCGCTGCAGTTCTTGCCTGGAGAGCCCCAAGGGCAGAGGAACCTGGTGGGCTCTGGTCCCTGGGTTGTAAAGAGTCAGACACGACTGAGCCACTGTCACACTGCAGTTAGCATTTGAATCTGTGCTGCTAGTATATATGCTGTTCTGTAACTTGCCTTTTTTAATTAAAAAGAAATCATGAGTTTGCATATCCCAACATGGAAACATACTGGAGATCTCATTAAAAGATGCTGTAATTGTTGATTTGATTAACGACAGTCCATTAGGTCAACCTTCTGTTTGCATCTATATGCACCTGTCTAAATTTTCTTTTTAAAATAAATTCCTTGGAGTACAATTACTGTGTTAAAAATATTTAGAATTTAAGTTTTAGTAATGTTTGTCAACTTGTTTTCTACATAATACAGTATTTCCTATATTAGTCCCGTGAAGTTTCTGTTAACTAAAGTGAGAAATATGCTACTGCTTTAGCCTGTAACTTGGGAAGGTTTATTGACTTGAGAAAGTTTGGCTGGAAGTGTTCTTGGTAAGCTCCTGCGCTCCTGTAGCTGGTGGGTCTCTGGGTAGGTTCGGCAGGGATTCTTGGCTAGTCAGTGGAAACCTGAGGCCCCACGGGAATGTGATCTCGTCGTCCCTGTCAAGGGCATCTGGGCCTGCGGGATGCAGGGGCCGTGGATGTGGTGGTGTCCACTCAAGGGCATCTGGGCCTGCGGGATGCAGGGGCCGTGGATGTGGTGGTGTCCACTCAAGGGCATCTGGGCCTGCGGGATGCAGGGGCCGTGGATGTGGTGGTGTCCACTCAAGGGCATCTGGGCCTGCGGGATGCAGGGGCCGTGGATGTGGTGGTGTCCACTCAAGGGCATCTGGGCCTGCGGGGTGCAGGGGCCGTGGATGTGGTGGTGTCCACTCAAGGGCATCTGGGCCTGCGGGGTGCAGGGGCCGTGGATGTGGTGGTGTCCACTCAAGGGCATCTGGGCCTGCGGGGTGCAGGGGCCGTGGATGTGGTGGTGTCCACTCAAGGGCATCTGGGCCTGCGGGATGCAGGGGCCGTGGATGTGGTGGTGTCCACTCAAGGGCATCTGGGCCTGCGGGATGCAGGGGCCGTGGATGTGGTGGTGTCCACTCAAGGGCATCTGGGCCTGCGGGGTGCAGGGGCCGTGGATGTGGTGGTGTCCACTCAAGGGCATCTGGGCCTGCGGGGTGCAGGGGCCGTGGATGTGGTGGTGTCCACTCAAGGGCATCTGGGCCTGCGGGATGCAGGGGCCGTGGATGTGGTGGTGTCCACTCAAGGGCATCTGGGCCTGCGGGGTGCAGGGGCCGTGGATGTGGTGGTGTCCACTCCCGTTTCAGGTAGTGTTGTTGCTCCCACTCTCCTGTGAAGCCTTTTGGGCAAGGTAGGTGTCCTCTTGTACCCAGTGCCTGTCAGAAAAAGCTCTTAATGGTGGTCAAATACATGTCGAAATCCAGGTTGTAGTCATCAGCTAAGGCAGGAATAGGTATTGTGTCCTGAGATAAAAACATGTGGTTAATGAGGGACTTCCTTGGTGGTCTGGTGGCTAAGACTCTGGGCTCCCAATGCAGGGGCCCTGGGTTTGATCCCTGGTCAGGGAGCTAGATCCCACATGCCGGGGTACCAGATGCTACATAAATAAATACTAAAAAAAAAAAAGTTTGCTTGGGAGACTTGACTTCCTGCTTACTCACATAGACCTATAGTGTAATTTGAGACTGTGCTTATGACTGATTAGGTCAGTTTAAGATCCAGGGAAGGTGACCAAAAAACAAAAGTGGGTCTTCCCACTTCGATAGGCTGCCATCAGAGCAAATACGAAACGAAATGCCCTTTTCCCGGCCACACTCCTGGTGGCCACACTCCCTTTTTCTTTAAGATTGGGCACATCCCAGGTGGACACCAGCCCCGCGTTCTGATGCAGAGCACGTGGTGACTTGTTGGCTTCTTGGCCACAGGCGTTCCTGCGAGCCCTCGCGGACCACACCGGCGACGGCGCCGAGAGGCGGCGGCTGCTGGAGCTGTGCAGTCGGCAGGGGGCGGCCGACTACGCCCGCTTCGTCAGGGACGCCGGCGCCTGCCTGTCCGACCTGCTGCGGGCCTTCCCATCCTGCCAGCCTCCACTCGGCCTCCTGCTCGGTGAGTGGCCACCGTCACAGCCCCGCTCCCCGGGCAGCCCCTCTGTGCCAAGGGCACCTCGAGTTCCTGCAGGCCTGTGGGGGCGCGTCTCCATGACTGGCCGGTAAGCAAGCGTCTCACAGCTGGGCTTCCCGGGGCCTTAGCGGCTGAACTTCCTTCTTGAGGTCAGAGAATCTCTCTCCCGTTTTTTTTTCCCCCCGCTTTTTCAGTTTTCTTTCCTGCCGTCGTCACTGTCATTTTTTTCTCAGTGTTGTTGTCGTTCAGTCGCTAAGAGGTGTCTGACTTTTTGCAACCCCATGGCCTGTAGCACACCAGGCTTCCCCATCCTTCACTGTCTCCTGGAGTTTGTTCAGATTCATGTCCATTGAATCAATGATGCCATCCAACCATCTCACCCTCTATCGTCCCCTTCTCCTCCTGCTCTCAATCTTTCCCAGCAGCAGGGTCTTTTTCTGTATTAATAGAATCAGTTGTAATTCTCTTTTTTCACTCAGCCTTCAGCCTCGAATGTGTTTTTCAGAAAGCTCTTGGCCAAATTTTATCTAAAAATGAGCTTTCCAAGAAAAGGATCTTTTTCAAAGATAGTGATAATTGACGGAGTGTGATGAAGTGTGCGCTCTGTGAGCAGGGTTCAGAAATGTCCCACCTGGGCAGGTCCAGATTTTGGTTCTTTTAAGAGCCCAAGGGTCTCCTCGTGCTGGCCCAGCATAAGCAAGTGTCCTTACTCAGGGTGCCTCCGAGTGTGGACTTGGGGGGATAGGCATCCAGATGGAAGGTCACCTGGTCTTCTGGTTCTTGTACTCCAACAGGAGAGAGTTTCAGATCTTCCTTAAGGAAGATGTTTACCAGGGACGGTGACTGTAAGCATTTATGGGCTTTTAAAACCTTTGTTATTTAATACTTTTTATGCTTGTACTTTTGTCATCTCTTGTCTGTTTTCCTAGCGTGATAAATAGTGACAGGAAAACGTGTACTGTACTTTGCACTGTTAGGCCGGCAGGGCCCCTTCTGATGCCAAGTATGGTAAGGGCCCTCCTTTATAAGTCAGGCCCTGCTTGCTTTCCCGCTTTACTTTTTAATGTTCTCTGTCCTCCAAGTGGTGAGGCTGCTCTTCCCATTTTCCTGTTCAAATGAACACTCTTACCCTCTTTCTTTTGAGCTAATTGTTCAGTTCAGTCGCTCAGTTGTATCCAACTCTTTGCGACCCCATGGATTGCAGCACACCAGGCCTCCCTGTCCATCGCCAACTCGCGGAGTTTACCCAAACTCATGTCCATTGAGACGGTGATGCCATCCAACCATCTCATCCTCTGCCGTCCCCTTCTCCTCCTGCCTTCAATCTTTCCCAGCATCAGGGTCTTTTTTAATGAGTTGGCTCTTCGCATCAGGTAACCAAAGTATTGAAGCTTCAGCTTATAAACTTTAGAAGTTTATATAATTGAGACTTATAGAAACTTCAATTATTTCCTAATTTCTGTGAGAAAATAGACCTAAGGGTTAGTGTTGAGCCCTCTTTTAAACCTTATTCTGACATTGCAACTGTAAGACATTTCAGAAAGGGCTTTCCAAATTTTTGCTAAATAGCTATCAAAATGATAACATACTGAACACAAAAATTTCCAGAGTTTATTAGTGGACAATTCAACTATTGACTCTTAGTCTCCTTTTGAAAGAGTACCTATGTACCTTGAGACCACTGGATTTCTGGGTTACTTGATTTAACAGTGTCCACCATTACACTCTGGTTTTTTGTTATAACCCTATAAATATAAGAAAGGAAAAATATTTTCAGCCTAAGTATTTTCCACAGTCTAATCGTCTTTGGGTCACGATTGTATTTCAAGTCTGAAAACTCTGGAGACACCCCAGAAAACAATATAATTGGTTCCTTGACTCTGAGGCCCATTTGTGGACCTTACTCCTGTTTGCTGTTTTAAAAAAACCAAACAGCCTTTAGATAGAAATACTGGCTTCACATTAAGGAAACGGGTTCTGTTTGGTCTTTACGATTTGGATGTAGTATCTAGTAATGGTCTGCTTACTCACCGTGAATGTGTAGGTACTTAAAAGTATGATGAAAGCTGAAACAAAAGTTGTTTTGAATGTTCTAAGTAAGAGAAAACTTGGAAGTCAGATCTTTACATGTAGTTCACATGTATACATATACTTTATTTTCAGTAGGAGTGAATTAATAGTTACCTGTTTTTGCTCTTTTCTAGAACATCTTCCCAAGCTCCAACCCAGACCCTACTCGTGTGCAAGGTACTGATGCTTATTAACATAACACACAGCGTCTTTCTCCTAAAATACGATGAAACTCCAGCTTTCAAATCCTTGTTAGCTACAGGTCCATTTACTGAAAACTTACCAGACTTGTGGAAGACGGTAGCAGACGTGATAAGGAGTGAAGAAAACCAGGCTTGGACTCCTGTTCCCCCAGAGTTCATAGGGCGTGGCATCTTCCATCGCTCTTACGGTCCAGAACCGTTTCCCCGCTTAGCGAGTCTCCGAGTCCTCCCCCTGCGACCTTTATTGGTGTGCCTCGCCACCTGGTTGGGGGTGGAGGAGGAAGGGGAGAGGGAGGGGTTCTGTATAAATCTCATCTAGTCTTGGGGGCACACAGGTAACCAGAAACTGTCCTGAGTGATATCAGGACGCTGGGGGCAGGGCGGCTTTGCAGTAATTAGCAGAGCTGTTCTCTGAAGGTAGAGAAAGTGACTAGTGCCCACTCGGAAATACCCCAGTGCAGTTAAAAAAAAAACACCTGTATGTGTTAGTCCTGATGCAGAGTTTAAAAACTTGCCTGTCTGTCTTTGCAGCTCAAGTCTATTTCACCCAGGGAAGCTTCATTTCATTTTTAACATTGTGGAGTTTTTGTCTAACACCACGGAGGTGGTTCTTCGGAGAGGCGTGTGCACAGGCTGGCTGGCCACCTTGGTTGAATCAATTCTTCAGCCGTACACGTGTGCAAACAATGCAGATGGCAAGAAAGCCCTGGCTCCCAAGGTACGAGGAGTATGCAGTTTTGGTGACACTGAAAGCATTCATTGCTTAGTTGGAAAAATGTCCCCTGCCTTTTTTGTTACCAACAAACCATTCAAAGGAAACTCTATGCCATGCTTGAGCTTTAGTCTTTTGGAAAGTCAGGAGAACATAATTTTCACTCAGTATTATAAGTCCATGTGTTTGCTCAGTGTGTAAAGTATGAATTATATACAGTACAGTCTTCGCTCCTTCCTCGTCACGTTCGTAAACGGAAGACCTTTTGTGTTTTTATGTTTTGATTCACACTTGTCAAAATCTCATTTGAGACCGTATGCAAAGGGAACAATTACATTCTCCCTCCTCACCCATAAGAATGGTTGAAATCGAAAAAAAAGTTGAGGTTTTATCATGAAGTCTTTTCCATGGTTTTGAAAAATAAGACATTTGTAATGTCTTATTCCTGGTTCGGTTGCTCTAAGTTACTAAAGTTAAAAAGTTGACAGCCGTTGGGGTAATTAAGACTTCTGATATATACTTGAGAGAGCTTACAAGAAGACTGGGGCTTAAGATTGCCCTTGAATTTTGTATTTTCCCAGTCTGCTGCCTGGAACAGGTGTTTTACCATGTGTATTTCCTTACAGCCACAAAATTTTGAGAACTGAGAAACTTCTCTTTTGAAAAGAAATACTGTAGTAATAGTACTGACACATGAGTATAGTGTCACTTCATGGTCTCATAAAAATAGCAGATGATCTCCAGAAAGTTAAAAATAACATATTGAAACACCTGTGTTACAAACACCAAGCATGGTGCCTCTCACATAGTCTGTCTCTCTTTCCTCCTATCCTTTTCCCTCTTCTTCCTTCCCCATTTTAACAGATTTTTATTGACTACCCAGTTTTGAGGCCCTGGAGGTACAGATATATCGAAAGGATATAACTTATAACTACTTAAGTTTCATCTTGCCGTGTAATACTGTATTTTATCCATGATCCATCCACCACACGCTGTCCCCCAACTGGTAGGTGGTCCTGTGGTTCACAGATGCCCCGCCCCCAGGGAGTAGACTTCCCCTCCCGCTCCTGGGTGGCCGGGCCATGTGACCAGCCTCGCAGGGAAAGGTGAGCGGACAGGCTTGTGCCAGGTCTCAGCAGGAGCTCCGCGCCCGATGGGGGTGCTGGACTTGCCGCTCTCATCTTCCCCTCTGACCTCAGATGGGATGACTCAGATCAGGGATGCTCCTTGGCTTTGGATGCAGGTGGAGGAGGTCGTGGTGCAGAGCTGCCGCCCTGAGCCCAGCCAGGGTGAGCATCCCGTGAGCAGCAGGAGCCGACTAGTCCTCTCCCGTCTCCTCGCTGTCGCTGGAACATGGAAGTGTGGTCTCTTCAGCAGTCTTATTCTGCTTCATGGGACTTAACGTATTATCTGTCTTTCTGTAGGTGAATGTTTATTGTCTTTCACGCAGTAGG
Source organism: Cervus canadensis (assembly GCF_019320065.1). Classification (NCBI taxonomy): domain Eukaryota; kingdom Metazoa; phylum Chordata; class Mammalia; order Artiodactyla; family Cervidae; genus Cervus; species Cervus canadensis. Next base: position 62,478,238 of record NC_057401.1, read on the forward strand.
ATATGCGTCCCACCGAGATGGATTTGGTTTTGCTCATTTCTCCATCCTAAGTGCTTGTCGTGTTGAGTACCTGCAGTAAAATTGTTAAGTGGATGAATCAAGTGAATAAGGCTAATGTAATATCCATCACAGCTTCCCTCCAAAACAAAAATAGTCATTTGACGCAACTCTGCCAGTTCTCCATTTAAAAAGTACTGTGTCCATCCTGTTGATGAACTTCAGACAACTTCCCTTGAACTAAAGGCTCAAATGTATACGATTATATCTGTATGCTATATAGGGACGATTCCCGTTGTTCTTGAGTGTTAGTATCACTCAGGGTAACTGAAGCATATGGCAAAGTAAACTGAGAGTCACCTATATTAACAAACTGATGCCTTGTCAGTGTCCCTGACACATGGTTTAGAAGAAAACCCTTTTGAAATTGTAGCAGAAAGATTTTGTTTATCTGTATCTCATTTATTAGCCTAGCTTTGCAGCACACGCTGGACCCACATTGGACCCGCGGGAGCAGAGGTGGTGCAGTGCTCTGCCATCCTTAGGGCAGGCCCTTCATTTCTCTTTGGCTTGTGCCTGATTTCCGCTTAAACCCTTCACCCCATCTTGGCGTTCCTCTGCATTGCCCCTTCATGTCCTGATGTGAAGGACCATGTCCTCATTTTGTGTGTGCATTTCTTCATGATACATTCGATGGGTTGCCCACTAGGACACAGGTCTTTTTCTTTGGGCCTAGAAAAATAACTCATTATTTATTTATTTATTCAGTGTTCTACCTTGGAAATAGCCCTGTCATTTTAAAAATACTTTTGATTTAGAAAGAAAAAAATTTGCAAGACAGACTTGTTTATTTCTCTGCATTGACAAATGTGTTTGTGGTTTCAGTGAGATTTAATGCTGCTGCTTAATTTTGTGATGCTTCTAAGGGAAAGGGGAAGTGATGAAATTAAGGGGAAGTTCCACTTTCTGATTTCCTTGGCAGACATCTCCTTGGTTATATGCTTTTGTTCAATTTTTTTTTTTTTCCCCAAACTTATGAGCACTGGCTTAATGTTTCAGATATCCATCTCTCCTCGAACAACAAACTCTTTCCACTTACCAAATGACCCTTCAGTCCCCATCATAATGGTGGGTCCAGGAGCGGGCGTGGCCCCCTTCATTGGTTTCCTGCAACACAGGTATGTGTCCCTGGTGGACCTGGCTGGGAGTATAATAGAGCGGTTTTTTTTGTTTGTTTGTTTCTTCTGAGGTTTTTAGGATATTGGGATTCAGTTGTAAAATTTTTATTTTAAATTACTGTGAAATGTGTGATAGCATAGCATAACTTGTCACTGTGGGAAAAGTGAATATATTGTCTAGAGATTTTTGTGCTGGAACTTCGATTTTTACTGTGGTATTTATTCCCCCCACCGCCCAGCCCTGAACTGTAGATGATAGTGCATGTGTTGGGGACAGGTTTCAAGCACATCTTGATGCTGTGTTGATGTGCAGCTGCCCCATCTGTGCCTTTGTTGTTCAGTTGCTCAGTCGTGTCCGATTCTTTGCAACCCCATAGACTGCAGCACTCAAGGCTTCCCTGTCCTTCACTATCTCCTGGAGCTTGCTCAAACTCATGTCTGTTGTGTCAATGATGCCATCCAGCCATCTCATCCTCTGTCATCCCCTTCTCCTGCCCTTAACCTTTCCTAGCATCCGTCTGTTCTTTAACTGGGTCGTCATAAAGACCCAATTACAAAGACCCAATTACAAAGACCCAGCATTTCAAAATCAAACCCCTAACACCAGTAATTTTCAACAGAATATTAATTCATGTATCTTCATATCAGGGCATAATTATTTGATACAAATAAAATTGTGCTTCTCTCCCTGTGTGTGAAATAACAATTCTTACATAATGCTCCCCGGGTAGTGTAGTAATATCTTTCAGACAAAATCTTTGTGTAGTTTTTTGCTATTGTTGTTAAGAAAACAAAAAAGTGGGACATGTCAATCATGTCTGAAAATTGCACAGCAGTGTTGTACCTTTTAGAGCCCTGTGCCACTTCTCTATTATGCTAATTGAGAGCTTTTAGTCATAAGATTGTTGCTAGTATTTAGTGTAGAAAGTAGTCTAGGTTTCACAGTGTGGTCATTCGAAATAGCCGTGCTCTGGAGATGTCATATAAAGGTCATAGATGTCTCAGCCCAGAGGTGAGCTTACTTTCCCTAGTGTCCGTTGGAGTGGCCAACTTACCCTGTGGACGATGAAGTATAAATTCAGCAAACGGACCTTGAGTGACTGCAAAGTTGGGTCTTATAGACCTACCTGGAGAGGCAAAAAAGAAAGAGATTTTGTTACCTATTCTTTCTACCAGACCTCAGCTTTCTTTTCCCCTCAGAGAGAAGCTCCAGGAGCGACACCCAGGGGGCCGCTTTGGGGCCACGTGGCTGTTCTTCGGCTGCAGACACAGGGAGAGGGATTATTTGTTCAGGTACTTGACAGCCCTTGTGTTGTAAGGCTCCGCCATACTCTACAGTTGGCATCTCAGACTTCTCCAACTTTAAATTACAAATCTTCCACTGACCTCTTTACGTATCGTGTTTCAGAGATGAGCTCAGACACTTCCTTAAGTGTGGAGTGCTCACTCACTTGGAAGTCTCCTTCTCAAGAGATGCTGCTGTGGGGGAGGAGGAAGGCCCAGCCAAGTATGTGCAAGACAGCCTCCAGCGTCACAGCAAGGAAGTGGCGGGGGTCCTCCTCCAGGAGAGCGGTTACATTTACGTGTGTGGGTGAGTGCAGGGGGCTGGGGACAGTCGGTGGTGTTCATTAAAGAAACCAGGGGCCCATTGGTTAACAGTCCGGACCTGTACGGGTGGGACATCTGATTCTTAAGTACAGGAATAGAAATAAAAGTTCTAAAGCTATTTTTACATACCCTCGCTAGCCAGGAAGTTGTCATCGGGAAAACAAAGTGAAAATTAACTCATGCAGCCCTCCCTGGGTCCAGTGGTTAAGACCGTACTTCCACTGCAGGGGGCATAGGTTCAGTCCCTGGTTGGGAAACTGAGATCCCAAAGGAAAATTAACTCATATGTTGCAAACTGCTCTGTGCTATTTTAAATTAGGTTTCTGTGTTTGTTTTTGCTATGCGTAATTCATTGTTCAGTTGATTTTGATCAGTGAATACTAAACGTGTAATTTGTGCAATTGACCTAGGAAAACAGCTTTGGTTTTGACTGAAAATGGCTTCCTTCATAGCTCAGTTGGTAAAGAATCCGCCTGCAATGCAGGAGACCCTGGTTTGATTCCTGGGTCAGGAAGATCTGCTGGAGATGGGATAGGCCACCCACTCCAGTATACTTGGGCTTCCCTTGTGGCTCAGTTGGTAATTAATCTGCCTGCAAGGCGGGAGACCTGGGTTCGATTCCTGGGTTGGGAAGATCCCCTGGAGAAGGGAAAAGCTACCCACTCCAGTATTCTGGCCTGGAGAATTCCATGGACTGTGTAGTCATGGGGTTGCCAAAGAGTTGGACATGACTAAGCGACTTTCACTTTCACTTTTCACTGAGAATGTGAATTTAGGATTTTTTTCTTTTTTTTTTTTTTTTTTGATTTTTTTCTTAAGACATAATTTGTAATGTCAAAGTTGACATGAGCCAGGAGTCATTCTTATGTTTCATCTACTTTCTGAGACAAGATCCATTGTAGAAACCCAAGATTGCCATAGGGAAAAAAAAATTTAGGAACTAGCTACTTGTTTTAATGGAACTCAAAATGTTTGCTAATTAAAAAGGAGTTTTGAAATGAGAAGCTACACTTTTTTTTTTTTTATCCTAACACGTCCCGGCCTGGTGTTTAAAACATTCTGTTAAGTTATCAGGTTGAGTTTTTTGTTTTTTATTTCTAAAACTGACACAGAAAAAGAAATACTGGCATAATGACCTGGAGTACATATAAATATAATTGAAAAGGTTTATAAAACAGATCTTACTTTTTGGACTTACTCTCTGTGACACATTCTGATAACGTCTATTTGTTCATTGTATCATTTTTAAAGAAAGCTAACTGGCTCCTAAGTTGATTTCATGACCTATTAAGGACTCCTCAGCTAGAAGAAGTTGCTTTAGGTCAGAAAGGACCGAGCTCCTGAATGTCGTGTTGGTTTATGTTTTCATGTAGCTTCTAGTGAAGTTATTTTGTCTTCCTTTTGTTTGCAGACGACAGTGCTGTCAGATTTAGGCTGAAGTTTTAAATGCAGCTCTAAAATAATGGGGGCAAAGTCCGCGTACAAACATACATGTACAAGTATATGAATAACTGGTACTTGAGAACTTAAAATGTTAGCCCAGAAGTAACCCTTCACCATCACTGCTGCTTCATTCTTTCACATCCGGGAAGTGAGGTTGATAGCACTCATAGCCGGTCTGAGGTGAGGGCTCAGAGTGAACCCCCCTTGGCCTCTAGTGTGGACCAAACAAAGGGACCTTGAGGAGGACAGCCACCGAGGAAGGCGCGAGCTTGTCCCTCAGCCCAGGGGACACTGTCTCAAGGGGGAGCCTTTGCTGCTGAGAGTCGAGTAAGAAGACGACGCAGGGCACCGGAGATGTGGCGGCTGGAGCCCGGCCATGAGGAAGGGCTGGGGGGGGCCTTGAGGTGCTGCTGGCGTGCTTGGGGGGAGCAGAAGGAGGACGTTGGGGCGGCCGTTAGGGCTTTCTCAAGGAATCTCGCTGGAAGGGGGAGGGCGAGTTCAGCTCCCAGCACAGTGGAGTCTGCCCGACAGTTACTCATGCCGCAGACGTTGCAGTGCCTGCCGAGCGCTTTGGCCCGTGCAGATGTCTGGAGATGGGAGGTGAGCGAGGTGCTCTCCGCCCCAGCCGCCCGCTTCCCGTGGAGAGCTGGGGCAGCACTGCTCACGGCGCAGCGGGTGCTGTGTGGGTCCTCACCCGGCCTGCAGTGAAAGAGCTGGGCTGTGGAAATGCACCAAGAAGGGGCAGCCCTCAGCAAGCTCTCAGTGATGTGCCTGTTAATAACTGTGTGCCCATGTGCCTGCCGGGTATGAAGGCTTAGACGTGTCTGGGGAGCTCCTTGCCCCCAGGAAGGCCTTGAGAGTGGAGGGAGGGCAGAGACGAAGAGGGCCCGGTGTGCGAGGTCCCCAGGCTCTTCAAGATTCCGGCTGCTCCTGGAGCACAGAGCCCGCTGAAGGGTTTAAAGCTGTGGATGGGGTGGTCAGCACTGCATGTGCCGGTGGTCCCTGGGCAAAGGCCTGGCCTTGGGCGGGGGCGGGGTGTGGTGGTGACCAGTGCCTGGAGACCTGAGGGTCACTTTCCAGAGAGATGGAGGGGGGGCTGCAGTGTGGTGACGCAGGCCCGGCCTGAGATGCGTGAATACAGGAGGACTTAGTGCACAGTTCCTGTTCTTAAACAGAATGCGGTTACTCTTTTTCTTCTAGAGATGCTAAGAATATGGCCAAGGATGTCCACGATGCCCTTGTGGAAATAATAAGCAGAGAGACTGGAGTTGAGAAACTAGAGGCAATGAAAACATTGGCCACTTTAAAAGAAGAAAAGCGGTATCTTCAGGATATTTGGTGATAAACCTGGAAAGTAAAAGAAGAGAATTAAGCTTTTTTTTGGCGGAAAGTACCAACATAAAACTTGACTTGAAGCTTGGGACTTTCAGCGTTTAAATTTAAAAAAAAAAAAAATTTTTTTTTTCAGTGTTTCTTGGAGGAGATGGAGTGGGGCGTGGACCGTTTTAACCATACAGGAAACTTTCAATTCAGCTTTACATACCTCCCCCTCTCACCCCTCCCCAAACCACCCTGAGCGGAAAGGCGGCCCTGACTCCTCCACCAGCACCTCCCAGGCCACCTCTGTACCCTGGAGAATTTTTGCAGGGACGTCGACCGGCTCACAGGGCGTCTCTGTCAGTGTGTGTGAAGGCTTCTCAGCACAGGATGTGAGCTCGGGAGCCAGCACGGTAGGTGGTCAGGTCTTGTGAACTGGTTGCGTTTTTTTAATAATCTAAAATTAATTTATATTTTATATGAAATACACCATAAAGAGTATTCATAGGAGTGTATTAAAATTACATATGTATAGTAAATCTGATTACATGTTTATATATAATTTTATCAGATGGTTTATTACCGAAACTATATTTCTGATAAAAATATTTTAAGGTAATGCTTACAGTGATTCTTTTCATGATGCTAGAAATATAAACTATATTTTGAAATTCCACCCTGGCATATGATTTACTTAGCATGGTTATTTCTTCTTAATATCACAGTTCCAGAATTTAAAGAAATTTGCATTCAGATTATAGATCCATTTCCCATCTTTTGATTTCTGCCCCTTTTGGTGTACTTTTAAATTTTCCCACATAATTTATTGTTATTTCTGTGATTGTAACCTGGGCTTAAAATACCTACTTAATACCCTTGTATTTCATAAATTCCTACTATTGTCTGAATATTTATGTCCCCCAGCTTCCACCCTGCCCCCCAGTTCATATGTTTGACTCCTCACCTCTGATATGATGGTACTAGGAGCTGTGCCTTTGTGGGGTGACAAGGTCATGACGGTGGAGCTCTTAGGAATGGGATTGGTGCCCTTGTTTCAAGACGCCCCACAGGGCTCCCTGCTCTTCCTGCCCTGTGAAGACACAGTGTGAAGTTGGCATCTGCAACCCTGAGGGCTTCACCAGAACCCAACAACACTGGCACCCGGTCTGAACTTCTGGCTTGCAGAACTGTGAAAGATTTCTATTGTTTATAAACTACCCAGTGAGATCTTGTTGCAGCAGCTCGATTGGACTACTGGACTAAGACAATTCCCACTGACCCATTCTCTTTTAGTATTTGTCAGAACAGAAACCAAAGTATAAAAGGGGCATGGAAATTTTTTCTCCTAGTCTCTGGTATATATTGTTTTTTTAATTAAAGAGATTGGCATTAAAAAAAATCTCTACCTGTCAAAGGGTTCTGGTCATTTTGAAAAATAAATATCTAAAATAATACTGTGTATAATCTTAAGATTTGTTAAGACTTCAAAGCAGTTTGTTATAACCTCTAATCTTATATATTTCATGTCTTTTACAATAGAAATACTTCTGGAAAAACTTACAAGGCATAAGAAAACATATCAAGCAAAATTATGTGCATATGTTATACATTAGCCGAATAGACTTAAGGTGAAAACACGAAAAGGGACAAAGAACAGTATTCCTTGTTGATCATCCTAACAAGAAAACACAGCTAAGAATGTGTGTCCCTCTGCCAGCTGCCCGTCCATATTGCTGTGTTAGTTGCTCAGTTGTGTCCAGCTCATTGTGACCCCATGGACTGTAGGATGCCAGGGTCCTCTGTCCATGAAATTATCCAGGCAGCAGTACTGGAATGGGTTGCCATTCCCTTCTCCAAGGGATCTTCCCAACCCAGGAATCAAAGCTGGGTCTCCTGCAGTGAAGGCAGGTTCTTTACTGTCTGAGCCACTAGGGAAGCCAAAACTGACAGATCCTGAAAGAGAAACTGAGCCGTGTTCATAGTGGCCTCAGATCCTGACCTGAGCCCTGTGGTTTGTGCCCAACATCCGGGTTATTTCTGTTAGGTTGTGAGTTACCAGGTTCAGACGAGAGTTAATCAGCTGCTCCCTCACAGCCTTGCCCAGCAGATGAGGGTAAAACTAGATCCCAGGCCAGATTCTGCAGCAAACGCAGCTGTTGAACAGTTTTATTTATTTATTAACAGTTAGGCACAACGCTTCCTATAGCCAGGCCTGTAAGCTCAACGAAGTTCCAGCATTGTCTAGGTGGTCCAGCCACATCCTGCATAAAAAGTTTCACATCAAGGTGGTTATGAGATTCACAAGGGCAGACTTTGGTTCCTCTCAGCATCGTGAGCTGCATCGCCCCGTCCCCAGCCAAGTGGCCGGACACAGTGCTGTTTTGGGGTTACGCCTCAGGCACTACCCCAAGAGTCTTGCTAGAAAAATCTTTTTTGACCTTGTTTGTGTAGAAGTGGGGAGTACCTCTGAATTAATATAGTCAAACTCCATCATATCTTAGTACACTAGGTGTTCAGTAAGAGCCCCTTTCTAACCTCAGTTATTGTAAGAAGCTACCGTTGGACCCATTATTTTCGGTAACATAAGGCTGATCAGCAATGAAATTAGAAGAGCTTGAGGTAGCTATCAGCTATATGGTTTTCCTCATTAGACTGCTGACTGCACCCGGAGGGTTCCTTACTCTCTGTAACACACCTAGGTATCTGTGCTGGAGTTGTCTCAACTGAATTCTAGACACCATAATACTGGAACATAATCTACTTAGTGATAAACTCAGATTAAAAAATGTGGGAATGTGAACTTCACAGCCGGCAAACTAGATGACGTGTGAGTTGCATCCAGGCACCCACACTGGTTTCAGATGCTTGAGACAGTTTTAAAATTGACTGTGAACTAGGCCATAAAGGGAAACAACAGATGGTGTGAAATAAGGCATTGTTCGCTGGTCCTGACAGAGTTAAGAAGCAACTATAATCAGCCCACTGAGGCTGCACTGAAGAATTTTTAAACCCATGCAAATAACTGTGGCATAGGAAATGAAAATGGATTACAGAATATTTAGGACTGATTTCTTCCAAAGTGCTAAACATGCACATGAGTTGCAGCCAAAGCAATACCCAGAGGGAAATTCCATCCATTTCACAGGTATTTTCAGTGCCTACTTCACCAGGTACTGAAGTACTGTGGCAACAGGAGTGAACAAAGTTGATAAAAAGCCTCTGTTCTCAGAACTTGCGTTCTGACTGAGGAGAGCCATAAATGAATGAATAAATATCAATTATGGTGTCTGAGAAGATAATAAAGCTTGTGGGAAGAGGAACTCAAGAGTTTCCTGATGAGAATGAAAGAGAAGAGTGAAAAAACTGACTTACAGAGCCTCTGAGTTCCCTGAGACACAGCAAATTCCCATTGGCTGTCTATTTTATGTATGGTAATGTAAGTTGTCATGGTACTCTCTCCATACATCTCACCCTCTGCTCACCTCTCCCCATGTCCATAAGTCTGTTCTCTATGTCTTGTTTCTCCATTGCTGCCTTGCAAATAAATCAACCTAGAGGGGTGGGGTGGAGAGTGAAATGGGAGGGAGGTTCAAGAAGGAGGGGACATATGTACACCTATGGCTGATTCATGTTGATGTTTGACAGAAAACAACAAAATTCTGTAAAGCAATTATCCTTCAATTAAAAAATAAAAAGCTGGCTTAAAATTCTATATTCAAAAAACTAAGATCATGGCATCTGGTCCCATCACTTCATGACAAATAGATGGGGGAAAGTGGAAGCAGTGATGGGATTTTATTTTCTTGGGCTCCAAAATCACTGCAGACACTTGCTCCTTGAAAGGCAAACTATGACAGATTTAGCATATTAAAAAGCAGAGACATCACTGCCGACAAAGGTCTGTATAGTCAAAGCTATGATTTTTCCAGTAGTCATGTGCGGATGTGAGAGTTGGACCATAAAGAAGGCTAAGCACCAAAGAATTGATGCTTTTGAACACTGATGCTGGAGAAGACTCTCTAGAGTTCCTTGGACAGCAAGGAGATCAAACCAGTCAATCCTGAAGGAAACCAATTCTGAATACTCATTGGAAGGACTGATGCTGAAGCTGAAGCTCCAATACTTTGGCCACCTGATGGGAAGAGCCATCTCATTCACAAAGACCCTGATGCTGGAAAAGCTTAAGGGCAGGAGGAGAAGGGAGCAACAGGGGAGGAGATGGTTAGATGGCATCATTGAGTCAGTGGACATGAGCTTGAGCAAAATCCGGGAGATAGTGAAGGACAGGGGAGCCTGGTGTGCTGCGGTCCATGGAGTCACAGAGTTGGACATGACTGAGGAACTGGATAACAACAAAATACCATGGAAATGAAAGGGAGTATAGTTTAATTAGTGTAAAAGGAGGCTTCAAGAGGCCTTCTGTGGTGACCCCGTGGTAAAGCATCTGCCTGCCAGTGCCGGAGACTCCAGTTCAATCTGATCTGGGAAGACCCCACACACCCTGGTGAAACAGCCCATGTGCCAGAACTGCCGAGCCTGTGCTCTAGAGTCCCGGAGCTGTAAGAAGAGAAGTCACAGCAATGAGAAGCCCGTGCCCTGCTAGGGAGTAGCCGCCACTCACCACAGCAAGGCTTCCTGATAGCTCGGTTGGTAAAGAATCCGCCCGCAATGCGGGAGACCTGGGTTCGATCCCTGGGTCGGGAAGATCCCCTGGAGAAGGGAAAGGCTACCCACTCCAGTGTTCTAGTCTGGAGAATCCCATGGACTGTATAGTCTAGGGACGACTGAGTGACTTTCACTTTCACCACAACCAGACAAAAGCCTGCACAGCAATGAAGATCCAACACAGCCAAAAGTAAATAAATAAAAATTATTAAAGATAAGGCAGCTTCAAGAAATATTGCAGGAGATGGATATTTTTATAGTGATTAGTCAATTGATGAGAAAGACATGAAAATGCTAAATATGCATGCACTTAGTAAGACAGCATAAATGTTGTGTTGGCCAGAAAGTTCTTTTGTGGTTTTGCTATTAGATGCTGTGTGGGAAAACCTGAGCGAACTTTTTAGCCAACTCAATATATTGCTAGAAAGCAAAAACTGTCAAAACTAAAAGGAAAAGGCAAATCCAAAATCATAGTTCAGAAAGTTGACATACTACACGAAAAAAAAGCACACAATATTGTTAAGTGTTTAAACAAGTTTTAACACAATAGGAGCTGATTGACATATATAAAACACTAACACCAACAGCTTCAGAATAGAGCATGTTTTCCAGTTTACATTGAATATTTACCAGAATACACCAACTTTCAAAAAGATGGAAGCTGTGCACTAGGTTTTCTGAGAATTAAAATAGCTAAATGAAACCAGAATAACCTCCAAATATTTGGAAAATAAGCAACACAAGGTAACCTACGACTCAAGAAAAAAATCACAAGGAAATTAGAAAATATTTTGATGAAGACAAAAAAAGACATTTCAAAATTTGAAGTTTGCAACTAAACCAATGCTCTGGGGGAAACTGTTGTGTCTAAATTCTGATCAAATTAAAGAAGCTTAAAAGTCAGTGATCTAAGCTTAAATACTGGGAAGCTGGAAAAGGACCAGTACATTATGATCTTTTAAATGTATATTAATTATAATATACATTTTAATGTATATTAATTATAATATACATTTTAATGTATATTAATTATAATATACATTTTAATGTATATTAATTATAATATACATTTTAATGTATATTAATTATAATATACTTTAATTATAGTTAATGTCCTTTAATTATATTAAATGCCAGCCATATGAAAGAATGCAGTAAAGATAAAGGAAGATTCCAATGAAATAGAAAAAAAATGCAATAGAGAAAACCAGTAAAACAAATGTTAATTGTCTAAGTTTTTTCCCAACTTTTTTGAGGTAAAATTAACAAATAGCGTGCATGCGTGTGTGCTTAGTCTTATCCAACTCTCAACCCCATGGACTGCAGCCTACCAGGCTACCCTGTTCACGGAATTTTCCAGGCAAGAAAACTGGCATGTGTGGGTGCTAAGTTGCTTCAGTCATGTCTGACTCTTTATGACCCCATGGACTGTAGCCTGCCAAGTTCCTCTGTCCATGGAATTTTCCAGGCAAGAATACTGGACTGGCTTGCCATTTCCTCCTTCAAGGAATCTTCCCGGCCCAGGGATCGAACCCATGTCCTGATTCTCTTGCATTGACAAGCAGACTCTTTACCACTGAGCCACCTGGGAAGCCTAAATAAATAAACAAATGAAATTGTATATAATTAAAATGTATAACATAATGATTTGGTCTGTGTAGACTTTGTGACGTGATTACTACAATCAGGTTAATTATCACATTCATCGCCTCACGTAGTTAACATATTTGAGTTTGTGTGATGAGAAGGTTTAAGATTTACTCCATTTCAAGTATCCAATCTGCACTGTTAACTATAGTCACCATGCTGTGTGTTAGATCCCCAGAACTTATTATTCTTAAAACTGAAGGCTTGTACCCTTTGATTGGATCTCCCCTGTTTTCCCCAGCCCCCAGGCCCTGGTAACGACCATCCTACCATTTATTTCTATGACTTTGACTTTGTCCTCTTTAGATTCCACATATAAGTCAGACCATACAATTTCTGTCTTTCTGTGTCTGGCTTATTTCACTGAGCATAACATCTTCTGTGCTCATTCATGTTGTTGCAAATGGCAGAATTTCTTTCTCATGACTGAGGAATATTCCGTTGTGTTTATTTTTAGAGGTATATTAAAATTTTAAGATTTTATTTGAGCAAAATTCAATTCAGGGAATTCCCTGGTGGTCCAGTGGTTAGGACTTAATGCTTTCACTGCCAGAGCCCACCAGGTTTAATATCCCTCAAGACTTGAGGCATGGCCCCCCAAAAAATCCAACTCCTAACAGAGCATTCCACCTACAGAAGTTAGGGAGAAGACTTACAGGGAAGATGGGGAAGTGAACAAGGGAATTCCTTGACGGCCTGTGGCTTAAGAGTTATTTGGGGAAGTCTGTTTGGCTGTTTGTTATTGGATGTCCTTAGGTTTGATTTCTTAAGCTTGAGGCACTACATAAAGCTTTGGTGGCTTACATTGGTTCAGTTCAGTTCAGTTCAGCCACTCAGTCATGTCCACTCTTTGTGACCCCTTGGACTGCAGCACCCCAGGCCTCCCTGTCCATGACCAACTTCCGGAGTTTACCCAAACTCCTGTCCATCGAGTCAGTGATGCCATCCAACCATCTCATCCTCTGTCGTCCCCTTCTCCTCCTGCCTTCAATCTCACATAGGTTACCAAGGCTTTAAAGCCATTTCAGCTCATTATTGCTTTGGCTGTTTGGGATATTTTGTGATTTCATACAAATTTTAGGATTGTTTTTTTCAGTTTCTGTGACAAGTGCCAATGGAATGGGATTTCACTGAATCTGTAGATCACTACAGCTAGTAAGGACATTTAATAGTGTTATCTTTTTCTAGTCCATTAGCATGGACTATCTTCCCATTTATTTGTGTCTTCCACAGTTTCATTCATTTATATTTTATAGTTTTGCAAAATTCACCATCTTTTTATGATATAAACCCTCAACAAATTGGGTGTAGAGGGAATGTATCTCAACATCAGAACCAACCTGCACGCATGGTATCAGACATGTGAGCGAAAACAGTTTGGTTACCAAGCCTGGATTAGGAGCTGTATGAGCAAACTGTGATCACTTAGGATAAAATAAAGGACACTGTATTCCTGTGCATCAGCTTGTTACTGTAAATTAAAACTTGCTATGTGAAAAATAAGCAATTACCTTAAGGAAGTCTAAGTAAGTCTTAAACCTGGGTTTTCTTTTTTTTTTAATCAATTAATTTATTTCAGTTGGAGGCTAATTACTTTACAATATTGTAGTGGGTTTTGCCATACATTGACATGAATCAGCCACGGGTGTACATGTGTTCCCCATCCTAAACCCCCCTCCCACCTCCCTCCCCATCCCATCCCTCAGGGTCTTCCCAGTGCACCAGCCCCGAGCACTTGTCTCATGCATCAAACCTGGACTGGCGATCTGTTTCACACATGATAATATACATGTTTCAATGCTATTCTCTCAGATCATCCCACCCTCGCCTTCTCCCACAGAGTCCAAAAGTCTGTTCTTTACATCTGTGTCTCTTTTGCTGTCTCGCATATAGGTCATCATTACCATCTTTCTAAATTCCATATATATGCATTAATATACTGTGTTGTGTAAACCTGGGTTTTCTGATCAGACTTGAGGGTGTTCTTCTGACTTCTCAAGCTCCCAAGTACCCAAACTATTCCTTGACTTTAAAGTCCCCAGGGCCACAGTATGATTTCCAATAACCTGGGGCTTCTGAGCTGTTCTGCTTTCTTGCCTGTTCAGAACCCTGTGTCTCCACTCTGGGTTTTTTTTTTTTCCACTGGACATGACTTGGTTTTAACTGAATTTTCCTGAAATGTTCTCACTAAGTGGACTCTACTTCAATTTCCTCTTTCATCAGTCAGATTAATAAAATACCGGAAAGGCTATCCACATTAATAAATTTAAGCTTTAACTTCTTTAATCACCACACTAATTTTAAAGTTATTTCATCTGGATTTGTACTTTAAGTTTTTATCTGTTTATCTGCTTTTAATTGAAGTACTTAGTTTATTTTGCTTTAGAGACCGCAGTGATTTTCATGTTTGGTTATGGAAAGTTTTGTTAAGCTTCAGCACATGCTTGAGGGGCACTGTGATGTGAAATTCGGTCAGTCGTGTCCAACTCTTTGTGACCCCATGGACTGTAGCCCGCCAGACTCCTCTGTCCCTGGCATCTCCAAGGCAAGAATACTGGAGTGGGTTGCCATTTCCTCCTTCAGGGGATCTTCCCAACCCAGGGACTGAACCTGTCTCTTATGTCTCCTGCGTCGGCAGGTGGGTTCTTTACAACTGAGCCACCAACGAAGCCCGGCTGCCCTGGAGAATGTCCCGTGTGCTGTGATCCGGCTGGCTCTGGTTTCTCGCTCACTCTGTGAGCCACAAAGATTAGCTCTTTTAGTCACCCAGGTGATGCCGTTTATCTAATGCACGTGTACATTACACGTCTAAGTGACTGATTGTCATCAAAGTTGAAAACTGAGATAATTTAAATAGATTTGCAGTATTTGAATAAATATGATTAATTTTCCCCACTCAGCAAGAAACATTAAGTTGAACACCATTAAAAGCAGTGTTACTCATTCTGTTGCTAAATCAATTCTTCCAGGCTTTCATCTATGCTTCGTTTAAAGCTAACTTTTTTCTTTTTAAGTGGAGTTGGTTTACATTTCATGGAAATCCAAACACTGCTTTTGACATCTATTAAATTTTCATGACCAGAGGTTCAGCTGTGTTTTTTAAGGTTAGGACAACCTTTATTTTTAGAAGTATTCTTTTAAGGTAAGAATGTTAAACTAGAGTTGGCTGAAGATTGCTGAATGCATTTCATTGTTGGGTCAGTCTCTCTTCAGCATTTATGATGTTGAGCGTATGTATGTATATAACATTTGTAAGCAGTGAGTTGTGTGACCTGAGAAGAAGCTCAGCTCAGGGCGGGATTCCTTAGTCTTCCCGCGTCTACCACGCTTCTCATCCCGGGGCTAACAGCGTTAATCTCCTCCTTGTGTCAACCCTCGTGGGCTTCATATAGTCCTCACTGAGTTTCTGTGAGCCATGTGTCATCATTCCTAGTCTGCAAACGAGGAGGTTTGGCTAAGATTTAATAGCCCCATAAACACGCAATCTTATTTTTCTTCTAAATGAGCGTCTCGGTTATTCTCAGGTCTTTGTTATTCTTTGTAGATTTTAGAATCAGCTTTTGGAGTTCATCAACAACATCCTGATGAGATTTTAAAATTGGAATTGCCTTGAATAGACTTCAGAAGGACTGAAATCTCTACCATATTGTTGCCTGCTATCATGAAAATGATTCTCTCATTTTGATTAAATCTTTTGTAATGTTCGTCAGTAAAATTTTGTAATTTTTTTTTTTTAACACAGCGTTTACACATCTTTTGTTCATTTTATTCTTAGGAACACTAGATATTCTGTGATTCTTAAATTACTTTTTAAAAAACTTTAAGTGTATTTCTAGAATTTGAAAAAAATCCAGTTTGGAAATAGGATTTAGATAATACTAACCATAGGAATTTAGTAGATTTATCAAATAATGTTAAATAGCTTTACTAAACCATACAATAATAATATTATTATAGAATTAATTCTGATCAGATTAAAAATTAAACTCCAGGCGTTATTCTGATTTTGCTGCTTTTTCCACTAACATCTTTCTGCCCAGAACCTCACCCAGGACACGGTGTTGCTTTCAACCTTCTTATCTCCTTGGTCTCCTCCAGCCTGTGACTGGTTTTCAGTCTTTGTTGTTTCTCACGACCCCTAAGTTTTTAAAAGCACTTCTCGGGTATGTTGCAGGATGCCCCTGATTTGGGTTTTTCTGGTGCCTACTCCTGGTTACAGGCTTCGCTGGCGGCGCAGCAGTAAAGAATGGCCTGCAAAGCAGGAGACGAGAGTTCGATCCCTGGGTTGGGAAGATCGCCTGTGAGAGGGAATGGCGACCTACTGCAGTATTCTTGCCGGAAAAAAATCCCAGGGACAAAGGAGCCTGGCGGGATACAGTCCGTGGAGTTGCAAAGAGCCAGAAGCGGCTGAGCCATTGAGCACGCTACTTGTGGTTGCCCTCGGGCCATGGTTTTCTGAGAGATGAGAGGTCACTTTTTTAGCACATGGCATAACATGTGAGGTTATAGCATGTGGTGAGTTAAGTCTGTCACTTGGTTCTGGTGGAACCTGCTAGGTTTCTCCACTGAGAAGTTCCTGTTTTTCCTTTTTGGTCTATTTTGAAATGAGTCACTAAGTCCAACCCATATTGAAAGGGAGGGAAATTAAGCTTGACCTCCTGCAGGAGTATCTGTATATATTATTTTTATGCTTTTGTAGGGAAAAAGCATAAAAAACTTTGTCCCGTCTCCCAAGTTATGTATTTTATTTTTATTATCCCTTCCTATTAGAAGGACTCTTGAGTATTAAATACTATGAGTTATAATATTGGTTTTTTGCTCAAATTGTTCACCTTTGGCCATTGCAAGGTCTCTCAAGTCTCTTTGATATGCCCCTTGGTTTGATTCTCTAAGTACTTCTTACTTTCTGGTGCTTTGAGATGCTTCAGAATCGTCTTGAATTCTCACGGTCCCTATGTTACAGTTAAACATTTTCCCAAAGAACCCTGGTTCCTTCTATTAGAGAGCCCCTGAAGACCACCAGTCTCTGTCCACCTCTCTAATTTTGGCTTTTCCAGACTGTGGCCTGATTAGATTATACAAAGGGCTGCTTTTTGGGTGAGTCTTAGGGCCACCCTGGTAGCTCAGATGGTAAAGAATCTGCCTGCAATGCAGGAGACCTGGGTTCAGTCCCTGGGTCCAGTCCCTGGGTCGGGAAGATCCCATGGAGAAGGAAATGGCAACCCACTCCAGCATTCTTGCCTAGAGAATCCCATGGGCAGAGGAGCCTGGTGGGCTACAGTCCATGGGGTCACAAAGAGTTGGCCCCCGCAAAGTGACTTTCACCTTTCACTTTCTTTCATTTAGCAAAATGTCTTTGAGGTTCATTCATGTGATTGTGTGACTTGATATCCGGTTCTTTTCTATTGCTACACAGTATTTTGTTGTATGGATTTACAGCGGTTTTTTCCTTTACCTATTGAAGAAAATCTGCATGAGTATAAGTTTTCACTTCACTTGGATAAATATGTGGGAGTGGGATTTCTGGGTTGGATGCTAAGCTTTTCTTTTTCTTTTCCTTTTGTAAACAAAAATTTCTAAGAAGCTGCCAAATTACCTCCCAAAGTGGCTATCCTGTTTTGTGTTCCCACCAGCGATGACTGGGAGCTCTTGTTTTTATTCTGAGAGTAAATCGGTAGGAACTCAGCCTCATTAGAGCTTTAGGACGGTCTCATCTCCAGTCTCTGCTGCATTAGGTGTTACCACATTTGAACAAAAGAATCAAAATTTCAAATGATGGCATGGGGATGACAGACACAAACAGATAGAACATGAGTTATTTCAATTTTGTTATTCTGTATGACCACTTGAAGTTTTCCTTCATGGTGACTTTCTTTCTAACGTTGTTTTAGTTGTTAAGTTGTGTCCTAATCTTTTGTGACCCCATGGACTATAGCCTGCCAGGCTTCTCTGTACATGAGATTCTCCAGGCAAGAATACTGGAGTGGGTTCCCATTTCCTCCAAGGGATCTTCCCGACCCAGGGTTCGAACCTGCATCTCCTTCACTGCCAGGTGGATTTTTACTAATGAGCCACCAGCGAAGCCCTTTCTAACATTGGAAAGCAATTATTTACTTCCTTCAGTCTCACTGTTTAGGTAAAAACTGCTTTGAAATCTAGGTATAGCCTGGAATGACTCTCCCTGGTGATATAATGTGCTCATATATGAAGTTCTACACAGGCTTTAGACAGACCTAGACGTCCACATCAACCTCTGCAGTGCGCTGCCATCTGAAAATTAACATGGACACAGCAGGTCATTCTTGGATTTTGTTCTCTACTATATGTGATCATCTTTTTTTTTCTGAGCCATCTTTTTTTCCTGGTGTAAACTTTAAATCAACTAAATCAGATAGAGAAATATTTATAAACAGTCAGAAACAACCTTAAAAATGATATAGTGAAGCTCAAGCTTTAAAACTGTTCCCTGAAGATCAGAAATTGTGGATAAAATGACAAATTTAAACAAAAGTTTTATTGATAACTAGGCAACAATAAAGTGTAAGTAGATGGACATTTACGCAGAAAAAGAATCCAATTTAAGGAAGAATGTCAGAGGAAGGAAAAAAGAGGCTGGCCTTGGGTTGCCAGAAGGGGCCACAAGGCTTGCTTGAGTGTTTTATTAATTTTACCAATAACTGGACAGTTCTTCTAAATCAATGGATTAAACATTCTCAATGTTTCTTAACATCCAGCTCTTTACTCAGACTCTGTTGGACATCTTCACGGAATAGAAATTTATGGTGAAGATATCTTAGGGAAAATTCTTCTGTTGCAGAGACATTTGAAAGCCATTAGACTCAGTCCTGAAGGGACAAAGACAGGAACAGTATTTCAGTTTCTGGAAATCATTGTGAAATATGATTTTTTTTTATGAATCTCTGACAAACTTATCCTTATATTTAAGACTTTTCCTAACAATTCATATATCTGTTTCTTTATGTGAAAAATAACTTTCTGAACTTAACATTTAAAAAGTGTTTTTCGGTTAACTATGGGTGAAGTGATATGACAAATCTTGTTATATGTCTATTGAACATGAATATACAAAGAATATTAATTTTGACAAATATGCAGAAGTTACAGATTGAAATAAATGCTGTTTTGTAATTTGCTAAGCCATTAGACGCATATGTGGTTATACATTTTCCCCCTTTTTTCAAAAAATGACAGTGCAATTAAAGAGAAGCAGTCCATTGCTATTTATCTTTTTATTATAATATTTAATTTTGATTTTTATAATTAAAAAATTATATGTATGTTAGTTGCTCAGCCGTGTCCGACTCTTTGAGACCCCATGGACTGCAGCCTGCCAGGCTCCTCTGCCCATGGGATTCTCCAGGAAAGAATACTGGAGTGGGTAGCCATTCCCTTCTTCAGGGGATCTTCCCAACCCAGGGATCAAAACCAGGTCTCCCGCATTGCGGACAGATTCTTTACCATCTGAGCCACCAGGGAAGCCCCGATTATATGTATACCAAGATGAATAAGGGGAAATTTTTGTCATTATGATTATGTTTCTCTTGTCATTATTATTATGTTTCACTCCACAATTACTACTGAAAATTACTGTCATGTAAAGGTTAGTTAGTGTTAGTTGCTCAGATGTGTCCAACTGCTTTTGACCCCATGGACTGTAGCCCACCAGGCTCCTCTGTCCATGGGATTCTCCAGTCAGGAACACTGGAGTGGGTTGCCATGACCTCTTCGAGGGGTCTTCTCGACCCAGGGATCGAACCCAGGTCTCCCTCATTGCAGGCAGATTCTTCACCATCCGAGCCACTAAGATGATGGTAAACCATGATCTACCAGATGCCTGATGTGTTAATTAGGCCACTACTGACCTGAATTTGGCTTCAGAAAGAGGGAGCATCATGGGGTCATAACAGTACAGACCATAGATTCCTGGGGGAGGCGATTCCCGGGGGAGGCACTTCCTGTTGTGGAGGAAGAAGTCTTGCATCAAAAAAACCTAATGAAAGAAGAAGGAAAAGATTTTACCATTTTCTTAACATGCTCTATATTTTCTACTATGTTAAGATGCAGAAATTGGAACACAGAGCATCCAGCACATGAGCGTCATTCCTTTGCTTTCATTGTTTCTGTCATAAAAAAAAAAAGGGACTTTCTGCATCATTTAGCATCTTGCACGGCTTCCAAATGAGCGCTGTTGGGTGTGAGGTCGCTGAAGTGGAATTGCACGTCCCCTGTGATGTATTAGTCAGAAGATGAAGGGGCCTTGGCTCAGGGCTGTTTTGTTCCCTCCGGCTTGTAACTTGGTCTCTGACTCTGAGGGAGCCATGTGGTGGCTGTGAAGGTCAACTTTCCGGGCAGTGGACGGTCTTGGTCACACACATGTGCTCCGGAGAGCCGGTGGCTGGCAGCTTGGATGGGCTTTGGTGACTGCAAGGCACTGACTCCCATCATCTCCAGTGAGCTCCGTTTATCCAGATATTGCAAAGCAGTCTGCCCAAGGATCTTTTTGGCTTTAGATTTTTTTTTAAATTTCATCAAATTAAGAAAATATAAGATGGTGTTCTGTCTATACATCTTAATTGCATTCTAGCTCCTGAACATTCACCCATTTTTAACTCCAGTTTTCAGATACATATAAGAAAATCTGGTTTTTGTTATCAGTATTAGACGATAAGCCAAGGACAAGGGCAATATTCATTATAAAAGACATCTTCTATTTCTTCCAACCGTGTAAGACAAATGTGGCTTAAAACAGCCCAGAGACTTCGTGGGTCTTTATGGCTTAAGTTCTCCTCACAACTCTGTCCACACTTCGATACATGTTTTCTTAAAAGGCGACAGGACACTCTTTTGCTCTGTGCAAGGTGAGACTGAGTTGCATCGTATTTCTTTAGTGGTGAATCATAGAGTCAATGATGTAGACAGAGTGCTGCCTCGCGTCTTTTTCTCTGCAAAGAATCCTGACCGCATTTTGAGCTGGTGGCTCTGGATAAACAGCAGGTCCTGACACTCGATGGCAAGAACACCTTTGGTCTATTTGCCTTCACGGGACAGAGAACTCTGCCCGGCAGACTCGGTGTGAAAGCCTGCGTCACACCGTCTACCTTCTGAGAAAATTACCTTCATCAATATTCGCAACTGGGGAGAAAGTTTAACCTAAACGGACAGGAATTTTGACAGTTGTCCATTAGAGAAAGTAACAGATTTCGAGTCCTTAGAGCTATACCTGATACAAAGCAGGGATTCACAACGCGTTTCTATTTATTAGTATCACCAATGCCGCTCCTGTCGCTGTCTCTTTTGCTGTCACTTCCGCCCTTGCTCTGGGAGTGACGCTGCTCCGTGGCTGGGTGTGCTCTGAATTCCAGGGCTGTGTTTGATGTATGACAAGCTCACTTCGCTCTGTTTCTCTTTCCCCCAGCAAGTGCCCACCCCACTGTCTGGTCCCAGAGCACGCGACTATCTCCACGGCCCTCGATTCAATAGCCATTAACTCAGCACCTCTCACCAGCTTTAATTCACGGTCCAAATGTTAACAGGTAAAGGAACAGTTTGGAAAAGGTCTAAATCATGTTTCTATTTTTCCAGACGGATGACTTTCACCAAACAGCGTGACTCCATTGTGTCTAAGAGCAGCTAAATCCTGCCCTTATTTCACATGATATCTGTAGGTTACTTTTTTTTCCTTCAGTATTTTCAAGGGAAAAATGCTGAGAAGGTTGTATTTTCTTTGTATGAAGTTTTTCAGGAAAATATGCAAGAACCACTTAGCCAGGGGACTTAGCCACATGCAGAGATTATTTTCTCATTTGCACCCTATTTAGTGGAAATTACGGATGAATTAGGGGCTTCCCAGGTGGCTCATGTGGTAGCGTATCCGCCTGCCAATGCAGAAGCCTCAGAAGACGCAGGTTCGATCCCTGGGTTGGGAAGATCCCCAGGAGAAGGAAATGGCAACCCACTCCAGTATACCTGCTTGGGAAATCCCGTGGACAGAGAAGCCTACAGACCATGGGGTTGCAAAGAGTTGAATGAATAAGCTAAAGTAGTAGCAGGAAATGACTCACCCGCATTTTTACTTAATTATCAAAGGGGATGGACTAGGGAAGGTTTCTTTCGAGCTGGACAAGAAAACCCCAGAGGATAAGTGTGACTTGCTCCAATAAGATCTGGGAACCAGGCAGCCCCATGGAGATGCACTGAAGTGCTTTAATAATTTCAGACCCAGTGCCCAGCACTTGTCCCAATTCTGCAAGACGACATTGTTGAATATGAAATCTAACAGATCAAGGGAGAAGTGAAGGGAAATGCTTCTTACTCACCTTCTCCCTAGACTCACCTTCTCCCTTTCTCACCTTCTTCCTCAGAACTGCTATTCCCTTTGCTGCAAAAATAAAGTATTAGTAGCCAAAATCCCAAATACTTCCCCATCCATTGCTCTGGTTCTCTTAGAGAAACTCAAGCATGCCTAAATACGGCTCAGTTCCTCCTACCGACATCCCAAAGATGACCCGAGCCGAGTCCTCAGGTGGACAGCTATTAGAATCCCACTCCTCTCAGTTTTCCTGATGAAGCTGGAGGGTCAGCCTATGGTCGGCTAGTTTCTGGAAGAGTTTCTGGTCAAAGATGGTTCTCAGAAGAAAACAATTTTCTGGAGTTTATCAACCTTTGTGACTTAGCTGCTCTGGTTTGGCAAGAGGTAGAGGGAAGGAGCCGCTGTGGGACCAAGATATTGAGACCAATAAAGTAAAGACAGGCAGCAGCTCCCGTTAACCGAGTGTCTCTGTGATGAGAGTTGACCCTTGCAGCATCTGAGGATCTGCTGATGACAACGAGGCATCGTGTCTGGAGCCTGAGGAGGTGAGGGTGGGGTTCTGACAAGTTTACACGGGGTACCTTGATCTGAGGATGTCAGTTCACCGGTTCCCAGCTGTGGGTGAGGGGTCCTCCCACACTCCACCCTGGGGCTGTGGAAAGACTGGATGCTGTGACCTTTCCAGATCCTCAGCATCACTTGGCCTGGAAAGCTGGGTGTTCAGGAGAGTCTCCTGAATCGAGAAATTCAGGCAGAGACAGCCTAGGAGGAGTGGAGCAGCTAGGAACCCCAGCTACAAAGCTGGGAACTGTATTTTTAGGTTAATGTACGTGTTTATTCATCTGTCCATCCCTCTTCCACCTCTTCCACCCACCCTTACATCCATCCATCATTCATCATCCATCATCTATCCAACCATCATCCATCCATCATCCATGCACCCATCATCCATGCACCCATCCACTCACTCATCCATCCAGCAAATGCTTGTTGAGAAACTGCTACACCCCTGCCTGCTTTTTTTTTTTTCACTTTTTAATTGGAGGAAAATTGCTCTACAGTATGGTTTCTGCCATACTAAACCCGATTTAACCATCATTATACACATGTCCCGTCCCTCTTGAGCCTCCCTCCTCACCCCCCATCCCACCCTTCCAGGTCATCGCAGAGCACCAGGCTGGTCCCCCTGTGTTACACGGCACCTTCTCACAGCTGTCTACTTTACACCCGATGGAGTGTACAGGTCAGCGCTACTTTCTCCGTTCGTCCCGCTCTCCTTGACGGTGGACGCTGTCTCCTCCCTGTGTCTTCACGTGGCCTTCCCTCTGTGTGTCTGCGTCCCACTCTCCTCTTACAAGGACACATGGCATACTGCATTAGGGTCCACCTCAATGACTTCATTTTAATTTAATTTCCCTCTTTAAAGGCCCATCTCCAAATATAGTCACATTCTGGGGTGAAGTCTCAAAAATATGTATTTGGGGGAGAACACAGCTGAGCCCAGAATGCTTATTGAATCATATATTTTTTTTTAATTTAAGAAACAAATTATTTCTTCACACCCTTATTGATGTATAATTGACATATAATAAACTTCTTATATTTATGGTGCCCAGTTTGATGACTTGGAACATAACCTGTGAAACTGTTGTGGAAAGTGGGGTCTGGTTGCTCTAGATATGCCTCCGCTCACCCTGATACCCCATCACAAATGACCACGAATCTGCTTTATGTCACTCTACGTAACTTTTCCTAGAACTTTCTATAAAGGCAAGCATACATTATGTATTCCCCCTTTCCTGGCTTCCTTCAGTCATCAAAATGATTTTTAAATGCATTCATACTATGTGCATCAGTACCTTATCCTTTTTATTGCTGAGTAGTATTCCATAATGCCAGGACAGGGAAGCCTGGTGTTACTGCAGTCCATGGGGTCACAAATAGTCGGACCCGACTTGGAGGCTGAATAATGATAGTATTCCGTAAACAGGGCTTTTTAAAGAGAAGCTTTAAAATCATCATCCTTCCATTAACTTAGTTCTTTCTGTACCCAGAAGAGGTAGAAGGCCTGTTTTTTTTTTTTCTTCTTCTTTTTCTCAACCAACTATTCAGCTTCTGATATTCTCTGATCATTTCTCTTCCCCTCTTTTTATGAACTATTTCTTATTCTTTTTTTTTTTAAAAAAAATATTTAACTGTGTGGCTGTGTTGGGTCTTAGTTGCATTGTGCAGGGTCCTTCCTTGCAGCAGGCGGAATCTCTAGTTGCAGCCTGTGGACTCAGCTGCTCCTTGGTATTTTGGGATCTTAGCTCTCCAACCCGGAAACCAACCTGTGTCCCATGTATTGCAAAGTGGATTCCTAACCACTGGGCCCCCAGAAAAGTCCCACTATTTCTTCTGGTTGCCAAGATTAACAGACTAAAGACCCTTCATGGATCCCCAACACTTTGAATGTTAATTACATATATGTAAGTGTTAAATAATTGACACCTAATCATCACCTTGGGGTTTTCAAGGCAAGAATACTGAAGTGGTTTGCCATTCCCTTCTCTAGTGGACCATGTTTTGTCAGAACTCTCCACCATGACCCATCTGTCTTGGGTGGCCCTACGTAGCACAGCTTATAGTTTCATTGAGTTAGACAAGGCTGTGGTCCATGTGATCATGGATTAGTTTGATTAGTTTTCTGTGATTGTGGCTTTAATTCTGTCCACCCTCTGAAGGAAAATATGTCCCTTTCTTTATGGGGGACTGGAATGTAAAAGTAGGAAGTCAAGAAACCCCTGGAGTAACAGGCAAATTTGGCCTTGGAGTACAGAATGAAGCAGGGCAAAGGCTAATAGAGTTTTGCCAAGAGAACGGTCATAGCAAACACCCTCTTCCAACAACACAAGAGAAGACTCTACACATGGACATCACCAGATGGTCAATACCAAAATCAGATTGATTATATTCTTTGCAGCCAAAGATGGAAAAGCTCTATACAGTCAGCAAAAACAAGACTGGGAGCTGACTGTGGCTCAGATCATGAACTCCTTATTGCCAGATTCAGACGTAAATTGAAGAAAGTAGGGAAAACCACTAGATCATCCAGGCATGACCTAAATCAAATCCCTTAAGATTACACAGTGGAAGTGAGAAATAGATTCAAGGGATTAGATCTGATAGTCAGAGTGCCTGAAGAACTATGGGTGGAGGTTTTTGACATTGTACAGGAGACAGGGTGGTCTTGACCATCCCCAAGAAGAAGAAATGCAAAAAAGCAAAATGGCTATCTGAGGAGGCCTTACAAATAGCTGTGAAAAGAGGAGAAGCGAAAAGCAAAGGAGGAAAGGAAAGATATACATTTGAATGCAGAGTTCCAAAAAATAGCACGGAGAGATAAGAAAGCCTTCCTCAGTGATCAATGCAAAGAAAGAGAGGAAAACAATAGAATGGGAAAGACTAGAGATCTATTCAAGAAAATTAAAGATACCAAGGGAATATTTCATGCAAAGATGGGTTTGATAAAGAACAGAAATGGTATGGACTTAACAGAAGCAGAAGATATTAAGAAGAGGTGGCAAGAATACACAGGAGAACTATACACAAAAGATCTTCATGACCCAGATAATCATGATGGTTTGATCACTCACCTAGAGCCAGACATCCTGGAATGTGAAGTCAAGTGGGCCTTAGGAAGCATCACTAGGAACAAAGCTAGTGGAGGTGATGGAATTCCCGTTGAGCTATTTCAAATCCTAAAAGATGATGCTGTGAAAGTGCTGCACTCAATATGCCAGCAAAATTGGAAAACTCAGCAGTGGCCACTGGACTGGAAAATGTCAGTTTTCATTCCAATCCCAAAGAAAGGCAATGCCAAAGAATGTTCCAGCTACTGCACAATTGCACTCATCTCACACGCTAGTAAAGTAATGCTCAAAATTCTGCAAGCCAGGCTTCAGCAATATGTGAACTGTGAACTTCCAGATGTTCAAGCTGGATTTAGAAAAGGCAGAGGAACCAGAGATCAAATTGCCAACATCCGCCAGATCATCAAAAAAGCAAGAAAGTTCCCCAAAAACATGTACTACTGCTTTATTGACTATGCCAAAGTCTTTGACTGTGTGAATCACAACAAACTGTGGAAATTCTGAAAGAGATGGGAATACCAGACCACCTGACCTGCCTCCTGAGAAATCTGTATGCAGGTCAGGAAGCAACAGTTAGAACTGGACATGGAACAACAGACTGGTTCCAAATAGGAAAAGGAGTACATCAAGGCTGTATATTGTTACCCTGCTTATTTAACTTATATGCAGAGTACATCATGAGAAACACTGGGCTGGATGAAGCATGAGCTGGAATCAAGATTGCTGGGAGAAATACCAATAACCTCAGATATGCAGATGACACCACCCTTATGGCAGCAAGTGAAGAGGAACTAAAAAGCCTCTTGATGAAAGTGAAAGAGGAGAGTAAAAAAAGTTGGCTTAAAACTCAACATTCAAAAAATGAAGATCCAGCATCTGGTTCCATCACTTCATGGCAAATAAATGGGGAAACAATGGAAACAGTGTCAGACTTTATTTTTTTGGGCTCCAAAATCACTGCAGATGGTGACTGCAGCCTTGGAATTAAAAGACGCTTGCTCCTTATAAGAAAAGCTTTGACAAACCTAGACAGCATATTCAAAAGCAGAGACATTACCTTGCTGACAAAGGTCCCTCTAGTCAAAGCTATGGTTTTTCCAGTATTTATGTATGGATGTGAGAGTTGGGCTATAAAGAAAGCTGAGTGCCGAAGAATTGGTGCTCTTGAACTGTGGTGTTGGAGAAGACTCTTCAGAGTTCCTTGGCCTGCAAGGAGATCAAACCAGTCAATCATAAAGGAAATCAGTCCTGAATATTCACTGGAAGGATTGATGCCGAAGCTGAAACTCCAATACTTTGGCCACCTGATGTGAAGAACTGACTCATTGGAAAAGACCCTGATGGTGGGAAAGATTGAAGGCAGGAGGAGAAGGGGACGACAGAGGATGAGATGATTGGATGGCATCACCAACTCAATGGACATGAGTTTGAGTAAACTCTGGGAGTTGGTGATGGACAGGGAGGCCTGGCGTGCTGCAGTCCATGGGGTCGCAGAGAGTCGGACACAACTGAGCGGCTGAACAACAATAAGACATCACCTAGGGGCTTCCCTGGTGGCTCAGATGGTAAAGAATCCGCCTACAATGTGGAAGACTTGGGTTCGACCGCTGGGTCAAGAAGATCCCCTGGAGGAGGCCACAGCACCCCACTCCAGTATTCTTGCCTGGAAAATCCCATGGACAGAGGACCCTCGTGGGCAGTTCATGGGGTCTCAAAGAGTCAGACATTACTGAGCAACTAACAGTTTGACTCAGTTTGCAGTTGATCTGAGTTTCCAGCCTCTGGGTGACTCAGTTATAATGAGGCATGAGTGTTTGTCTATGTCCTTTAAACTTTCTACAGTCCTGGATGACAAAAAACACACTCTCATGTTCACATCCATTACAGACTTGGATTCTCCGTCTGAGTCATCCACATGCTGTACAGAATTTGCCTGTGTCACGACCAGAGCTGCACAGAAGGCCTAACATAGACCAGCAGATATTCCCCCTGACTGGCCCTCTTGAATTAGGACAGAGGAGTCCTTCAAGGACCTTGAGCACCCAGGATGACATAAGGCAAAGCTCCATCCCATCCTGAAATGCAGCTCCTGTGTGTCTGAGCCAGACTGACCAGCTGGCTACAGAGCCCAGACGCATGCCTCATTGGCATATTGAGTGAAAGTACAGAAACGTGAGTGTGTAAACCTCAGAAATGATGTCTTAACTCTTTAGGCTGCTTGTATTAATACATCAGCAGGGAGATAGGGGAGAGGTTGGACCAACCTCATTTTAGGACCGGCAGGTAAACACAAGCAATTATCCAACATCATAGGATGCTCTGGGAGACAATATGGACTTCTCACTTCCGTTTGTTGAGACATCATTAGACTTTGCCCAGAAAATCAGCCACCTAACTTAACTGTGGGATTTCCCTGTCAGCTTACTGACCAATCACAGCAAGCAGCGTATTTAAAGCAAAGAGCCACACCAAGCAGATTCAAGAGGTTTAATAGGCACGATTTTTGCTTAGGCAGAAAAAATGTAGGCTTACTGAAATGTTCCAACTTAGCTATTTTCAGTTGCGTGAGACACATAGACTATACAATCATCCTAAAGATGTCAGCTGGCCCAGCCTTCCCCAGGCACCTGCAGGAATGATTCACGTGGCTAATGACAAAGATTCTGCACGTGGAGAGAGTCATACTTCTTCCACGTGTTATACTATGTCACCAGTGCAACAGAAGTCCTTTTATCTGAACGTGGCCTTGACCCCGGGGATCCAAACGGCTAACATATGGAGAAATGACGACAGGTATAAGATCTGGCTTTTCCTTCTCTTGAGGACTGCTTCGGGGTTAGAGTAAAAGCTGGTTCACCCAACGGTCCCAGGTTGGGAACTGTCCAGTCCTGGCGGCTTCCAGCAAAATCAGGACTTATGGATTCCTTCCACTCTGTTAATCCAGTGACCAAATAATGGAGAAATGAAAAGTAGGTGGATGTCAGGGAGCAGGTGGAATGTTCCAGTAATGCCCTCTGGGATTATCCAGCCTCAGGTTATGAAGAGGAGGAGCCTGCTTCAGGAATTGCGGGTCTGTTTGGAGTCTCATGTTCATTAGAGGCCCCAGAAGACCCAGGGGTGTCCATCGACCTCCAGGAGCAAATCCACTGCTCCACGCCTCGGGGAGAATGTGTCCTGGAGCATCAAAGGGGCCCTGCATGGAGGGGGCCCCCCCGGGGTTTAGGGTCACATAGGAAATACCTCACCTGTGCTGCAGATCACAGGTGAGGCAAAGGAGGCTCAGAGAGTCCTCGAAAGGAGCCTGGGTGATTAAGGGGCACATGCCTGGGGACCCGGGTGTGGGGCGCAAACCTGCAGGCAGGCTATCCTGGGGGGTCAGCTGGCCCCAGCCTTCCCCAGGCACCTGCAGGAATGATTCTGTGTCCGGGGACCTCATCCCGCGTCCTTGGTGTGCCCAGGAGACCCCCAATTCCTGGAGGGGCTGTCCTTCCCTGGGATGACCTCCCCTTGCCCAGCCCCTGACGCTGCCCGCTGGCCCCATAGCGCCTGAATGCCAACCTCAAATGCCTCCCTGGCTCTGCCCTGAGGCATGAATTGTTCAGGAAAGGAAAAGGGGATTCAGGGAAAAGGAAAAAGTTGAGAGGAGAAAGAAAAGGAAAAGAAACCGACACGGCTTTGAACCTGCCGTCTAAGCGATCGCTGTCCACCCTGGGGCCATGCCTCTTGCCAGAGGAACCGGTATCCATCCTCTCGAGGCCAGCCCCTCGCAGAGCTTACAAAAGCAGCAACCGGGGCGCGTGGAGGCCATCAAGGTAGGGCATCGACGGCGGCCGCTGCAGACAGGCGTGCCAAGAAGGCAGGTGGACCCCGGGGGTGGTTTAGTGGTGGTTCAGTTGCGAAGACGTGTCCGAGTCTTGCGACCCCAAGGCCATGTAGCCTGCAGGCTCCTCTGTCCGTGGGGTTCTCCAGGCAAGAACACTAGAGTGGGTTGCCATGCCCTCCTCCAGGGGATCTTCCCAATCCAGGAACCGAACCTGGGTCTCCTGCGTTGCAGGCAGTTTCTTTACCAACTGAGCTATGAGGGAAGCCCTGGCAAAGCTCCGTGGTGGTGACGCAGGTGACGGTCAGGGTAAAGGCTCCCTCCCCCGTATGAGGAAGTGCCTTCATTTTGCTTGTGAAACCAAGGCCCATGGCCTTCGGTACGTAGATTCTAAAGGAACAAGGGAAATGCAAGAAATGAAGACCTTCTACTGTCTTTGACGAAAAGGCTGTCACTTCAGGAACTTTCCACTAGAGGGCGCCCCGAGACAACATTTGCACTGTTTTCAACTAACTTTTTCAAGTGCAGTAAATGTCCTTTTTTCTCCCCTCCCTCCCTATGAGGCAATGAGGTGGTGCATTTGTAATTTTTTTCCTTCTGCAATGAGCTATTAATCCAGTTTTTGAGCCCGACATTTTGCATAGAAAGCCAGTCTCTTTCCAGTCCCCAGGAAGAAGGTCACGAGGGATGTTAATATTGGATCTACCTGACCCCGTGTAGCCTTGAGAAGAGTTGCTCACGGGCTCTGAGCCTCCAAGTCTCCACCTATAAATAGGAGACAACACTGTCTTAGGAAATGACTGGCTGTCCCCCTCTTCCATTGTTCCCACGTCATGTCCTTTTGTGATTAAACCTCCTTCCAACCAGTCTGCTTTCTCCTGTTGGTCCTCTGATTAAACCAGGATCCGGTAGGTTTATAAAACCTGCTAAGCTGTCTTCCAGAGTGGCTGGGTGGCTGTGCGTTCCCGCCAGGAATGAGCGAGAGTTCCTGTTGCTTCACATTCTTCCTTGTAATCAGTCTTGTCAAGCTTTGGAGTTTTAGCCATCTTAATGGCGTGGTTTAAATAATTACTTAACAGAGGATCGACTGGTTTGGAATAATTTTTGCTGTGGTCTAAGCGTCTTAGCCTCCTGTTTTCCCATCCCTGTACGGCTGCAGCTCACGAGTCCACGCCTCCCCTCCGAGCCCCTCATTAAGCCCCTCTGGTGGTGGGCTTTCACGGTGGCGTCTACCAGTTTTGCTGGAAACTTCTTCACACAACAGCTCTTCCTCGGGCTGAGATGTTTGGGATTCCTGCCATAAACCTTCTGGGGACGCTTGTCACGCTTCAAATTTCTGTGTGAGCTTTTTTTTTTTTTTTTTCATTTTTACCATAAGAAGAACAATTAGAGATGAATACTGTTAAGCTGCATCAGCATGTTGATCATGCTAAAGGAACTAAATGTCAAATGATGCTAATCACAGTTTAATTTCTAGGGTTGCTTCTAGATACAGTTGAAGTTTGGCTGGTTCTCGTTAGGAAACGGGCTTCAGTCTCACCCTGACATTCTTTGGAATCTGATTCCCAGTGTTGGGTGCTTTCTCTAGACCAGACCAGTCACTGCCTAACACCAACCCACACTGCCCCAGGGTCCCTGCTCTCGGCATAGCAGGCGGCCTCTCAGAGCAGCTCAGCTCTGATTGCACGGAGGGATTTGTCTCCCTGGACGACCGCGACTCTGTGGATTCTGGGGACCCAGAATCAGGCTGTGCTGCGTGAAGACCCAGGGTCCCCAGACTCGGGTGTTTTCTTCCCCGATTGCCTGCTTCCGTGTTGCTGCCCCTGGAACTTACGTGGGGATCTGAACCTTCCTGCTGTTTCAGGGACATGTCACTAAGCCTGTTGATTCTGACTAGAATTGGCAGTAATCCTGGGGAAAAACAGGGTTCCTTGTGTGTGCAGAGGGTGGACAGAGAGTCTAAAGGAACTGAGAGGGGTAAGCGGTGAGCGAATGTGAGGGCTGCTACGCGGAGAAGCCTCTGTGCCCAGGAACGGTCAGCCTGCGGGGTCAACGAGAACCAGGGCTCTGGCCCCTTGACTCGCGAGTGATGTCAAAGAGAAAGGAAGAGAATTGGGAGAAAGTGGCCTTGTAAAGAAGGGACTCTGGTGCCTCCCAGCCCAGGCCTGTGGACGATCTCAGGTGGAGACTATGATCATCTCACACAGTCCTGTGTCTGATCCCTGGATCTTCCGGGATCAACTGCCCAGAGAGCAGGCAAAGGTGCCTCTCTTTCCTCATTTATCTGCAAAAGGGTGAAGTTCATGGGCATCAACGCCTGTGTGGTCAGAGTTCACGCAGGAGTCCTTGGCAGAGTTAGTGAGTGAGATGCCTTCAGAGTTATGGACATATTTTCAGCCCAGAGACTTCCTGAAAGGATGTGTTAGTAGAACCACAGGTCAAAAGAAATTTTATTTAAAAATGTATCAAGTCTATGCTCAGCTAGTCATTTTGTGTAAACACTCCCTTAATGCACACTGGAGGTGCAGCCCTCATAGTGTTTGCATTTACAAATATTCTGATGCTTCTTTTGGGCATTTTCCTCACTTTGAGACTCAATCGGGAACATTTTCCCAACACTGTCAAGCTACTTTCAGCTTTGACTTTTGCCCTGTGGTCATCAACTCTCTCTAACCCAGGGAAGTCTTTTACACACCATTGAGGTTTTAGTGCCTGCATTTAAAAGGTAGCTTCATGGCTTGTGTCCAAATGCAGCATTTCTCTACTGAAAGACTGGCTCTGGGGTACCTAACATCAGATAGTGTCCGGAGCTGCCTTGAGTGGCCACAATGACTCATTTGCCTCTGCCTCCAGGCAGCCATTCTGCACGTGGGGTGGGGGTGCTGCTCTGGCCATAAGTTTCCATACAAGCAGGCGATTCAGACGGTGCCCTTAAATCAACTCCTATGCAGAGTCTTTGCTATTCTTTTAAAAGTGACTGCATGTCCAGTGTGTCCATTCATTCATGGTGTATTTGGAGATGTCTGTTGAC
The DNA here is from genome assembly GCF_019320065.1 of Cervus canadensis. Taxonomy (NCBI): domain Eukaryota; kingdom Metazoa; phylum Chordata; class Mammalia; order Artiodactyla; family Cervidae; genus Cervus; species Cervus canadensis. The sequence continues at coordinate 62,510,906 of NC_057401.1, forward strand.
ACAACAGAGCTAAGACTGATGAATGTTTGATTACCCACTAGTGAGTTATCTATAGTAGATGCCAGAAAGCCTTTCTGACTTCCTTGCTTCTCTGATCAGTGGTTGTGAAATGAGAGAAAGTACAATAATACTTACTTTGACCTCAGAAATGCACAAAAGGGGAAATGAAATATTGCACAGGGCGTTACCATGTAGGGTAAAAATATTTGCAGCCTGGGCACTATTTTGGAATTTATTTCTGCTGTTCTCCCCTATTGAGATCACTAATAATAATTGGTTGATCATTGATTTAAGGACATTTTGTAACACAATAAATACTGAACCAAGGCATTCAGGTTATTTGTTTTGAAATGACAAAATCAGAGAAGACATATTGCTCTAATCTTTGCTTCTTTGCTCTTTTGGATGTTGGAAAACAATGAATGAGGTATATTATCCCTGCCCGATTGCCTCTCTGAAACGCTGAAGCATCAGCAGTGATTTTTTAATGACTGTATCCCATGCTCTTTTAAAAATAAACTTATATTAAAGATGAATTATACATTTTAGCAGATGGAATAAGGTTTTATTCAACTTTAATACAGTTTTATTAGTGGAAATTTCATATCAGAAGCAACAGGAATAGAGACCTGTTCTCTTTTGAAAATATAGTCCCCATAGCAAAATGACTGAGAGCCCCATAAAAAGCTAATTTGGAGCCTGACACCAATTGTTCAGTTCCCAGAAAAACTCACCTCACATACAGTGTTTTCTAAAGATCATATTAGCTCTGCCAGTGGAAAAAAATCAAGTTTATGATATATATATATATATATCTTTTAAAACAAACCAACATTATACATGGTATATATATATATATGTATATACATACATACATATATACAAAACCTTTTCTACTATGTTTGAGATGAACATCAAAACAAAACAAAAAAAAGAAGAGATAGAGAAATTGGAAAACATAAACTAAATGAAATGGGAGCTCTGAATACGAAATAGAAAAAGTGAAACAAACAAGATAAAAGTAAAAGATCATCATATATTCCAGTCATTTTAAAACACAGCTGCTCATTAGAAGCATATCTGGAGCTTTAGAGAAAAAAAGCCATACCTAGGCATTTGTATTTTTCAAAAAATTCCAAGATAATTCGAATATGCATCTGGATTTTGAAAAGTGATTACAGGTTAAAAAGCTCAGCGTTAAAGGCTCACAAGCTCAGAGGGAGATCTGAATTCTGAAAGTCCAAACTATCCTTCTATTGGCTTTCTTCTCTTAGATGTAAATAGTTTAATTTCTTATAAAAAGTTGGCAGTGCCTTGTTTAAGATGATGATTATCATTCCACTTGGATGTTACTGGTATCAATCCGAAGCAAAGAGTCAGGTTTTACTTCAAATAACTTTGTTCTTATAACTCTCCTTGAACTCAGGAACAGATGACCACCCATGTACCCATTATCTCTCTTCAACCTGTGCCTCCAGAAGAGATGTTATGGACTGTTTAGGATTTAGGCTAACACAGGGTGTCTTCCAGAATCTGACATCCCTCCACCTTTTGTATTTTCCAAAACAAACCAACAAACAAAACAATCCCACACCCCTGTAGAGTAGGTTCTGTAGTGGGGATGTCAGTGTGGTGCATGTAGAAATTAGAAGCTTTATGACTGTTCTCCTGAGGCAAATCCATGCATGCATGCTTGCTAAATTGCTTCAGTTGTATCCAGCTCTTTGCAACCCCCTGGACTGTAGCCACCAGGTTCCTCCATCCATGGGATTTTCCAGGCAAGAATACTGGAGTGGGTTGCCGTTCTCTTCTCCAGGGGATCTTCTGGAAGCAAGGACCAGACCTGGGTCTCCTGCATTGCTGGTGGATTCTTTACCATCTGGGCCACCAGGGAAGGCCCACTAAATGCTTCATTCTGTGTTAATTCCGTTCCTGTTTTGTGACATGCAGTAAATCTGTTTGGAATCGTTTTACTTTGTTATTGAACATTTTCTAAAGCCAATTTCAACCCTTGGTGAAAAGCACAGGAAACTATTAACCTCACTTTCCTCAAAAATTGCATTAAAAAAATGCAGTCTATATGAGTTACAGTGGAGCTTTTGTGGAATGAAATAGCGTTGCCTTTCACCTTCAACTGAAGGAGAGAGCGAATTTTGGTCGTCTCGCTGGAATGTGACCGTTTTGCCTGGTATTTTCTTACTGGGGCATTGGACGTACTATTCAGTTTCTGCTCTTTGATCTTAGTTATCACAGTCCTTGGAAACCAGGTTGTGTGCTACCCAGATTTCCAGTGCTCTTCACTTTCATCTTTTCTGTTCATCAGTTCGCTCGTCTCAAATGCTCACCGGAGAGCTGTCCGGGTCTAAGTCTGAGAAAGGTGTCTAATGACACCAGACAGATAACGCTGTTTTCAAAATCAGAATAAGACACCGGTTACGGCAGCCCAGGCAGGGAGCCCAGTGCCCGCTGCCCTGGATCAGTGATGGAGGCTCAGGGCGAGGTGGACGGGGGTCACACAGCCAGTGAGCAGAGACCGACTCTCGCCCGCTCCCAGCTTCGTCGCTGAGGAAAAGAAGCATGTCTACAAGGTAAAAATGAGCTGGTACCCTAAAAGCGCAAGTGTCCTGCTCACTCGCTGCTCCTGGCAAATTGTCAGGTTCTAGAACCCAAACCACTGCATCTTTTATAAACAATTCATGAAGGATATGATCCTGTGTCCTGCCAATAGTCCCCCAAGCTTCCTTCCACAGTAGCCCCCTCCTCATCTCTATCTGCCAACATTTGGGGGATAAAATATGTATAGTAAAAAAAAAAAATATGTATAGTAATGTACTTGATATATACCTGATATGTACAGTAAAAGCTGTATTATATCTTTCTACTTATCTTGTATGTAAACAGTTTGTCTCATTGCACTGCGTGTGAGCATTGAAATAAATCCTACCGTTTAGGAAGCAATCTGATGGTTCTTCCCATTGCGTCTCCTCAGTGGCCCCCGTATCTCCAGATGCGCGGAGGCATGACCACAGCTTAAAGATCCTGGTTAACCTTTAAAAAGCACGTTCTTCAGAGCAAAGCTGCAGCCGAGCTCCGGGGTGAAGCATAAAGGCGGAGGTGCTGGTAACCCATGCTGGCAAGGAATGAGAAGCAGCCAAGAAGCAGATCCCCAAACAAGAGAGGAGCCGTGAGTAATCCACAGGACTTCGCAGGTGGTGCTAGTGGTCAAGAAGCTGCCCGCCAGTGCAGGAGACACAAGAGACGCGGGTTCGATCCCCGAGTCAGGAATATCCCCTGGAGGAGGAAATGGTAACCCACTCCAGTATTCCTGCCTGAAAAACCCCACGGACAGAGGCGCCTGGGGGGCTACAGTCCGTGGGGTCGCCAAGAATCGGACACGACTGAGCATGCGCACAAACACCAGCGCTGGCCCTGCGGGAGAGAAAAGAGGGGATCGTCGTGTGACCTGGGATTTCCAAGAGGCAAGTGGGAAGGACGATGAGGCCATGTGCTGACACTGCTCCCCGGCAGCAGGAAGAAGAAACTTCCCCTCCTTCCTCCGGGTGGGGGAAGCGGTCAGGTGGGAAAGCGGGAGCCAGCAGACCCTGGGGTTTCGGCGGAGGCGCTAGGCTGAGGGCGCAGTCTAGGGAGGGCCAGGGGTTTCAGGAGCTTTCCATAGCACAGAGTGCGGGGCTTAGGCAGGCGTGGGGGCCCCAGAAGCAGGTGACCTAGAGAGGGGAGAGGACGGGAAAAGGGGGCTGGAAGAACCCTCACTGAGGCGGGCAGCCTTATTCCTGATCCCGAGGGAGACAGCTGGGAGACAGACAAAGGGCTGAAACCAGCCCAAGGTCTCATTAATTGCATCCAGAGTTTTTGTTCAAATGTCATATCTACTTCTGGACTCCTTTCAAGAAACCAGTAGATTGTTCTGTTTTTCTAAATTATGGTGATGGCCCGAAATCTTTCCCAGATGGAAGACAGCACCTAGAAATGATGCTGGAGCTGAAGCTTCGGTGCTTTGGCCACCTGATGTGAAGAGCTGACTCACTGGGAAAGACCCTGAGGCTGGAAAAGATTGAAGGTGGGAGAAGTGGACGACCGAGGATGAGATGGTTGGATGGCATCACCGACTCGATGGATGTGAGTTTGAGCAAACTGGGAGACAGTGAAGGACAGGGAAGCCTGATGTGCTGAAATCCGTGTGGTCACAAAGAGTCGGACATGACTGAGTGACTAAACAATACAAGAATATCCTCTTGAACACTGGGGATCGTACCTATGATTCTAAAGAGAGATTTGGGCTTTCTGTATAGATTTTATTCTAAAGAGTTAAAAGTATTACATTGATCTATCAAGATGCTAGAAAATAAGTTGAGAGATTTTAGGCCTGTTTTACACAACAAAGGACATAGAGGGTTGGAAACTTTTCCATATAAGGTAAAATAGTATGCAGGTCTAGACTGACAATTTGAGACATTTGTAAGACATTGTCATTGCTTTTGCCTTTAACTGGTTGGTCTTTAAGATTTTATCGTAAGTGTTATAAAACCTGATGGCTTGTATTAAAAAATCTCAATTTTTAAAAATTAAAAATTTTAAAAATTAAAAATCTCAAAAATTAAAAATCTCAATTCAGAAATTATAAAATATTGTGGACTTGGCACTATTGATCAATAAACCAAAATGATCAAACTCAGACATCAGAATTTAAATATCTTACCTTGTTTTCCATTCTAGCAATTGTGTCAAGCTATGGAAAACAGGGTCTTATTGTTTTCATTTAACCTTTCAAATATCATCAACTCCTGGTAGAAAACTGCTAAGCAAATTAGTCTGCCAGTTCTAGGGATATGCCAAAACAGATGTTGGCATTTTTCTTATTATATAAACAACAATTCTAACGTGTTTTTATAGCTTTTCTCTTTCCTTTTTTCTTTCAAACTTGCCGGTTGTGGTGTTTGTTGTTTTTTTTTTTTAATTAGAGTATAGTTGCTTTAGAATGTTGTGTTAGTTTCTTTAAAATGTTGTGTTAGTTTCTGTTGTACAAGAAGTGAATCAGCTATGTGTATACATATATCCCCTCCCTCTTGGACCCCCCTGTTCCCCCCAACCCGTCATCTAGGTCCTCACAGAGCGCTAAGCTGAGTCATCACAGAGCACCTGTGCTATACTTCGGGTTCCCAGCAGCTGTGTATTTTACATATGGTGATATATATGTCCATCTCCCAATTCATTTCGCCTTCCTTTCCCCACTGTGTCCGCATATCCATTCTCTATGTCTGCGTCTCTATTCTGGCTCTGCAAATAGGTTCATCTGTACCGCTTTTCTAGATGCTACAGATATGCGTTACTATATGGACTTTAAGGGTCTTGATGGGAAACTGGGCTTCCCAGGTGGCTCAGTGGTAAAGAATCTGCCCACCAATGCAGAAGACCCAGGAGACTCGAGTTCAATCCCTGGAGGAGGAATTGACAACCCACTCCAGTATTCTCACCTGGAAAGTCCTATGGACATGGGAGCCTTGCAGGCCAGAGTCCTTGGGCCTGCCTCACAGAGTCAGGCATGACTGAGCACACATGCACGCACAATATGAAATTATCCTCCTTTGGGGCTTTGACCAGGTGGAAGGACAATAAAGCAAGATGGTGCTGGTCCTGGTAGGCAGGGGAAGGGATGGTAAGGGACTCTGAGATGACAGCAGGTGGGACCTGATGGGCGTACAGCAGAGACATCCAGAGAACTCCCCAAACCAAGGGCTCCTAGACGCCGAGTTGGCTCTACAGTGCTCCCCACTGACCATTTTAGGGATTAGCTACTCCTTAAACCTCACAGTTTGTGGTCTTTCCCACACTAGCCCTGCCTCCCACCATCCTTGCCTCTTCTCTCTTTCCCCTTCTCTTTGCTCTTCCTCTGGACAGCTGGATTCTGTGGTTGAGTGAATGGATTCATTTGCATTAGGTTAGGTTGAGACTAAGAGCTGCCTTGTGGTTGCCATCAGATAAGAAATAAAAACTGAGGTTGTGTCACCTCCTTTAAGAAGCTCTCCTGATCTGTTCTTGCAGTCCAAGGGACTCTCAAGAGTCTTCTCCAACACCACAGTTCAAAAACATCAATTCTTCAGCACTCAGCTTTCTTCACAGACCACCTCTCACATCCAAATATGATTACTGGAAAAACCAAAGCCTTGACTAGATGGACCTTTGTTGGCAAAGTAATGTCTCTGCTTTTAAATATGCTATCTAAGTTGGTCATATCTTTCCTTCTAAGGAGTAAACGTCTTTTAATTTCAGGGCTGCAATCACCATCTGCATTGATTTTGGAGCCCCAAAAAACAAAGTTTGTTTCCATTGTTTTCCCATCTATTTCCCATGAAGTGATGGGACCAGATGCCATGATCTTAGTTTTCTGAATGTTGACCCTTAAGCCAACTTTTTCACTCTCCTCTTTCACTTTCATCAAGAGGCTTTTTAGTTCCTCTTCACTTGCTGCCATAAGGGTGGTGTCATCTGCATATTTGACGTTACTGATGTTTCTCCCGGCAATCTTGATTCCAGCTTGTGCTTCATCCAGCCTAGCATTTCTCATGATGTACTCTGCATATAAGTTAAATAAGCAGGGTAACAATATACAGCCTTGACGTACTCCTTTTCCTATTTGGAACCAGTCTGTTGTTCCATGTCCAGTTCTAACTGTTGCTTCCTGACCTGCATACAGGTTTCTCAAGAGGTGAGTCAGGTTGTCTGGTATTCCCATCTCTTTCAGAATTTTCCACAGTTTATTGTGATCCACAAAGTCAAAGACTTTGACATAGTCAATAAAGCAGAAATACATGTTTTTCTGGAACTCTCTTGCTTTTTCAATGATCCAGCAGATGTTGGCAATTTGATCTCTGGTTCCTCTGCCTTTTCTAAAACCAGCTTGAACATCTGGAAGTTCACAGTTCACATATTGCTGAAGCCTGGCTTGCAGAATTTTGAGCATTACTTTACTAGCGTGTGAGAGGAGTGCAATTGTGTGGTAGTTTGAGCATTCTTTGGAATTGCGTTTCTTTGGGATTGGAATGAAAACTGACCTTTTCGAGTCCTGTGGCCACTGCTGAGTTTTCCAAATTTGCTGGCATATTGAGTGCAGCACTTTCACAGCATCATCTTTCAGGATTTGCAATAGCTCAACTGGAATTCCATCACCTCCACTAGCTTTGTTCGTAGTGATGCTTTCTAAGGCCCACTTGACTTCTGTTGCAAGAAGATCCAACCAGTCCATCCTAAAGGAGATTAGTCCTGGGTGTTCATTGGAGGGACTGGTGTTGGAGCTGAAACTCCAATACTTTGGCCACCTCATGTGAAGAGTTGACTCATTGGAAAAGACCCTAATGCTGGGAAGGATTGGGGGCAGGAGGAGAAGGGGACGACAGAGGATGAGATGGTTGGATGGCATTATCGACTCAATGACGTGAATTTGAGCAAACTCTGGGAGATGGTGATGGACAGGGAGGCCTGGCAGGCTGCAGTTCATGGGGTCGAAAAGGGTTGGACACAACCGAGTCACTGAACAACAACATTGATTAGGACACCAACCTGAGCCTCCTTCTCTTGAAGCTTCAGCCCTGGACACTGGCTCTTTCTAGGGCAACCCAGTCTGCGTACCTGTCCTTGCCTTTCTTGGGTCTTCTCCAGCTGTAATAGCGCAGCGTGGACAGAATCCGTGATGCTGACCTTGTCACTCTTGATGGTCTTGATCTCCACCCACACCTGTCCTCAGGGCAGCTCCACATGGAGTTACTGCCCCTTGGACATGTCTGTGTGATGTATAGGCCATGAGAGAGCTAATTTGAACTTCTCTTGATGGATATTTCCCAATTTAATAGCTCCTGGTGCTTAAGTTTCTAGAGTGAAATGTGAACTTGATGTCTTTGGATAAAAAATTGAATGGGGCTTTAATGTCACCCTAGGATGGAACCTCATTACTGCAGATGCAATCAGGCTTAAGGGCAGAGGTGTGAAATGTCAGCTCTTATGCTGGGGTGACCAGATGTCCATCTAGAGTACAGCTGTTCTTTCATGAATAAACTCTACAGACCGACACAGATGTCCTGGTAATTATTCTACAGACCCTGACAAAAGGCATCCAAAGATGTCGCTGACTGGTTTAGTATGAGAATAAAAATTCAATGAGGAGTGAAATGCTAAAAAAAAAAAACGAGAGAGAGGAAAAAAAATCTTAAATGAGCATGAATCCAGTGGACACAGTTAGAATTGAAGTCTAATGTCGGGAGGAACAAGAGGAAAAAAGGAACAAACAAAACAAAGTAAATCTATAGAGACTGAATGAAAACAGGAAAAATAGAGAATGCCAATTTTTTGCAAAATTAATCCATCACAGAACTTTTGAAGTTGACGTAGTAGTGGCTGAAGGAAGCTCAGGAGACATAATTTATTTAAATGTGCACCATTTCCTTGGAGAAGGAAATGGCAACCCATTCCAGTATCTCGCCTGGAAAATCCCATGGACAGAGACGCCTGGTAGGCTACAGTCCACGGGGTTGCAAAGAGTCAGACATGGCTGAGCGACTTCACTCCCTCACTCACTCAGCGTTTCCTAAATGGGAAGGGCTTTTGCTAAGTGGCTCACGAGAGGCTGAGGAAGACGTGGTTCATAGAGATAAGAGTAGCTGTCTGTGAGCGGGACGAAGGGTCTGAGTGAACAGCCCGTTCCTAAGAAGGTGAACAGTAAGAGTTCTCTGGGGTTGTCCTGATGGATGGCGTCAATGCATTTTTTAACGACTTAGGAGAAGGGACAGGCTTTATCATGGTCAAGTCAGCTGATAGCAAGCAGTGTTTCAGAAAGAAGGGACCAAAGGGAAGAACAGAGTGGGCACCTAGATCCCAGCATGTCGTAATCCAGGGAACCCGCAGGTGATGGCAAAATAACCCAATATATAGCAATGCATGTGGGAAGGTGTTCTCTAAGCTGTGGGCCAGGCTGGGGCATTTCCACCAGTTCAGCCTCCCAGGACAAGCTTTTAGCCTCAATGACTTCAGCATTCAGCAGCCCCTGGAGAAATTGTGTCCGTGCTTAGAAACAGTAAGAGGACTGCGGTTCTATTAAGAAAAGAGTTCTATTAAGAAAAGAGTCATCTAGAACACAAGCCAAATGCTCAGGGCAAGACCAGCATCCATCAGCTGTGAGGTCCATGTCTGGCTTTGCTTCTGAGTGGATTTTTGACCTGACTAAATCTGAGGGTATTTGAAAACCAGCATGTTCCAGCAAAGCATCTAGAGCAGTAGAAATGGAGACACCCATGCAGGTCTCCACTTGAAGTGAAAATACAATTTTGTGTCTAAATCTGTCAACCTCACTATGCTAATAGATGTCAGAAAACTCACTGTTCCTAGCTTGGGGTGTGTGGAGGAGAGGGAGACAGAGCCAGCTCAGATCCACAGAATTTTATTAATCCTGGAGATGCAGTGCTGATATAAAGAAATAAAGGATTTCCACTACCTACTCTCAAGGTCACAGTACAGGTAGGAAAATAGAGCCTAGGGATTAACTATGACTAGTTAACCTTTAACATGGTCAGAATTAGGCACCACTAGTGTGAACCATGCAACGTGGGAAACCGGGGGGAGTCGGGGGTGGATTTTGGGAGCATCAGTGTAAATTCCTACGCTATTTGGTCTTTGCAGGGAATTCAGGTCAAGGGGCTATTTCACATTTTAGTAGTCTGAGAGATTATGATCACATAGTCTGAAACATTTTTTCCAAACTTTTGTTATATATTTTCAGTAGTTTTTCAAAAATTATTTAACTTATCCCTTAACATATAAAGGCTTCCCTGGTGGCTCAGATGATAAAGAAGCCATCTGTAATGTAGAAGACCTGGGTTCAATCCCTGGGTTGGGAAGATCCCCTGGAGGAGGGCACAGCAACCCACTCCAGTATTCTTGCCTGGAGAACCGTCATGGACAGAGGAGCCTGGCGGGCTACAGTCCATGGGGTCACTAAGAGTCAGGCACGACTGAGCAGTTAAATACAACTAAGCATTTACCAGACAAACATTAGAGAAAGCAACGCAAAAAGCCCCCAATCGCACCAGTGTCAGAGTAATACACTGCATTTGTACACTGACTTTTACATCCTTCTAAAGTGTGGTTTTGCCCCTCAGAAACTGATATCCTCAAACTAATCCGGCAAGTTGTGCAAGGGAATTATAGCTGCCCTCTAGTGGGAATGGAGATTGCTCAGCTGAATGGGTGGGCACAGGTGGGACTGCCTGGGCTCATCCTCTGCCCCTGCTCATCCTCTGACTTACTGTGACCCTGGGATGTTAGTTGACCTTTACATGCCTCAGTTTCCTGTCTGCATAATGGGGATAATTATAACACTTACAGGGGCGTGTACTGTGCTGTGTGCTATGCTTTGTCACTCAGTCGTGTCAGACTCTTTGTGACCCCACAGACTGTAGCCCGCCAGGGTCCTCTGTTCACGGGATTCTCCAGTCTAGAATACTGGAGTGGGTTGCCATGCCCTCCTCCTGGGGATCTTCCCAACCTGGGGATCGAACCCAGGTCTCCTGCATTGGCAGGCAGATTCTTTATCACTGAGCCATGTGGGAAGCATTTGGATAAATGGAATTCAGCAAAAATGATCGCTTTTACAGCAGCTGAATTGAAACACAAACCTCCTCCTTCATAAGATCAATCTCATAGGAAGATGCCTTCTTGAAAATGCAAATCTTCCTCTGGAATAATGGACAGTGGGGCTTTGTGATGCTGAGACGACTCTGTCGGTTCTTGGGTAGATCCTGCTCAGTCCCTGCTTTTGTTCTAAGTTGTGTGGTTCCTTTCTTTTTAAATTAAAGTGTATGTGCAGCTCACTTAGAAGAGTTAACGGTGGAGCTGGCAGGGCTAGGACATGAGACACCTGCCTCTCCCCGGCTATTTCCCACGCCCGGGGCAGCTGGTACTGTCCAAACCCCCAACCACACTGCTACTCTGGGAAGAAAAACACCGGGAAGTCAACCCTGGGAAGATGGTCCTTCCATAGACCTGGAGGCAATAAATGCAGCGCAACTGGTGAAAAGGGCTTTGTAATCTAGAGGCAGAGAAAGAAGGAGAGATGGTGGGTGGGTTGGGAATGTGAAAGGCCCCTTGGGTAGGAATGGGACTTTTGTTAAGGACGGGCGATCTGGCCTTGGCAGTCAGTAAAGGCCAGATTGCCAGACCTGAGACCAGGATGCAGGGTGAGCTCTCAGTGCTTAGAAAATAACCTACTGTCCAGCTTATTTTAAAATGCATCACTGTGAACTTTATTTTTTTAAATTTATTTATTTTTAATTGGAAGAACTGATGTTGAAGCTGAAACTCTAATACTTTGGCCACCTGATGTGAAGAGCTGACTCATTGGAAAAGACCCTGATGCTGGGAAAGATTGAGGGCAGGAGGAGAAGGGGATGACAGAGGATAAGATGGCGGGATGGCATCACCGACTCAATGGACATGGGTTTGGGTGGACTCCGGGAGTTGGACAGGGAGCCCTGGCGTGCTGCGGTTCCTGGGGTTGCAAAGAGTCAGACACGACTGAGCAACTGAACTGAACTGAACCAAACAGGAAGATAGTTGCTATATAATATTGTGTTGGTAAACACACACAAAAAAATTACTTAGGTAAACATATGTCCCCTCCCTCTTGAACCTCCATTCCACCTCCCACTCCATCCCACCTGTCTAGGTTGTCCCAGAACACTGGATTTGAACTCTCTGCATCATACGGCAAATTCCCACTGGCTATGTATTCTACATATTCTATGTATGTATGTACGTATTCTATGTATTAAGAAGCAGAGACATTACTTTGCCAACAAAGGTCCGTCTGGTCAAGGCTATGGTTTTTCTAGTGGTCATGTATGGATGTGAGAGTTGGACTGTAAAGAAAGCTGAGCGCCAAAAAATTGATGCTTTTGAACTGTGGTGTTGGAGAAGATTCTTGAGAGTCCCTTGAACTGCAAGGAGATCCAACCAGTCCATTCTAAAGGAAATCAGTCCTGGGTGTTCATTGGAAGGACTGATGCTGAAGCTGAAACTCCAATACTTTGGCCACCTGATGCGAAGAACTGACTCATTGGAAAAGACCTTGGTGCTGGGAGGGATTGGGGGCAGGAGGAGAAGGGGACAACAGAGGATGAGATGGTTGGATGGCATCACTGACTCGATGGGCATGGGTTTGAGTAAACTCCTGGAGTTGGTGATGGACAGGGAGGCCTGGCGTGCTGTGATTCACAGGGCCGCAGAGAGTCGGACACGACTGAGCGACTGAGCTGACTGGCTGGCTGATGTATTCTGCACATGGTGGTGTATGTATCTCCATGCCACTCTCTCTCTATTTGTCCCACCCTCTCCTCCCACACTGTGTCCACAAGTCTGTCCTCTATGTCTGTGTCTCCATTGCCCTGCAGGTAGGTTGGTCAGTACCATCTTTCTATATTTCATATATATGCACTACTATGCAATATTTGTTTTTCTCTTTCTGACTTTACTCCATATAATGGGCTCTCTGTCCATCCACCTCATTAGAACAGACTCAAATGCATTCTTTTCTATGACTGAGTAATATTCCATCGTGTGTATGTACCACACCTTCTTTATCCATTCATCCAGCACTGTGAACTTTATAGTGTAGTCAGGTTCTTTTCTGGAAGATTTTTCAGAAAGCAAGCTTCAGCAGTGTAACAAAATTAAACTGGGATCTGGGGAATAGCAGGTCCTCTTGCTGGCCGGCGTGAAGCTTTAGAGTTTGTGGAGGTGGTTCTTTGTGAGGGAAGGCCACCAGCATTCAGAGTCAACAATGATTTGTTACCCAGTCCACAAACACACAGAGTGTCACCCACTTTGCCCAAGGTTAATCCCATAAATATGAAGAAAAAGTTGAGATGATGGGAAACATAAGAAGGGAAGGGATTGAGGGCAAAAATCCAGAGCGCGTCTCAATCCTCCATTCAACCTTCCAGAACTGGACATGGATGTTTACAAAATTCTGACAGCCTGAAGCAGAAAACTGGGTTAACGTGTCTAACTCTCAAATGGATAGGTTAGAAAGAAGGTAGCAATGTTTGTCTCTTTTGAGAATAAGTTTACTGTGTCTGCTAAGTGACATTGAATTTTCTCCTTTGTGATAGGCTGAGTTTTGAGGAGACAAACTAGTTCCTGTGGGGAAGCTGTCTGCATTGCTTTTAGATCACCTCCAAAGTACTGTGACCAGTGTGTCCTGGGCTTAAGTCCTCCATTTCCCTCAGCTCACTCTACCAAGACTCAAAGACTAGCCTTAAGAAAATAAAAATAAAAGCAAAGTCAGGAAAAGTTCAGACATCTAACACTTTACCACCCAAAATGCTTATTTAAAAATGCCTAAAGGTTCTTCAATTAAATTGTATTACAATGGAAGTGAAAAAGTGAAAATGTTAGTCACTCAGTCATGTCTGACTCTTTGTGACCCCATGAGCCCACCAGGCTCCACTGTCCAAGGGATTCTCCAGGCAAGAATACTGGAGTGGGTTGCCATTGCCATTTCCTCCTCCAGGGTATGTTCCAGATTCAGGGATCGAACCCATGTCTCTTGTGTCTCCTACACTGGCAGGCAGATTCCTTACCACTAGCATGACCTGGGAAGCCCAGATAAATATGATCAATGTAAAATTGAATACAGAGCTGAGATTGGAAAGAAAAGAAACACCACAAGTGCCTAAAATGAGGGAAGATTTAAATGCGGAGCCTGAGTGAGCATTGAGAGTATTGAGCATGGGATAATCAGAAACACATATTGTCTAAATACTAGGTATTCACTGCCCCTGCAAGGACACTATTCCTTTAATGCGGGTGGAACTGGAAGCCCACTTTTTAAAAAAGGCCAGAATTGAAAGACTAGAAAAACCTTAACTTAGGGACCCAGTGCCTAGGGACCCATGACTGCAGCCATGAAATTAAAAGACACTTGCTCCTTGGAAGAAGAGTAATGACAAACCTAGACAGAGTTTTAAAAAGCAGAGACATCACTTTGCCTACAAAGGTCCTTATAGTCAAAGCTATAGTTTTTCCAGTAGTCATGTATGGATGTGAGAGCTGGACAACAAAAAAGGCTGATTGCTGAAGAATTGATGCCTTCAGACTGTGGTGCTGAAGACTCTTGAGAGTCCCTTGGACTGCAAGGAGATTAAGCCAGTGAATCCTAAAGGAAATCAACCCTGAATATTCACTGGAAGGAGTGATGCTGATGCTGAAGCTCCAATCCTTTGGCCACCTGATGGGAAGAGCCAATTCATTGGAAAAGACCCTGATGCTGGGAAAGATTGAAGGCAGGAGGAGAAGGGGGTGGCAGAGGATGAGGTGGTTAGATAGCATCACCAACTCAATGGACATGAGTCTGAGCAAACTCCAGGAAACAGTGAAGGACAGGGAAGCCTGGCGTGCTGCAATAGATGAAGTCACAGAGTCAGACATGACTTAGCAATTGAACAGCAACAGGGACCCATGTGGAGCTCTAGTTGTAAAAGCTGCATTTAGAAGCTTCTCATTAGGGACCCATGAGAAAACGGAAATTCCAGCCTGTACTATGCATGGTTTGGGGTTCTTAATTCATGCTACATGTAATCAAAGAGATTAATATAGAAATAATTGTTAAACACTAGTCTGTATATGGTTTTTTAAAAATATATTGTTAGAAGCTAGTCCATATAGGCCATGAGCCTACCAAAACTGGTTTGGGGTCGTATTTCTTGAAAAAAAAAATGTGAAGAAATAAGTAGCAAAAACTTTTCCCAATTTAGTATAAGTGATCAATCTACACATTCAAGAAGCTCAATGGAACCCAAGTAGAAGAAAAATTAAGAAAATCATACACATCAAGGGATGTCATAATCAAATGACTTAAAAAGCAAGTCTCAAGACAATCAGAGTGATCTAAAGGAACTTAAAGTGAAAGTGAAAGTGAAGTAGCTCAGTCGTGTCTGACTCTTTGCGACCCCATGGACTGCAGCCTCCCAGGCTCCTCCATCCATGGGATTTTCCAGGCAAGAATACTGGAGTGGGGTGCCATTTCCTTCTCCAGGAGATCTTCCTGACCCAGGAACTGAACCCAGGTCTCCCGCACTGTAGGCAGACGCTTTACCGTCTGAGCCACCAGGAAAGGAACTTAACCAAGTGCCAACCCTCCACAGAGGAATGTTAAAAAAGAAACCTAAACAACACCTAAAATAACAAAATAAAATAAAACTCATAATTTCTAGGATTCACTCAAAACTATCAAACATAAAAATAAGCAGGAACATATGACCCCAAACCAGAAAAAAACCCAATAATTAGAAATGAAAGAAAGAGATGCTGAAATTGACAGACAATGTTAAAGGAATATAAGTGTTCCTCATATGTTTGAGAGCATATAAGAGAACATGAATGTGATGAGGAAAGAAATGCAAAAAATTTGAAAAGATCTACATGGAATTTTTAGAGTTGAAAAATGCAATACCTGAAAGTCAAAATTTATAAGCAAATTACTCACTGCAGAAGAAAAAACATACTAATAGAAATTATTCCAAATGAAATAAAGAGACTGAAAGAAAAAATAACAGAACTCTGGTGGCTGGTACAAGGTGGTTTTTTTTTAATTTATTTTTTAATTGAAGGATAATTGCTTTACGGCAAACTGGTTATTTATAACTGCAGTCTCAGAAGAGAGGAGAGGAAGGGGAGAAAAAATATACTTGAAGAAATAAGTGGCAAAAATTTTTTCAAATTTAATATAAATGATAAGCCTACACATTAAAGAAGGTTAATGGGACCCAAGCAGAAGAAAAATGAAGAAAATACAAAGGGATATTATAATCAAATTTCTGAAACCAGTGATAACAAGAATATTTTAAAGAAGCTAGAGAAACAAACACTTCACATACAGAGAAACGAAGCTAAGCTTACATCAGATTTCTTTCCAGAAACTATGTGAAGCAGAAGAATATGGAACAGCATTTTTAAAGTAGTGGAAGAAAAAAGTTATCAAGGTAGAATTCTAATTTTCCCAAAAATATCTTTTATAAATAAAATAAAGGATTTTTTTCAGACAAAGCTGAGAGAATTAATTACCAGTAGACTTGCAATAAAAAAATGTTAAATTTGTCCAGGAAGAATAAAAATATTACCTGATGGAAATATGAAAGTGAAATTTGCTCAGTTGTGTCAGAATCTTAGTGACCCCTTGGACTGTAGCCTGCCAGGCTCCTCCGTCCACGGAATTCTCCAGGCCAGAATACTGGAGTGGGTAGTCATTCCCTTCTCCAGGAGATCTTCCTAACCCAGGCATCAAACCCAGATCTCCCGCATTGCAGATGGATTCTTTACCATCTCAGCCACCAGGGAAGCCTGATGGAAATACGGATCTACGTAAATTAATGAGGCATGCTGGAAATAGTGTATAGGTAAAAAAAAGATATTCTCATTTTTTAAACTCATCAAAAGAAAACCGAGTGTTTAAATCGTAACGTGTTGAAGAGTTTTAACATGGGTAGGATGACAATGACCAGTAGGATGTGAAGGTAGAAAATTCAAGTTACCATTGTAGTTCCAGAAATAAGCCCACACATATGTGGTCACGTGTGGCACAAAGTCATTGGTGATACAAAAAAAATGGATTAACCACTTTCAAAACAAATGGAAAGTTTTTTAAAAAATAAATTTACATACTCATCATGCAACTTACAGAACTGGGAAGTTCTATAAGCCAGGGCTTACTGAGTGGTGGACTTCACTACAGGGTAGTCACACAGGAGCCTAACTTCTGTTGTAAATGCAGCAAAAGACCTAATTTCTACTTGGAGGATTTTTAGTAGGGCAGGCGTTCTCCAAGAGAACTCTTCCAGCTCCTGCCTAGACCATGAGGCCTTTTCCCTGTGCTTTCAGAGTTGAGATAGAAAGGGATGCAGATGACTCACCATTTTTAGAGTAGATTTTCACTCAGCTCTCCTGTTTTCATAATGATACTCCCTCCTACAACCATCTCTTGTCATGAACTCAGGATCTCTCCTGTTCAACTACTTGGGGGATTGAAATGGCAATATTCTACTGGTTTTGGGTCTTGGTGTTTGTTTGACTGCATTGTGTGAAGAAGGCAATTTGAGGCTTTAATTATCTCTTGTACAGACTTGTAACCAATCCCTCTTTTCAGCCCCACTTATACTTGCTATTGATTTCTGGACCATCTTGGGGCCTATATGGGGCTTCCCAGGTGGTGCTAGTGGTAAAGAAACTGCCTGCCAATGCAAAAGACACAGGAGATGCAGGTTCAGTCCCTGGGTTGGGAAGATCCCTTGGAGGAGGGCATGGTCACCCACTCCAGTATTCTTGCCGGAGAATCCCATGGACAGAAGAGCTTCATGGACTATGGTCCAGAGTGTTGCAAAGAGGCAAACACTACTGAAGACTTAGCACACACTTGGCAATGGGGCTCTGTGGTGTGAATTCACTTGTTCTTTGTCTCTTCCACTGCAGGTGCCTGGCTATCCGCATCTTGAGTCTCCAAACTGTTGTTGATGCCTCCCAGGTAGAGCTCTCTGGCTTTTGTTTTTTTATGGCTTAACAGTCATTTTAGGGGGATTTGGAGGGCAGTGGAGGTAAATGCCTATGTATCAGTCTCAGTATCTAACTGGCATCTTGAAACTCAATATGAGAACTCAAAGATCCATAGAAACATTTTAGAGAATAATATTCTAGACCTCTCGAGCAGTCCTGTGGTTAAGACTCTACACTTTCAATGCAGGGGGCGCAGATTTGATACCTGGTTGGGGAACTAAAATTTCAAGTGTCTCACAGTGTGGCCAAGGTCACTTCATAACATTGTATTGTACCCATTGTATAATTACATGTATATGAATGTATGTGTGCTTGAAAAAACTTTGGAAAGCTGGTTAAATATTTAGTATTTTCATATGTGACTTCTTTCTGGGAATGTCCATTAATTTTTTTTTTTATTTATTTATTTTTTCAGTGGGTTTTGTCATACATTGATATGAATCAGCCATAGAGTTACACATATTCCCCATCCCGATCCCCCCTCCCACCTCCCTCTCCACCCGATTCCTCTGGGTCTTCCCAGTGCACCAGGCCCGAGCACTTGTCTCATGCATCCCACCTGGGCTGGTGATCTGTTTCACCATAGATAATATACATGCTGTTCTTTTGAAACATCCCACCCTCACCTTCTCCCACAGAGTTCAAAAGTCTATTCTGTACTTCTGTGTCTCTTTTTCTGTTTTGCATATAGGGTTGTCGTTACCATCTTTCTAAATTCCATATATATGTGTTAGTATGCTGTAATGTTCTTTATCTTTCTGGCTTACTTCACTCTGTATAATGGGCTCCAGTTTCATCCATCTAAGAAAAATAGTCATTTCCATTTTGAAACAAAAGCAACAAATGAGAAAAAAGTCAACCTAATTCTAGAAAATAAATGCATGAGCTGAAGAAAGATGCTGAACAAACATCTTAAGATTAAAAGAGTATAAAGAAGTTTTAATGAGTTGTGTAGAATATGAAAACACAATAACTCTCTGTGGGAAGGCTGAATAGATTGCTTTAGAAATTTTAATACTTTGATTTTTCAGTGTTACCTAGAAAGCTACAGCCATTCAAATCAAATTTCATAATATATTTGAAATGTCTTAGAGTCTGACTGCAGAATCAGATGAAATGCTTGGTTTAGATGCTTATGAACCATTGGTTCAAAGTGTGTGTTGGTCCATGATAGGCCTACAGGTCTCATCACTCATGTTGTTGTTCAGTTGCTAAGTTGTGTCCAACTCTTTGAGACCTCATGGACTGTAGCTCACCAGATTCCTCCATCCATGGGACTTCCCAGGCAAGAATACTAGAGTGGGTTGCCATTCCCTTCTCCAGGGGATCTTCCTGTGAGGAATCTATGTCTAGGCTTCTAGACACAGAAGATCAAACCCATGTCTCCTTCATTGGCAGGCGGATTCCTTACCACCGAGCCACCAGGGAAGCCCCCTCAGTCATTGTCAAGTACCAAATCCGAAACACTTCTATCAAATTTACCTTCTGTCACCACAGCATCCTTCTTAATGACCTGGGACCAGTAGCCAACTAGAACATTAGATGGACTGCCACAGGTGGGATACCTGGGCAAGCTACATCCTAAGTACCTAGACATCCATATGTAAGATCTAGAAAACATTCTATGGACTTTCTTCTGTTTTATCTTTCTGGTCCATGAAGTAGGGGTGAGTTTGGTGCCCTTTCTTCCATATCTTGGATTTGTAGCTGGGACCTGCAAGTCATCATGTTATACAAATGGAGCCACCTCGCTCCCGTGGAATCTGGGAGGACCTCTCTGGGCTCACTCTGCATTTATCGGTTGACACATACCTGGCATTAGTAGCTGGGAAGGCAGGACAAAGCGATTTCAGTGCCAATTTCCTCTCTAGGGGCCCTTAGATGGTCCTGGTTTTTATGACTCTGAACTTCACCACTTTGCCAACCACATGTTTAAACAGCCTTGAATGTAGCACTCTATTTGGCATTTGGAAGAGTTTTCATGTATATTTTTAGAAAGAATTTAGGACCTACCCTATTAAATTTTGGTGGCTTAAGTATTATAACCTATCATTTTACTAATAACAGTCTCTAAAAAGAATACATTTATTTAAAAAATTGGTAGTGTCTTAAGATGCATGTTATTAATAGATAGGGATCTTTTACTGCAAGTTCAAGGGCCCCATCTCAGACTTGTGAGAGCAGAAATTTGTCAGTTTCAAATGTCCAGAGCCTGGTGTTGGTGCCCTGACACACACGTGCCTGCGTGAGACGCCCGTCGTCTTTCCTGCAGCGCCCCCGCATCTGTACCCTCCTCAGGGGCACGCCCTCTCTTGAGCGCCCACTGGAGGAAGCCTTGCTTATTCTAACACCACAGTCCTGGAGTTGAACCCCAAAGACTTTAAGGTTTATGGCTCTGGACCAGTCCATGGAAATATTGACTCTGCTGTCAAAAGAAATGCGGAAACCTGACTGGCTGGTAGGAAAAGGCCAGTGCCCAGGTAAAAGCAATGGAAGGTTTGACTGACAAAAATGCTTTCATGAAGATGTAACCCAGAAGTGCTCAGGGCTGGTGCGCTGGGAAGACCCAGAGGGATGGGAGGGAGAGGGAGGTGGGAGGGGGGATCGGGATGGGGAGCACTTGTAAATCCATGGCTGATTCATGTCAATGTATGGCAAAACCCACTACAATATTGTAAAGTAATTAGCCTCCAACTAATAAAAATAATTGGGAAAAAAAAAAGATGTAACCCAGGATCTTGAATTCAGAAATTCTGTGTTTTCTCATCCCTATCATACCTGTGAATCTGCATTTGTATGTAGGACATAAAATACACACGTTTGATGGCAAAGAGCGAGAGGGTGATCATAGTCGTATCTCACATGCCCTTAATGTTTTACATTTTTACAGATTTCTTCTCCATTTCCTGTTAGTTTCAAAATAACCTCTTGATCAGACATGCCAGTAGACAGTATTTTCATCTTCTGTATGTTACAAACAAACACACACAAAAATCACACTGATTTTTTTCCACCTCAGACCCTCAGTTAACAAAGTGCCTAGAACTAAAATCATCTGGCACTTAAGCAGAGATATTTCCATCAGCTGAACTCAAATTGCTACTAGACTTTGCAATTTTCATAATCCTTGAAATTTCAAATTGTTTATGTACATAGCTATTTGCCCTGCACTTGTTCGTAAGTGTTTGAAGAATATGCATGCAGCAGGGTATGTAGAATGCCAGAAGTGAAGGAAGGAAAGGGTTAATTAATACTAGGCCTACATGTTGACAAATGTGTGAGGTCAAATAAAATAAATGTTAGCAACTAATCATGCCTAGAGGTATATTACTGAATATTCAGAAATATTATTAGAGTAAAAATGATAGATTCATGTATTAAAATTATGAACTGTGTATTTTGTTGAAATAACATTTCTAAGGGAAATTGTTTGGGACCTATATATTTAAATTTTCTTGAATAATTGATTCCTTATGGGTCTTTGTGAAATTTGTGGGGAAAAACTCCCTAAGCATATTTGTAAATAATTATCAGACCAGGACATTAAACCAGTCAATCCTAAAGGAAACTAATCCTGAATATTCACTGCAAGGACTGATGCTGAAGCTGAAGCCCCAATATTTTGGTCACCTGATGAGAAGATTCGATTCACTGGAAGAGACCCTGATGCTGGGAAAGATTGAAGGCAAAAAGAGAAGGGGGCAGCAGAGGATGAGATGGTTAGATAGCATCACTGACTCAAAGAACATGGATTTGAGCAAACTCTCAGAGATAGTGAAGGACGGAGGAGCCTGGCGTGCTGCAGTCCATGGGGTCGCAAAGCGTCAGACACAATTTAGTGAGTGACCAACAATAACGACACATAAGACAGTCTTGGGCTCCATGTCTAAGGAGCACACACCGGACTCTTGTTGAGCTGCCCACTCCCTTCTAATGCTCCCAGGGGCCAGCTCCTCTCTTGTTTCAAGTCCTTTATCATAAAGAAACCGAAGCCCCCGAGAACTCACCTTAAACTGTGCGAAAGCTGTGGTCTGAGGGTTGGCAGGGGATACTCACAAGCCCCCACCCCACTTTCTCAGCACGCGGTGCTAAGCCTGTGTGGAGGGCTTACTCTGCTTTGTTGGGTGGAAATGTGACTGGCGGTTACACAAGATAGATTTGTATACTTATGGAACACGGGCTGGACAGAACCTGTGCATTTTTGCCTTTTGATATGACATCAACTCAGGTCTTAAAAAAAATTTGCAGTGACATGTATTATGTAGTTTCTATTGGAAGGAATTCATTTAGGTCACAGTTACATGGAAAATTTCACATAGACTATATGATAGTCCAGGCTTTCTCCTAGAATATTCAAAATGCTCATCAAATGTTAATTCGTACAATAAAGATGGCCACCAGGTAATTGAAGAAGCAGAGCTATTTAGTATTTTAAAAACACAGATTCTGGGAGTAGAAGCTACCACCAAAGCATCCGGAAATCTGAGTTAACAGATATTCTACTTGGCATCGTTCATTGTTGCTGTTCAGTCACTAAGTCATAGCTGACTCTTTGCGACCCCATGGGCTGCAGCACACCAGGCTTCCCTGTCCCTCACTGTCTCCCGGAGTTTGCCCAAACTCCTGTCGATCGAGTTGGTGATGCCATCCAGCCATCTCATCCTCTGTCGCCACCATCTCCTTTTGCCTTCAATCTTTCCCAGCGTTAGAGTCTTGATATTAATAAGTATTTGCCCACTCCTCCTTCCTCCAGGACAGAGGGGACTGGTTGATGATTGGTAAGGGGACAAAGGACGTGGAAGAAGGTAAGTGAAAGATACGGTGGAGGAGGGGCTGAGAGACAGCGCTGTGGGGGCAATGGTACTTGAAGTTCTTAAACGCCTTTCCAGTCTCAGATTGAAGGAGCCTGGGAGTTTGGAGATGCTACTTGACATCAATCAGAAATGAGCTGCTTTCAGTCTGAAGGCAGTGCCGTGGGGCTTTCTCCTAATTGTATGGTTTTTCAGCTCCGTAGATGGAATAAACGCTGAGAAACCTAATACTTCAATGTGTTTGGACAGGATGCTAAAGCCATAGATACATTTTGTTTGTTTTGAACCCAGACAAAATGTTTTCCAGCTTTATATAGGGAATTTGGTAGCATTGCTGATATGGTGCTTGTACATTTCGGCTGGCTCTGGAGCCTTGTGCTAAAGTAGCTCTGTTTTTCCAGGTCAAGCAATTAAACTGTACAAGAGTGTTGTCATTGCTTTCCAGCTCCTGGCAGCTAACATGCCTGGAATGGCAAACATCACCCTTCATGTGCTAACAGAAATGCCCATTTTTATTCCAACCATCACACACTCTTTATATGAGGTACTTACACATGAGAGAAATTTGATAAGAAGGATACTTAGGAAAATAATGTATTTTAACACTATTATAAAAGAACATTCCCTTCTCCAGGGAATGTTCCTGACCTATGGATCAAACCAGAGTCTCCTGCATTGTAGACAGATTCTTTACTGTCTGAGCCATCAGGGAAGCCCTGTGTACATTTTATTAAAAATCTTTTAAACTGACTCTGTATTTAACATTTTATCCATTATTTTAATTGGTTTAAAATGTGAGTCAGTGACAGAAATCCATGGAGTAGGTAATGGCAACTCACTCCAGTATTCTGGCCAGGAGAATCCCCTGGACAGAGGAGCTTGGCCGGCTAGAGTCCACCGGGTCGCAAAGAGTTGGACGTGGCTGAGCGACTGAAAACAGCAACAGAGACCCCAGAAATGGTGACTTAATGTCCGGAGGGGTTGTCCTTCTCATATAATTGGTCCAGGGCCAGTGCAATGCCTTCAGAAACCAGGGCACCTTCATCCTCCGGGCCCTTGAAGATATCCCCTCCTTTGGACAAAAGACAGCTGCTCCAAGTATTGTGTCTGCAGTTTAGAAAGGGAGAGAAGGAAGGATGGGAATTCAGAGAAATCAAGGAGGAAAGGGAGCCCTTCACTGAAGCAGGGCTTTCTCAGGAGTCTGCAGCCGCCTTCTGCTTCATCTGCTTGACTCGCTTTGGGGAGGTCTGGGAAGTGGAGACCGTTGTGCTTCGCACACTGTGATCCAAACATGATCAGGACTTTCAGTGAGGAAGAGGGTGGGAAAGAAGAACGTGAAGACTGGGGCCAAGCTGGCCGGGCTCTCCTCCCGCCCTGAGGAAGGTGATGGCAAACTGCTTGATTGTGTTTCTTAGGATAAGGAGGCTGTGTTACAAAAATGCGGTCCAGAGACTCATCGCTTTAAAGCCAGTACTCCAGAGGCAAGGTTGGTGGAAAGGAAAGTTCGCTTTATTTCAGAGGTGGGCACCTGGGGTGGAGGGGTGAGGCGGGGAAGGGTGGACTCTTGTACAAGGGCTGACTCCCCCCACTGACAATCCGTGGACAAGAGCTTTTCTATATGGAGGGAAGGGGCTATGTGCAGAAACAGCACGGTCAGCACCAAAGGTTGTCTTAAAATCGGTCATGTGGTGGCCTGAGCAGCGTCATCCTGATTGTTTTAAGTACAGTTAGCCTTCAGTTCCAGGGTCAATTCATTTCCTTCATTCTTTGAGGCCAGTTCTCAGGGTGGTGGCAGCTTATGACCTGGCTGCAGACTGATCACCATGTAGTTAACTTCTCCATCTGCTGGGGTTACAGTGTCTACAAGACAGCCCACAGGATATGGCTCAGAATATTAGCTACAGCTCTTGTGATGTCACTCAGTCGTGTCCGACTCTTTGTGACCCCATGGGCTGTAGCCTACCAGGCTCCTCCGTCTGTGGGCTGTTCCAGGAAAGAATACTAGAGTGAGCTGCCATGTCCTTCTCCAGGGGATCTTCCTGACCCAGGGATTGAACCCAGGTCTCCCTCATTGCATGCAGATGCTTTTACCATCTGAGTTACCAGGGAAGCAGAGGAGCTAAAGGTCCTGAATTGTATTTAATGACTAAGCTGTTATTATCAGGTCTTGTTTGACTGTTTTCCTTTGTTTCTACATGTTCCCACTTCTCTGATTAAACTTGTTCTTAGGTTCAAGTTTTTCTGCAGGCCAAAGACAGGCAGAGGCCGTGGTGGGTAGGGTCCTGCTCTGTTGCAGCTGCTCATGTGAATTCAAAATGCTGCCTACCAGGTACTGTCCTTCCTGACGTCAGAGCAGGCATCTTCCTCCTGCAGGTGTTCATAGGTATTCTAATCACTCTTGGTGCCTGTATTGATTTCACTTACATGAATACCCAATCTCTGTTTTGGAGATTTAGTTAGTTTCCAACAGTCACTATTGAAAACAAAATTTCAGTGAATGTCTTTGTAGGCATATTTTTGTGTACATCCATGACTAGATTCTTAAGATTCAGTCCTGTGAGTGAAGTTATGTGATCAAATTGATACATCTATTTCACCACAAATGGAGTATAACCTTTAAAAACTGTGAATCAGTATTTTGTGTACCTGTGATTTATGTAATAAAAATTTTGTTTAATTAAAAAATAACAAAAATAAAAGAGTTGCTGGGAAAAAAATTATTTTTTGTGCATCTATGTCAGGCTTTTGGTGTCATCACTAAATTGTCCTTTGGCAAAGTTCTCTCCGTCTGCAGTGTGTCAAATTGCTTACTTCCAAGCATGCTGTCAGCTTTATGGGGATTATGTTTTTAAAGTTTGCCAGCTTTCCTGGTGGCAACCATCTAGAATTCTGCTTGAGTCTGAGAAGACGAGTGTGTATAGTTTGCACAAGGTGAGGCCCACGTGGACAGTGTAAACCTCTCAACTGAGGCATCTTGGGAACTGTTGGGGGCAGAAGCATGCTTGTGGGAGAGCAGGTAGTGGGTTCATCCCTGGTTTAAGTCCCCACTGTGTTAGTAATGGAGCTTCAGTTCTTTCCCCTAAGGATACTTTATGACTTCTGGAGTCTTTAGAGTGCTCCATGTGCCCCCACAAACAAGCCTGCCTCTCGGAGGGCCAATTATCTCTGGTCCACGAACTCTGCCTTCTATGCCCCTGGAGGACCTTCTTGTCGCCCCAGACTCATGGGGACACGGAAGACCCCCAGCTTGTCTCAGGGCTGTCGGACCTCCAGGCTGCCGGCTAGTGCCGGCCAGAGGCCAAGAGACAAGGAGCCTTTCCCCTCCTTCAAAGGTGGCCTTAAAGTGTTGGATTTTCAAGGAGAAATCTTGGCATGAGCCTGTGCAGCTCAAGGTGGGGGATCAAGGAAGCAGCAGGGCTGGGACTGGGACTGTCTGAAGCTTCATTCACCCACATGTGTGACAGTCACATGGAAGCTGGGCTGTTGCCTGAAACATCTACATGTGGCCTTTCCATGTGATCTGAGCTTCTGCACAACCTGGCAGCTGGGTTCTAAGGGTGAGCATCCGACAGGGAGACAGAAGGCCCCAAAGTATCACTTCCATCACACGCGATTCATAGAGGTGGTGTCTGCAATAGCCCACGCTCAAGGGAAGAATGCTGCTCCAGCTAAGCAGGGGGTGCAGCAAAGTCCTAGAAAACTCACGCGAGACCAGAACCACAACTGCAGCTTCATGGGGGAAAAAATAGCACCTACAGCTCTGATGAGTCATCAGTATTCCCTGCGGGTTGCCAGTAAACCGCCCCATTTCAGGGGGCTCTTTGCCTCTTCTGATCAGCAGTTTTCCTCTAAGTATAGATTAAAGAATTTGAGTCACTTATGGGGTAATTGAGGGCAAATAATGACAGCAGAGTGAGCTCCAGTGAAGCATGAATCAAGCTGCAACTTGAACAGAGTTTCAGAGCATCCCACACAGCTTCTGTGGGAATGTGCAAATGGTACAAATGTGAAATCACAAGCTTCTATTTCAAACTCCAGTGTGATCCCTGGGAGAGTCTTTCTGAAGTTGCTGTGTAAGTCTACTCCGGCTGTTATAGAAAGAAACCATAGACTGGGCATCTTCAATGGAAATTCATCTTCTCATAGTCCTGGAGGCTGGAAGTCCAAGACTAAGTAGTCACAGAGCTGGTTTCTTCCGAAGGTTCTCCCTGAGCATGGCAATGATCACTTTCTGGTATCTTCACATGGTCTTCCCTTGGTGCCTTTCTGTGTCCTAACTTCCTCTTCCTATAAGGACACCAGTCAGATGGAATCAGGGCCCACCTTAGTGACCTCACTGTACCTGGTGGTGGTTGGCGTTTTAGCTGTTAACTCATGTCGGACTCTTGTAACTCCATGGACTGTAGCCTGCCAGCCTCCTCTGTCCATGGAATTCTCCAGGTCAGAATACTGGAGTGGGTTGCCATTTCTTTCTCCAGGGGATCTTCCTGACCCAGGGATGGAACCCGAGTCTCCTGCATTGCAGGCTGAGCCTTTACTGACTGAGCCACATGGGAAGCCTCACTGTACCTTTACTACTATTTTAGAGATGCTATCTCCGGGATGTCCCTGGTGATCCAGTGGCTGGGAATCTGCCTTTCAGTGCAGGGGATGTGGGTCTTATCCCTGGTCAGGGAACTGGGCACCCACTTGCCAGGGGCAACTAAGCCCACAATCCACAGCTAGAGAGCCCGCATGCAACAGTGAAGATCCCACTTGCAGAAACTAAGGCTGGATATAGTCAAATACTTGAATAAATATTTTTAAAAAGATGCTGTCTCCAAATAGAGTCACCTGGGGCTAAGATTTTAGTGTCTGAATTTTGAGAGGACGCCATTCAGCTCACGAGAGTCTCCATTGTCAAAAATCTTCTGACAGTGACCTTGTAGGATGCCCTAGGGTCATGTTTCCATCTGCCTTCTGGACATTCTGAGTTTGATAATCTTCCTTTGGACTTCCCAGGTGACTCAGCAGTAAAGTATCCACCTGCCAAATGCAGAGGATGCAGGTTCCATCCTTGGGTGGAGAAGATCCCCTACCCTAGAGGAGGAAATGACAACCCACCCCAGTACTCTTGCCTGGGAAGTCCCATGGACAGAGGAGCCTGGTGGGCTAGAGTTCATGGGGTTGCAAAGAGTCTGATGTGACTTAGTGACTAAACAAAAACAACGTAAGACTCTTCAAGATTACTCTTTCTAAATTACCCGTTCCATCTATCACTGTCTTTTACGTAAATATTTCCAATGATTCCAACTTTTTGCAGAATAAACTGCTCAGTCCAGGCTCCCCCTTGGACACTACAGACCAGAGCTCACTGCTTGTAGGTCACCTGAGCATCCCTTACTGCCTCCTGTTTATCCTTCTGCCCACGCTCTTCCTCCTCTGAGACACTCGCCAGCCTCAACTCCATTGAGAGAACTCACACCTGCATTTTCTGACTCAAATCAGAAGCCTGACCATCAATAAGCTGTCTTGAGTTTCTAATCTTGACCTTGGGAAATGACATGTATCTCCCATCATTCTTAAGAACAGCTTGATGTATTAGGAGGAAGTGAAAACCTTCATTTCTCAATTGATGACTGTGATCTTGCTGACTTGAGTTGTGCCTCTATGGGTTAATTTGGAGTGATAGTACCTACCCTTCTTCTATTCTGTAGACTTGCTGAGAAAAATCAGCAATAGTTTATGTAGTTTAAGGAGGAGTTTAAGAGCGGACTTGGTAGACTGAAAATTTGCAACAGTGCTTCTTTATTGCTGCCTGGTTTGGTGGTTATTGGCATGTGGGTATCATCTCTTGCAGATTGCAACTTTTCCGGGGGAAGTCTGGGGTGGCCATGTCCTAACAGTATCCCATAGACCACTGTCTTGAACACAAAGGGGCTTTCATACACTCTATTGCTTCAATAAACCCATCAGAGATGGTTATAATTGCAAGGTAGCTGTGTCTAACAGCATTTATATACTCTAGATTTTAGAAAATCATACCATTAAAGGAAACTGAATTGCAATGAGAGCTTTATAAAACTTTTATAATATTTAGGAAAATATCTTTGGCAAAATCAATGTAAAATATTTCTGTGCTTTACAGTGGCTATATTAAAACATGTTTTGATAACAGCCTTTATGATTTCTGTCACCTTGTTATTTCTTCCCGGATTCAAGGTAGTATAAATGATAGGAACCAAAAATATGTATCTTCCCAAAGTACAAAACAGACAAAATTCATATTCACAGCTCTACTCCAATAACCACCTGGAGTCTTAGATTGTACTGCACTGGGTCATTCCCCTCCTCTTTGTAAAAATCTATGGGTTTTGGCTTCCGTGCTCCGGAGAACAGTAGATTTCTTGGGATGCCTTGTGCTGTGTGTTTCCTTAGTCATGCAATCATTTATAATCATCTACAAGCTCCTCAATTATAGAGAACTTCTGGCTGCCACTGCAAACATCACATTTTGACTGTCTTTCCGGACAGAGGCACATCCTTTACAGTATTATGAAGCCCTTGGACCTGTTTACAACGTTATGAATCTCAATTTGACCTGTGCTGGTCCCTAATATTTCTAAGGAGCAAAGTTAACACAGCTTGTGTTGCCTTTGGAGCTAGCATGGTCACAGCCCCCTCATTCCACCCCTGGGGAAACTGAGGCAGGAGGGCAAAGTGACTTCCCAAGTCCCAGGTCTCACTGAGGGTTTTGGCTGGGATCAGAGGGTCAGAGCTGGGATCCCTTCTTCTTCCATCCAGTGTCCTGGGATGGGGTGTCTGGGTGTGCGTCCTTCTTAACACACGTTGTAGCAGCCCGTGTGGGAGGGTCTAGGCAGGCTTGTCCCTCCTATCGGTGCCACTCAGGTCCCTAAGGCCCCCACCTCAGTTCAGCCAAGCAGAGGGAGTGCAGTGCTCTGAGCCTCAGGAAACAACAGACACCCATTTGTCAGACCGGTGAGCGACTCTGTCCTCACACTTACCTGGCTGCCTAAGACTGATCTTCCAGCTGGACCAAGGAGACGTGTCAGTACTTGTCTTTTGGGTCATGCACAAGTTTGTGGAGCTCTGCCGCACTTGATGTGGGTTTGGAGTATTCTAGGGAACCAGGAGTGCTGAAGCAAAGAGATGCCATCAATAAACGTCTGTAGACTGAGCCAAGGGTTTTTTATCAAAAAAGCAGAAAGCAGATTTATAGAACACAATTGTGCATTGTGACAAGTAAAAAATCAGCTTTTTCTTCCCCCCTCCCAAGTTCTGGAGGAATTTTCTCTCTTAGACACAAGGGAGCTGTTCATAGGCCGCTATTGTCCAGGAGAGGATGGAGATGAGGATAAAGCATCCGTGAGGATCCTGGAACTAATCCGTCCACATTCAAGAGGACACTGCAGGGAAGCAACTGCAGGGAAGCAGTGACACAGGGGCTGTTTGGGGTCCGAGATGATCACAGACTCTGCCTTCCAGAGGCTCATCCTTTATTCTGTGTTTATGCCACACCAGGAGACATTGATGAGTTCCAAAAGAGTGATAGAAAGTAATAACTTAGTTCAGAGGAGGGGCAGCCAGCTTCCCACTGGATGGTGTAGAAGGAAAGAAGAGAGATCATTGCTTCACGTCTTTCGATTTCAGCAAAGTGGCCTAAGAAGTTTCTTAGAAGAAGCCTGGCTTCATGCCATGTACTTTCCTGACATTCAGTTGTTGTTGCTTAGCCCCTAAGTAGTGTCTGACTCTTTATGATCCCAGGTCAGGAAGCAACAATTAGAACTGGACATGGAACAACAGACTGGTTCCAAATAGGGAAAGGAGTACAGCAAGCCTGTATATTGTCACCCTGCTTATTTAACTTATATGCAGAGTACATCACCAGAAATGCTGGGCTGGATGAAGCACAAACTGGAATCAAGATTGCTGGGAGAAATAACCTCAGATATGCAGATGACACTACCCTTATGATAGAAAGTGAAGAAGAACTAAAGAGCCTCTTGATGAAAGTGAAAGAGGAGAGTGAAAAAGTCAGTTTAAAGCTCAACATTCAGAAAACTAAGATCATCGCATCTGGTCCCATCACTTCATGGCAAATAGATGGGGAAACAGTGGAAACAGTGACAGACTTTATTTTTTGGGCTCCAAAATGACTGCAGATGGTGACTGCAGCCATGAAATTAAAAGACGCTTACTCCTTGGAAGAAAAGTTATGACCAACCTAGACAGCATATTCAAAAGCAGAAATGTTACTTTGTCAACAAAGGTCTGTCTCGTCAAGGCTATGGTTTTTCCAGTAGTCATGTATGGATGTGAGAGTTGGACTATAAAGAGAGCTGAGTGCTGAAGAATTGATGCTTTTGAACTGTGGTGTTGGAGAAGACTCTTGAGAATCCCTTGGACAGCAAGGCAATCCAACCAGTCCATCCTAAAGGAAATCAGAATATTCATTGGAAGGACTTATGTTGAAGCTGAAACTCCAATACTTTGGCCACCTGATTAGAAGAACTGACTCATTGGAAAAGACCCTGGTGCTGGGGAGGATAGAAGGTGGGAAGAAAAGGAGATGACAGAGGATGAGATGGTTGGATGGCATCACCAACTCAATGGACGTGAATTTGAGTAAACTCTGGGAGTTGGTGATGGACAGGGAGGCCTGGCATGCTGTAGTCCATGGGGTCGCAAAGAGTCGGACATGATGGAGTGACTGAACTGAACTAAATCTTGTGGGTGGGTGCTGAGTCGCTTCAGTCATGTCTGATTATGTGCGACCCTATGGACTGTAGCCCACCAGGGTTCTTGGTCCATGAGATTCTCCAGGCAAGAATACTGGAGTGGGTTGTCATGTCTTCCTCCAAGGGAATCTTCCCAAACTGGGGATCGAACCCATGTCTGTTATGTCTCCTGCATCAGCAGGTGGGTTCTGTACCACTAGAACCACCTGGGAATCCCAGTCTTGTGAGGTGGCAGTTAAATCATTAAATTTCAAATCCTTCATTCATAGACACTGCTTTTGTAAATAGTATCTCTCCTGTCTAAACTAATATACTCAACACAGGAAAACCAAATTACATTTTTACTTATCAAAATGTCCTTTTCAACTTTCCAACTCAACATGCCCCTGCTTTTATGCTATTTTTCCCCCTTTTAGTCAGCAAAAGTTCCTTGAGCTTATGAACTAAGCCTACAATTTTTTACCCTTGGAGTATTTAGAAAAATACTAAGAACATATGGTTGGATGACATCACCGACTCAATGGACATGAGTTTGAGCAAACTCTGGGAGATAATGAAGGACAGAGAAGCCTGGCATGCTGCCATCTACAGGGTCACAAAAAGTTAGACACGACTTATTGACTGAACAACAACAGCAAAGCACACAGCAGGAGACCAACGAATTGTCTCATCTAGTCAGTAGTGGCTTCAGCAGCAGTAGTGATTATGGTGACTGTGTGGATACTTTGAGTAATTCCACTGTTTTAAAGTTTGCTGCTTAACTCTTCCTGTTTTATTTTAACTGGAGAATCAGTAAGGGGATTTATAAAATATTCAACATTTGTGTTGGGTTTGCAAAGAGATAAATGACCATTTTTATATAGCAGAATTGCAAAGAAGACTTCCTCTCTTTGTACCAAGTTAGTTAATTAGTTCAATTGTTCAGTCATGTCTGACTCTTTGTGACCCCATGGACTGCAACACACCAGGCCTCCCTGTCCATCACCAGCTCCTGGAGTTGACTCAAACTCATGTCCATTGAGTTGGTGATGCCATCCAATTCATCTCATCCTCTGTCTTCCCCTGCTCCTCCCACATTCAATCTTTCCCAGCATCAGGGTCTTTTCTAATGAGTCAGTTCTTCACATCAGGTGGCCAAAGTATTAGAGTTTCAGCTTCAGCATCAGTCCTTCCAATGAATATAAGTCCTAAAGGACTTATTTCCTTTAGGGTGGACTGGTTGGATTGCCTTGCTGTCCAAGGGACTCTCAAGAGTCTTCTCCAACACCACAGTTCAAAGGCATCAATTCTTCGGTGCTCAGCTTTCTTTATGGCCCAACTCTCACATCCATACATGACTACTGGAAAAACCATAGCTTTGACTAGGCTGACCTTTGTTGGCAAAGTAACATCTCTGCTTTTGAATATGCTGTCTAGGTTGGTCATAACTTTTCTTCCAAGGAGTAAGCGTCTTTTAATTTCATGGCTGCAGTCACCATCTGCAGTGATTTTTGGAGCCCCCCAAACATAAAGTCTGTCACTGTTTCCACTGTTTCCCCAACTATTTGCCATGAAGTGATGGGTGTACCAAGTTACAAAGGGAAAAAGTAGCCCATGTCAAATTTTTTCATTCCATTTTATTCAGATTTACACCTTTTAAGTAATTTTAACATTGGCTTTAAGTAATAGTATTTAAGTAAACACTTAAATACATAAATACCTTATGGATAATGAAGTATTTTTCAGTTTTAAGAGATGGAAATAAACTTGGTGAAATCAGGGATAAAAGAAGTTTTTATAAGGCTATGATTTAAATAATGTGATTTAAGAGGAAACTGAATCAACAGGTTCAGCATATCGGAGACCTCTCTGGGAAGCTCTGATCCAGTGTGTCCCTCTGCTCCAGGGTATCACTCCAGGGTAAGAAGGGTGGTGAATCTGGTTTGGTTCACATGTGTCCAATGAAGGGAGAGTTCCTGGAAAAGCTGTTATTAAAATGAGGAGTGATGGCTGGTGAACTGCAAAAATGACAAATGTCCTTTACAGTAAATGGTCAGATTCCCACAGGGAAGAGAAATGACCATAAAGCCTTTGGAGGTGTATTTTTTAATTTTGGAAAGTAAGTTTCCATTTAACCATAAAGGATTTTAGCATCAAAAGGACTTTAAAAAGAAATTACATGCCTTCAACAACTTAGTTTCTTATGCTGCCCCTAAATCAACAAGTAGATGGTAGAAAAAAAGTCATTGCATATCTTTATGACTCTGATATAAAAAACATTTAAACCACTGTACCTTATAATATTTATTTAAATTGGTTTCAATGAAAGAGCACTTAGATAAACAACTGTTGAAACCTCAAAAAGGAAACGGAATAATACCGGGCCACGGGTGAGTTGTAGCAAAGGACCAAGGAGCAGTTCTTTCACCTAATGAAATGTCTAGCTTTATTTAAATTCTCATGGATTAATCTTGGGGAAATAATAACATGTAAGAAAAACTGACAAACAGAAAGCCTTTATGAGAAATGAAAATTGTACTGGACAGAATCTAAAGAGATTGGGTCTAACTGTCTAAACCAGGCAAGAGCAGTTTTGGAGACAGAACGTCAAGAGTAGATTCAGCGCAGGGACTTTGTCTTCCTTGTTCATTTTAACGTCCAGATCCCAGGATAGTTGTCACACTGAAGACATGCAAGAAATGAGATGAAACGGATGAAATAATACATGGAAGATTGCTGAGGCACGAAGTGCTAGGAGTCAAGAGTGATTTCTAGTTCTATCTCTGAAACTAGCTAGTTGTATGCCTCTGTTCAACCTTGACCTTCCTTAAGACTAATATGTAGACAGTGAGGTTGAATTAGATCACTTCCAAAGTCTTCTTCAGAGAAGTTTAGTAAACAAGCAGCAAAATCAATCACACTGACAGTGTTCTTCTCCAGCCTCTGTGTTACATGCCACATGTTCCCAGGCACAGCAAGTTATAATATTCTCTAGCACTGGTAAATAGAATCCTTATTCATCTTTGATTCAGCCTAGACTATTTGACAATTTGAGCAAAGAAAAATTGTTCTTCAGTTTTCTTTTTCTGTAAACATGTGGCAAAATGGAATCCAGAATTTAATTCATTTGCATATGTTCATAACTCCCTCGGCATGCCTAATGTGCGATCTGTGAGGGCTGCAGACCCACTGCAGCAAAAGAGCATGAAGCACTTTAACCTTTGAAAATGCAGAGGCTTAGGATAGCAACAAAATTCAAAACTGCACCTAATTAGAATATTCATGCTCCCCAAATTTTATCTCACTTCGTTTCCGTATAATTTCCCAATTATGCTATTTCATTCAAATTATTTTGCTTTTGAATTTTTAAAGGATATCAATTTAAGATCTACTTATTCGGAAGGGGCATTAAAAGGTCCTCACATTCTTCTGAAACTATACTTTTGGCCAAACTTTTAATTGAGCACTTTTCTCACTAGATTTTACTGCAGACTTTAGTGCTGGGTGTCGTGAGCTCCTGCCTAGAAGGTATTGTTTGTTCATTGTTGATAAAATGAACGATGAAGCCTGGGGTGGGCATGAGGCATTCTCTCTCTGGGAAGATATGAGCCCTTCCCTGCCATGGCCTTCTATTCAAGACACTCATGCAGTCAGGTCGTTTCCTTGCTGTCGACACTAACACACTGCTTCGCTGGTGGCTCAGACAGTAAAAAATCTGCCTGCAATGCAAGAGATCTGGGCTCGATCCCTGGGTCAAGAAGACCCCCTGGAGAAGGGGATTCCCCTGAAATGGCAACCCACTCCAGTATTCTTGCCTAGGAATCCCATGGTCAGAGGAGCCTGGCAGGCTACAGTCCTTGGGGCTGCATTTAATGGACATAACTGAAGCACCTACTACTTACTTACTGCAATAGAAGTTGACTTACTATTCTGAAAACAAAGACACACTGAGAGGATTGGAGTAAAATCTCCAACAGAATGGAGAACGAAGAACCAGGCGGACAAGCAGGTCTCAGTTACCTCTTGATTTCCTCATCAAAAAGTACCACCAACCTCGCCCGTGAGCCCTGCTCACAGTGTCCAGATCAGGCTTCCGAGTCAGATGATCTGAATCTAATCATTGAGTTCATCACTCACTCTGTGGGTCAGCCACATGACCTGAACTGATGAAGCCTCCGTTTCTTACTCTGTGAAACTGGAATTTTCACAGCAATATAGAATAATGGGAGACAGTATACAAATGGACAAGGGCTAACCAGATAGAAAGATAGCACTCTGACCCACAACTTGCAGTATCCGACTCAGGAAACCAGCCCATTTTCTATGGAAGCTGGTCTGCTCTCTGTGGCAGACTGGTAGGAAGTCAGACTACCTCTAGGGACTGATCCTGGGAAACACACAATAACCATACAATAACTCCCAGAACCATCCGCTCTAAAGAAGCAACTTCCTTAACTTCTGCCCTGCTTCCAATTTAGGACAAGCCAGAGAAAGCCGTGGGCATGCCAGGTGGCCCAGAAGTAAAGAATCTGCCTGCAAATACAAGAGACACAAGAGACACAGGTTCGATCCCTGGGTCAGGAAGATCCCCTGGAGGAGGAAATAGCAACCCACTCTGGTATTCTTGACTGGAGAATCCCACAGACAGAGGAGCCTGGTGGGCTACAGTCCATGGTGTTGCAAAGAGTCGGGCACATGCGTGCACACACACACACAGAAAGGCAAATGCGCACCCCCTAACCAATCACACAGGATGCCCTGCTTCTGCTTAGTCCCACCTCCCAGACCAGCATCATCCAATGGGGCCCCTCTGAGCTGTCCCTTATCCTTTCCCCCCACAAAACCTTTCTCACTCCTCTGCCTGCCTTTGAGTCCCTTCCAAACACAAGTGGTGGTGCTGACCCCCTTACCAGTGGTAAGCTCTGCATAAATAACGTGTGTTTTTCTCATGTGGTTGATCTTCATGCATTTCCATAGTATTATTCAACAAATATTGTGAATCATAATAACAAAACGATTGTGGAATTAAATATGAGATAAATGTCTATGTCTCCAGGTGACTCAGACTTATATCAAATTAGCTCATTTTGTGCTCCTATTTTTCTTGGTTTTACTAGAATTATTATCTTAAATTCATTTTACTTGGCTGAATCTTGATTTTCTAGGTAAATTATTGACAGAATATTTGTCTGGTTTACCTTGCCTGTTTATTGGCTTGCTCTGGTGGTTAACTTTACAGTGAGACTGCATTTCTCTTTCAAGATCCTAACCTCCTAACATGCTACTCGAGACTGAAGCTCATGCAGGAAGCGACAGTGGGTTTCACAACAAACCAGGTCCTATCTGTTGCTTCTCCCGATCTTTGAGGCTTGTCACAATACTCAGTAGAAAATTTGGTTTGAGCTCCTGAATACATTCTTCACAATGCCCTGTGAATTTCTTGGCTTAGTTCCTTGTAGTTGTAGAGTTGCATACAAATGGATTCTTGGATGATTTATCCAAGAATGGGCATTGGATTGGCATTTTAATGGGCACTGAACTTGAGCTATTCATGTCTAGATTTCTGAAACTTTTCCTTTTAGAGATTCCCCCCGCCTCTTATATGAAGGAAATGCATCACTTTTCTATGCTTTATTAATCTCTTGGATCCTATCTGCTTTTGCAATAATGGCTGAAAACACAATAATTAACCTGCACGGTCACAATTCTTAGTGCCCCCGTGGTTAGTTAAGTGAAGTGAAGCGAAAGTCCCTCAGACGTGTCAACTCTTTGCAACTCCATGGACTATATAGTCCATGGAATTTTCCAGACCAGAATACTGGAGTGGGTAGCCTTTCCTTTCTCCAGGGGATCTTCCCAACCCAGGGATTGAACCCAGGTCTCCCACATTGCAGGCAGATTCTTTACTAGCTGAATCACAAGGGAGGCCCAAGAATACTGGAGTGGGTAGCCTATCCCTTCTCTAGGGGAGCTTCCCGACCCAGGAATCGAACCGGGGTCTCCTGCATTGCAGGTGGATTCTATACCAACTGAGCTATGAGCGAAGCCCCATGGTTAGTTAGCCTACCCATAAATGTTTTCAGTGACATTATGGAGCTAAAACACAGATACACACTTTGCAGAAGACACCCCACGTCTGATCCTTTCTATCCTGCAACCTCCCAGCTTAGAAACAACCAGAATCTGGAGGACTAGACCTCTGACCAACTGTAATGCACAACTCCCTTATGAACCAGATCAAAAACCAATTTGGTTATCACGTAATTTGTTCACCTCTTCAGTCCCTAAACACAGAGGAAAGAAAGACAAAACAGAGAAAATCACTTAGTGTGGTTTCAATAGCGTGGATGAAATGGGGATAAAATGAGGATAATTTACAGCAGTAATTTAGTTCAATTGTTGCACTTAACAATGGGTGGCCTGGCACAGAGCTAGTTAGAAGTGGAAACAATAGAGCCTGTAATTTTGCTGTTAATTTCAGCCTGACAGATGTTAAGTTTAAGCAGAGGAAGTTCTGGTCAAGGGGGAGAGAATTGATATTTCCAGTTAGCATGAAAGGCAGTGACGAGAGGACGTAGTTATATATCAGTTTTTGACTACATACTCGTTCAAATGAAATGTAAAGAACCTAACAGTGGATGGGATCTGTTGCAAGATCATTAAAAAGCCTTATTCAGTATTAGCGCATGGTGGATGTATTTTCATGTTTATAACAACCATCATTTGCCTTCCTGGGGTCAGCAGTGTCCTGTGGAGAAATTAGACACTGTACTGATTTCAGAGCTTCAAGAAAGTACACTCTGTTCTGATGAACACGGTATCAAGGGGAATAGTGACGTGGTATCTGAAGCCCCAGGCAGGAGTGAGCCTTCATCGTAGTTATATACATCATTCTCCCTCTCCTGCAGAGAGCTTGCTCTCTAGGGTCACCCCCTGCCTTTCTCCCACCCACTCTCCTCCCAGGACACTCAGAAAAGATGCACTAGCAGCCTCAGCAGCTGCACTAGAGCCTCCTCCGGGGGCTCATCCGACCATCCCGTGAGCACCACCACTTACTAGTCAGACAGCATCTGATGGCTCTGCTCCAGATCACTCCTTCCTCTCAGCATCATAAATATTACAAACCTTACATATTTTAACCCATCAGTTTAGTTCAGTTCAGTCGCTCAGTCGTGTCCAACTCTCTGCGACCCCATGGACTGCAGCACACCAGGCTTCCCTGTCCATCACCAACCCCTGGAGCTTGTTCAAGTTCATGTCCATTGAGTCAGTGATTCCATCCAACCATCTCATCCTCTGTCGTCCCCTTCTCCTCCTGCCTTCAGTCTTTCCCAGCATCAGGGTCTTTTCAAACAAGTCAGCTCTTCGCATCAGGTGGCCAAAATATTGGAGTTTCAGCTTCAACATCAGTCCTTCCAATGAATATTCAGGACTGATTTCCTTTAGGATGGACTGGTTTGATCTCCTTGCAGTCCAGGGGTCTGCAGAGTCTTCTCCAACACTAAGAGTCTTCTCCAACACCACAGTTCCAAAGCATCAATTCTTCGGCACTCAGCTTTCTTTATAGTCCATCTCTCATATCCATACATGACTACTGGAAAAACCATAGCCTTGATTAGATGGATCTTTGTTGACAAAGTAATGTCACTACTTTTGAATATGCTGTCTAGGTTGGTCGTAACTTTTCTCCCAAGGAGTAAATGTCTTTTAATTTCATGGCTGCAGTCACCATTTGCAGTGATTTTGTAGTCCCCCAAAGTAAAGTTTTAACCCATATTCAGTGTCAATTATTCAGTGAGAAATGAATATGTTAAAATAGATAAATAGCAAGGATCTACTATATTCAATATCTTGTAATAATAACCTGCAATGGAAAAGAAGCAGAAAAAGAATCTCTCTCTCATCTATCTATCTACCTATCTATCCTCTGTCTAACTGAATCCCTTTGTTGTACACCTGAAACACTGTAAATCAACTATCCTTCAATAAAGATAAATAGATAACAAATGAATATGTCCCTCTATCCTCACCACTGATTGAGTTGTGGAGGACTCTGAAATTGGTCTACCCAATATTTATCACTACTCTACCATTTCTAAGGAAACTGATTTTGTCTGGAGTTCAGCTAAAAATCTCAATTAACTAGGCTTCCTTCTAACTAGCAGTGACCATGTGACAGTTCTATCTAGTAAGTTATAATTAGCATCTTCTTGGGTGAGACTTTTCTCAGATAAAAAGGGAAAGACTTAGATGGCATATTGTTTGGCCTTTCCTCTCTCTCAGTTTTGCTGCCTGGAATGTAAGATGTGGTGCTTGGAGGTTCAGCAGCCATCTTGTGAACAGGAGGATGAAGTCACATGCCTAGGATGGCAGAGCAGTAAAGTAGAAGCCTGATTCTCTGGGGACAGTTTGTAGATATTCTTCCCATTCAGGACTGCATGCCTCTAGTCCTCACCCATCTGAGAAGAAAGAGATTCAGATAATTAACTTCTTTAAGTTTGTTATTTACATTGAAAGAAACCCTAACTGATACTGAATTTTCAAAGTATTCCAAGGGAAAATGGAATGCCAAGAATCTTAGTAAATATGATGAAAGATACCAACAAATTGGAGCCATAAGTGTTTTTGAGAGGTGAAACAGAAAAAGTAATTCATGTGCACACGTGTGCACACACACACACACCTGTGTATATACAGAGACAGAGGCACATGTTTTTCTTGTTTTCTTTTGATATTCAATCACTGGGCACTAAGAACTTCACCTTGGAAAAGATTTTAAAAATATTAAAAGAGTACACTTTTCTCTTCATTCTGCTTTTCAGTAAAAAGAGAGGAAGGATGGTATTAAAGTTTTCCCAGAAAATTTGTATCAAAGCCCAAATTAGATAGAACTAGCACCCTGATGGTTTTCTTTATTGTCTTATGGCTGGACCGAGTGACTTTCTATTTCGCTCTGTTATTGTAAAATTGCAAGGATCAGTGAACACTGATAATTGAAGCATGAAACAGAGACCAATTTTACCTGAATTATCAATCTGGGCAATTGCCATTGGAGACAATAATTGCATAACTACCAGGCTTCCTCTGAAGTTGGAACCAGACCAGCAGATTTCATGAGAAATAAATGAGTTGCTTTGTATGAATATAGTGCTTTATTTATGTTTAATCTTGTTATTTTAAGTCATCAACAAAATCAGTTGATCATGGCTGACTGTGCCACAGTCATGTAAGACATTAGTCATTTTATGTAGTCATTTCATGGCCAGAGGAGATGACTTTTGATTGGACTAGAAACAATGTGAAACCTACATGAATGAGTTTTGCCTTTTCCCGTCTTTCAGCCTCACGGCCTGTTCTTTAGGCGGGTTTTATGAGAGTTGCTGAGACAGAACACACATTTCTGTAAGGGATTCTGCATCTCTCCTTTCTCCTTAGTGACACAGGCCCAACCCCTGTTCATGCAAAAGAAAGCTCTGCAAAATAAAAGCTGAAGGATTGAAATTAGGCAGAGTCTTAATAAACAAAAAAATTTTGAAGCACGGAAAAAGCATAAGAGGCAACTTTCAATAATGATGACTCTTGATTGGACTCTTAATCATAGATTTACTTAAAACAACAGTTCAAGATATGAAATAACCCTTCAGAGAGCTTAAGCCTTTCAGTAAAGCTACAAGGAGCTGGGATTTAAACAATTGCATGTGCCTGATGTCAACTTGGCAGGAAAAGTAAATGAGACCCTAAGATCATCTTTATTTATTCCTCTGAAAACAAGGATGAAGGAATTAAAACAGAAATAGAGTTACTACTTTGGAATTGCTTCTGTCATAAGATTTCTAAAAAATGGATTCTAGGGTTCTGAATTATTGCCATTGTTTAAATGGACTTTTCTCAAACTGCAAAATCTTAAATTACAAATAATACAACAGGAATCATCTTTTAAAACAATGGCTATCTTTGATAATAATGTCTCAGGCTGCGTTTTCCGGAAGCGGACACTAAGATTTTAGGATGCAAGGTGTTCATTTGTGTTATCACCCGTGAAAGGAGGGGGAAGGGGCTGGGTTGGGTGGAGGTGAAGTCACAGGGCGAGCCTCCCACCCTGGCAGGGGCTCAGGGGAGGGACTGCTGGCATCCGGCTGAATAGGCCAGATGTTTATCTAATGCCTGCTCAGTCTCTGGAGATGGGAGCCCGGGGAAGGGCTTAACTGTGAACGAGGGGGCTCCCCGCAGCAGAGGCAGACCTTCTGGACTGAGGTCTGTAACATCCGTCTGCCAACTTGTTCTCCACCTCTGGGCAGAAAGTCCTTCCTTAAAGGGGCACCTGGGTGGTGCATCTTTGTGCTTACCCAAGTGGCACATTCAATGCTAAAATGCAATGGTGTGAATTCCCCATGCCTTACATTGTAGAACAGTTTAAAAGAAAGTGTGCCCTAAATATTTTATACACACACACACACACACACACACACACACAGAGGCGTCACATGCATGAACTGTTAGAATTAATAAACAAATTCAGCAAAGTTGCAGGATACAAAATCAAGATATGAAAATCAGTTCCATTTCTATACACTAACAAACAACCCATAAAAGAAATTAAGAAAACAGTTTCATTCATAGTAGGATCTAAAAGCTCCTGTACCTAACAATTCCAGTGTGTGTGCTTCCCACCGGCAAGAAACTCCTTGATACTGACTGAGTGTCCTGCAATTCTGCTCAGTCTAGACACTGTTTACTCAAGTATAGTATCACACCTCACAGGTCAAGGGCTCACTCCTACTGCTGCAGAAAGGGGGACCCCTTCCAGGGCCTGAAAAAGGGAAAACTTGGATGAAAATGTAGGTGAGTTTGAAGAACTGATGATAGAAGTTTGAGACAGATCAATGGTAATATCACAGAGAGTTTAGAAAAAAGAGCTTCCAATAATAAGTATGTGGATCTTTTAGGAGAAGGCAACTATTTGAAAGAATCATCACGGAGAATGGAAAAATGAGTTGGTTATAGCTTGAAAGTGAAAGTCGTTCAGTTGTGTCTGACTCATTGTGACTTCATGGCCTGTAGAGTCCATGGAATTCTCTAGGCCACTGAAGTGGGTACCCTTTCTCTTCTCTAGGAGATCTTCCTAACCCAGGGACGAAACCCACATCTCCTGCATTGCAGGCAGATTCTTTACCAGCTGAGGCACAAGGGAAGCCCAAGAATCCTGGAGTGGGTAGCCTATCCCGTCTCCAGCAGATCTTCCCGACCCAGGAATCGAACCAGGGTCTCTTGCATTGCAGGCAGATTTTTTACCAACGGAGCTATCAGGGAAGCCCTTAAAGACACCAATAAACTATAAGGAAATGAAGTCTCCTTCCATCCTAGCTTATTTTAATTTAGAGAGAATTTTCTCCTGCAGTTTGCTATGTTCACTATATAAGCATGCCATCTTTTTTATTCACAAAGTTTTGTAATGATTATGAATGAGACCATTAGGAAACTCCACTCTGAATATGATGTGGCTTATCTTTCTACTGTTTATTGATTTCCCCATTTATGGTTTCTTTAAGAACCTGGTAGAGTTAGATAGGTAGCTCAGAGGTTTCATAAACACATATATAATAGACACAAAAATTGAACACATGGGAAAGCTAATAATAACACATTTCAACCCGCTACTTTTTTAAAAAGTTAATTTATTTTGAAATTGAAGGATAACTGCTTTACAAAATTTTGTAGTTTTCTGCCAAATATCAATATGAATCAGTCATAGGTATACATATGTCCCATCCGTCTCGAACCTGCCTCCCATTTCCCTCCCCACCCCACCCCTCCAGGCCTCCACAGAGCCCCTGCTTGAGTTTCCTGGGTCACACAGCACATCCCATTGGCTGTCTATTTTACATATGCTAATGTACGTTTCCATGGTACTCCCTCCATAATCTCACCCTCTCCTTCCCCCAACCCCAACGTGCCCATAAGTCTGTTTTCTATGTTTGTTTCTCCACTGTGGCCCTGCAAATAAATTCATTGTCAAAACACCTACTTTTGCCTGGGAATAAAAAAGATGGGAAAATTCATGTTTGATCTACATAATTCAGTGTGAAAAAGCAATGAGTGGCGAGACCGTTGAAAATAGTAAAAATAAGCTGCATTGCTGAACAGTTTTATAAAAATATGACTGCTTATACTCCAGTAAGTAGTGTTGTAACTTCCATGTGTCCTCTACTTCTTATTTTACTAAAAATAATACCAGTTATTGATTCATGGTCTCTTGGGTCATATGCCAAGGGGGCTTACATAAACTCATGTAATCAAGTCTTTGGGCTTCCCTAGTAGCTCAGATGGTAAAACATCCCCCTGTAATGCAGGAGACCAGGGTTCAATCCCTGGGTTAGGAAGATCCCCTGGAGAAGGAAATGGCAACCCACTCCAGTGTTCTTGCCTGGAGAATCCCATGGACAGAGGAGCCTGGTGGGCTACAATCTATGCGGTCGCAAAGAGTCAAACAGGACTGAGCGACTGACACACAGAATCAAGTCTTTAACTGAGGGTCATCTGTCCTTCACTATTATCTTGTCAGACTTTAAAGGAACTCTGGATTCAAAATTTTTGTTGGGTATATGTATTGAGAGCATGTTTCCACTCTGGCTTTTCACTTTCTTGTATTGAACAGAAGCTTGTACTTTTAACATAACCTAATATAGAACTATCTTCCTTTATAGTTAACATTTATTGAATTCTGCTTAGGTAAGTTTAGCCTCTTCCCAAGGTCAAAGAATATCCTCACATATTACTCTGTCGAAGTTTTATTGTCCTTATAATTCTTATATCTAGAATCCACTTGGAATTTATTTTTGTCTATGGTATGCATTTGAAGCCAACATATTTCTTCCATGAGAATATCCACTTGACCCATCACAAATTATTCAAAAGACTTTTCTTTCCCCCACCATGAGTAAGCCTTTTTTCATATTTTGTGTTTGTGCTGCCTTGTGTTTTCATTTCCTAGCTGTTTCAAAGCCAATAGAATATTGTTGTCGTACAAAGTTCATACTCTTAGATTTACCCACATGTTTATCATTTTCTTGTCCTTCGGTCTTCTGTTGTCTTTATTCTTTCTGGGATCATTTTCTAAATGGAGTACCTTTTGGCTAGAAGTTCTACCAGATTTTATTTGTTTGAAAATGTCTTTATTTTGCCTTTATTTACAAATAGTATTTTTAATGGGTATATATCTAAAGTGACATTGATTTTCTTTCAACACTTTGCATATTACATTCTCAGATCTCCTGGCCTCACCATCTCTGTTGAGAAGTCTTCTCCTAGAAAATACTAACATGAGTGTTAGAGATGTGTGGGATGTGGTGAAAGTTTTAATGTATGCTGAACTGGAGCTCCAGCATAGGAGAAGAGGAGAGAGGAAGACAGGCACTATTTGACTAGTGAAGACCTAAAACTTTAAAACACTGACGAGAGACGTCAAGCTGTAGATTAAAATATACAGTAACTCCTACACAAATTTTGAATGAAGAACAACCCAAGATTAGCATGGTAAAACTGACAAAAACTCAACAGAAAAATCACAAAGAAGTCTTTGATTTGAACACACA
This sequence comes from Cervus canadensis, assembly GCF_019320065.1. Taxonomy (NCBI): domain Eukaryota; kingdom Metazoa; phylum Chordata; class Mammalia; order Artiodactyla; family Cervidae; genus Cervus; species Cervus canadensis. The sequence continues at coordinate 62,555,633 of NC_057401.1, forward strand.
CAGAGAAGTTTTTATTTTTCCCTAGTCTTTCTACTTGTTCTTGGTGGGAGAGTTGTCTGCAATAAGCAAATTCACAATTACTAAAAATAAGAAAATACACTGACAGCTTTCTAAAAAATACAGCCAGGTCAATATGAAGTCAAAAATTAGAGAGGTGCCAAGGTCATTTAACACACACACAGTCTGTCTTCACGCATCCTATGTCCCTTCATCCACAGAACCTAAGGAGCCCCTGGTGTGGGAGGACGGCGGGTCCACAGAAGGAGGAGCAGTCAGGGGACTTGGGCTGCAGCCAAAGAGACCAGGATGGATTCAGAAGGCCTGGCTAGAAGTTGCTGAGTGTGAGATTTGAAACCATGGTGGAATCAGGGACGCCCCGGGTGGTGCTAGAGGTAAAGAACCCGCCTGCCAATGCAGGAGAAGTAAGACACAAGTTCTATGGGTCGGGAAGATCCCCTGAAGGAGGTCACGGCAACCCACTCCAGTATTCTTTCCTGGAGAATCCGATAAATGGATGAGCTGGAGTTCACAGGGTCACACAGAGTTGAACACGACCAAAGGGACTTAGCACACATGCACACCTATGAGATAGAGCCAATAGCTACTCTTGTTTCTCCTTGGTATTGAAATGCTCATCAAAATAAAAATGAGGGACTTGATATGAGCCTTATATCAACTTCAAAGAGTTACAGAGAGGAGATTTATAACTATGATTTTTCTCCTTATAGTTGTGTTATGCAGCATAGAAAACAGATATATCTATATGAATAAGCAAAACTAAATTTATTAGCTGAATAATTTTATATTATTTATGAATGAAAGCTATATCAAAAGCCCACTCTTTCCCATTCCTGAAATGTGCAGAAATGGTAGTGGTCCAGAGAGAAGATCAAGTGTTTTGACATCATTACCCCTAAGGAAGGTGAGTTACAATTGACTCTGTCCAGTGAGAAAATGTGAGGGAAGCTAAGATTATTTATATTCCAGGTGTGTCTTCCCTTTCCTTGGAGAAGGAAATGGCAACCCACTCCAGTATTCTTTCCTAGAGAATCCCGTGGACGGAGGAGCCTGGTGGGCTGCTGTCCATGGGGTCACAGAGTCGGACACAACTGAGGCGACTTAGCATGCATGCATGCGTTGGAGAAGAACATGGCAACCCACTCCAGTGTTCTTCTTGCCTGGAGAATCCCAGGGATAGAGGAGCCTGGTGGGCTGCTGTCTATGGGGTCGCATGGAGTCAGACACGACTGAAGCGACTTAGCAGCAGGAGCGGCTTCCCTTTCCTGAGAGAGGGCGCTTCAGGAGGGTATGGTGTTCCAATAGAGTCAGTGCTGAAGCTGTTGAGAAGTTGGAACTGTCTCCATCTCTACCCCGAGAGGATTCAGTTAATTACTGGATGGTAGAAAATCAGTCATCTCTCTGAAATGAGTTGACTCAATTATTTATCAGGTTAGCCATATTTCAAGTTCCAGAGAAGAGAAGTGATGCAAATACATAACATTATTGATATTGTCACTGTCAGTCTATTTCAAGTGGATTTGATATAAATAGAATCTTTAACACTAGCGAAGTATGGTGGTACTCCTGTTTGGGTGTAATGGTGTAAACTATAATTTATTTTGATATGCACATGGCTGAGTGGAAGATGCATTACCAAATGAATCCATCACTTTGCAAGTTAAAAAGGAAGGAATTTATGGAAACATTTTCTGTGAACAAAATCACTTAAGAAGGTGAGGAATGACAGAGACTTATATGGTTCTTGTGAGAGGGCAGGCATTCTCCCTTCCTGCCAACTCTTGAGAATAGAGTGTTATGAGAGCAGATAAAAACTGAAAGAGAGACGCTTTAAGGGTTATTAATAATGAAGAGGAGATGACAAGTTGAAATGTGGTGATGACTGAAACCTGAAAGTATTGTAATTCCAAATTCTGTGAGCTGGCATTTTATTGGAAAACTCTATTTGGTTTTTATTGATGTTTCTACCATGTAAGCGGTTTCATAACCGCTGTCCTTGGAAAAATGGTTAAAGTGCTATTTTTATTGTGTTGAAGTTAAAGTTGTGAAAACCTGCCGTTTCTTATAAACTGGTAACATATTCCTCATTAAGGCAAATGAAAGAAAAGGAAAATAGAATATAAAATCGAAGTAGAAACATAATTAAAATAATTACGGTAACTTAAGGGAAGAAATGGAGAAGGAAATGGCAATCTGCTCCAGTACTCTTGCCTGGAAAACCCCATGGACAGAGGAGCCTGGTGGGCTACAGACCATGGGGTCGCAAAGAGTTGGACATGACTGAGCAACAGAGCATATGAAGGAAGAAAGTATAAATACTTCCATGAAAGACTCATGTAGGGAAACATTCAGAAGAATTCCAGAGACAAAAAAACCCCAAAACTGATGATATTGAGGTTGAAGAATAATCACAAAATCTCATTAGACTCAATTAATATGAGAGAAAAACAATGGTTAGGAAATTAACTGTTTTTTATTCAGTAAAATAGTAACCATTTTTTTTCTCTCCTATCCCCAGGCCATGGGTTACCTTCATTCCTGGGTGTGAAGTTGGTGAAATTACATTACTCTTCCTTTGAGAAAAAGAAAGAACTTTCAAAACACTGCAAATTGACTTGCCGATGCTTTTCAAAAATGATCAGCTTAGCGAAAGGTTTTATTTGAAGGAATGATTCATGTGATTTCACACTTCTCATCACACTGTTTCCTTCTCCCACAGATGACAAGGCAGCCCGGCTCTTATGATAAAACAGGTGAGGAGAACTCCTTCATTATTCTGCCTGCAAAACATAATAGCAACTCCGCCCGTCTCCTGCCCTCTTTGTGGGTTCACTCTCCCTCCCTCTCATCCCATGCCCAGATTTGCTCCCCTCCTCCTCCCCTCCCAGCACTGAGGGCGTGTCTGCCCCCCGACACCCCTGCAACCTGATGGCAGGGATGCAGTCCTTGCTGGTTCCCCTTCGCCCGCCTGTTCCTCCTCTGCGTTCTCTGTGCAGAACAGCTGGAGCGAGCTTTGCGACCTTAACTGGATCCTGCCATTCCCCCATGACAGCGACTCCTGGATTCCCACTGCACGTGGGTGAAAATCATCTGCCCTCTCTCCCTCCCAACTCCTGACACCCCCTCACTCTCTAAGGTCTGGCCACGGTGGTCCCTTGTCTTGTCTGAGGATGGTGGCATGAACTGACCCCCTCCCCTTGCAGAGAACCCCCCACCGGCCTCACCTGCCTCTCCTCCTCCCACCCTGCCCCTCTCATCACCTTGGCAGAGGGCTCTCCTTGACCTTCTGTCTAAATCAGCCCTCCACCACCCACCCCTGAGATATTCCTTTTCATGGCTGCCTATTCTTTTAATTTATAGGGTTTATCACAGTTTATTTTTTATCACAGTTCAAAATAATACACTTATTAGTTATCTTTGTGTGTATTACTTACCTCCCTTCTTGATGGTGAGCTCTCTGAAGGGCAGAATCCAATTCCTTTGATCCATCCAGGCAGACTTTGTGCCTGGCACTTCTCTAAATAGTGGTTGAATGAATACATGACCCAGAACCCTTATTAACTATAGTCTGAACCACCCCTGACAACCCAATGATTCTTTTGTGTTAGAGCCTAATTTCTCTTCTGACATATTGAAAAATGCTTTTGCTTGTTGCTTTTGAATCCCACAGACATCTGTGAGGTTGAGAGGGTAGTTATTCCCACCTTACAAATGAGGAGCTTGAGGTGAGAAATAATGAAGCTTAAGTTACATAGAAAGTAGAAGAGTCTGGACATGAGCCCAATTCTGTTGTGTTCAAGACCAGTGATATTCTTCACAGTCATGACCTATTGTTCAGTAAATACTGACCAAAATCTAATACTTCTTCTGGCCCTACCACCAAAGAAACACTGTGAACCCTTTAATACATAAATAAGTGAGAATCCCCATAGTAATATTTACTTCTCAAGCAACTTCTGCAGATTTTGGTATCTGAAAGCCCACAAAATGCTAAAGCTAAACCAAGCATTAGTATTGATTCTCCACCAGACACTTTAAATACAATATCACGTTTCTCTCAGCAATGAAGAGAGGTAGAATTCTCCCCTTGCAGAAATAGAAAAAGGTGATGCTCAGAGAAATTACAGAAATTGCCTCTGGTCACACAACTAATAAATATAAGGGTTGGGATTCAAACTCAAGTGTCCATGACTTACTCCAAAGCAGTGCTTTCCCCACTGAACAGCATAATATTAAACTTCAGAGAGCAACCCTTTCTGTCCCCACATCCCTCCAAGGAAACAGAATACATCAACAGCTTAACAAAGAATTTTTTACATGATGTAAACATGCATAATGCTGTCTAGATTCCTCAGCAATGCCTACTAATTTTTATGCATTTCAGTTCAGTTCAGTTCAGTTCAGTCGCTCAGTCATGTCTGACTCTTTGCGACCCCATGAATCGCAGCACGCCAGGCCTCCCTATCCATCACCAACTCTCGGAGTTTACTCAAACTCATGTCCATCGAGTCGGTGATGCCGTTCAGCCATCTCATCCTCTGTCATCCCCTTCTCCTCCTGCCCCCAACCCCTCCCAGCATCAGGGTCTTTCCCAGCGAGTCAGCTCTGCGCTGAGGTGGCCAGAGTTGGAGTTTCAGCCTCAGCATCAGTCCTTCCCTTCTAGGTGCTGATAATTCATATTTTTTTTTCCCAGAAAGATGATCATTAACTTTGATGGCATGTGTAGTAAGCTTGAATTAAGAGAGACAGCTTACATTAGTCTGTTCAGGTTGCCATATCAAGACACCAAAGATTAGGTGGCTTTAACAACACAAATTAATTTTCTTGCAGTTCTGGAGGCCAGAAGTCCGAGGTCAAGGTGCCTTTAGGGTCGGTTTTTGGGGTGATCTCTCTCTTTGGTTTGCAGATGGCAGACGGTCTCTGTGTTCTCACATAGCCTTGTGTGTGTGTGTGTGCAGGGGAAGAGAGAAAGGGAGAGGTATCTCTGGTATCTCCTCCTCTTCTTATAAGGACACCTACCATGTTGGTTTAGGGCCCCATCCTTAAGATCTCATTTAACCTAATCACCTCTTTAAAGGCCCTATCTAATCTAACACTGGGGCTTCCCTAGTGGATCAGTAGTAAAGAATATGCTGGCAATGTAGGAGACTTGCAGGATATGTGGGTTTGATCCCTGGGTCAGGAATATCCCTGGAGTAGGAGAGTACTCACTCCAGTGTTCTTGCCTGGAGAATCCCATGGACAGAGGACCCTGGTGGGCTACAGTCCAGGGGGTCACAAAAGAGTCTCACCTAAGTGACTAAACAACAGCAACAATCTAATGTTTGAGGCTAGGAATTCAACACATAAATTTTGTAGGAACACAAGTTAGTTCATAACAAAATATTAATTTGCTTGTGCTTTTCTTGTTTTGGACTTTTCATGGGTATAGCAATTGCCTTTGGAAGTGATTGCCTACATTACTAGGGCTTGTTTTCATGATAACAGAGGTTAAAATGATGCTTTCTGAAATGTTACAGAAAAGAGACCTGACTTTGGGTCCCCCTGGCATGGGGACCATGCTTATAGTACTCGTCTTTAAACACTGAAAATTCTTTCTATGCCATTATTCTGGAGAAAGGTTTGTTTCTACCCCAACATTGGGGCTACTCAATATTTATTTTATCACATTCTCACTTGTAATTTGATTAAAGGGCATCTTCAAGGGTTGATTTCATTTTAGATACCTTCCAGGATTTTTGAGAAAATTATTTCAATATTCAGCATATTTAAAATTTTTAGATTAGTTTCTTGAAATTTGGGTATTGTCCTTTTAATAATAAGCCATTATTTTAATTTGACATTGATGCCTTCTGGCATTATGTTGAACTTGCACTCAAAGAGTAAGATGATTATTCAAATGTTTTTCCCCATAGCAATGAAAAAAGACATAGTTTGTGGTGATAACTAAAGTTATTTTTTAAATGATGCTTTTAAGTAGGTGTGTGCATTCTTAGTCATGTCCGACTCTTTGTGACCCTGTGGACTGTAGCCCACCAGGCTCCTCTGTCCGTGGGATTCTCCAGGCAAGAATACTGGAGTGGGTTACCATTTCCTCCTCCAGGGGGATCCTCCTGACCCAGGGATCGAACCTGCATCTCTCCTGTCTCCTGCATTGGCAGGTGGATTCTTTACCACAGTGCCGCCTGGGGAGCTTTAAAGCACAGAGGAGACCAATGTTAGGGAGATCATTCTTGTCTATTTTTTTTTAAGTTTTTCTTTTTTTGGATGCAGACCATTGTCAAAAATCTTTTTTTGAATCTGTTATAATATTGCTTCTGTTTTATGTTTTGGATTTTTGGCCTCCAGGCATGTGAGATTGATCTTAGCAACCCGACCAGGGATTGAATCTACCCCTGCATTTGGAAGGCAATATCTTGACCACTGGATCACCAGGGAACTCCCTCTTTGTTTCTATATTATCAGGATATATACTGCCTCATGAAGAGATTGTCTCAATTCAAGAAAAAGTTCTAGAATGCCCTCTAAAGTACTGGTACTGCCAGGGACATGTGGCCCCTGCCCTAAAGTAGCTGACAACTGAACCTGAGTGACAAGGCCTGGTCATCAATAACCATGAGAGGTGTTGTAATGGGATGATTCTCTAAGGAACCATGGTGGGTGGTGGTGGGTGCAAGACGGAGATGCTGCTTCCTCTGTGGATGAGGCTTCTGAGGAAAATCAAAGCGCTGCTTGATTTTGCCTGGAAGGAGCTGGGAGTCGAAGGGCATGAGCCCAGGCTTGGGGCCAGGTGGCAGGGGGATTTTCTGCAGTCTCAGGGTACATGCATAGAGCCGGCAGATAAGGCTCAAAAAGCAACCAGGGATCAGGTTGTGAAGGGCTTGGAGTGGTGGGCTGAGAAGTGTGAAGACCACTAGGAGCCAATTCTTAGTTTCAGGAGCATCAGTCATGACATATCCATCCTAGCCCAGGATCTGTGCTGGTTGAATGAGACCATTTCCCCTCTCGGGGGTCTCACATGTGGGAGACATGTGAGGACAGACAGGCTGAAATGTGGGAGACAGGCTGAAAATGATAGAGTCAACATGATGGGTGAAATTCTCTCTTGAACAGGTGTTGAAAGAGCCCCAAAGAGAGGTCTTAGCCCAGGGAAGGGCTCAAAGGGTCTTTCCTGGTTAATACAGTACATAGTTAATTCCATGATGACTATGTACGGTATTAACCAGGAGCTAACTCAATGGTAAATATGCACTGTATTAACCAGGAGTTAACTCTATGGTAACTACATACTGTATTAACCAGGGGTTAATTCTATGGTAACTATGCACTGTATTAACCTGGAAAGGCTCTTTTACCACAAGGGAAGTATTCTTAACATCAATCATAGTGGATTTATTTCCTTTTGTCAAGATGATGTTTCAAAGGGGGGATAGCAAAGCCATGGATTTTAATTACTTTATATTCTTATGTCACATTCCTCTAAAATGATGTCTAGTAATTCATTATTCCAACAACTGACTTTCCCTAAGTGGAAGGAAAAATATTGTTTTTCATGTTTTACCTCAAAATGTCCTCATCCTAACAAATTGGGATGTAGTCCTCAAGTGAGAATTTACAAATGCCAAATCTATAATTTGCTTCTGTTACTAAAAGCTTTTGGTAAGTTTTGTCTTTCAGTGGAAAATTTTCAATCATATTAATAATTCATTGTTATAAATATTGGATGAAATGAGATATCCAAACACAGAAAATATTTCAAGTTTACTTAAAAAAATTGTGACCAATTCATGTTATGTTGTTTGGTCTGCTAATTGTTGAGTAGTTAGTTCACTGCTTTAGGAATCTGGGAGCTAAACGGAAATGCTAAGGCTGTGTACTCACTTCCTGCGATGAGCATGCCCTGTGAGACTCTGAACTGGCTTCATGTCATTCTGTGAGTAGGAATTAAACCAGCAGGCTTGCTCCAACAGCCCTCAGTGTGCTGAGAATAGTGTCTTGTGCTGGAAGGACAAGACATAAATGCTTTTTGTCATAAATGCTCATCCATCTGCATTTTGCTTAATATATATTACAAGTTTCAATCATTTATTTGTTCATCATTAAGAATTTGCTGCATTTGAGGGCAAATGTTAGGTAGTGAGACCAGTTCAAAATGATAGGATATGAGGACTCTTTCTCGAGAGCCTTCAGTCTATTCATGGATATTATATATACAGTTTATATATATGAACTAGTCTATGATGCAAGGAAAAGAAGGCGAGCTCCATCAGAGAGTCCACACCATAGGGAAGTCAGAGGGAAGGCATATTGACTCTGCCTGGAGTGTCAATATCTTTTGGAAGGAGGAGCAATTGGGCTTGCCCTTGAAGGAGGATGTTAGAATGGAACAGTTATTTCCCACTCCTGATGTTTCCTGTGGGGAGGGCCCAATTTGTGTAACACCCTGACCTCTGCTTCCCTTTCCTCTCTCTAGCCTAGAATTTATCACATGGCTGAACTGGTAATTGGGGATGAAAGTCCTGCTGGCTAACCTCCTCCCCATTCTTCTCTTAGGCATGAGCTTACCTTCAGCCAGTGCAGTTCTCCTCTGCTAACTTCAGGATATTAACCTGAACCAACTTTTAAGTCCAACATGTTACCTGGGCAGGTGGCTCAGTTTCAGAGACCTGCCCGGTTTATCATCACCTGTGACTGGGTGGATTAAATGACGGTCCCAGTTAGCCTTTGCTCTAATGCTCTTCTTCTGCCTTAGTCTGCAGTAGAACCCGCAGGTTTTCTGCTGAAATTCATCTTCTCCTCCCATGGAAACGGGACTGTGGCCAGACTCCAGGCTGAACTACATGTCCCAGCCTCCTTTGCTGTTGGGGGCTCACTCTTCTCATGAGGGCATCTCAGCCTTGGGGTGCAAGAGGTAATAACACTCAGGCTTTTGAGGCTCACCTTCCTCTCCACTGTCCCTCCCCTTCTGCAGATGCAGATGATGCATTTGGGAATGGAGTTCTACAAGCTGGAAGGATTCTGAGTCCTGAGTCACCAAAAACGTGTGATTTTTTTTTTTTTTTGCTAATTTTTTTTGCACACCGGAACTATGATTTTTTACACACCAGGACTGTGATTTTTTTCACTCATTAGAACTGTGAATTTTTTTTACTAAATGCTGTGCATTTTTTTTTATCATATATGTGATACATATAAATTTTTTTATCATACATGTGGTGTGCTCGTGCTTAGTCGCTCAGTCATGTCCGACTTTTTTGTGACCCCATGGACTGTATCCTGCCAGGTTCCTCCGTCCCTGGGATTTCCCAGGCAAGAATACTGGAGTGAGTTGCCATTTCCTTCTCCAGGGGATCTTCCTAACCCAGGAATTGAACCCACGTCTCCTGCATTGGCAGGCAGATTCTTTACCGGCGAGCCACCAGGGAAGCCCTTATGTATGGTGTACGTGTATCTATACTTACACAGTAATACATTCTAGGAGTTCAGAGATGGTTATGGTTCCACCCCAGTTTAGTCCTGTGTTTGCAGGTCCTGTTGACTTGAGATACCACAGCATGGAATAACACAAAAAGCACCAGGGGGTTCAATACGAAGGCCCCTCATTTGAACTATTTTATCGATTAAAGTAAGTGACAAAAATGCAGCAATTAGGTTATTTCTGCCATCTCAAGAATCGCAATTGTTCTGAATTATCCTGTGTCTGAGACATCATGAACGTTTCAGTGAATTGCCACACAGCTGACCCTCACTGGGGCAGGACATGGCCTGGCCGGGGTGTACCTGTGTGTCCTTCTCAGTAACGCCCGCTGGTTTCTGAGATGGAGGGCCACGTGAAGTTGTTGTTGTGTGGTTACAGCCAGACAACTGCAGTCTACAAAGAGCGGGTTTGAGACCTGGCGCCGCTGTGGGGGAGGCGCTCTGGGGGCTGGAAGCTGGAGATCGAGGTGTCGGCAGGAGGCCTCTCTGCTTGGCGTGTGGACGGCCATCTTCTCCCTGTATCCTCACAGAGCTTTCCCTCTGTGCCTGTCTATGTCCTCATCTTCCCTTCTTATAGGGACGCCAGTTTGCATTGGAGCCCACCCTGTGGATGTCATTTTTACTTAAAAAAATTTTTTTTTGGTATTTATTTGTTTATTGGCTGCACTGGGGCTTCATTGATATGAGAGGAATTTCTCTCCTTGTGGAGAGTGGGGACTACTCTCTAGTTGTGGGCTGCTCATTTCTGTAGCTTCTCTTGTTGTGGAGCACAGGCTCGAGACTCGTGGGCTTCAGTAGCTTCTGGTGCAGGGACTTAGTTGCCTCGTGCTCTGTAGGATCTTCCTGGAGCAGGGATTGAACCTGTGTCTCCTGCATTGGCAGGCAGATTCTCAACCACTGGACCACCAGGGAAGCCCCCCATTTTTACTCTTTATCTTTTTAAAGACCTCTCCAGTCAATTCTAAAGGAAATTAACCCTGAATATTAATTGAAAGGACTGCTACTAGAGCTGAAGCTCCAATCCTTTGGCCACCTGATGCAAAGAGCTGATTCATTCGAAAAGACCCTGATGCTGGGAAAGACTGAAGGTGGGAGGAGGAGGGGATGACAGAGGATGAGATCATTGGGTGGCATCACTGACTCAATGGACATGAATTTGAGCAAACTCTGGGAGATGGTGAAGGACAGGGAAGCCTGGTGTGCTGCAGTCCATGGGGTCACAAGGAATCAGATTTAGTGACTGAACAACAACAAGGGGAGCTCCATTCTGGCTATCTTGATCACAGACGGAGTTTACTGGAACCCCCTCAGGAGCTCAGGGGAAAAGCTGGAGGACAGGGCTTGAGAACTGGACAGGCATCAAGGTGATTTAGGTACCTGAGGTCATGCTCTGAGAAGAATTCTGTCTGCACAGCATCACCACTCCCTCCAGGAGTGACACGATTGCCAACTGGTCCACCGCTAGTAGTCACCTGCTCATGATTCTAAGCCTGGGGAAAGAACATTTGACTGGCTGTGTGCACACGTGCTAAGTCGCTTCAGTCATGTCCAGCTGTTTGCAGCCCCATGGACTACAGCCGGCTAGGCTCCTCTGTCCATGGGGATTCTCCAGGCAAGAATACCGGAGTGGGTTGCCATGCCCTCCTCTGGGGGATCTTCTCAACTCAGGTCTCCCATGTCTCCCACATTGCAAGCAGATTCTTGACCACTGAGCCACCAGGGAAGCCTCTTGATTGACTGTACTTGAGTCGATTTCTTCAAACAGGTGCAAAACCAGCCTCTGTAATAGAAGGCTCCTTCTGCAGATACAGTCATTTCAGGGACTTTGAGATGATGTGTACTAGTGGAACAAGTTCCTTGAAACCATGATCAGACCCGAATCAATGCATCATGAAGTCTGATGATAGATATATTCACCTGGGAATTCTGCTGCTGCGCATTTTGAAAGAGGCCCATGCTCATACTTCATTTCTTCCCACTTCTGTGGGGAGTTCGTATGGCGGCCTTCCAAATGGAATACGTTTTAAATCACAGCCACTGGCTGCCTGTCAAGAGGGACTTCAGGAAGTTACTGAAGACTGATATACTATTCTACTGTTAATTCAAAGTTGTCTGAAAACTTACTTCCTCATAATGAATCAGATCCAGCTGGAAGCATGATAAACTTAATTATAATTGACTTTGTGTGGGTGTTGCCATTCGTTTACACATTCACTGAGTCTTATGGAGTGATTTTTCTTACCTGCTTGAGCATTAAAACTGAGGAAGGGCCAAAACACAGACAGGGATATAACAAATTGGTTGCCGCTGTATAGTCGCTAAAGCATGTCCAACTCTTTACAACACCATGGACTACAGCCCGCCAGGCTCCTCTGTCCTTGGGATTTCCCAGGCAAGAGCATTAACAGTGGGTTGCCGTTTCCATCTCCAGGGGATCCTCCTGAGCCAGGGATTGAACCCATGTCTCCTGCATTAGCAGGTGGATTCTTTACTTCTGAGCCACCAGGGAAGCCCAATAAAGAATTTCCCTATAATTAAAAGGAAACCTTATCTCTGGACCAGGTCTTCTATTCAAGTAAACTTCCCAGGCATAGTCCACTGGGCCCTTCTCTTTATCAAATGTCCATGTAATTAGAAACAGCCTAATTCTCTCAGCTTTGAGGGTCTGTGAACACGTAGAGGGTGTTTCCAGCAGTTGGAAGGACAAACCCACTTCTAACTGCTTGGTAGGGAAATGGGGAGCCCTGACACACTCCCTGGAGGGTCAAGGAGCTGCTGGCCTTTGCTGATGGGTGCAGCTGATCAGTGAAGTTACTGAGGATCCAGGCTTTCTGTATTTCTAGTCTCTGGTCCCCAGGCCAGCTCCTGCCAGCACCGGGTTCCCTGTATGTGGAGTGGCTACGACCTAGGGGTCCAGTGTTCCTAATTCGAACCTGGAATGAACAGGGCTGCTCCTGGGTCTTCCCTAGGAGAGCGATAGGGAATTCCTCTGAAGCTAACAGCAAACTCCTTGTGTTACGTTGGCTCAGATGGTGCCATGTTTCTACTTCAAATTCAAACAGTGGTGATGTAGCTTGGCTGAATTTGATTGACTTAGATTATCCAAGGGGCACAACTGCAATTAAGGATGAGTTGTTGTGTTAATATTTAAAATAATATTCTGAAGTATTGTATCAGTGCCTGGATTATAGTAAGGTTTAGTCTAGTATTAATTCAAAGTCATCTGAAAGCTTACTTCCTCTAAATAAATCAGACCAAGATAGAAGCATGATAAATTTAATTATAACTGACTTTGTGTGGGTGTTGCTATTATCTACACATTGCTGAATCCCATGGCATAGTTTTTCTAATCTGCATGCATGTGAAGAAAGAGGAAGAACAGAAAGTACAGCCTGGAAAAGGGAAATAACACATTTGTTTATAATTAAAAGGCAAGGTGTTCTCTGGGACCAGGTCTCCTGTTTAGATAAACTTCCCAGATTTAGTCTACTAATAATTTCTTTATCAGTGTACATTGTCCACTTAATTAGGAAAAACCAGATTGTTTTTTCTGGGCATCATTTGGAGTGTTTTCAATCACATGAAACTAACTATATCTGCCTTGAACAGTAAGGAAGAGTCCAGGGCTCCTGCCCTGGAGATCCAAGGTACCATTGGTTCCGTGTTGATGGGACCCACTTCTCAGCTGAGTCAGGTGGGACCCAGGTTTTCTCTTCTTCTTCCAGGCTTTCTGACCCACAGCCCCAACCTTCTCAGAGCTGCTTCTCTGAGCTAGGAGGCTGCTAGGACCTGGACTCTAGGATTCCTCATTCACACTTGGGAATGGGGAAGATAGTTCTGTGCACGCCCCTGGGAGTGTCCTCCGGAGCCAGTGGCAAACCTCTGCTTGTGTCTTATACCTCTCCTTACACACTGGCCGGAACCATGCCATCTCTGACCTGGAGCCCACCACAGGAAACAGAAATAACTTCAACAGAAGAAAAGAAAATACATGGTCTGAATCCAATTTGCTTAGATAACTAGCAGTCATACTTGCAGCTAGAGATGCTATTGAGTTAATAAAATAATATTTTGAAACATATTTTAATGTTTTAAAATAACTTTTTAACTTCATCTTATAGGCAGAGCTTTATCTGCCTGCCCTCCCCACCCCCAACCCTGAAGACCCCAGGCGCTAATCCCTGGAGATACCATGCTCATAAATATGTTACCTGGCAAAGAGATTCTGCAGGTGTATTTAAGGTTTCTAATCAATTGACCTTTAATATAGAAAAATTGTCCTGAACTAGCTGGGTGAGCAAGAAGTTCATGACACAGCTGCCTAAAACGAGAAGAGAAAGGCAGGGGGAAGCCAGGTATTTCAAGCACTAGAAGTTTTCAGCTGCCACATGCTTGGAACGTGGATGGGTCCACCAGCCAAAGACAGTGGGTGACATCTAGAAATGAAAAAGCAACCCTTCAGACAACAGCAGCAAATAAATCAGTCCTGCAACCACACAGAACTGAGGTGACAAATGACCTCATGGGCACGGAAGAGGATTCTATCTCAGAGTGCCAGGTAAGAACCCAACTGGCTTGCAGCTGGATTTTTGCCTGGTGACTCTGGTAACCTTGTTGAGTCACCTGGACTTCTGACCTGTGGCAAAGTAAGATAATAAATGGGTGTAGTTTATCCCTTATTTTTGTGGTAAGTTCTTATACAACCGTAGAAAGCTAATGCATCTCATTAAGCAAAACACTGTTAGTGGTTAACCAACTAATGAAATTCAGACAGAGCTTCAGGGGAAGAAAGGAAAAAATACACCTTCCCTAATGTGTGAAACAATTTTTTTCCTTCTCTGGCATTCTGCTGGGGTTGAGCCCTCTGGTTGTGAAAGTTTCATAGGTAAGAAGCCTGGGAACACCCAGATGGAGATAAATCTGTCCTAGAAATGATGGCTAGATCGAAAGGTTGTCTGTGGAGTAATTGAAGATACCACTCTAATCCTTTTCACAATTTTCAGGGTAAAATGACTCTTCAACACTGGGGCTCTGAAAGGAGAAGTCACCTTCTTCGCCCAGTCATCCTAGATGTTCCCATAAAGTAGTAAATGAACAGGAAAAAAAAAAAAAATCAAACTGGAGAATGGAAATCTCAGCTCAGGATTAGGAAGCAAATAGCATTCCAGTTTAAATGGAGTGGAAAAACCAGAAGCAGAGGAAAGAAGGCAGAAATTGAGAGATGCTGTCAAGGAAAGTATGTCTTTTCTCGTGGGATTATAACTTTACTGGGGATATAAGATGATGAAACCAATGAATGTTGTTTCTAACACAGACTGCCTAGAGATGGGATATATTTGACATCTCTGGTTTGTGAAGCATGTGGCTGTCCCATGCAGAACTCCACTTCATATGGATACAAAACAGAGTTAAATGTTAAAGAAACAGGTGAGGAAAGTTAACATGCCATGAGGAATCCTTTACAATGATTAGTTAGGATTTCAGATTTCATTCTGGTTTGGCCCTGTATCCAGAGTGGTCTTATTTCTAATGTCTCTGATCCAGTGGGGGCTGGTTCTAAATGTTCCTGAGACAGGGTTTCCCTCTCTCTCTCTCTTTTTTTTTTGGATGATCTTGCATGCATTAATACTTTGAAAGGACTGATGCTGAAGTTCCAATACTTTGGCCACTTGATGAGAACAGCTGACTCATTGGAAAAGACTCTGATGCTGGGAAAGATCGAAGGCAGAAGGAGAAGGGAGCAACAGAGGAGGTCATGGTTGAATGGCATCACTGACTCAGTGGACATGAACTTGGGCAAATTCTGGAATATGGTAGGGGCAGGGAAGCTTGGAATGCTGCAGACAATAAGGTCACAAAGAGTCGGACAGGACTTGGCAACTTAACAACAACAACAGCATGCATTAAGCTAAAGATTTTTTTTACTGAAATTCATTTTATTATCTCAAGATTTCTCTTCCAGTCTCTCTCTGTCTGTTAAGAATATCCAGCTGGTTCTCTTATGAATTTGATTTAATTTAATTGGTCATCAGTTTTTTGTTCCTTTCCCCCTGTTTACTACTTTGTATTTATCACATATTTCTCCCGTCTTGGGTCAAGCTAATATCTATGGACATAAAGTGTGCACAACTCTATTTGAGATCACTATTACCAGTGTCATTGTTTTTCTGTAGGTTAAAACTTTTCCTGAGTATTTAAAGCAACTCACTTGTCTGGAGTCCTCACTTCAAATGGGTGTGCTATGAGTCTGTCCAAGTAGAAATCACTTTAAGTGCAAAAGCCTTATTCAGAGTTCACTTACCAAGAGCTTTAAATTTACAAACGCCATGAAAAAGGCTGGCTCCGAAAAATAACAGTAATGTGAATAAAGAGGATGTTCCTCCCAGGCAGAATGACAGTCAGTAAGTCTTCACATCTATGTTTAAAAATGTCTCAAATACCTACCTCTCCAAGAAGCCTTATCTGATAAATCTTCTTGAGCAGTCCAGATATTTGAGCAGTCTGGAGAATTTGGGGTTTTAACTGTCCTGGACACTTACGTTCTATTTTGTGTCATAGTTTACTGTAATTTCCTGATAACCCCCTGACTCATAATTTTCTCACTATAGAGAGGGGATAATTTACTTTTATAACCTGTTTATCAACTAGTGAAGAGCCTAGAATATATTATGATTTTGGACAAGCCTTTTGGCTGAGAACTCTCACTATCTCTTCATTTAAATATACATTATTAATGTATCACATTCTAGGCTAAGCTTTCCTGGTGGTTTCCCTGGTGGCTCAGATGGTAAAGAATCCACCTGCAATGCAGGAGACCCGGGTTCAATTCCTGGGTCGGGAAGATCCCCTGGAGAAGCGAATAGCTACCCACCCCCATATCTTGCCTGGAAAATTCCATGGACAGGGGAGCCTGGTGGGTTATCACAAAGAGTCAGACACGACTGAGTGGCTAACACACACACAAGCATAAGCTGGGTCTGGGGAAATATTCACAATGCTTTAGAATTACATCAGCCTATTTTTGAACTGAATCCTGCATTCTAGACTCATGAGTGAAAAGGTGTATTTGCACAGTCTTATGGGTAGAATGAGGCTCTATCTAACCCATCCCTGCTCCCAACTTAATGATATTTTATCATAATCAAGGGTCTTCTCTGTCCCCTCCTGTTTGGTGTGCAAACTCCTTATGGCAACATTGTTTTGCTCAAGACAGAAGGACACATATCATTTAATCAATAAACAAGATGCAAGTCACTTCATTACTGTATTTAACTACCTCTTATCTGCTAGAATTAACACACTATATGACATACAGATGGTCAAAAAGCACATGAAAAGATGCTCAACGCCACTCACTATTAGAGAACCACAGATCAAAACTACAATGAGGTATCACCTCACATCTGTCAGAATGGCCATCATCAGAAATTCTACAAACAATAAATGCTGGAGTGGGTGTGGAGAAAAGGGATCCCTCCTACACTGTTGGTGGGAATGTACGTTGGTGCAGGCACTATGGAGGACAATATGGACATTCTTTAAAAAGCTAAAAATAAAGCTGCCACACATGTATGCATCCTAAGTTGCTCAGTCGTGTACAACTCTGTGCAACCCTATGCACTGTAGCCCGCCAGGCTCCTCTGTCCATGGAATTCTCCAGGCAAGAATACTTGAGTGGGTTGCCATGCCCTACTCCAGAGGATATTCCCAACTCAGGGATTGACCTGGCATCTCTTTCCTCTCCTGCACTGGCAGGCGGGTTCTTTGCCACTAACGCCATTTGTGAAGCCTGATTCGGCAATCCTACTGAGCATATATCCGGAGAAAACCATAATTTGGAAAGATACATGCATCTGAGTTTTCACTGCAGCACTATTTGCAATAGCCAGAACATGGAAGCAACCTAAAATGTCTATCAACAGAGGAATAGATTAAAGAATATATGGTACACCTATACAATGGAATTTTTCTCAGCCATAAAAAGAACAAAATAATTCCATTTGCAGCAACATGGATGGTCCTAGAGACTGTCACACCGAGTGAAGTAAGTCAGACAAAGACAAATATTACATGATATTCCTTAAATGTGGAATCTGAAAAAAAAACCTGTAGAAATGAACTTGTTTGCAAAACAGAAATAGAGTCACAGATGTAGAAGACAAATTTATGGTTACTGGGGTGACGGGGGGAGGGATAAATTGGGAGCCGGAGATGGACACGTACACACTGCTATATGCAAAATGAACTTCCCAGGTGGCGGTAGCGGTAAAGGATCTGCCTGCAATCAGGAGACGTGGGTGTGATTCCTGGGTTGGGAAGATCCCCTAGAGGAGGGCATGGCTACCCACTCCAGTATCCTTGCCTGGAGAATCCCATGGACTGAGGAGCCTGGCGGGCTACAGTCCATAGGATTGCACAGAGTCAGACATAACTGAAGCAATTTAGCACACACACGTATGTAAAGCAGATGACTAATAACGACCTACTGTATATCACAGGGAACTTTACTCAGTACTGTTATGACCTATATGGGAAAAGAACTTAAAAAATGGACACATGTATATGTGTAACTGGTTCACTTTGTGGTGCAGCCCAAACTAGTACAAAGTTGTATATCAGCTATACTCCAATGAAATTAAAAAAAAAGAAAAACAGCAAGAACAACAACAAAACACTGTATTACAAGACAGTATAGGCTGAGTTAACAACATGGTCTCTGGACCCAGTTAATTCTGGCTTTCTAGACAGCTCCAACAAAGAATTTTCCAAATGCATAACTGCTTAACCATATTAGAACATTGTTTTACATTTAAGTGAAAGTTTCTCTTGAGTTGATTTCTGGCAATGTTGAGAGATAAGAGTGAAAAATTATTTTCTCCACGTGGATATCTCTGACAAAGTTCCGTCTAGTCAAGGCTATGGTTTTTCCAGTGGTCGTGTACAGATGTGAGAGTTGGACTATAAAGAAAGCTGAGCACCGAAGAATTGATGCTTTTTAACTGTGATGTTGGAGAAGACTCTTGAGAGTCCCTTGGACTGCAAGGAGATCCAACCAGTCCATCCTAAAGGAGATCAGTCCTGAATATTCATTGGGAGGACTGATGCTAAAGCTGAAACTCCAATACTTTGGTCACCTGATGTGAAGAACTGACTCACTAGACCCTAATCCTGGGAAAGACTGAAGGCAGGAGGAGAAGGGGATGACAGAGGATGAGATGGTTGGATGGCATCACTGACTCCATGGACATGAGTCTGAGTAAACTCCAGGAGTTGGTGATGGACAGGGAGGCCTGGCGTGCTGCAGTCCATGGGATTGCAAACAGTTGGACATGACTGAGGGACTGAACTGAACTGATATGAAAGTCTCAGTGTTCCAGGGCCATTTGTTGAGAAGGGTGTTCTTTCCCCAATAAAGTACCCTGCTACTCATGTTGAAATCTCTTGAAGATGTATATATTATAGTATTTCTGGACTCTGTAACCTGCTGTATTAATATATATATTTTTCTTTATGCCAGTGTTACAGTCATGACTGTTTAGTTTTACCACAAATTTTGAAAACAAGTAATTAAAATCTTCCAATTTGTTACTCATTTTCTAAGTTGCTTTGGCAAATCGAAGTCTTTTCCATGTAAATTTTGTCTTGTGCTTGTTTCCTTGTAAACTGCATTTCCATGCAAATTTTTAGATACAGATTTTCGATCTGCTGGAATTTTGCTTGGAATTGCGTGGAATGTGGAAATTGATTCAAGGATAATTGACATCCTTACAGTATGCAATCGTCCAACCCATTAACTTAATATACCTATTTATTTTCACTGATCTTTTTAAACCCCTCTCAGTATTCTTTAGCTTTTATGTACAGGCCTTGACTGTTTTTATTAATTTTGTTCTTAAGTATGTCATAATTTTTTTCTGCCATCATAAATGGTATGATTTTAACTTTCTTTTCCACTTATTAGAGCCTACATAAAGAAATATAGTAAAAAACCTTCAGCATTTGAATCATAAGTTTGAATTCATTGTCAATAATGCCAATGTCCTTGCTGTATCCTGTTCTGGCTTGGATGCTGGCTGTCTTCTCAAACTATGTTTTATGTCTTTTAGCATGCTTTGCCATCTTTTGTGTCAAGGCAGATATCATCTACTGGGCATAAATAGGTCTTAGTAAGGCAGTGGTAAGGTACGGGGAATGAGAAATATTCTGCAGTCCTATTATATTATTAGTTCTCAGATTTCCAGTGCCCCTGTGCCTAGCACTCTGAACTCTACATGTGCTTCTGGGTCCAGTTTGTTGTTTTTTCATGTCTGAAGATGGTGCACAGTGGCTAGGTGGGACTGTTGCTCAGTTGCTGAGTTGTGCTGAACATTACAAATTCATGGAGTGCAGCGCCCTCTGCTTCCCTGTTCTTCAATGTCTCCCAGAGCTTACTCAAACTCATGTCCATGGAGTTGGTGATGCCATCCAACCGTCTCATCCTGTCACCCCCTTCTCCTCCTGCCCTCAGTCTTTTTTTTTTTTTAATTTCCTTTATTTATTTATTTTTTTTCAGTGGGTTTTGTCATACATTGATATGAATCAGCCATAGATTTATACATATTCCCCATCCCGATCCCCCCTCCCACCTCCCTCTCCACCCGATTCCTCTGGGTCTTCCCAGTGGGTCTTTCCCCAAAGGGGCTGGAGTTGAGTATTCTCCTTAATGCAGGTTGATTATGTTCTGATAAAACTCCAATAGATTAGGCTCTGGAAAATAGTTTCTCCCGTGGGCATGCTTTGTTAAGTGGAACAGAATGCTCTGGTCTAATTTAAAAGTGTTTCCTTTTTCCCTCCCCCTACCAGAAGCACAGGGTACTTTTCTCTGATCTTCACCGTGAGAATCTGCTTAAATTCCTGAAGGTGAAACTCTTCAATGTGTGTTCCAGGTTTCTGCTCATGGATGCCTGTGATTCTTTGTATCTTCCTGTGTATCTCCAGTTTTGGGTCCCGTGGTTTGTCCTGTGACCTTACTTCTCTGATAGATCTAAGAAGATTTGTTGATTTTTCAGTTTATTTGACTTTTTCCTTGTGAGCATGGAGTGATGGATTCCAAGCTATTGACAAGCCAGACTGAATTTTATTGACTTTTCTTTACTATTTGCTCTCTGTTTTCACTGTTTCTGCTTTCAAATTTATTACTTCCTTCCTTTTACTTACTTTGCATTTAAATTGTTCTTCTTTCCCTAGATTCTTACGGTGGAAGCTTTGGTCATTGACTTGAACCTTTTATTTGTCTTAATAAAAGCATGTAAACCTACACATTTCTTGTATTAGGAACTGCTTTAGTTGCATCTGATATATTTAATAGAAATGTGAAAGTGAAAGTGTTATTCCCTCAGTCATATCTGATTCTTTGCAACCCCATGGTCTTAGCCTGCCAGGCTCCTCTGTCTAAGGATTTCTCCAGGCAAAAATACTGGAGTGGGTTGCCATTCCCTTCTCTAGGGGATCTTCCTGACCCAGGAATCAAATCCGAATCTCCTAAATTGCAGGCAGATTCTTTACCGTCTGAGGCAAACATGCGCATTTAAATTAATTATCTTTAATAAACTGTTTTTTAATGTTTCTCATGATTTCTTCTTTGACCTGTGTATTATTTGGAATTGTGTTGTTTAATTTCCAAATATTTGGGGTGAATTTTCAAGCAGTTTTATTGATTTCTAATATATCTCAGTTTTGGTCAGAGATCATACACTATATAATTTCAATCTTTTATGTTTCTTGAAACGTGTGTTATGGACACATATGTATTTTTATCTTGATGAATGTTAATTGTTCAGCTGAAAAGAATGTATACGCTGCTCTTTTGGGGTGAAAGTCTTTATAAAAGTATACATTAGGCCAAGTTGGTTGATAGTGCTATTCTATTATTCAAACATTTTCTATCTTAATTGATTTTTTTTTTTTCTTTTTTGGTCTAATGTGCCATGGCAGTTGAGATATGACTGGTATAATCTACCACTATGATGGCAGATTTGTTTTTTTAACTCTTTATTTGTATAGTTTTTCATTCATGTATGTGGAAGCTCTATAATAGTTATGGTCACATATAGAATTTTTAAGTCTTGGTTTATTCACTCACCATTATTGAATGCTCTTCTTTTTTTCCCATTAAGTTGTCTTGAAAACAACCTAATCCATTCTTCTTTGAAATAATTTATTTTTCACTGGAAGATAATTGCTTCACAATATTGTGTTGGTTTCTGCCGTATATCAACATGAATCAGCCAGACATATACATATGTCCCCTCCCTCTTGAACCTCCGTCCCATCCCTCACCCTGTCCCACCCCTTTAGGTTATCACAGAGCACCAAGTTTGAGCTCCCTGCATCATGCAGCAAATTCCCAATGGCTATGTATTTTACATGGGTTTCCCTGGTGGCTCAGAGGTTAAAGTGTCTGCCTGCAGTGTGGAAGACCTGGGTTCAATCCCTGGGTCGAGAAGATCCCCTGGAGAAGGAAATGGCACCCCACTCCAGTGTTCTTGCCTGGAGAATCCCATGGACAGAGGAGCCCGGTGGGCTACAGGCCATTTACATATGGCAATGTATGTGTTTCTGTGCTACACTCTTAATTTGTCCCACCCTCTCTTCCCTTACTGTGCCCACAAGTCTGTTCACTATGTCCAATCTTAACATATCCTTTGAAGATGGTTTTAATTAGTTTTCACAATGGTATATATATTTTTATACATTCACTCTGTTTTTATATTTAATGTATACTATCCTGGTGGCTCAGAAAGTAAAGAATCTGCCTGCAAGGCTGAGGCCTGGGTTCAGTCCCTGGGTCAGAAAGATCCCCAGGAGAAGGGAATGGCAACCCAGTGCAGTATTCTTGCGTGGAAAATTCCATGGACAGAGGAGCCTGGCAGGCTACAGTCTTTGGGGTCACAAAAGAATCAGACACAGCTGAGGGACTAACACTTTCACTTTCATACTAACCAAGGGCTTCCCTGATGGCTAAGATAGTAAAGAATCTGCCTGCAATGTGGGAGACCTGGGTTCAATCCCTGGGTCGGGAAGATGCCCTGAAGAATGGCTATTCACTCCATGTTGCCTGGAGAATTCCACAGACAGACGAGCCTAGCGGGTCCCAGTCCACAAGGTCGCAAAGAGCTGGACACGGCTGAGTGACCAATGCTTTTCACTTCATACTAAGCATATAGTTTAAGTGGCCCACTTAAAAAAAATCCTGACTTACTGTATCTGCTTTGAGTTAGACTGTCAAGATACTTTTATATATATTTTTAAGAGCACTTAGACATTTAGATACTTTTCAGTTCAGTTCAGTCGCTCAGTCATGTCTGACTCTTTGCAACCCCATGAATCGCAGCACACCAGACCTCCCTGTCCATCACCAGCTCTCGGAGTTCACTCAAACTCATGCCCATCGAGTCGGTGATGCCATCCAGCCATCTCATCCTCTGTCGTCCCCTTCTCCTCCTGCCCCCAATCCCTCCCAGCATAGATACTTTTAATTTAACGTAATTTCTGCTATTCAGAGGTTTGATCTGCCCTCCTGCTATTGATTTACTATTTACCTCATCTGTTTACTAGTATTGTTTCTTTTTCATTCTTTTCTTGTTTCTGGGGATCAAGTGATTAACTTAAAAAAAATTGTTTATTTGACTGTGCCGGGTGTTAGTTGGAGCATGTGGGATCTAGTTCCCTGACCAGGGATGGAACCCAGGCCTCCTGAATTGGGAGCATGGAGTCTTAGCCACTGGACCACCAGGGAAGTCCCCAGGTGATTAACTTTCAGTGTTCTATTTTAGCTCCACTTTTGGCTATCTGTCTTTAACTCTCTTATTTTTACTCTCTCTCCTTTTTCTTCACCCTGTGTCTGTTCTTGAATTTTAGTGTATAATTTTTGCTTACATTGTTTTCCTTTAAATTTCATTTCAATGCTTTGAGAGAGTGTAAGAACCTTCCAGAAATATGCTTCCTTTTCCTCCTCTATATCCTGTGTGCTGTTTTATCCTTTTATTTATGTTACAGACTCTTTAGTACATTGTTATTCTTTTTTCCTAAATCAAGTTTTTTCAAATCTTGGCCCAGGAACCCTCAAAACCCTAAGATTCCTTTGTTGTTCTTGAGATGGGAATTACCCCCAAAATAATTCTGAAACCTTATTTACCATTTTCCTCTCGTCCTCTTGGAGGGGTGTATATTTGCATTTCCAGAGGCTACATATCATATGTTATTGTAACAAACTGACAGCTTGGAGCCGCAACCTTCCATCTTGGGGGCTCTTCCAGGAGTCGTGACCTCCGGAGGAGAGGATTTCAATCCGGGGCCAGAGAAGAGGCTTGATCACAGGAAGCTTTTGTGGAATAAAGTTTTATTAAAGAATAAAAGGGAGAGAGGGGAGCTTCTAAAATAGACATCAGAAGGGGGCAGAAAGGGTGACCCACTTGCTAGTTTTTAGCAAGGAGTTACATATCTGTTATATATCTTTAAAAAAGGGCTTCCCTGGTGGCTCAGATGGTAAAGAGTCTGCCTGCAGTGTGGGAAACCCAAGTTTCATCCCTAGATCGGGAAGATCCTCTGGAGAAAGAAATGGCAACCCACTCCAGTATTCCTGTCTGGAAAATCCCATGAACAGAGGAGCCTGGTAGGCTACAGTCCATGGTGTCGCAACGAGTCAGACATGACTGAGCGACTTCTTTCGATTTTTCTTTTCTATATATCTGTTAGCAAGTTGCTAATCAGTAAAGAATGACCTCAAAACTGAGAGAGTTACATCAGGCCCCTCTCCCACAACATGCACTTGGAGATAGCATTCATACAAGGTGACTTGTCCCTGTCCATAAAACAATTGACATGAATCTTAAAGAAAGGCAGGTTTCCAAGCTAATCTGTAGTTTCGTTAACATAGCTGAAGAGAACATTTCCATAAATAAGAGGTACTGGTTTGGTGAACCATTGTCGGTTCAAGGTTTGAGTCTTAGGTGGAACTGATTTGAAGAAATGCAGATTCCAAGGCAGATGCATAGTTTCCTTAACATAGCTTAAGAAAAACATTTCCATAAGAAAATTGCATTGGTTTGCTCAAGGTTTGAGAAAAGTTAAGTTCAGGTGGAACCAGGTGTCATCATGACAACACAGAATTTAAAAGAAGCCTCCTTTAATTTTGTATAGAGAAGGGAAAACAAAGTCTGCCACTTGCAATTTATTTCCTCCTGCCAGTTGGGGACCCCTAGCCTTCCTACCTGTCACCCTATCAACACAAAACAGATATGAGAATCTAGATATCTTCTCTTAACTCAAACATTAGAGACATTTGCAAAAATATAAAACAGCTCCAATTTTCTTTTTAATGTTTTTGTTTTTATGTATAGTTATATATCTTTAAAAAGATCTTATTTTTAACAAGTATGAGATTATCATTATTTCCAAGTATGTTATATATTATATATGTAATATAATATGATGTATAATTTCTCAGTTTTTGTTTCTAATATGTAAAATATATTTCTAAGTATGTTAAATAATATATTTACATAAAGAAAAACTCTTTAGTATCCTCATTTTTTTTTTTTTAGTTTAAAGGGTCTTCAGAATAAATGGTTTGAGAATTAAGTCTTTAAACCTTAAAATAATTTTTTAAAACTTAATTTAATTACATGCCTATTAAAAAAAATTACATGCCTATTATTTCTGCTGTTTTACCTTCCTTCATGAAGATATAAGTCTTTATTGCTGTTGTTCAGTCACTGAGTCTTGTGTGACTCTTTGCAGACCACATGGACTGCAGCAGACCAGATTTCCCTGTCCTTTACTATCTCCTGGAGTTTGCTCAAACTCATGTCCATTGAGTGAGTGATGCCACCCAACCATCTCATTCTCTGTTGCCCCTTTCTCCTCCTGCCCACAATCTTTCCCAAGTTTCTATGAAGGGTCATTTTCCTTCAACTGAAAAAGATTTCTTTAAATTTTTTGACACAGTTATATAGATTTACTTTTATATAGATTGACTTTACTTGTGTTTGCCTAAGAATATCTTTATTTCACTTTGGTACTAAAAAAAAAGAAAACTGTATATAGAATTTGAGGTTGATAATTGTTCTTTTAGAGAAATTGTTGGTGAACATGCGTATGCCTCCCCATTTTTATTCAGGAGACTAGTTGCCCCAACTTTTCAGGGATGGATATTGAGAAGGTCAAAGTCAGCAATGTATTAAGAAAATAAAGCAGTTGGCATGAGGAATGAGAAAGAGCATTGCATCCATTTTTAATTTAATGTGATAAACTTGCCCTTTTTACCAATTATGTTCCATCTGCAGAAACTGAATATTTCAAGTTCAGTTCTCCTATAAAGTTTGTATTTTTGCTCTGACATCAAATCTTTAAAGTCTTTGTTCTCAGGAAAACTAGACCCTCAACATCTGACTAACAGAAGTTTTAGTTAAATTTAAAATCCTAACTTGTGTTAATGGTATTGTACATTTTTGAGAAAAGATATAAAGAAGCAATTGGGTGACCTTTTATAATTTCCCCCCTGGTCTTTATGTTGCTAACAGTGGTAGCCATAAGCCTTACTAGAAAGTTACAATTCTTTATAGAATGTCATAGAGTGATGATGTATTTTACTTGGTGTTAGAACACCAAGTGCTTTATTACAAATTTTAAAGGGGACCAGACTTTTCACTTGTGAAACTGACAACCTTAGACCCGTTTCAACAACAAACGCATAGACCAGAACTTACACAAAGGAAAAACACAAATCCAATTATTTGCAGAGAACACGTGGGACCCATCAATGCCATCCAACATCATACGAAACTGTGACATATGTTTAGAAAATGTGTCGTTTAAATGTAGAGGTGTATGTCCCGGAATGTGTGCTCTGATCAAGATTCTCTCCTTCAGGGGAAGCAGTGCCTCGAAGGAGAAATGGAAAATCACCGTGAAGAGAAAAAGGTATTTCAATGAATTTCATCCCATTTCAGCTCATGTTCCACGGCTTGATGACAGCTGTCCTCCTGACATAGGTATTTGCGGGAGGGCTCAGCATCAGCCGATGCAGGTGTTACTCGCTCGCCCTTTGCTGTCTGTGATGCTGTGATCTGCTAGGAGTATTTATAAATACACGAGCCCCGTAGGGCTTCTCACCACCCAACCCCTGCTCCTTCCCAAACACTTGCCTGGACCCCAAAGCGTTCTCCCTGTCTTTATCCAAATCCTACTCGTTCTCAGGGCCCCACCTCCTGACCTCGCTGTCCATGAAGCCTTCCCATAGACTCGGATAGAATCAGTGCTCTTTGCTGGATGGCGAAACACCGTGTCACTTTGATGTCAGTGTCACCTGCGTTGGTTGCTGACTTGTCTGTGCCCCTCCCGAGCTGTGTGAAGAGACTGCTTTCAGACCCCAGTGGCACATGGTGTGGGGTGGAAAGGGGAATGGGCATCACTAGGGAGCACGTAGGGGCCAAAAAAGAGTGGAACACGTGACTACCTTTCTTTGTTTGTTGGGCCCGTATGGCAAAAATACCACAGACTCAGTTCAGTTCAGTTCAGCCGCTCAGTTGTGTCCAACTTTGCGACCTCATGGACCGCGGCATGCCATCACCATCTCCCAGAGTTTACCCAAACTCATGTCCATTGAGTGGGTGATGCCATCCAACCATCTCATCCTCTGTCATATCCTTCTCCTCCTGCCCTCAATCCCTCCCAGCACTAGGGTCTTTTCAAATGAGCTAGCTCTTCGCATCAGGTGGCCAAAGCATTGGAGTTTCAGCTTCAACATCAGTCCTTCCAATGAACACTCAGGACTGATCTCCTTTAGGATGGACTGGTTGGATCTCCTTGCAGTGCAAGGGACTCTGAAGAGTCTTCTCCAACACCACAGTTCAAAAGCATTAATTCTTCATGCTAGGCTTTCTTTATGGTCCAAGTCTCACATCCATACATGGCCACTGGAAAAACCATAGACTTGACTAGACGGATCTTTGTTGGCAAAGTAATGTCTCTACTTTTTAATATGCTGTCTAGGTTGATCATAACTTTCCTTCCAAGGAGTAACCATAGACTAGGTGGCTTACAAACCACAGACACTTATTTTTCATAGTTCTGAAGGCTGGGAAGCCCAAGATCAAGGCGCTGGTAGATTCAGTGTCTGATGAGAGTCCAGTTCATAGACGACTGACAACTTGGTGTGTCCACGTATGGCAAAAAGGGCAAGGCATCTCTCTGGGCTCTTTTTCATCAGGGCACTAATCCTATTCATGAGCACCCCGTTCTCGTGAACTAATCAATTCTCAGAGGTACCAACTCCAAGCACCATCCAATCAGGGGTAGTGTTTCTATATGTGAACTGTGGGGACACAAACAGTCTATAGCAACCCACAAACTCTCATTATTTGGCATCTCACTCTCTACACTCTGCAGTCAGTCTTCCAGTGTGCAGTGTCCCTGTTCTGATGCTGTACATATTTATGGGGTCAGACAACCGGGACCACCTGTATGACTATGGCCAATGGATGCTCCCTGGTTTGACAGGTGGTCTTGTTGGGAAAGTTGAGCAGTGGCTGGTGTCAGCTTGTTCATCTGAACTACCCCTCTGCTATGTCATCAAAAGAGTGGAGGTAGTTGTTTTTAGGGCCAGTTTTCCCTCTCAGCAGGAAGTTGTAAGGAAGAGGCATGTCTTGTTGACTTTTCTATCCTAAGTCCTAGCACACAGATGACTGGATGAGCGTCAGACCCCATATGTTATTAACACATGGCTGGTATGGACAGAAGAGCTACATACTCAAATCAAGGCATTCCGGGAACTCTCTAACTACTGGGTGACACACAGCCGTCATCAGAACAGTCCACAGACATCCCTTTGGGGCTCACACCCCAATACTGGGGCTTCCCTGGTGGCTCAGGTGGTAAAGAATCTGCCTGCAATGCAGGAGACTCAGGTTTGATCCCTGGGTCAGAAAGATCCCCTGGAGAAGGGAATGGCAACCCCCTCCATTGTTCTTGCCTAGAGAAGTCCCTGGACAGAGGAGACTGGTGGGCTATAGTCCATGGGGTCACAAAGAGTAGGTCATGCCTTAGTGACTAACACACACACAACATGGATATCAGTGACGGAACAGCAACCCAACAGGTATATCTCAGTCTACCACTAAAGGGTTGAGATGCCACCACCAGCCCTCCTCAAGGCGAGAATAGTCTTTGTGATTCAGCCTTCAGGGCCCTACTAACATCTCCTAATTGTGCTCACCTGACTTTCCTGGTTGTCCACTCTCACTTCACACTCCATGTCCTCAGAGACTTATTTTTGTTGTTCCTGAATGCTTTCCAAAGTATATCAATCAAGATTTTCCCCTGTTGTTCCACAGGATTCTCCAATGGAAGTGCACTGGTAAGACTTGTAAAAAACAAAGCTACCCTTTAAGCCATCAGACAAGTTAAAGACCCTGTCTTGACTCTTTGTGTATGGGTGTTAGTCACTCAATTCTCTCTGACTCTTTGTGACCCCGTGGATTGTAGCCCACCAGGTGCCTCTGTCCATGGAATTTTCCCGGGAAGAATACTGGAAGTGGGTAGCTATTCCCTTCTCCATGGGATCTTCCTGACCCAGGGATTGAACCTGGGTCTCTTGCATTAAAGTCAGATTCTTTACTGTCTGAGCCACTAGGGAAGTTTTGACTCTGGCAGGAAGCAATATTGCAGCCTCTTGAGCTTGAGAAAAGGAACAAGATGTGTTTACTGTTATCACTGTTATTACTCTGAAGTTCTGCTGAGGAGTGATTGGCATTTCATTTCCCTGTTTTATAATACAGGAAAGTGTTAGTTGATAGTCATGTCTTACTCTTTGTGACCCCATGGACTGTAGCCCACCAGGCTCCTCTGTCCATGGGATTCTCCAGGCAAGAACACTGGAGTGGGTTGCCATTCCCTTCTCCAGGGGATCTTCCTGACCCAGGGACTGAACCTGTGTGTCTTACCTCTCCTGCTTTGGTAGGCGGGTTCATTACCACTAGTACCACCTGGGAAGTCATAATACAGGAATTAGAAGGCAAATATATGACAAGTTGTATTAGAACAGAAAGAGATACGAATTAGAGCTCTATTTGGAAGGTTTGTGTAGATAGGGGCTGGAATCCTCCAGGCAAGAATACTGGCGTGGATAGCCCGTTCCCTTCTCCCAGGGATCTTCCCTGACCCGGGGACTGAACCCGGGTCTCCCCCATGGCAGGCAGATTCTGTACTTTCTGCGCCACCAGGGGAACCCCATAGCGGGCACGGTGATTTCGAGTTCAAATCAGAGCAGGTTGACGGCAGCCAGAAGACACTCTTAGAAGAACTTTGTTTTCCCATTCACAGAGAGGGGAAATTTCTTCCCATTTCCTGATGTTCAACAACTTTGCTTTCTACCATTTCAGGAACTGATTGGGAATAATTCCTGTTTCCTTTGCTTAGCTATTTCTCTGATGGTGTGTTACACCTCTGGACTTTAGAGGCTTAAGTGGCTCTCCCTGCTAAGACAATCATCATTATTGGAAATGTATCTTCATTAGCAAGCAGCTGTGTGAAACAACCCTGCTATTTTAATTTTTCATGTAAGGTTGTGCATTTGAACTCAGTTGAACGCCATTCACCTAGTTTGCTGCCATGAGAAATAAATAATAACACCTTTCAAGTCTAGAATGCTAAACCTAATAAAATTTAATCCCAGAAAGGAAAATGGACTCTACTGTATTTCTGTGAACTTTTTCTATAAATTCTCTCGCTGAAGTCTAACTCACTGATCACTAAATTTTTTTTTTTTTTTTGGTCATACATTGTGATCACTAAATTTTAACATTAGCTCTCACTGCAGCTTTGCTATCACTTTAAACCAATTTTTTTCCCCCCAAAGAATCTGATACTGTCAGTTCTCAGCTTCAGAATTAGAAGACTTGGGAACAGATTGAAATCTACAGGTTGTATGGTTCAAGTACCAGAAATTGTCCAGCAAAGTCATAAAGGTGTTTTATAGTTTTCACACATTTAGTCAGTCAGTTCACTCACTGAGTCGTGTCCGACTCTTTGCCACCCCATGGACCGCAGCACACCAGGCTTCCCTGTCCATCACCAACTCCTGGAGCTTGTTCAAACTCATGTCCATCGAGTCAGTGATGTCATCCAACCATCTCATCCTCTGTCGTCCCCTTATCCTACCGCCTGAAATCTTTCCCAGCATCAGGGTCTTTTCCAGTGAATCACTTCTTCACATCAGATGGCCAAAGTATTGGGGCTTCAGCTTCAGCATCAGTCTTTTTTTAGTGTCACCTATTAAAAAAGAACATATATCAATATCATTTTATTAAGTAACACACATTGCTGCTTTCAGAATTATCTTCATAACATATTGTCCTAAATCACTCTTGGTAGGATATAAAATGGTTTAAGTTTTCAGACATGGGGTTATAGGGTATCAGTCAGAATAAACTGTGCTTTCCTGAAGTCACAGGTAATCCCCAAATCTCAGTGGCTAAAAATGACTCAGTAATATTTCTCTTTCACATGACTGCCCAGTGTGGATTGACAGGAATGTCCTGCCATTCATAGTTATTCAAAGTTCAGATGGACAAAAGATTCATCTCAGTGCAAGTTTTGCAGTTTCCACAGTAGATGAGAGGGAATGTGGCAAGTCACACACTGATTCTCAAAGCTTCTACCTGAAGTGATGTATTTAATTTCCATTCACTGATCAATGGCTCAAGCAAGATACTTTTGTTATTCTTTAGTTGCTAAGTCAGTCCGACTCTTTGCCACCCCATGGACTGCAGCACACCAGCTCCTCTGTCCTCTGTTATCTCCTAGAGTTTGCTCAGACTCACGCTCATTGAGTTGGTGATGCTATCTAACCATCTCATCCTCTGTCGTCCCCTTCTCGTCCTGCCTTCTATCTTTCCCAGCATCAGGATCTTTTCCAATGAGTCGTCTATTCGCATCAAGTGGCCAAAGTATTGGAGCTTCAGCTTCAGCGTCAGTCATTCCAATGAATATTCAGGACTGATCTCCTTTAGGATTCACTGGTTTGCTCTCCATGCAGTCCAAGGGACTCTCAAGTCTTCTCCAGCACCACAATTTGAAAGCATCAATTCTTCAGTGCTCAGCCTTCTTTAGGATCCAACTCTCACACCTGCACATGACTGCTGGAGAAACCATAGCTTTGACTAGATGGACCTTTGTCTGCAAAGTGATGTCTTTGCTTTTTAATATGCTGTCTAGATCTGTTACAGCTTTTCTTCCAAGGAGCAAGCGTCTTTTAATTTCATGGCTGCAGTCACAGTCTGCAGTGATTTTGGAGCCCAAGAAAATAAAGTCTCTAGCTGTTTCCATTTTCCCTCTTCTATTTGCCATGAAGTGATGGGACCAGATGCCATGATCTTAGTTTTTTGAGGGTTGAGTTTTAAGCCAGCTTTTTCACACTCCTCTTTTACCCTTACCAAGAGGTTCTTTAAAAAACCCAAGTTACTAGACTTACTTTTAAAAGAGAAGTCCAGCCCTGCCACATGCTGGAAAGAAGGCAGGATGTATATTTTTACATTTACTTCAACCTTTCAGAAGTGAAATTCCCTTGCTTTATTTTTATAATTAGGTTGGAACTAAGGAAAAGAAAGGCTTCTGGAACATTAGAAAGATGACTTCTCAATGTCAGAGACTCGAACCAAATATAAACCTCACATTGAAATCACCTGTGGAGAGTTTTTTAAAGATTCAGCTCCTCCAGCCATCTCTAGAACCACTGCACCAGGGTCCATGGCACAGGCTCCGCTGTCTTCTTTAAAACCTCTCCAGATGGTTCTGACATGCAGCCTGTGCGGGAACCCCTGAATTTGGATCCCACTGCATTGCTTCTCCTCCTCCTGCCCACTCTTAAAATCACTGGGAAATACCAGTGCCTTCAAGTGATTATTCATTTGAACTTCTGTAGTGAAGCTTCCCAGGTGGCTGAGAGGTTATCAATCCACCTGCCAACACAGGAAATGCAAGAGACGTGGGTTCCATCCCTGGGTCTGGAAGGGTAGGAAATGGCAACCCACTGCCTGCATGGAGAATTCCATGGACAGAGGAGCCTGGCGGGCTGCAGTCCATGTGACTGCAAACAGTTGGACACGACTGAGCGACTAACACACACCACTAAAGAAAGTGGCCATTTGGAATATGCTGCATCTGTAACCACAGAAGCAAAATAGACTGGCTGTATTCTCTTTCTAACTGGATACTGGATTGTTTTTCAGAGAAAACAGAGTGGAATCATGGAAGAACCAAAGGAGCAGGACAGGGCTGGATCTTGAACGCCAGGGCCCTTTCAGAAGTGAGGGGTCCTTTGTACAGGAAGATCTGGTGCTGAAAGCCCCTTTGCAATACCTTACCACAAATGGCCAGATTTAAAGCCCTCTGGTGGAAACCTGCCTGCCAAAGCTTCTGCTCACAAGCCTGTCCTCCCCTAATTCCTAGAAGTTTGAGCAAACCCCAGATAGTGTAGACAGATCTGAGCCCTGCCTCTCGTCTCCTTGCTGATCAACCTTGCAATAAAGCATTTTCTTTTCTTGAAGCCAGTGCCATAGTGCTGGCTTCTATGTGTGTGGGGCAGTGAGCCCTTTGATGGGTAACATGCAAAGTAAACAGACTTCTACATCTCACTCTGGCTATACCAGCCATTTCTTGATTTTTCTGTAAAAGAGCATCTTATAATTTCCTCAACACAATTCTGAAATACTGTGCAAACTCAACCTTCAAAGCATTTTCAGTAAGCTAGATGCTGCTCAAGATTTTAACCACGTTGGATGTTGTGATCCCTATTTTTTACTATGTTTCAGGTGATTCCTAAACTCATT
Source organism: Cervus canadensis (assembly GCF_019320065.1). Classification (NCBI taxonomy): domain Eukaryota; kingdom Metazoa; phylum Chordata; class Mammalia; order Artiodactyla; family Cervidae; genus Cervus; species Cervus canadensis. Next base: position 62,588,995 of record NC_057401.1, read on the forward strand.
ATCAGAGCCTATGCCTTTTGGGGAAAATAGGAGATATTTCAATGGGTAGATTATTGTTAACTGTGTACTTGGTAATGGCCCAGTTGCTTTGCTAATAAGAGTTCAGAGTAGATGGAGAAAGGAGTGTTGATTTGAGCAAAGGCAGCAGGACTGATGTAAAATTATCCATTTAATGGAGTTGCATTAAGTAAACGAACCAACAACAAAAGCACATTTTAACTATGAAGAGTTACATTAGTTTGGATTCAGTAGGTTAACATCTGATTCTGTTGGCAAGATTCTGCCACCCTAATTTATGCCAAATTCTTTTGTATTAGTGTAAAGCCATGAAATAAACCAATTATGTAAAATGCTTTCATAGCTGAAATATATTATAATTGGGATGAAAAACATATGAAAAAATGGACAATTACGTAGCTGGAACAGTTCAGATATGAAAGAGGCAAGAGAAAAAGATCATTTGTATAAAAAGATTCAGGGGGTATTATGTAATGGAAATTATATAATGGACATCACATCATAGTGTAGAGAGAGGACTTAATGCTTGACCTCACATTCACCTTGGCATTGGGTTTTTAACTTTAAAATAGAATTACATGAGAACTATCAAATTTCAGATATAAAAATATGTTTACTTAGTGCTCAGCATGATTTCTAGATTTCCTAGCATTGGTGATGAACTTAAATTTTACTTCCAAGGTATCAGAGGAGAACAGTTAGGAACTTCGGTATGGAAATCTAAACAAGTGCTCCTTCACTAACATGAAAGCTATTGAGTCACAGGATGTTAAAAGTTAGGGCCTTCTGGGACTTCCTTGGTGTTACAGTGATTAAGACTCCACGCTTCCAATGCAGGGGGCATGGGTTTGATCCCAGGTCAGGCAACTAAGATCCCACATGCTGGAACTTCTGCCCAAATGAGCAACAAAGCTTTCTATTCATTTAAAGGGAAAATACTTTATTTCAGTATTTATTTCCTTGCAGGTTACAAGAGCCTCTTGATGAAGATGAAAGAGGAAAGTGAAAAACATGACTTAAAACTCAACGTTCAAAGATCATGGCATCTGGTCCCATCACTTCATGGCAAATAGATGGGGAAACAATGGAAACAGTGACAGACTTTATTTTCTTGGGCTCCAAAATCACTGAGGACAGTGACTTCAGTCATGAAATTAAAAGATGCTTGCTCCTTGGAAGACAAGCTATGACAAACCTAGACAGCATATTAAAAAGCAGAGACAAAAATTAAAAAAAAAATAAATAAAATGCAGAGACATTACTTTGCTGATAAAGATCCATCTAATCAAAGCTATGATTTTTCCAGTAGTCATGTATGGATGTTGAGGGTTGGACCATAAAGTAAGCTGAGTGCTGAAGAATTGATGCTTTTGAATTGTGGTGTTGGATAAGACTCTTGAGAGTTCCTTGGACTGCAAGGAGATCCAACCAGTGCATCCTAAAGGAAATCAGTCCTGCATATTCACTGGAAGGACTGATGCTGAAGCTGAAGCTCCAATATTTTAGCCACTTAATGCAAAATGCTAACTCATTGGAAAAGACCCTGATGCTGGGAAAGATTGAAGGCAGGAGGAGAAGGGGACGACAGAGGACAAGATGGTTGGGTGGCATCACCGACTCAATGGACATGAGTTTGAGCAAGCTCTGGGAGATGATGAGGACATCAAAACCTGGTGTTCTGCAGTCCATGGGGTCACAAAGAATCGTATATGAATGAGCAACTGAGCAACAACAAGATACAAGAGGGTGAGCCTTGCATTTTGATGCCATTTTTTTCTGAGGAGCACAAAGCCAGATACGATGTTTCATTAATCCTCACAACTTCTGCAAGAAGCTGTTAATAAACATTATCACCCCTTGACAGAAGTTGCATGAGGAACCAGTCATGTAACATCTTCTGACTCAAACACTGAAACTGTGGGAAGTGAGAGGATGAAAGCAACAAAGCAGGGAAGTAGATCCAATATTCTGTAATAAATCACAGTGGAAAAGAAGATGAGAAAGAATCTATATATGTGCATGCTAAATCATTGCAGTCATGTCTGACTCTCTGCAACCCCATGCAGTCCACCAGGCTCCTCTGTCCATGGGACTCTCCAGGCAAGAATACTGGAGTGGATTGCCATTCCCTTCTCCAGGGGATCTTCCTGATCCAGGGATTGAACCTGGGTCTCCTACATTGTGGGCAGGTTCTAATAACCCTTTGCATTTCCATCACTGTCCGCCAAATACATACCATCAACTTTACATTTTTTCACAAACATGTCTCCTTATATCTGAACAGATTAGCATTTGTTCCTACCTAAAATTTGTCCATTCTTCTTGCCTTATTTTACTGTCTACTTTTTATTAAAAAATTTTACATTAACAGCAAGCTTCAGTACAAGTGTAGCAAATATTAAATAATAAATGGAAGACTTCCCATGGCCACAGTTCCCAGATTATGAAGGTAAACTTCTTGTCACCCTTGCTTCTGTTCTTCAAGGACATTTCCCTATCTAATAGAATGGCAAGGTGACAGTATTAACAGAGCTGATTTGTTTAGCTTTGTTCTCTTATAAGTTTATTTTGTGTCAAAATGCATGCAGTAATATGAAAATGGAGATATATATGCATATTTTGTATCATATATTTGCATGATATATATTGCACATATGTAATATACTTTTTTACATATTGAAAAATTTATTTATATTTATATTAATTAATAAATAATTAATTTAATTATTTATATTTACATTCAATTATATTTAATTGAAGGATAATTGCTTTACAGAAATGTGTTCATTTCCACCCAACATCATCATGAATCAGACATATAAATACTTATGTTTTTGTTATCATGCATCTTACCTCACTCAGGATAAATTCCTCAGAGAATTTAGATATTCTCAGAGTGACATGCAGTGCAGCAGGAATGGGAAATTAAATCATAGCGGAGACGTAATGGTGAAAGGACAAGACATGATTAAGCAGTGTTTACACAGTACCTGAATGGGGATGTTCAAAAAACTACTTAAACATGAAATGTCTCAGTTTGGTTTGGAGCCTCATTGTCATCTTATGATTTGTGGTGTTGAAGCTGAATCTGGCCTCTGTACCCCAACACTGAATTAAATCTCAGAGACAAAAGCTTTGGGTGAAGTAGAAAAGAACAGCTTTATTGCTTTGCCAGGCAAAGGGGGCACAGTGGGCTAAGGACCTCAAGACCATGTTGCTTCCCTGTCTGGAGAGGGTGGTGAGGAGTTTTATAGCAATGGTTTAAAGAGGGCATGATCGGCTCGTGGACATTCTTCTGATTAGCTGGAGGTAAAGTAAATAGAAGTTAGCATCATCAATCAGATTCTGATCGGTCTGGGGTCTCCGTGCTTGTGAGCAGCATACCATTGTTAATGGTAACTTCTCCCACCCGGAGGGGTCTCGGTATCTGCAAAGCGGCCCAAAGATATTGATGTGTGTATTGATGGGGAGCAAGTACCCTGCCCAGAGGCTGCACTATTGTCTCTCTTGACTATTTCTCCCTGGTCTTTCTGATTAATTAGGTGTCCCCTCCCTTCCCTAATTAACAACTGCTTGAATTTGCCCCTTGGAACTCAGGAAAGGTCATGGAAGCTGAATGACGGGTATTTCCTATAATCAAAGAAATGAGGAACACGGAAAGCTTTGTGCCCAGGAAGCCCACAGGGCCTGCTCGGCATCAGTGTCAATGATAACTTGGCTTCTAGACGTGTAGATGCAAGGTGGAGGGGGTGGAGAGGTCCACATGTGCTCAGATGTGCAGGTTCAGAGACCAACTGCCCTTCCCATGGATTCAGAACAGTCTCATCTGCCTTCTCACAACGGGGGTGGGGAGCCTGGGACTCATGTCCCTGCTCTGACCAGAACAGAGGTTTTTACAGCGGCCTTGAATGTCCCCAGGCGCAGTGAGTAAGATGCTGCATAAATCCAACAACTCGTTTGTGTCAAGTCCACCTATTAATATAATCAGTAATATTTTTACGGTTGGGAAGACTGCATCTTTCTATTTAAGTGCTTCTGACAATATCGCTGTATATATTTTTTTCCTGCCTCTGCATTTAAGCCAATGTGTTTACAGTTTTTACACCTTTAAAATAAAGCCCTCTGGCTCTAAATGAAATTCTTGCTGCAATCAATTTCAGGTTGACGAATGAGCTATAATGTCGGCTGAAGTTATGGAGACACAAGAGACTGTGTCTGCTGGAAAGACATTAAATTCCAGAAGAGGGACTGGGTGGATTCACATTGATGGGGATGTGAGATTGTTTGCCTGCTTTGTGGTGAGCACGTAGCAGCCCATGGTGAAGGAGGTGGGAATGGGGGGCAGATCAATGGGACTTTAATAGTGCTTTTTAGTGGAAATCTTTTGAAATGAATATTAAGATACATAAGTGCAGGGTGAGCTCTTGCCAGAAGTGGAAATGTGAGAGGCTGTTTGACATGGAGGGGGCCTCCAGTCAGCTGTGCATCACTGTCCTCTCTCAGGGAGATTCCCTCCCCGCCTCGTGAGCCACAATATAATCATACTACAGGTCAGGTATTGGTTACGTCAGGAGAGTGTGTAATTTTCTCGGTTCTGTCTCATTGCAACAAAATTTGAAGCAACAGATGGACCAGTGTTACAGCCCTTGGACAGACCAGTGTTACAGCTCCATGTTACCGCTCAGTTTTGTCTAGAAAGTAAAGGAAAATACGTCCTCGAGGTGTGAGGGCACACCAACTCAAAAGACATAAAGAGAAGAGAGGCCCAGCCCAATTTTGGCTCCTCTTTTTATATGTTTTTTCTCCTCCCCCTGGGCCTGCCCTATGTAAATTGGGCTAGCTAGGAGTGCTGTTCATTCTACCTGAGGTCCTCACTCTGGTCCTGGGACCTTCCTTTGTTTTATTTTTCATGGGCTTTTCCCTTCCTTATCTTTTAGCCACAGCCATTCTGGACTCCTTTTTCCTATTCTAACTACCTGATGGTTACACCCCCACCACCACCACAGCTGGGAAACATGGAAAACTGAAGGAAGAACATGACTCAGTTAAGCGGAAATCAAGAACTTTATTTGGCCAAGTTCTATTGCTGGTTCTGGTCACTATTCTTGTCTCTAGAGCAGCCTTTCTACTTGGCTACAGTTGAGGAAAGATGAGAAAAGCAGGGTGAGTAGAGATGAAATGTTTGGGGCCCGTGAGCTGCAAGGAGATGAACAGATCTCAGAAAACCCAGGAAGCTCCTGCACTTCCTGAGATGTCTGCTCTGAGAAGACCAGTGCACGAAGGAGGAGGGAGCCTGGGGCTGCTGAGTTATGTCATAACTGTGCTGTGCTTAGTCGCTCAGCCATTTCTGACTCTTTGTGACCTCATGGACTGTAGCCCACCAGGCTCCTCTATTCATGGAATTCTCCAGGCAAGAATACTGGAGTGGGTTGCAATGCTCACCTCCAGGGGATATTCCCAACCCAGGGATCAAACCTGGGTCTCCCGTATTGCAGGCAGATTCTTTACCATCTGAGCCTCCAGGAAAGCCCATATCATAACTGGATATAGGCTATCCTGGCGTGAGAGAAGCTATCACATGCAAAAGGCAGAAGTGGCTGAATAATATTCCATTGTGTATATGTACCACAATTCCTTTATCTATTCACCTGTCAGTGGACATCTAGGTTGCTTCCATGTCCTAGCTATTGTAAATCACTGTGATGAACGCTGGGGTACATGTGTCTTTTTCAGTTATTGTTTCCTAAAGGTATATGCTCAGCAGTGGGATTGTTGGGTCATATGGTAGTGTTATTCCTAGTTTTTAAAGGAACCTCCATTATCCATAATGGCCATATCAATTTACATTCCCAACAACAGTGCATGAGGGTTCCCTTTTCTCCATACCCTCTCCAGCACTTATTGTTTGTAGATTTTTTTGATGATTGCCGTTCTGACCGGTGTGAGGCATTTGAGTCAGTTCTAATGAGGTGGGTGAACCCAGAGCCCATTTTACAGAGTGAAATAAGTCTGAAAGAGAAAAACAAATATTGTATATTAATGCATATGCATGGAATCTAGAAAGATGGAACAGATGAACCCATTTGTAGAGCAGCGATGGAGATGCAGACAAAGAGAGCAGACTTGTGGACACGCTGGGGGAAGGAGAGGGTGGGAAGAATTGAGAGAGTGACATTGAAACAAATACATCACCATATGGAAAATAGACAGCCAGTGGGAATTTGCTGCATGATTCAGGGAGCGGGAACCTGTTGCTCTGACAACCTAGAGGGCCTGGGATGGGGTGGGAGGTGGGAGGGAAGTTCAAGAGGCAGGGGACATATGTACACCTATGGCAGATTCACGTGGATGTGTGGCAGAAACCAACACAGTATTGTAAAGCAGTTAACCTCCAATGAAAATAAATTAATTAAAAAAAACAAGCACATGCTACGTTTTTAGCTCAAAGCAAAACAAGAAGCAAAGACAGCAGTGAAGGGGAAGGGGAAGAAGCCAGCGGCAGGTTTCAGAATGGGTTTAGTAAACTGCTTGCACGACTGCTCCGTGAGCAGCTTAAAAAGACAGCCCAGCTGCCACCAAGCCCGGGACATCTCATCTTCCAGAAAGGGGTTAATGAAGGGTGTCACGAAATGGGCCAAGTCAGAGTTAATGAACCTGGGCAGGGATGTTATAAGACATTTTGAGGGTAAGTGGGTCAATAGAGGAGGCAGAATTCCATTTCCCAGGGCTGAAATGTGAAGGAAGATTGACGACTATGAGCATTGTCTTTTACAATAGAATAATATAATACAATACTCACAGTGTCTTAGAATATAATGCTATTATTCAAATGGTGCTTTCACACCACAGAAGCAAAACCAGGAAACGCATTCTCTTGCTTCAAAGGAGATGATGAAGGCCGCAGAGAGAGCAAGACCGTGATGAATGGACAACCATCTGTCCAGCATTGAGAGTGGGACCCCTGGAAGGAGATACCTGGGGATATGGAGGGGCTGGAACACAGCCTCTTTAGGCCACAGGAGGTTGTAAAAGGGGGCCCACGAAAATCTGCCTGTGGATAGATTTGGCAGCAAGAATAAAAATTCCATATTTAAAACATTCCTGATTTTGAAACATTTTCTTTCTTTCAAAAAATTTGTTATAGAAATGTGTTAACCATAGCTTGAATGATAGAATCATAAAAGAACCAACAATCTAATATTTTAATTTATTTTTATATAAATTTAAGATAAATTATATATATATACATTATAGATATAATTTATTTAAAATATACAAATTAATATATTTAATTTATTTAATTCATTTTTAAATGTTTTTTTTATTGTGGTAAAAGTCACACAATATAAAGCACACAGTTTTAACCGTATACAACTGTACAGTTCAGTGGTACTAAGTGCATTCACCGTGTGCAGTTCTCACCATCATCCAGCTCCCCAAATTTTCACCTTCCTAAACTGAATCTCCATCTCCACTAAGCAGTAAGTCCCCATCTTCCCCACACCTCTTTCCCTGGCCTCTGACAGCTGCTAAAATCTAATTCATTTAATCTTCTCCATCCAGGGGTCAAACCCTTGAGTCCTGCATCTCCTGCCTTGGGAGGCAGATGCTTTCCCACTGAGCCACTCGGGAAGACACCACAAACAAGAGACAGAGACCCCACATTTTTAATCTGAGACACACGGAGGAAGCAAGTTATGGAGAAGGCTTGAATCTAGTTCATTTTTGACTCAGTATTGAAGGCTCTTAGGCGAGAGGTGAAACGCCAATGATAAGCTTATTTTAACAGGCAGCGTGACTTTCTATCTGCATGGTGGTTATTTATGCATTATTTCCCCAATCAAATTATGAACTTTTCAAGAAAAGAGTCATGCTTGATGCACCACGCTGTCTCCTACAAACTCAGCATAGAGGAGGAGTATGTGAAATGTTTGGAATGAATTTTAGTGCCTGGACTAATTTCCTAGGACTGTCATAGCAAACTACAAAAATAGGCAGCTTAAAATGATGGAAACTTACTCTCTCAGAGTTCTGGAAGTTAGAAGTCCAAAATCAAGTTGTTGGCAAAGCAACAACTCTCTGAAGGGTCCAGGGTTTTCTTGTACCTCCCTAGCTTCTGCTGGTTGTTGGAGATCCTTGGGATTCTTTGTCTTTTAGGCTCATCACTACAGTCTCTGTCTCTGTTGTCCTGTGATGGTGTCTCCTCTGTGTGTCTTCACGTGGCACTCTCCTCTCCCTATCTGACTGTGTCCACATTTCCTTACTGTAGAATGATGCCAGTCCTTGGGTTAGGACCCATCTTAATCCAGGTTTGTCTGATCTTAACTTGATGACATCTGCAAGGACCTTATTTCCAAATAAGACCACATAACCAGGGCCTAAGATGGTCAATATATATCTTTTTTTTTTTTGGTTGGGGACACAGTTCAACCCACAACACTGCCTCATTCTCAAGCCCTCAGTACTGTAGAAGAAGCTCTATGCCAAGTTGATTCAGTTGTGTCCGACTCTTTGCGACCCCCATGGACCGTAGCCCGTCAGGGTCCTGTGTCCATGGGATTCTCCAGGCAAGAATACTGGAGTGGGTTGTCTTGCCCTGCCCCAAAAGAAGCTCTGGTAAAGACTTAAAAGATTAAAAACAATTTAAAAAAAATATTTAAGGATTTTTTTTGACTTGAACCATTTAAAAGTCTTTATTGAATGTTACAATATTACTTCTGCTTTGGTTTTTTTCACCTGTGAGGCATGTGGGATCTTTATTTCCCTGACCAGGCATCGAACCCACATCCCCTGCTTTGGAAGGCAGAATCTTAAGCACTGGACCACCAGGGAAGTCCCTGATATGATTTTTAAGATACCTGTATTTTCCTTAAATGTTTTTCTGAAGAGCTAATACAATAATGATAATGAAAACTTGGTATCAAAACACAATAAAAGTCAAAAACCAACCCCCCCCCAAAATAACCTATAACATCATTCTCATGAATGCTCTGAAAGGGTGATTTCCCTGTTTCTGTATCTGACAAATGGAAGTGCCTGTGCAAAGAGCTTGTGTTTAATGAGTGGGAGCAAAGCCAAGGACAGAATTACAGCCTCCTCTGGGTCTGAGGATCCGTGCCTTCGCAGGCCTCCCTGTGGCCTCTGTGAGGCGCGGTTCCTGCTCACTTTGACATGAACGGTAATGAGTACAGACAGGTCCTAACGAGCCCCATCACTTGCGAAGACCCACCCTGGTTCTCAGTTGCACAGGCTGTTCAGAGCCGGTTGCTGGCAGCTCTCCATCCACCAGAGCTGAGAAACCTCGAGCTCCGATCCCCAGTGAGGCACAGTCTGCATTTAGTTAGGGTTTTATGGTGACCAAGGGCAGTCGGCGCGGATGACAGGTGCACACTGGGATTTCGAGGACCATGAGTGCTCCCTCTGTGACTTTAGTGCATTGAGAACACCTGTCTTTCCCAGAAGATCAAAGACAGTTTTGGTTTAGTGAGGTCTTTGAAACTATTCTTTTTCTGATAAATCAATCACAAATGCCAGAGATATAATGAAAAGGTTCTTGGTGTCTCTGGAAGCAGCTTTCCATTGTCCAGCCTAATTATTTGCCTAGGAAGCGTGGGGACAAGCTGCACTGAGCAAAAATCGAGGCCCTACCTTGCTAATAAGCATCCTGTGGCATGAAGTAAGACTTTCATGTTTCAGGGATGATATTATGGGTTGAATTGTGTTCCCACCAAAGAGATACACAGTAAGGCCCCTACATACGAATGCGTTCTATTCCCAGAGCACGTTCATAAGTCCAATTATAAGTCCAACTAAGTTAGCCTAGGTACCCAGCTAACCCAATTGACTGTATAGCATGTGCATATGTGGTCAGTTACTCAGTCGTGTCCTACTCTTTCTAACCCCACAGGCTGTGGTCCACCAGCCTCCATCCTCCATCCATGGGACTTCCCAGGCAAGAATGCTAGAGTGGGTTGCCATTTCCTACTCCAGGGGATCTTCCTGACCCAGGGATTGTACATGCATCTCCTGTGTATCCTGCATTGGCAGGCAAATTCTTTCCCTCTGAGCCACCTGGGAAGCCCTGGCTATATAATAATATACTGTAATAAGTTTACAATGCTTTTCTCACAAATGACACATTAAAAAATTTTTTTTAAATTTAATCTTACAGTACAGTACAACAGATGGCACACAGGGGCTGGCATCGAAAGAACAGCCAAGAAGAGTGACCGACTGCGGGAGAGAGGGGAGATGGGAGATGGCAGAGCTGAAGGGTCGGCAGCAACAGGAGACGCAGGGCCAGCTGCAACGTGACTCACACCTCACGCTGATGGACCGCGTGTTCACATCTTTGAAAGTTCGCAACTTGAAGGTTCACATGTAGGGAACTTACTGTCTGTTGGAATCCTCACCCCCAGCAGACCTCACCCTCTCCAGACCTTATTTGGAGATGGGGACTTTACAGAGGGAATAAGTTAAAATCAGTTCATTTGGGGTGGGCCCAATCCAATATGATTGATGCTCTTATAAAAAGGGGAAATTTGGGTGCAGAGACAGAGGCATGGAGGGAGGGAGGGCTACGTGGAGAGACACAGGAAGAAGATAATCTTTTATAAACAAAGGAGAGAGGCCGGGAACAGATCCTCCCTCAGAGCTCTCAGAAGGCATCAACCCTGCAGACACCTTGATCTCAGACATCTAGCCTTCAGAATAGTGAGATGATAAACATCTCTTGTGTACGCCCCGGTCTGGGGTACTTTGATCCAGCAGCCCCAGGAGCCTGATGCACATGGGGAGCAGTTTATCCAGAACTTGGACAACTTGGGCCTAAAAGGAACAAGCTCATCTCCAGCAGGTGGGGTTTTAGCTTTGGTTTTCCTAATTTGTTGCTGTTCAGTTGCTAAATCCTGTCCAACTCTTTGTGACCCCATGGATTGCAGCACTCCAGGCTTCATTGTCCTCTATTATCTTCCAGAGTTTGCTCAAATTCACATTCATTGAGTGAGTGATGCTATCTAACCATCTCATCCTCTGTCATCCCCTTCTCCTCCTGCCTTCAATCTTTACCAGCATCAGGGTCTTTTCCAATGAGTTGGCTCTTCACATCAGGTGGCCTAAGGATTGGAACTTCAGCATCAGTCCTTCCCATCGATATTCAGGGTTGATTTCCTTTAGGACTGATTGGTCTGATCTTCTTCCTGTCCAAAGGACTCTCAAGAGTCTTCTCCAACACCAGAATTTGAAAGTACCAATTCTTTGGCACTCAGCCTTCCTATGGTCCAACTCTCACATCTGTACATGACTACTGAAGAAACCATAGCTTTAACTATACAGACCTTTGTTGGAAAAGTGATGTCTCTGCTTTTTTAACACACTGTCTGGGTTTGTCATAGCTTTCCTTCCAAGGAACAAGCATCTTTTAATTTCATGGCTGCAGTCATAATCTGCAGTGATTCTGGAGTCAAGAAAATGAAGTCTGTCACTGCTTCTGCTTTCCCCCCTTCTATCTGCCATGAACTAATGGAACCAGATGCCATGATCTTGAGTTTAAGCCAGCTTTTTCATTCTCCTCTTTCATCCTCTTCAAGAGGCTCTTCAGTTCCTCTTTGCTCTCTGCCATTAGAGTGGTATCATCTGGTTTCCCTGATAGTAAGATTTTTTTTCAGAATAGAACTTGTCCTCTATTTGCTTTCTTTTCTCTACTTTGCCTGTCACTTTAGCTTCTTAAAAAGTAGGCCAGGCTCTATATCCCCAAACAGAAAAGTCAGTTGTCTGTATATGGAAATATCTTTTGTGAATTACTTATTGGCATCAAAATATCTCAAATGATGAATGCCTAATGAAACTGTCACTTGGAAAATCAAAGAGCTCTTGAGTTGTCTATGGCGTCTATTTTTGTTAGCTTCTCGCTCTCCTCTTTCTGTCTCATGTTTATCCTTTAGTTACGCTTCCCGAGTGATGGGTAACTATTTGTTCAACATAATGTCCTGTGGAGAAGAGCATGGTTTTCATTCTGACAAAGTATGCAAATGTGGCACAAGATAATTGAACATTGTTGGTGATTATTTATTAAAGAACATGTCTTTAATTTAACATTTGATTACGGTGGCTCACTTAAGACAATGCCAGAGAGCTTAAATTATCCACCTAACTTAGAAAGAAAATTCACAATGCCTAAATATGTTGTTTTGATTTAAAAGTCTAGACAGGACCTCAACAGGAGAAAGCAAAGCACAATGCAGTCCAGTTAGTTTAATTTACAAAGCCTAATTTGGTCTTTACTCAACACCCAGAGTTTTAGAGAAGTTTCCAAAGACAACCAGTGCATTATCAGAAAGCTCTAATTTTTATGCTGTTTTTTTCTTATGTTGAGAGAAAATTTGTCTCCCTGAAATTTCATGTAGCGGTTGTGCTTTGCACCTTGTCCCTTCATATATATAATAAAAAGGTTCTCATTTTGTGTTGTGGTTTTGCCAGAAACTTGGATTCAGTGAAAGGTCTCTACCATGTCTGCTCCTCTGGCTAAACCTGCTGACCCCCCTGACCTTTCCTCATGTGGGAAAGCTCTCGGTGGCCGTCTAGGTCCATCTACCTTGAACGCTGCCCGGGGTGGCCCTGTCCCTCTGCAGCGAGGGTCCAGGAACAGCTTATGTGGTTCTGACCACCTTCTCATGGCGCTTAGCAGAGTGGAAGGTGATTGTGCCCCAGCAGAGGTGGACCCGAGCCTGCACTGAAGCCGCATTCCCATGGCGGAGGGTGAGTCAGTCTTCTCAGACAGCCGTGGGCTCTCGATTCTGCTGATGGGAACATACATGCATGCATGTTGTCGCCTCGGTCGTGTCCGACTCCTTGCAATCCTACGGACTGTAACCCGCCACAGGGGTCGAACCCGCGTCTCTTCTGTCTCCTGCATTGGCGGGAGGGCTTTTCACCACTAGAGCCACCTGGGCACACACAGTATATTTTAATTTTTTTAACTGAAGCTGAGTGGATTTACAATGTCGTGTTCTTTTCTGCTGTGCAGCAAAGTGAGTCAGATATCCCTGGGTTGAGAAGATCCGCTGGGGCAGGCATGGCCACCCACTCTGGCATTCTTGCCTGGAGAATCCCACGGACAGAGGAGCCTGGCGGGCTACAGTTTGCGTGTGTGTTAGTCCCTCAGTCGTGTCCGACTCCTTGTGGCCCCATGGACTGTAGCCTGCCAGGCTCCTCTGTCCATGGGATTCTTCAGGTGAGAATACTGGAGTGGTTTGCCATTTCCTCCTCCTGGGGATCTTCCCGGCCCAGGGATCAAACCTGGGTCTCTAATGCCTCCTGCATTGGCCGGTGGGTTTTTTTTTTACCTCTAGCAGCACCTGATTAATATAGGGTCACAAAGAGTTGGACACAACTAAAGCGACTTAGCATCCATGCATATTTATGTGTATGTATATGTGTGCTAGTAGCTCAGTCGTGTCTGACTCTTTCCAACACCACGGACTGTAGCCTGCCAGGCTCCTCTGTCCATGGGATTCTGTGGGCAAGAATAACTGGAGAGGGAAGCTATTCCCTTCTCCAGGGGATCTTCAAAACCCAGGGATTGAACCTGGATCTCCTGCAGTACAGGCAGATTCTTTTTGGTATTCTTTTCTATGTGGTTTATCATGGGATACCGAACACAGTTCTCAGTGCTATGCATTAAAACCTTGTTGTTTATCCATTCTCTCTAAGATAGTTTACATCTGCTAATCCCAAACTCCCAATCCATCCCTCCCCCAGTTATACATTTTCCCTCCAGCAACCACAAGTCTGTCCTCTATGTCCATGATTCTGTTTCTGTTTCATAGACAGGTTCATCTGTGTCATATTTTAGCTCCCACACATAAGTGCTATCATATGGTATTTGCCTTTCTGATTTTGACTTTACTTAGTAGGATAACCTGCAGTTGTTGCAAATGGCATTATTTCATTCTTCTTAATGGTCGAGTGGTATTCTATTGTATATGTATATACCACATCTTCTTTATCCATTCATCTGTTGATGGATACTTAGGTTGTTTCCGTGTCTTGGCTATTGTGAATAGTGCTTCAATGAACATAGGAGTGTGTGTATCTTTTTGGTTACAGTTTTCTCCAGGAATGGGATGGCTAGATCATGTAGTAGCTCTATTTTTAGTTTTCTGAGGAACTTCCATACTGTTTTCCAAAGAGGCTGCACCAACTTCCTTTCTCACAAGCAGTGTAGGAGGGTTCCCTTTTCTCCACCGCCTCTCCAGCATTTCTCATCTGTAGACTTTTTAATGACGGCCATTCTGACCAGTGGGACTTCCCTGGTGGCTCAGACAGAAAAGAATCTGCCTGCAATACAGAAGACCTGGGTTCGACCCCTGGGTCGGGAAGATCTCCAGGAGAAGGGAATGCCCACCCACTCCAGTTTTCTTGCCTGGAGAATTCTATAGACAGAGGAGCCTGGTGGGCTACAGTCTATGAGGTCACAAAGAATTGGAAATGACTGATTGACTAGCATTTTCACTTTCTTTCTGACTGGTAAGTGAAGTGAAAGTCGCTCAGTCGTGCCTGACTCTTCCCCCCACTAAATATCTGGTAGTTTTATTATTTCCTTTTAAAATAATAGTTATACAGATCATAACAACTTAGAGACCCAGGGGGCCTAGAAATAATCTTTTCTAATGCCCATGCAAACACATGACTTTGATACCTTTTTAAATGTGCATTTATTGAAATGAACTGTTACTCCATCCAAGTGAGGTGTGCTTCATGGCTTGGAGTAAGCCAAACCCAATCGCCTCAGCTTCTGGTGGAGCCTTTGACTCTGCGACGTGGGGGAGGTTTTCCTCTGGCGTCTTCCGTGCTGGACTGTGTCCTGTTACACACTGCTGTCCTGTGGGGTCTGCCAGGCCCCTCCTGGTCTCCCCATGGCCCTCTTCCTCTCGGGTTACCCTCCCCGTGACTCTCAGCTATGTGCAGCACGGTTCTCTGGGCACTCTCTAATTTCCGGGTTTCAGTTTTTATCTCCTCGGCACAGACCTCAGGAGGCTTCTCATTTTGTACTTCCTTTAGACCTTATTAGGAGCACGGAGTTTAGAGTTAAGATGCTACGACAAGCCATTTCACAAGCTCTCTCGGAAAGAGCTGATTAAAACTCTAATCATTAGTCTGGTTTTATAAATCTGAGGGCTTCTTCCACCTCAATATTTTTATTCCTATAATTAAGTTGTGTCCCATGAATGCTTTATCTAACAGATTAAATGTATGTGAAAAGAGAAAGCTGAGAAATAAAAATTGATATTCAAAATGTTAAATCGTGTGTGTGTGTGTGTGTGTTTCTTTTTTTAGCTAATATTGATTTCTCTGTTCAGAGCCGCACATGGAGATCATGAACATTTGTCTGGGTTCTCCAGGGCCGTTCCAGATGCTGAGACGAACTGTACGGCATCACTTGCAATCTGTGGTTCTTTAAGGTTTGCTTCACAAATTTCATAAAAGATGTGCATTATGGCTTAAACTGCTGTCAGTTTTGAATTAAATAAAGTAGGTTGTTTTGGTGATGTGCAGATAATTCTAAGAAATACCGCATTTAGATTTATTTCTGCTCTGGGATGTATTCAGTGAGTTGGAGGGGGGAAGCACAGTGCCATGAATTTTAAAATAGATCTTGCTATAGGGATATTCTGATACTTGTGGCACCATACACATTTCTCTCCTGTATGATAACTGCAAATTAATATAAACACATGGATTCATAGTCCTTGACAGCTGTGGGAACATGGGGCTTGGTGACTGGCTCCTTGAATATCAGACTGGCTTTGGAAAGCCAAACCGAAGATGCACAAAAATGAATCACAGTCAAAATACACACAGGAAGATAATAAATATTGTTTGAAATCTCTATCTTAGTGAAGGGAGTTTGGGGTGGCATTAAGCTTGTGTCACCAGCTGCCTGGACATGAGTTTGAGTAAGCTCCAGGAGCTGGTGATGGACAGGGAGGCCTGGCGTGTGGCAGTCCATGGGGTTGCAAAGAGTCGGACATGACTGAACAACTGAACTGAACCGAACCAGCTGCTTGCCCCTACCTTTCTGGTATTGCTCTGGGGTAGGGAGCCCGCATGGAAGCTGCAGCAATTATTTGTTTATGCTTTGGCTTTGCAATTGATTGTTTGCTTCTCAGAGGCATGGTAGTGGTGGTTTAGTTGCTAAGTCGTGTCCACCTTTTGCAACCCGATGGACTATACAGCCTGCCAGGCTCCTCTGTCCATGGAATTCTCCAGGCAAGAATGCTATTTATTCAAGCTATTATTTGTAATAGAAGGAATATAGGCGAAAAGAAGGTGTAGAAGAAAAGAAGGCGAAGAAAAGAATGGCTGATTCATGTTACTGTATGGCAAAAACCATTACAATATTGTAAAGTAATTAGCCTCCAATTAAAATAAATAAATTAATTAAAAAAAAAAAAAAGAAAAGAAGGTTAAGGTCCAGGTAATGAGATCAGTTTAAATTTTGTTTTTAAATTGAAGTTTTTAAAGTTGGCTTTCTTTTAGACTATTTTGATAAAGTTGTTCTAGATCAAAGCCTCAGGGAAGTGGTCAGATATTCAAAAGTAGTTTGATTATTGGTCATTGACACCAGAAGACATGAGAATGAATGATTTGGGGAAGTATATTGATGCCGGATCCATCAGTAACCTCGATCTATGTCAGAGCACTCAAGACGGAGGGTAAGTGTAATAGATTGGTGAAACAGGAGAAAAGTGATGTCAGCTGAATCAAATATTTAGAGGAGAACTATAACAGATCATTGTCAAATGCCAGATTTGTCTCTACTAGCATTATTAATCTAATAACTAGACTAGTAAATGTCCTATGAATGAAAACAAGTTGTAAGGGGATAGTAATGAGTAGGTCATTGATAACCTTAACCTGAAGGTTTCAGGAGACAGGTGAGGTTATGGAAGCTGCAGTGTGGTCAGTGGGTGGAAGAGGAGGAAGCAGAAACTATTCTTATAGATGCTGTAGAAATTTGACAGAAAGGACAGGGAGAAATAGGCCAATTGTATTAATATAAGGAGAAAGGAAGATCCAGTTTAGGAGTGAAATAATGATTTTAGAGCTGGCGAGAGGCTTTTCCTTTTCTGCGGTCACTCTGCATGTCATGTGGGATCCTACTTCCTGGACCAGGGACTGAACCCATGCTCCTTGCAGTGGACATGCAGTTTTACCCACTGGACCACCAGGGAAGTACACTGAATGTACTTTCATACATGGAAGAAAGTGGGAAAGGAGAAGGAGGAGCTGATGATACAAGTAATAGAAGTAATGCTTGGTGGTAAAAAATAAGATAAAACCATGTCAAAGGCCACTAGCTCAGAGAAGAGCCTTCATCCTGAGGAGAGATGCTCTAATTCTCAATGATGGAAAGATGTTGATGGGTGGCTGATGTCTGGGATCGTTCCAGTCTCCACCAGCTGCCTGTGGACAGCCTGACAGGGACTTGATGGAGACAGGAACATCCACTAATGGACATTTAGGTTACTGCGTTCAATGTGGGAAAGCTGGACCTGGTGGACGGGTCTGGACCAAGTGTAAGACACACAAATTAGGTTCTGAACCGGCCAGGGAGGCCAAAGCACCCTGAAGGACAGCACCTGTCTCCAGCCTGCTTGTGCCTAGACACCCCTCTTGTGGGATTGCTCCACCTCCAGGGTTCAGCAGAGAGATGCAGAGAGGAGAAACACTAGAGGAAAAGTCCTTCGTGGGACAGAGGCTTCCTCCTTGAGCAACTTAAGTCTTGCATTTCTTTCCTCCCTTTCTCTGGACTCTGCCCTGGTGCTGGTCACATTCCAGGAAGGAAAGCCCTTTCCACGCACTGGCTCTATTCCCAGTGTCCAAAAAATTGCTGAGAGCTGAAGATATTTACACTAAAAGATTAGTAGATGTTCACGAAGCCAAAAAAAGAGAGATAGGTATGATGTGAAGGAGGAAGGAATAGCAAGATCTTAAAAAGAAGAAATTGGAGAGCAAGAAATTCTAAAAGAGTCTTGAAAGTGCTCCCCAAGTGGACTGTACAAGTTTTAATCTTTATACTGAGAATCTATTGACGGTACCATCTTGTCACAACAGCAACCTTGACTTTGAGTCTTAACCTGGTCATTCCAGACAGAGAAGTGAGAGTGACACTGACTAGCCTAGGTCATGGAATGTAAACGCCCGATGGGATACCTGTGGGGCGAAAGGACAGCGCTTGGGACAACAGGAATATGGGGTGGGGACGGAGGAGAGTCACTGGAGTGATGTCTTGTATTTGCATATCATTTGTTTATCTATCTATGCACTCATTAGCAAGGGAATTGGCAAAATGGTTATTTATTTATTTACTTTAATTTACATTAGAGTATAGTTGCTTCATAATGTTGTGTTAGTTTCTACCACACAGCAAAGTGAATCACGGATATGTACACACATAACCCCTCCTATTTGGATTTCCTTCCCATTTAGGTCACCACAGGGCCCTGAGTAGAGTTCCCTGTGCTTATACAGTAGGTTCTCATTAGTTATGTTTTATGCGTAGTACCAATAGTGTGCATAGTTCAGTTCAGTTTGGTCACTCAGTCGTGTCTACTTTGCAACCCCGTGGACTGCAGCCTGCCAAGCTTCCCAGTCCATCAGTTCAGTTCAGTTGCTCAGTTGTGTCTGACTCTTTGCAACCCCATGAATTGCAGCATGCCAGGCCTGCCTGTCCATCACCAACTCCTGGAGTCTATCCAAACCCATGTCCATTGTGTCGGTGATGCCATCCAACTTATCTCATCCTCTGTCGTCCCCTTCTCCTCCTGCCCTCAATCTTTCCAAGCATCAGGGTCTTTTCAGATGAGTCAGTTCTTCACGTCAGGTGGCCAGAGTATTGGAGTTTCAGCTTCAACATCAGTCCTTCCAATGAACACCCAGGTCTGATCTCCTTTAGGATGGACTGGTTGGATCTCCTTGCAGTCCAAGGGACTCTCAAGAGTCTTCTCCAGCACCACAGTTCAAAAGCATCAATTCTTCGTCACTCAGCTTTCTTTATAGTCCAACTCTCACATCCATACACGACTACTGGAAAAACCACAGCCTTGACTAGAGGGACCTTTGTTGGCAAAGTAATGTCTCTGCTTTTTAATATGCTGTCTAGGTTGGTCATAACTTTCCTTCCAAGGAGTAAGCGTTTTTTAATTTCATGGCTGCAGTCACCATCTGCAGTGATTTTGGAGCCCAGAAAAATAAAGTCAGCCACTGTTTCCACTGTTTCCCCATCTATTTGCCATGAAGTGATGGGACTGGATGCCACGATCTTAGTTTTCTGAATGTTGCGCTTTAATCTGAGGTTACTTATATTTCTCCCGGCAATCTTGATTTCAGCTTGTGCTTCCTCCAGCCCAGAGTTTCTCATGATGTACTCTGTCCATCAGAGTTTGCTCAAACACATGTCCATCAAGTCAGTGATGCCATCCAACCATCTCATCCTCTGTGGTCCCCCTTCTCCTCCTGCCTTCAATCTTTCCCAGCATCTGGGTCTCTTCTAATGAGTTAGCTTTTTGCATCAGGTGGCCAAAGTATTGGAGCTTCAATTCTCCCAATGAATATTCAGGATTGATTTCCTTTAGATGGACCAGTTTGATCTTGCAGTCCAAGGAACTCTCAACAGTCTTCTCCATCACCGCAGTTCAAAAACATCAGTTCTTTGGAGCTCAGCCTTCTTTGTGGTTCACCTCTCACATCCATACACGACTACTGGAAAAGCCATAGCTTTGACTAGATGAACTTTGTTGGCAAAGTAATGTCTCTGCTTTTTAATATACCGTCTAGGTTGGTCTTAGCTTTTCTTCCAAGGAGAAAGTGTCTTTAAATTTCATGGCTGCAGTCACCATCTGCAGTGATTTTGGAGCCCAAGAAAATAAAGTCTGTCACTGTTTCTATTGTTTCCCCATCTATTTTCCAGGAAGTGATGGGACCAGATGCCATGATCTTTGTTTTTTGAATGTTGAGTTTTAAGCCAACTTTTTCTGTCTCCTCTTTCACTTTCATCAGGAGGTTCATTAGTTCCTCTTCGCTTTCTTCCATGAGAGTGGCATCATCTGCATATCTTAAATTATTGATATTTCTCCTGGCAATCTTGATTCCAGTTTTTCTTTACCCAGCCTTGCATTTTGCATGATGTACTCTGCATATAAGTTAAATAAGCAGGGTGACAAAATACAGCCTTGATATGCTGGGGAGCCAGCAAAGGGACTGAGAACCCCCAGACAATTTGACTTTGAAGTCCAGGGCGTATAGAGAAAGGGTTATTTAACACACATTCTGTGCCTTCTTGTGCCCAGCAGTGAAAACACTCATGAAACTATTTACTTCTTTTGAGGAGTGTCTAGTCTGGATGGATGGACAGTTAAAAGTTCAGTTACCCTTATGTGAAATGTGAGATGATGGCTTGAATATAAGTGCTTATTCAAGCCTCAGAATGCCAGCGAAAGCTTTCCTGAGAAGGTGATGTCTAATCTGTTACAAAGATAGAGTGGAAAAAAACTAGTAAAGTCGCCAGCACAGGAGAGAACAGACTATAGATCCCCGATTCCAGAATGTCAAGGCTCAGAGACAGGATGCTCCTCAGAAACTGACCTAGCCTGAAGACAAGGATGCTCTGAACTCAGAATTCTAGGAAAAGACTATTTCTGATGAAGGTTCTAAGGGCCACAGAGCCCAGATCTGGACTTGAGCCAAAGGAAGTCCTTGAATTGATCTGCTTGTTTAGACTCTCTCTTTGGATTAGCCTAAGTGGGGACTGAAGGAAGCAGAGCTGTGACCAGGAGCTTCTTTAGGAGGACAGGTGTGAGGTGCCTTCACCAAGGTTGCATCGGGGACAGTGGAGCAAGGTAAACATACTAAGAAGGCAGAAGGGACAGAGGGACTTTGGGGACAAGCTAGCCATAAACTAATTATACCTGTAAGCATCTTACTGATGATAAGCCATTATCCAGGGTGTTTTGATTTCTCTCAGAATAAATACAGACAGATGGAGCGGCACTGTGGTGTGTCTGTAACCAGTGAGATGTTACTGTAGGAATAAATACCAAGAAAATCATGATTGACTAAATATACATTTGGCTCATAAGTGACAATTTTTATAGTAACTTACATGTATGAAAACACCTGCTAAGTGTTCCACACAGTTGATCTCCTATTCCTGAATCTACATAACGTACTGTGTCTGCATTTACAAACGAGGAAACGAGCTCTCCTGAGAATCCCCCTTGGGTGGCTGGTCCAGAGTCAAGGTCAGGGTGTCTCAACTCAGAGCCTGTGTGCTGTGGGCAACTCCCAAGCTTGATTCTTCATCCCGGGAGGGACATTCCTTTGCGTGATTCCTGGCTTCTCGCCGCTGCCCCAGGAAGAGCTGAATCCATTGTGGACCCTGGGAAATGCAAGCTGAGCCCCTGGGGCTGCCCGGTCCGGTCCACTGTGGGGACACCTGCCTGACCCAGTGAGTCTGCCTGCAGGCGCTGCCCCTGCCCTGGGTGGAGAAGGGACACGGGCCCGCACCAGAGCTCGCTGAACCCCTTTTCTCTGCAGGAGCCGGTGTTCCCCAACCAGCCTCTATCAGGTACCGCGGTGACGCTCCTGGAGGCATCTGCTCACCGACGGCCCTCGTCCCGCTCCCCTCCCTGGCTGGTACAGAGCCCGGTGGGGAAACGGGCGGAGGAGGTTGAGGTTGTACCGGACCCTTGGTCTCTCCGTCACCTATTCCCTGTTGTGGGGATGGACACTGAACAGTCTGTGCCGGGACCATGTCTGGTTTGTGTGTCCTCATTCCTGCAAGTGAGGCTGGAGCGACAAACCTGCCCTCACTCAGCCCACGGTGACGTCTCGTGGCTGCTGCTCATTGACGTCCAGCGTGAGGGACGTCCGGCGTGAGGGACGTCCGGCGTGAGGGACGTCCGGCGTGAGGGACGTATGGCGTGAGGGACGTCCAGCGTGAGGGACGTCAGAGTGACTCAGCATGGCGGAGACTCGGGGTCTGAGGCCTTGAGGCCAACTCTGATGTCAAAGCCAAGCACCTTAGCTTCCACTGGTGGATACTGTTCCTCAACTTTGCCTGAATCTATTGACTGTCTTTCAAAACATTAAAGGCCATTTGTAGAACACTGTTACAAATGATGTTGGAAATGCTGTGAAATCAAGACATTGTTTGCTCAGGGCGGATTTTCCCATAGTATTTCCTTTTAGTCATTTTCTTTTCAGGGTTTCCTTTTATGAACGTTTAGCGCTGTAATTTTCTTTTTTGCAGAACTTTTTGCCTTCACTACACAATCCTTTAGAAGAAGCAGAATTCGATTTATTTTACTCTGAACTTATTTTACATTGGAAATTTTCTGTAGCAAATAAGCCCCAATAAGTACACACTAGCAGTTTATTCTGAAAAAATTACAGTTGTGAAAAAATGATTTGCTAAGAAAAAAAGATAAAAGCGACGGAACCAGTGTTATAACCAGAAAATGTTGTGACCTGAATTTCACTGCTTTGTCTAGAAAGTAGGAACGTAAAGAGAACTTTCTCCTCTCTTGTGTTAGCTGCAGTAGATAATCTGACCAACTAAAATTTCTTAGGTTTTTAGGTATTTTTATTTTTTTATTTGCTATGCAAGTGTTTTCTCGCTCTTTTCTCATCGATTTAGGCTGAAGGTTTCTGATCCATCAAGGATTAGCATCTTGCCCTGATATTGAACCATCTATCTTATATGGGACCTTGTCAACCTGGTTTGCAAGAATGATCCATAGTGCGTGATAAATATTTGATTCTTAAGAAATTTGAATACAGATGGTTTGTGTTATTAAAAGATAGAGTGACTTGCTATGAAAATAGATAAAAGATAGATTATAAACATTTCAGTCTTTCTTTATGAATTAAAATGGAAGTGGTCTCCAGTTTCATCCATCTCATTAGAACTGATTCAAATGCATTCTTTTTAATGGCTGAGTAATATTCCATGGTGTATATGTACCACAGCTTCTTTATCCATTCATCTGCTGATGGGCATCTAGGTTGTTTCCATGTCCTGGCTATTATAAATAGTGCTGCGATGAACATTTGGGTGCACGTGTCTCTTTCAGATCTGGTTTCCTCAGTGTGTATGCCCAGAAGTGGGATTGCTGGGTCATATGGCAGTTCTATTTCCAGTTTTTTAAGAAATCTCCACACTGTTCTCCATAGTGGCTGTACTAGTTTGCATTCCCACCAGCAGTGTAAGAGGGTTCCCTTTTCTCCACACCCTCCCCAGCGTTTATTGCTTGTAGACTTCTGGATAGCAGCCATCCTGACTGGCGTGTAATGGTACCTTATTGTGAGTGAAGTAAGCCAGAAAGATAAAGAACATTACAGCATACTAACACATATATATGGAATTTAGAAAGATGGTAATGATAACCCTATATGCAAAACAGAAAAAGAGACACAGATGTACAGAACAGACTTTTGGACCCTGTGGGAGAAGGTGAGGGTGGGATGTTTCGAGAGAACAGCATTGAAACATGTATATTATCTATAGTGAAACAGATCACCAGCCCAGGTTGGATGCATGAGACAAGTGTTCGGGCCTGGTGCACTGGGAAGACCCAGAGAGACTGGGTAGAGATCGGGAGGGGGAATACATGTAAATCCATGGCTGATTCGTGTCAATATATGACAAGACCCACTGCGGTATTGTAAAGTGATTAGCCTCCAACTAATAAAAATAAATGAGAAAAAAAGAAAACCCATTCAGGGCTCCCCTGGTGGCCTAATAGTTAAGAATTTGCCTACCAATGCTGGGGACTTGAGTTTCATCCCTGGTCAGTGAAGATCTCACCATACCTTGGAGCAACTAAGTCCACTGGCTGGGGGCTTAGTTGAGCCCAAATGCCCAGAGCCCGTGCTCTGCAACAAGACAAGCTTCCACAATGAAAAGTTCGCGTACCCCAATGAAGAGTAACTGCTGCTCACCACAACTAGAGAAAACCAGGGCCCAGCAATGAAGACCCAGCACAGCCAAAATAAATATAAACAATAAATAAATAAATCTTAAAAAAAAAAAAATAAAATGGAAGTGGTGTCTGGAAATGAGAGACAAAGCATCAATATCTTTAAAGCCCTGATATAGTTTGTTTTATTATAGGAGAGGGTATGCAGGAGAAAGCAGCCAGATCTGTTTCAAACATATTGAGCAGTCATATTTTTTCCTCAATAAAAATGTCTAAGATTTTTCCTTATTGTTTAGTGACTCAGTCCTGCCAACTCTTTTCTGACCCCATTGACTAAGCCCACCAAGCTCCTCTGTCCATGGGATTTCCCAAGCAAAGATACTGGAATGGGGTGCCATTTCCTTCTCCAGGGTATCTTCCCGACCCAGGGATCGAACCTGCATCTCCTGCATTGGCAGGTGGATTCTTTACCACTGAGCCACCTGGAAAGCCTCAAGATTTTTCCTAGTGATGTAGATAATACCTGGTCATTGTACAAAGGTGTGAATATTTGCAACTAGAAGAACGAAGAAGAAACAAATCACTGTAAATTTCAATATTCAATACCGAAAAAAGTTTAGTGGCCATCCTTCCAGACATTTATACATATGCACACATACACACATGTACATATACTGTCTATAAATACATACAAAATGTTCATTGACTATTGTCTTTAAACATACACATGTGAAAACATGCCTATGCATGGGTTAAGGAACAGAGCAACTCTAAGTAAAATGAACTCAAAATGGAACACGTATCTTACCCACTGCATTTAAAAATATAATTCAGCATTTCCTCACTCCCAACAATCTGAACTCAAAGTTTGATTTTTTTCCCTCTAGTGGCATACACTTTTACTGGAAAAATGGTGAAATCCTATGTTATTTGAAGTTGCTAACTACAATTATTTTATTCTGTATTACTTCTAGAGCAGCTGGAAGATCCATTTCATGTGATTCAGTTCACCTACCAGTAAGCAATAGTCTTGGGTAAAAGCTGCAGCAGCAAGAAAGGATTTTTTTTAGGAGCAGCAAATTTTCCTCTGGGTCCATGGTTTTTCTCAATATAGGCAAGGATGCAAGATCTTTCCACAAGCTTTAAATGCTGTTGCTTGTTTCAGAATATAGAAATCCAACTTATTGTGGAGGCAGTGACTATGAAAAGAAACTAAAATGGTTGTAGTACATTTGGAAATATTTTTATTTCTGGTTAAATAAATGCATCTATGTTTAATAGAATTCTAATTTATTTTTTATTGATGGGTAATCAGGTGGCTTGCTTTTCATCTTTATGTCTCCTTGCTTAATGTTCAAGTTGATGCATCTGAATTTGATTTTTCTTTATTTTCTTTTCTTTCATTTGTGATAAAAATCTTCATACATTCCAGAAACAAGATCTTTGCGACCTTGTCAAATGCTTCACTAAAAGCTCTTCGTGCATGCGTGCCTACTCAGTTCTTCAGTCGTGTCCAACTCTTTGTGACCCCATGGACTGCACCCCACCAGGCTCCTCTGTCCATGGGATTTTCCAGGCAAGAATACTAGAGTGGGTTGCCATGCCCTCCTCCAGGGGATCTTCCTGACCCAGGAATTGAACCCATGTCTCCTGTTGGCAAGCGGATTCTTTACCACTGAGCCACCCAGAAAGCCCCACTTCCTATATATTCTGAGTCTAGAGTGAACCATTTCGATAGTTTCAGTTATTTTTTTCTACAGATAACACTTATCGATTGGTTTAAACATATATTAAAGACCAACTTGGCTTCTTTTCAATGTAATGAATCAAAACCAGCTTAAGTTGAGACACTTCTCAGCTTTACTGAAGGAGATGAGATGTACTTCTCCCTGGATACAGAGCATGGTAATCACAGAGCAACATAGAAATTTGATCATCTGAACAGACTTCAGCTAATAATTAAAAATACTATCATGTTCAAATGAAGTCTGATTTGTCTGCCTTCTTTCCTTCTCAATACGTCATTCATGTATGCTAAGTTGCTTTAGTCGTGTCTGACTCTTTGCAACCCTATGGACTGTAACCCTCCAGGCTCCTCTGTCCATGGGATTCTCCAGGCAAGAACAGTGGAGTGGGTTGCTGTGGCCTCCTCCAGGGGGTCTTCCTGACCCAGAGAATGAATTTGTGTCTCTTATGTCTCTTGCTTTGGCAGGCAAATTCTTTACCACTAGTGCCACCTGGGAAGCCCAGTCCTTTATAGCACATGCCAAACAGATGAGAACATTGAGTTGCCTTTCTGAGACTGGACAGAGTATCCACAGGTGTTGGTGTAGAAAGTTTAAGACAAGCCCTGTATAAGTGACCCAGATAATTTTCCAGAATGTCATTAATATGTGGAACTGCACTCTTCCCTTACATTCTTTAATCAAGAAGTTTCAAAAATCCTTCTGGGGCTCTATCTTAAATGAGTAAGAAAAGTCCAGGGTATAGTCCTTGCCGCAGGTGATGTTCTTTGGGAAATGAATATATCTTGGCTTCTTAAAATGTTAAAAATGATAGTAAAATGCCTTTGTCAGTGTTAGCAGGAATTTTCTCTTTGGCTCTGGGTTTAATCTTTAAACTGAAAGATCATAAAAGTGAAAATCCATGAAGAAAAAATATTCTTTCAATCTGCTCAACCATTTCACTGTCTTATCACAGATATATTGGTATCGATACGTGAAGGACTGTTATTGTTTGCATTTGTGACAAGATAAAAAGCAGTTGTTACCATGGAACAGAGTGAGGTCACAGTTCAAGATCCCACAGCTTTCTTCTCACTGACCCTTCTGCAAGGAGGTCATTTCCGAGCAGATCAGCAGCAGTGACTGCTGTATGGAGATGCAGAGTGGATATCAAACAAAGACCAGGGGCAAAGGATAAAATGGTCTCCATCCTTGTTTGCTGGGGTCAGTAAGTAACTCAGCAGCTTTGTTCCAGGAGGTTCCACTTCTGACAACTCTTAGTCTAGGTCTGAAAAGTCTATGTTGAACACTTTCTATTGTAAGCTTATACTCTCAGTGTTCAGGGGCTAAGCCAAGTTTTCTCAAAAATTATACATATTTTCACATGGGGCTGTCCATGTTCTAGAACTGTTACTGAGCCAGGTTTGTGTGTCCAACATGCAACAAGCCAAAATGTTGAGATATTAAAGTTTACAGCAGAGGAAAGGTTTATTCACAAGGCAGCCAAGCAAGAAGATGTGAGGACAAGTCTCAGCTCCACCTCCTGGAAGGTGAAGGGCTTGAGATATTTATGGGATAGAGAATCAAGGTGTTATTAGGCATAGGGACAAATGGATCAGTGGTAAAAAGACCCACCTGCCGATACAGGAAATGTGGGTTCAATCCCTGGGTTGGGAAAAGGAAATGACCACACTCTCCAATATTCTTGACTGAGAAATCCCATGGACAGAGGAGCCTGGCAGGCTACTGTCCTTGGGGTTGCAAAAGAGTCAGACACGATTGAGTGACTAAACAACACAGGTGATTGGGGGTAGGAAAAGGTGAGGAAGTCAGTGTTCTGTGCAGGTGTATCTGAGCTACACACTTCTTCATGGGATGCACGTTAAAAAATGGAAGTGCTTAGCATGATCTGAGGGGGATATTTTTGGTCCTCAGATGTCAAAAGGCCATTCACTGGACACCTGAGAAGGCCCAGTTTTAGAGTCTGTGGTCCCAACCAGTCTTAACTAGTTTGAATTGAAATTAGACACGGTTGACCCCAAGTTCCTGGAAAACAACTCAGGCAAACATCTTATTATTTAGGTTATGTGAAGCTTGGAGGGTACACGATTTGGAACAAAATAATTAAAGTGACCTTGCTCAGGGAAGGCAGGTTGTCAGCAGTGGGGCTTTTAGCAACTTGAAATACAAACTCAAGAATTTCTGTTAGTCACCAGCTTCTGTTAAGCCTGGGAGCATGGTTTCAGAACAGAATTGCAGGTCAAGAGGCGAACCTGAAAACAAAGCCTTAGGTCTTGACTCAAAGCCCCAGATTCTCATCCATGGGAAGTTCAACCATCTGTCTTCTTTCCTAGCTCCTGCATCTTTGCCTTCTCCCTCAGTGAAGGGGTTTCCCTCTTCTGGAGAAGTCCTGCCTTGAAGGAAGCTGTTCTGGAGGATGCAAGCTGACAGCACTCGTTTTCTCAGAGAGATTTGGCAGAAGAGATGGCTGTGACGGTTTCCCTTTGCTCCCCGCAGCTCTTCGACGGCTGTGAGAGGAAGACCTTCCTCTGCAGGGCAGGGATGTTCTGTTTGCAAGGGAAGATAATGCAGTCACATCCCTGGATTATGAGTTTCCAATAAGCTCTCAGTGCCCAGTTATGGGGATTCCTTCAGGGCAACACAGAAACAGCAAATTCATAAATTCTTCAAGTTTCTGCTGATTTTCTTCCGTAAGTTGCTGTAACAGGTATATGGAAGCAGACTCTAAAAAGAGCAAATAGACTTTTTCTGGATCATTTCTTTTCAAAAGTTATTGCCTGGAAGTGATCAGCATCGTATGTTCTGAGAGCACGAAGAGACGAAAGACAGGCTGAAAACAGAAGGCAGCAGGAGCCCTGACCTGCACAGGGGTCTACAGCGGGCTTCGAGAGGAAGTCGAGGCGTGAGCAAACAACACTTGTTTGCAGCCTCCAGAACAGCTTCTTTCAATCCAGGATTTCTTCGAAAGAGGGAACCGCCCTCACTGAGGGAGAAGGCACAGATCAGGGGCAAGGACTCATGCCCGGACCGAGAGCTGCCTCCAAGATGAAGGCGTCGTCATGCCGGGACAGGAATGCGCACCGGGCACTGTGTTTACGGGGTCCTAATTCTCAGCTGGCAGGGTTGTCACATCATTTTCACGGGCTTTCAGCTCTTGTGGTTCAGCAAGACACGTATGTGTGCACGAGTTTGGGGAAATGCCACGGTCCATGTTTTCCCGGGAAAGTGCCTAAGACACTCTCCATGTCCCTTCTCACCACGTTTCCCCAATCCTACAGAACATGCCAGCACACACCCCTTTCATACACATCCTCTCTCACATCCGTACACTCAGGTAAGTTCAGTTCAGTCACTTGGTTGTGTCTGACTCTTTGCGACTCCATGGACCACAGGATGCCAGGCCTCCCTGTCCATCACCAGCTCCCAGAGTTTACCCAAACTCCTGTCCATGGAGTTGGTGATGCCATCCAGCCATCTCATCCTCTGTCGTCCCCTTCTTCTCCTGCCTTCAATCTTTCCCAGCATCAAGGTCTTTTCCAATGAGTCAGTTCTTCACATCAGGTGGCCAAAAGTGTTGGAGCTTCAGCTTCAGCATCAGTCCTTCCATACACTCACAGATACTCTCACACTCTGACAACCATCCGTCTAGTCACAACTACAACCTCACAGCTTCATACACAGTTCACTCACATCCACGCACTCACATACAGACTTGCACACTCTCACATGCACCCACACACACTTACACTCATCCTCCCCTTAACAAACACCCGCATGCTCACAATCACATTTTCAAATGCAGGCTACAAACAGACATCCTCTCGCAGACGTTTCCCAGCCCACCTCTCTCTCCGTCTCTGTCTCTGACACACATGTGTGCATTCACCACACACTCGCCCCTCTCTGCTGGGTCTCAGCCCAGCCGCTGTGGGACCCGCCCTGTCAGACGCGGTTGGACGTGGAGGGAGGCTGAGAGCCCCTCTCCTCCTCGCCCCCACGGCCCCCGCGTGCCCCCTCCTCTGGCTCAGGAGCAGCAAGGGCTGCAGACCACGCGCCCGGCCCCCTCTGCTGGCTCCACACCAGCGCTGAGACGGCCGTTTGCTGGGACACACGGGCGTGAGAGGCTGGTGTGATTCAGTCTCCTGTCAGCCTCCAGCTTTAAGCTTCGCGCATCCTGCCCTGGAAAGAAAAATGCGGTGCGGTTGGGAGCCCAGCCTCCCCCAGGTCCTCTGAAAAGCCGCACGAGTCCCGTTCTTGGAGGAGCGCTGTCATTTCAGCCGACAGAGGGGAGAGCCAGGCACAGGGCCCGGGAGGCCGAGGTCTTCGGGAATGAGGCGCCCTCGGGACCCCGCGCTGCCCCTCGGGGCAATCAGGGCGCGTCCCCAGCCTCCCCTCAGCCTTGCCTTTCCCCTCACGGGTCCCTGTGGGGCGGGGGACTGCAGAGCCAGCCCCCTGCTCCTCCCGGGTTACTGGTCTGCGGTTCTCAGCTCTGCCCTGACAGGAGCACCTCTGGTTGTCCTTGACTCCGAGGCCTCTCCCCCAGGGTCTGATGACTGCGTAGTGTTGACCTTCCCTGGGAAGTGGGGTCTCTCTCTAGACCTTCGCCCAGGGATTCGAGGGACAGTCACCCCGAGCTCACACAGCAGAACTAGTGGGAAAGAAAGGAAAAACAGCAGAGGGCAGCGTAGACTCTAGAGGCCAAGCAAGAGCAACGCAGGGCGAAAGCCATGAGGGTTAAGAGGTGGATGCAAATGCTCAAGTGGCTGCCTCCAGGGAGTTGGCCAAAGTTCATCAGGAGAAGCTGTTCTGTTGGAATTGTCGGTGGGCGTTATGATAACACACCCTGATGCGGTGCAGCCCATGTAAAATCAGCAACTGATCGAAGGCCATGCGGGGTTGGCATCCTTTGTTTCAACAAATAGGACAGCATTTCCAACTAAGAGAAATTGAAGAACACCATGCACCAGCTGGGAAATTTTGAGAAGACTCAACCCCCAGGACCTCACTTGTTCTCATCTGTGTAGCTCACGCAATTCTGAGATAATCAAATGCAGTATCGCGTGTGACTGTGGCTGAGGGGAAACCACATGTTAAGTGGAGTGTCTGCCATGCTTTTATTAGAGTCTCAGGTTTGGGGGTATCATTTAGACACCTTACTTTCTGAGTTGAGTCCTATAATTGTCTCAGGGTTTAATGACCTCTCAGAAGCGTGACAAAGCAGGAAATAGGACTTTAATCCGTCCTGCTCACCTGAGGAGCTCTGATTTCACTGACCTCCCACGAGTGGCCCTGAGGGACCCTGGGGACTCTCCTCCTGAATCACGGGTGCCTCGTGGGTGTGGGCTCTCTGACAGCCGTGGACCCAAATGATGTCAGATTGCAAGTGTCAGTCAGAGGGCTTCCTTTTTTCTAATAAACCTCAAGCCCTAATTACCTTTAATATAATCAATGAATGGAATCGAAGATATTGTGCTTCTGCCCCTTCATGACTGTGGGGCTGCTTGAGGACCCGGGCTACACGGTATCACCTGTTATCATGACTTTCAGGCATGGATCAGGCTTGAATGACACATGTGGAATAAGTGAATGATGAAGGAATGGAGTCAACACTAATCTGATTATGCTTTATGATCATTCATGGTCTCATCTAAATGCCACGGAAGGTCAGAGATCTGCTGGTTCAAAGCTTGTGTTTTGTCTTAAGGAGGATGAAATCCAAATGAACAGAGTTGGCAACATGGCTGTAAAACTACAAGGTTATAGAAACAGGTCCTAAAGGCCCAGGGCAGGGCTCCGTGTCCTACTCCTCCCCCATGCATTCTTCTGTTAGCCCTGGGGAGACTCGCTGAAACTGAAATAAGGAGAGAAAGCGCCTGGATTGTGAGCCAGCCAGGAACAGTGCTGAATGTGTTCCCTAAGAGCCTCGCACGGCTGCTGTGAACGGCCTTTGTGTTGACTCAGTCAACTCAGAGCCACATTTAGATTTGCTCCTGAGTCTTCTGTGTCCCAAGAGGCGGGGTTGTGCCATTTCACTAACGTGCTTAGGGCCCCTGGGTGAGGCATGAGGGTGACCGGACCCTGAAGGTGTTAGGACCCTGCACATCCTTCTCTGGAGGTGACGCAAAGTGTCCTCTTACCCTAAATGAAAGACTACCTTGAAACGAGCAATGAGCCCTGTTGCCTGCCCCGCCTCTGGCTTCTCTCCGGTCTCCCAGGTGGAGATGAGCTGCTCACCTCGAATATCCACTTCTGTCTGTTAAACTGCTCCAAGACGCAGTCAGTTTATAAACCTGACTTGCTCCAGACTTCTAGACCTAGAAAAAAAGGAAAAGCTTAAATACATGGCATGTGAGTAACCTGACGACTTTCTTTTCATGCACTTGTGTCCTCAAATCCACGTTGAGTCCCGTCCCCTGAAAACCTGTCCCCAGACCAGCCATCCTCACGTGACTGTACCTTCTCTGTGTTCACAGCATCCCTCTTGTCCTGGTGCTTGTTGCTGCATCTTCCTGCATCTCCAGTGACCCAGCGGGTGGCAAAGGTTCTCCCCTCCACAGACACAGGCCCCACTGGCAGTGATGAATGAATTCTCCCCATGTCTGAGACTAACCCCTGACCCGAACATCTAAGCCTCTCTTGTCTGGGAGCCTCAGGTCACTGGCTCTTTTCCAGAATTTGGAATTACTCCTGGTGCTCACAGAGATTCTCCTTCCTGGGATACCAATCACATGGGCATTTTTCTTTCCTGGCTTAAACTCTCAAGTGGGTTGCTTGGTATTAGTCAGCAGCCTTCACGCTTCCTGGAGAGGCAGCTTCTGTCCTGCTGGAGAATAGCCAATTTGTCTAGCAGCCAAGTTAAACTAGGAGGTACTTTCTGCCCATTTTTAAAAAGAATTATTCTTTTTTTCCTGTGGTGTTGTGACAATTTAGAGAACTATGGTGTTTGATACAAGGCTATGGGACTTTTGCGGTTTTTGGAGTGATTCTTGTGTCCAGTAACCACCAAAGGATGAAGAAAATGAGGGGAAACAGATCCATTTATGGTGGATAATTTATACCAGGAGGCACAGTTACAGCATCTCAAGAGGATACCTTCCTGATTGGTGATAGAGGCAAATGACATTTCTGGTTTCCAGGTGCATCAGTCACCAACTTTCTTGATTACTGGGCCTCATTGACTCTGAGTATGGACCTTGGCCACTTGCTTGCTGCTGACAACACAGTTGTGCCTGGTAACTTCACCGGTTGTGAACTTTGGTTGGCAGAGCCAGAGAAATGTTTTAGTTATTTTGTACTTTAAGGGGAGGAGTTTATAATAAAGTTTTCCTGAAAAGAAATAGAAAAAGTCCCTGCTGATCTTCCTCTTTTGCTTTCCAATCCAATATGAATAAGCATTACAAAATAGATGAATGCCCTCTTTTAAACTGGCTTCCTATGTGGTATTAATGCAATGAGTCAGCCAGTTTATCTTGTTATCACTGCACCTGCCGAGTAACAAACATCCCTCCTTTTCAAAGGAGTTCTGACCCCAAGTTCTGTACACTCTTGATTATGATGTCCTTTTTTTTCCTGGCCCACTACTTTAAAAAAAAATGAATTATTTACTTTTAAAATTTTATTTATTTATGGCTGTGTTGGGTCTTTGTTGCAGCACACGGGCTCTTTGTTGCTGCCCAGGCTTCCTCCAGTTGTGGCAAGTGAGGTTGATGTGGGGGCTTCTGGTTGCAGTGGCTTCTCTTGTTGTGGAAAGCACTGGCCCTAGGCGAGTGGGCTTGGTAGTTGTGGCTTACAGGCTTAGTTGCCCCCTGACATATGGGATATTCGTAGGCCTGGGATCAAACCCATGTCCCCTGCATTGACAGGCAGATTCTTAACCACTGGACCACCAGGGAAGCCCCTGGCTCATGCCCTTTACAATGTGACTACTAGCCTCCTCACGGCCACTCTCCTGGGTGGTCCCAGTGTGCCTGGGGTAGCCCCCTCCCACACTGAGGGGGGCTGCTTGTGTAACCAACAGAATGCAGTGGGAGTGATGTACCTTCTGATGGGGCTGATGGAAACCTAGGTCCCATCCCAATCCCGTGCCGGGCTCCTTGTAAGTAAATACACCCCAGCATGTAAGTGCTGCCCTGTGGAGAAGGAGAACCCAAGAGTGAGTTTAATGGGAATAAGCTTGTTTCATCTGCAGTTCACTCTAGTAACTTTTCTGACATGGAGAGGTAGCTGGGCTTAAACAATTTGACTAAGGAAATGTAGTGACAAACATTTTTTCATGCCTGATTGTGGTCACTACAAATAAATACAATTTCCTGTGTACAGTTTTGGATTTTTCAGCTTAAGTGATTATCTTTGATTTTGCAGAACTCATATGCGTGTGTGCTCAGTCACTCAATCATGTCCAGCTCTTTGTAGCCCCATGAACTGCAGCCCGCCAGGCTCCTCTGTCCAGGGGATTTTCCAGGCAAGAACACTGGACCATGTTGACATTTTCTTCTACATGGGACCTTCCTGACTCAGGGGTTGAACCCTCGTCTCCTATATCTCCTGCATTAGCAGGCAGATTCTTTACTGCTGAGTCACCCGGAAAGCCCTACTTACTCATACAGTTAAAGCTTAATATCAGGTTTCCTGACTCAAAGTCAACTACATTTGGTTTTTTTTTTTTTTTTCCTTTGTTAGGTTGTAGAAACCTATTGGGTCACAACCAACAGGCATGGGGAAGAGTTTCTTGTCTCTGTCTGCTCACCAGTGATGTTTGGGCAGCTTGCCTCCAGAACACTAAGGAGGCCCCTGACATTCGTTGTTACATATCATGCCATTGTTGGTTTTGGGCACTTATTTACTAGTAGTAGTTGAGAAATAAGTGCTCTGGTTTCTGCTACAAACTCTTAGGTTTTGGCATCTTCTTTGAACTGAAAGAAATAAATATTTGTCCTGTGTTTTACGTTTCATTGGCTCTCATTCAAGATAATCCCAGCAGTGGTAGCTTTTTCTTTTGTGTGAGTTAGTGCCAGAAAAGAGTCCTGGCTGGAAAGAGGGGGATGCAGGAAACTGATGCTGGAAAGTGCAAAGGAAACCATCGACAAAATGAAAATATTACCTACTGAATGGGAGGAAATATTTGCAAATGATATGATTAATAAGGAGTTAATATACAAAATATACATACATCTGGTACAACTCAGTATAAAAATCCAATAACCCAATTAAAATATGGACAGAAGATCTAAATAGACATTTTTTCGTAGAAGATATACAGGTGGCCAACAGACACATGAAAAGATGCTCAACATTGCCAATGATTAGAGAAATGCAAATTAAAACAATGAAATATCACCTCAGAGAAGTCAGGATGGCTATCATCAAAAAGATAACAAATAACAAGAGAATGTAGAGAAAGGGGAAACTGTGCAATGCTGGTGGGAATGTAAATTGGTGCAGCCACAATGGAAAACAGTGCGGAAGTCCTGCAAAAAAAATAGAACTGCAGGAGGCAACTCCTGCAGCTCAATTCCAGAAAAATAAATGACCCAATCAAAAAATGGGCCAAAGATCTAACCAGACATTTCTCCAAAGAAGACATACAGATGGCTAACAAACACATGAAAAGATGCTCTACGTCACTCATTATCAGAGAAATGCAAATCAAAACCACAATGAGGTACATGCCAGTCAGAATGGCTGCTATCCAAAAGTCTACAAGCAATAAATGCTGGAGAGGGTGTGGAGAAAAGGGAACCCTCTTACACTGCTGGTGGGAATGCAAACTAGTACAGCCACTATGGAGAACAGGGTGGAGATTTCTTAAAAAACTGGAAATAGAACTGCCATATGACCCAGCAATCCCACTTCTGGGCATACACACCGAGGAAACCAGAACTGAAAGAGACACGTGTACCCCAATGTTCATCGCAGCACTGTTTATAATAGCCAGGTCATGGAAGCAACCTAGATGCCCATCAGCAGATGAATGGATAAGAAAGCTGTGGTACATATACACAATGGAATATTACTCAGTGATTAAAAAGAATTCATTTGAATCAGTTCTAATGAGATGGATGAAACTGGAGCCCATTATACAGAGTGAAGTAAGCCAGAAAGATAGAGACCAATACAGTATACTAATGCATATATATGGAATTTAGAAAGATGGTAATGATAACCCTGTATGCAAGACAGAAAAAGAGACAAAGATGTATAGAACAGACTTTTGGACTCTGTGGGAGAAGGCGAGGGTGGGATGATCTGAGAGAACAGCATCGGAACATGTATATTACCAAGTGTGAAACAGATCGCCAGTCCAGATTGGATGCATGAGACAAGTGCTCAGGGCTGGTGCACTGGGATGACCCAGAGGGGTGGGATTGGGAGGGAGGTGGGAGGGGGGTTCAGTATGGGGAACACATGTAAATTCATGGCTGATTTATGTCAATGTATGGCAAAAACCACTATGATATTGTAAAGTAATTAGCCTCCAACTAATAAAAATAAATGAAAAAATAAAATAAAATTGCCACGGGAGCCAGCAATTCCACTCCTAAGTATATATTTG
The DNA here is from genome assembly GCF_019320065.1 of Cervus canadensis. Classification (NCBI taxonomy): domain Eukaryota; kingdom Metazoa; phylum Chordata; class Mammalia; order Artiodactyla; family Cervidae; genus Cervus; species Cervus canadensis. The sequence goes on from NC_057401.1 coordinate 62,625,291, forward strand.
AAGAAAGTAAAAACAGTAATTCTAGAAGATACGAGTACATCAATATGATGCTGAAACTGAAGCTTAAATACATTGGCCACTTGATGCCAAGAGCCAACACATTAGAAAAGTCCTTGATGCTGGGGAAAGATTGAGGGCAGAAGGAGAAGGGGATGACAGAGGATGAGATGATTGGATGGCATCACTGACTCAAACAACACGAGTCTGAGCAAACTCCGGGAGACAGTGAAGGACAGGGAAGTCTGGCATGCTGCAGTCCATGAGGTCACAAAAAGTCAGACAGGACTGAGTGACTGAGCGACAACAATATTCATGGCAGCATTATTCACAATGGCCAAGATATGAAAGCAGCTCAAGTGTCCATCAACAGGTGAGTGGTTGAAGAAGATGTGGTGTGTATATGCGCTGCAATACTACTTGGCTACTAAATGGAATGAAATTCTGCCATTTGATGAACCTAGGGAGAATGATGATTAGTGAAATATGTCAGATAAAGACAATTCCTCTTTTTTTATCATGTATATATGGAATCTAAAAAATAAAACAAACAGTTGTATATAACAAAACATAAAATAGATTCAGAGATATAGAGAACAAACAAGTGTTTACCAGTTGGGAGAGGGGCAAAATAAAGGTATGGGGTTAAGAAATAAAAAGTATTTTGTGTAAAATAGATAACCAACAAGGATATATTGTACAACACAGGGAAATATAACCATTATTTTGTAATAACTTTAAATGGAGTATAATCTATGAAAATATTGTTGTACACCTGAAACTAATATAGCATTGCAAATCAACTATACTTCAGTTAAAAAAATGGTCAAAAAATCAGAAGAAAATTTTAACTGATTAAAAATTTTAATCCATATTTAGGACTATTTAATATCAGTGAGATATGTAACTGAGAAACATATAATACAGAATTCAGTTTTCCTTCACTTCTTTGCCCTGAGCTTATAATTGTATACAGGATCTAATCATGAGTCTAATTCAGGTATGGATAAGGCTCTTCAGGTGTGGTTCCTGGAGTAGAGTCCTAGAGTATAGTATCTTTTTATCTGTGTTGTTTGGTTGTTAAGTCACGTCTGATTCTTTGAGACCTAATGGACTACAGCCCACCTGGTTCTTCTGTCCATGGGGTTTCCCAGGTAAGAATACTGGAGTGGGTTGCCGTCCCAAGGATAGAACCTGAGTCTCCTGCTGGGCAGGTGGATTCTTTACCACTGAGCCACCTGGGAAGCCCTATCTTTTTATCTTTGTTGTTCAGTTGCTGAGTTGTGTCTGATTCTGTGACCTCATGGACTGCAATACACCAGGCTTCCCTGCCCTTCACTATCTCCTGGAGTTTGCTCAAACTCATATCCATTGAGTTGGTGATGCCATCCAACCATCTCATCCTCTGTCACTCCCATCTCCTACTGCTCTCAGTCTTTCCCAGCTTCAGGATCTTTTCCAATGAGTCAGCTCTTCTCATCAGGTGGCCAGAGTACTGAGTTTCAGCTTTAGCATCAGTCCTTCCAATGAATATTCTAGGTTGATTTCCTTTAGGATTGGCTGGTTTGATCTCCTTGCTGTCCAAGGGACTCTCAAGAGTCTTCTCCAGCACCACAATTCAAAAGCACCAACTCTTCAGTGCTCAGCCTTCTTTATGGTCCAAGTCTCACATCCATGCAGGGCTACTGGGAAAACTATCACTTTGACTATACGGACATTTTTTGGTAAAGTGATATCTGCTTTTTAATACACTAAGTTTGTCACAGCTTTCCTTTCAAGGAGGAAGGGCCTTTTAATTTCGTGGCTGTAGTCACTGTCCGTAGTGATTTTGGAGCCCAAGAAAATAAAGTCTGTCACTGTTTCTATTGTTTTCCCGTCTATTTGCCATGAAGTGATGGGACCAGATGCCATGATCTTTGTTTTTTGCATGTTGAGCTTTAAGCCAGCTTTTTCATTCTCTTCCTTCACCCTCATCAAGAGGCTCTTTAGTTCCTCTTCACTTTCTGCCATAAGGGTGGTGTTGTCTACATATCTGAGGTTGTTGGTATTTCTTCCAGCAATCTTGATTCCAGCGTGTGAGTGATCCAGCTTGACCTTTCATATGATGTATTCTGATATTCTGAATATAAATTAAATAACACAATTCATTGGTCCACAATAATTCTGAAATCTAACAAGATTATTGAAGGACACAATCAGAATTTAAGCATTGAGAACTAGCTCTTGAATCCATGTTTTAGTTGGTACCTCATGCCATGTCTTAAGACTTTTTGCATAGATTTGTAAATGGTTATGGAGACCTGAATCTTGAAAACCTTTTTTCTTTTTTTGCCCATAAGAACATAGTTTAATAAAGGAAGCATCAAGATTCTTTTGCTTGTTTGTTCGTTTGTTTGACTTATTTTATTATTTTTTAAAATTTTAATTGGAGGTTAATTACTCTACAATATTTTGGTGGTTTTTGCCATACATTCACATGAATCAGCCATGGGTGTATAGGTGTGCCCCATCCTGACCCTCCCACCCACCTCCCTCCCCATCCCATCTCTCAGGGTCATCCCAGTGCACCAGCCCTGAGCACCCTGCCTCATGCATCAAACCTGGACCAGCGATCTATTTCACACATGATAATATACATGTTTCAATGCTATTTTCTCAAATCATCCCACCCTCGCCTTATTTGTTACTATTTTTTCCCTTCTTTCACTGCGGCTGTTATATTTTATAAAAGCTTCATTTTCAGGAACTGGCTTCAGAGTTACTCCAATTGCATATTAATTGACAAAGAAGATTTTTCCAGACCATATCCAGGAGGATCTTTCAGTGAACCAAGAGAATGACTATGAGTTAACTCAAAATATATTCTGAGGACACGAATGTGCCCTCCTGATCATTATGGACAAAAATTATTGATTAAGAAGAGAATGAGATGCCAAGCAGAGAAACTATGCCATATCCCCTGTGTTATGTTGCTCAAACTGCTTATTTTTAGGTGTTTTCTCTTTAGAATTTCTTAGGCAACCCTAATGAAGATATTATCCAGAGCTGTTACCAAAAATGAGAGGGATTAGACTTATTCTGTTTGACTGTATTAGGTAGACTTATACACAACTGTCAGGGGTAAACATGATGATTTTATGCAATGATTTTATGAGATAATTTTCTGAGGATGGAACAGATTATCTAAGGAGGTAATGGATATCTGTTCATAGAAGTTTCAAGTATAAGTTGGATGACAATGTGATGTGAATTGACTAATTAATTAAACAAGTGTAGCATTTACTAAAAGCGCGTTCTGTGTGCTAGACATGGTATTTAGCAATGGGGAGTCAGCAGTAAACAAAATGGACTAGAATCCATCTTGAAGACTAAACTTTAGTGGAGAAAATAAATTCTAGTTGGGAATGACTAATAAATTTATAAAAGCACCATTGTATTTTATTATATTTTGTATCATGCCATATTAGTGATAGTGATAGATAACATCACCAATATTAATATTAGTGAAATGTATAATGGGAAGAAATAGTATAAGGGTGACAGAGGGCATGAGAAAAGCAGGAATATCTAACTGTGTGCTGGTTGTGGACATAGAGGGTGCCAAAGCTTTGAGTTTGGAGCGTGCTTGTCAGTTTCAACAAGAGCAAGGAGGCCAAGGTGCAGAGGGCAGAACAAAGCCAGGAGGGGAAGACAGTGGGTGAGATCAGAGAGGTCACGGGAAGCCAGATTGTGGCCATGAAAGTCACTGTGACGACTTTGGTTTTCACTTTGACTGGGATCTGGAGCCTTACAGGACCCTGGGAAGAAAGGTGTCATGATCTGATTTGTTCCTTATGAGGATCACCCCAACTTCTGGTTGAGAATAACACCAAAGGGGTAAATGTAGTAGAAGGTCAGTTTTAAGGCTACTGGCCCAGCACAAAGATAGTGGGGTCTTGGAGAAAGTGATAGTGGTGTTGGGGGGGGGTGGTCTTTGTTGTTTTCATAATTTAAAGCCAGAAGGATCCAGGCAAGGAGTAGGCCTGAACACTTATTGTCCCTGAAAGTCTGTCAAGATGGATATTTGCAGGTCCTTGGCCTCTGTTCTTTCCATCACATGTGTATTCCTGGAAGTCCAGATGACTCTAGCATCTTCTGTTGGAAAATATGTTGTGAGTTTATGTGTTTGTTGAGTGTTGACTTACAACTGGACACTGTCCAACACAGTGCCTGTAACTCACCCACCATAACCCTGTTCTTTTGTGAACCATTCCCCAGCTCAGGAGGAGCCTGCTATAAGGAGGACTTCTGCCAGAATACTGTGGATCTGAGATTTACCTGCAGATGGTAAGGATCCTTTCTACATCTCATGGAATCTCAAACATGGGATTGTCCCAGGACTTTCAGAAGGCCACCTAGAATAAGGAGCTTTCTCCTGATGGGGACCTTCTCCACTTCACCCCTCATCCATGGCTTCTCACTCAGCCTGGAAGGATCTTTGTTTTAGACTCTTGGACACTGACCTGAAGTTCCCTCTGTGATCTGACCAATGGGCTGTCCAGCAGACTTAGCCCAGGATTTCTGACCCAAAAAAGCCAGCCACAGACAATTTTGCTCCTTCCAAATATCCTCTGCCTCTCAGTTCAGTTCAGTTCAGTTGCTCAGTTGTGTCCGACTCTTTGGGACCCCACGGACTGCTGCATGCCAGGCTTCCCTGTCCATCACCAACTCCTGGAGTTTACTCAAACTCATATCCATTGAGTTGGTGATGCCATCCGGCCATCTCATCCTCTGCTGTCCCCTTCTCCTCCTGCCTTCAGTCTTTCCCAGCATCAGGGTCTTTTCCAATGAGTTGGCTCTTCGCATCAGGTGGCCAAAGGATTGGAGTTTCAGCTTCAGCATCAGTCCTTCTAATGACTATTCAGGACTGATCTCCTTTAGGATGGACTGGTTGGATCTCCTTGCAGTCCAAGGGACTCTTGAGGGTCTTCTCCAACACCACAGTTCAAAAGCATCAATTCTTTGGCGCTCAGCTTTCTTCACAGTCCAACTCTCACATCCATACATGACCATTGGAAAAACCAAAGCTTTGACTAGATGGACCTTTGTTGGCAAAGTAATGTCTCTGCTTTTTAATATACTGTCTAGGCGAGTCATGACTTTTCTTCCAAGGAGCAAGCGTCTTTTAATTTCATGGGCCAAATACAAAATTACCTTCTGGGAAGCAGAGGAAGACCGACTTAAAGAGCCCAGGTCTTTCTGAATCACTGGGGGTGATTTGGGGCACTTCTCGCATCCCGTGCTGTCACACCTGTGTGTTCTATTTAGTTCACTCTTGTCGTATGGCCAGACTGTGAACAAGGCCATCCAACTGAAGTATTTCCTTGGAGTTTCTGTCTTTGTGTGAACCCAGGGCTTTGAGAGATGTTTAACTCTCTTTATTATCTGGAGGGTTCAGGGTGTGTTGAACCCAACAGACAATAACAGGGGGCCTCCTTTGTACAATTTGTTTATAGACTCATCACAGTTTGGTGCTGCAGAGGGTTACAACTTTAACAATAAAAAGGTTAGAGAGTCTCTTTTTATTGAAGCTAGAGTTTGGAAGACATTTATAGAAAATTCAGTGTCTCTTCAAAATGTGGCATAATCAGGAATGAGTCTTTCTTCCTGTCTCCCAAAATGAGTAGAGAATTAGAAATTAAAAAATGAGTTATAGGAGAGAAAAGCAACCAAGAATATCCAGTCAAAAATAACACAGTAAACGTAGTCTATTTTGCTGATTTTTCCTTCTCAGTTTTCAAAAAAAATTTCTCCATTTGGATTCTGGAAAAAGAACTCTGTAGAGTGAGGTCACAGTGTAGTAGGAAGTGTGTTGACCCAACACCCAGACACTGATTCCAGCCAAATTCTGTTACAAACTTACTGTGGGATTTCTGTCACAAAAGAGAATGCTTCTATGCTGTGAAATGAGGATGTTGACTCTAGGTTAGCATGGTCCCAGAGAAATATAATGTAAAACACAATTAAAATATTCTAGCTGCCACATTAAAATAAGTAAAAACAAATAGGTAAAATTAGGTTTAATAATCAATTTTGTCTAGCTCCATATATCCAATATATTATCATTTGGGCAAGTAGTCAATATAAAAATACTTATTAATATTTTCTATTCTTTTTTCTGGACTAAGTCCTCAAAATCTGGTGGGTATTTGTGTTTATATTTCATTCAGACCAGCCAAATTTCTAATACTCAGTGACCACATGTGGCTGGTGGCCACTGTACAGAACAGTGAAGTTGCAGATGGTGTCAGACATGACTTAGTGGCTGAATAGTGAGCAACAACAAGATGGTTATCAGGATCATTTCTGGTCTGACATTCTGAGCATCTAAGTCAATGTCTTTGGAGACACTGTTTTTGGTTTATTTTTTTAATTATTCTGTTTTAAGTAAAGTACCAGAAGTTGTAATATCTATTGGAAAGAAAATAATTACAACAGTTTACTACTCTTAAAGCGTTAGTCGCTCAGTTGTGTCCAACTCATTGCAACACCAAAGACTGTAGCCCACTAGGCTCCTCTGTCCATGGAACTCTCCAGGCAAGAAGACTGGAGCAGGATGCCTGCCATTCCCTTCTCCAGGAGATCTTCCCAATCCAGGGATCAAACCCTGGGTCTCCTGCATTGCAGGCAGAATTTTTACCATCCTAACTAGATGCCAAATATTACTTCTAATATTTACATTAACTCATATAATTCTTATGGTGACACAAGAAAATGGATAATACTTATTCTGCCCATTTTAGAGATTACAGTGCTGAGGCAGGAGGAGGCTCAGTAAATGGCTCAAGGTCGCGCTCAGAGGTGATGAGCAGAAATTTCATCTGCAGTGTCAACTCCAGAACCTACATGGGGTCCCCCCACAGTTCTGACCTCTCCTTTCTGTTCAGAAGAAGGGAACCATGGAGCAGAAAGTGGACAGACATAGCCCAGGGAAGCAATGTCAATAGTCATGCCACTTCTTTCTGGAAGCTTTGAACTTCAGACCTTGCTCTCAGCTAAACTGACTTGTGTGACACACGCTGGAGTCCCCAGGGGCCATGGGAATCACATGGATTGGAAGGCATAAGGGAAACTTCTCTTTGTCTATCTCCAAAGTCTTTCTCAAGGAGAGAACTTATGATACATAATTCCTTGAATACCACACTTTCCTTCTTATTTAAATATCTTCCTCCTGCTGAAACCATAGCTTCTGATGCTTCCTCTGCTCATTGCCCCTTCACAGAAGCTGAACAACATGTGAGAGTTGGACTATAAAGAAGGCTGAGCACTGAAGAATTGACGCTTTTGAACTGTGGTGTTGGAGGAGACTTTTGAGGGTCCCTTGGACTGCAAGGAGATCCAACCAGTCCATCCTAAAGGAAATCAGTCCTGAATATTCATTGGAAGGACTGATGCTGAAGCTGAAACTCCAATACTTTGGCCACCTGATGTGAAGAATTGACTCACTGGAAAAGACCCTGTTGCTGGGAAAGATTGAAGGCAGGAGGAGAAGGGGACAACAGAGGATGAGATAGTTGGATGGCATCACCGACTCAATGGACATGAGTTTGGGTAAACTCCAGAAGTTGGTGATGGACAGAGGGGCCTGGCATGCTGCAGTCCATGGGGTCTCAAACAGTCCGACACAACTGAGCAACTGAACTGAGAAGTGGAGAAGAGCTGCTTGTTCACTTGAAGTTGACAATTTGAGGGTTAGTAGTTGCAATCTGGATGGACATGGATGCCCCTGGAATGGCTGATTTTCAGTTAGCGGCAAAGTTCCTCCATCAGGACAGCAATAGTCCTTCAATGACCACCGCCCCCCACCTCATTTATTCCGTGTGCATTGGAAGGATTCTCTTTGGCTGCCTCTTCTCAGAGTTCCTATGTTCTACTCCTGGGTTGCGAAGACCTGATAGTGTTTCTGAACCATTTAGGGCTCAGAGCAAGATCAGGCGGCAGGCTAAGCCTGGGTTCAAGGTTTAGTTTCCATAGAACATAGGCACTAGATTATGCACTCTTATGGTGTGGGGACTCCCTGGGGTTCTGGACCATGATCTAGTTCTCTAAGGAAGAATTTAGAAAGTGGAAGGCTTCTTGGTCATACCCATGAATTTCTCAAAAACTAGAGATGATATAGTGTGAGTGGAGGTGAGAGGAAGTGAGTTCAAAAGGAGAGAGGGAAAAGAAAATGAGAATGAAACAGGCAAACAGTATCTATTAAAGCTACCGTAGGACTTTCCAGATTAATATGTTTACAGAATATTGAGAAAGCAGTTTAAGACTATATAATTCAATAGTAATCTTCCTGTCTCAGAGATGGAACCTGGGTCTCCCATGTTGCTGGCAGATTCTTTACCTTCTGAGCCACCAGGGAAGCCCATTAAATTTACCAAATTTATCATATTTAAAGAGGTTATTTACCAAAGATCTTTTAATTTGATTGCAACCTCCCTCTGGCTTCCTCCTCTGCTGGAGGTCCAGCCTGGAGCAGACCTTGTTGGGGAGGCAGTCGTCATTTCAACATCCTGCCTTCCTCCTCCCCACCTCAGTGTAACATGCTGCCTTCATAACACACAGCATAATGGAGACGTGTGTAGAGTTTTCCCTTAATGGACCCTGAGTTTCATGAATACCTTTAAACCCTTCAGGTCTCATTATCTTGATTCCTCAGGATCTAGCCCAGGCTCCTCATTGGGACCCAGTAAAGAAATCTGTTATCATGGACAAGATGACAAACACAATAAGGAACATTATCTAGGAAAGCCTCAGAGGTCTAAGAAAGGTCTCTAGGCTTCCATCATCTTTTTCAATCCTGGGAAAGAGAAAGGTAAGAACTGATTTAAAAATGACACGTGTTTTTATCTTTGAACATTTTCATTTTGTCTCATGTTTCAGAGGAAGTATGAAAATACACAGTTAAAAAGCAAGTGTAATGTCAGAAATGCTGCCTTTCTTAAAAACAAATTTTAACTGCAATTACCTTAGGTTTAATTTTTAAAACATTTCTAAATAGATTAGGTCAAGATGTTGCTTACAACTCTAAGTTATCTTTTGATTAAGCCCCACATGACTTATTTGGGGGAGGGTGTACGTTGTGGCCTGTACGGAATGTTCTAGAACACTTTTCAAATTATGACTTGGAAGATACTTGTGTCATGAACCTAAACTGATAATTTTGAGTACTAATATATAATTTTATGCAAAAAGTTTCTTAATGAGCATTTGCTGTTACCACGTTTTTCTACTTTATGATATGCATCATTAAAATAATACCGTTACTAAAAACTTGGCCTTGGGACTGTCCCAATAGCCCAGTGGCTAAAACTCTGCCTTCCAATGTAGGGGTTGCACTTTTAATCCTGGAGAGCTAAGATCCCACATATCTTGTGGCCAAAAAATCAAAACATAAAACAGAAGCAATATTGAAACAAATTCCATAAAGACTTTAAAAATGGTCCATGTAAAAAAAATCTTAAATAAATAAATACTTTGCCTCAACAAAAGAAAAATATGATTATTTGTAGAAATAGCTCTAAGATAAAATGGTAACTTTTAGTGAGTGAAACATTTGCTTGTTCAGTTCGGCATTAAGAATTAATTTTCCTACTATACTCCCCAAAGAATAGTAAACAACAGAATCATAATCTCATCTTACATCTCAGTTTATGGCAGAATACTTGTGATCTTAGTTTAAGAATGACAGGGTTTTTCACACTGACTTCTCCATATTCACCTTTTTGAAAGGGTGAATAGATGATAACTCTTTAGGCTTAATTCCAATCATGCTATTATTCTCATTTTAATGACATGTCCTATAGAAACCCAAGTTAAATGAAATGTTATCCCATAAATCAGAATTCCAATTTTTCCATTAGTAGCCCTGTATTACAAAAATTTCTCGATTATTATTACACTTTTAAAATTGTATTGATGGAAAATTTTTAAAAATTGTTAAAAAAGTACTTAAAGGGGCTTCCTTGGTGGCTCAGATGGTAAAGAATCTGCCTGTAATGTGGGAGACCTGGGTTTGATCCCTGGATTGGGAAGATCCCCTGGAGAAGGGCAAGGGAACCCACTCCAGTATTCTTTCCTGGAGAATCCCCATGGACAGAGGAGACTGGCAGGCTACAGTCCGTGGAGTAGCAAAGAGTTGGACATGACTGAAGTGACTAAGCATGTACAACAGAGCAGGAACATACAGAGTATCCTTAGTTTTGGCTCTTGGCCTGTTAGACCTAAAATATTCAAAGTTTTGAGAAGGAAATGGCAACCCACTCCCGTATTCTTGCCTGAAGAATTTGACGGACAGAGGAGCCTGGTGGGCTAGAGTCCATGGGGTGGAAAAGAGTTGGACATGACTGAGCTACTTTCACTCACTCATTCAAAGTTTAGAGGGAGACATAATTTTAAGTGCTTACCTTGTAAAAGAAAGATTTTGGAACACTGATTTACATTTCCACTTTAGAAGCTAGAAAAAGAAGAGTAAATTAATTACAAAAATACTACAAAGATGGAAAGTTCAGAATTTAGGATCAAATACAGTATTCAAAACTGACAATGAATTAAACAAAGAAGTTGATTTGTGACTCCACAATTAAGGAAAATATAGCCATGGGAAATATAGGAAAACCAAGGAAAATATAAACTCCAATTGATAAGAAGCAATTCCTAAGACTGTTAAGGCACATGTAAGAAATTAATAACTTAAACTTGAAATTCCAGACAATTTTAACACCTGAGAAGTGAGAAGAAATTGATGGATGCATGTGACTGATTTATCCTTTTCAAATCAGGGAGATCTCACATAGGGTTAAATATTGATATAAAAGTTTGTTTTGTTAAATATTTATTTGAGTCAAATAGGAGAATATAAAAGGCTATATGTGAGTTTTCACAGTACATTTGAATGAGATATATTTCTTCCCAGTTTGAGATGAAATAAAAATTCAGTTAAAAGTCATTTATAAGGAACACACCAGAAATAAAGCAACACCACACTATATGCTGAGCCTGTTAGAAGCACTGAACTCACTTTTGCACAGATCATATCATCTAATCCTCAAAATGACATTGTGAACAGAGCATAATTACTGACCTAGACTATACTATGAGCAGTTACAAAAAGTGAAAAGTGTACAGTAAAAGATCTATTAGGAATCAGTTAAAAAAAAAGAAAGTCTGGAGATGTTAGATCAGAATTTCAGCTGAAAACCATTAAATAGGATGGTGCTGTGTGTGCTCATTCGTGCCCAACTCTTTGTGACCCTAAGGACCGTAGGCCTCCAGGTTCCTCTGTCCCTGGGATTTCCCAGGCAAGAATACTGGAGAGGGTTTCCGTTTCCTCCTCTGGGAGATCATCCCACCTGTATCTCTTGCATTTCCTGAATTGGCAGGCAGATGCTTTACCACTACACCATGTGGAAAGCCCCATATGGAGACAAAAATTATAGTCCATGACAAACATAGGCTACATATCTATTTCTGCTGGTAAAGATTCCAAGTGTATAAACAAAAATTATGTAACTTACCAGGAGAAATCTATAACCCAATTTGAATACTATAATACTCAATATTCAGAATTCAAAGAAATAATTTGAAAAAAATCCAAAGGTGTAATACAATGAACAGCTCTGGTCTAAGGAACACACACATACCATTTGCCACAGCAAAGGTTTAATATCAAAAGGTACAAAGAGCCCCTTGTCGCGATAAAAATATACAAATGACCACATAGAAAATCATTCAGAATATAAATAAGGACATTAACAAAAGAAGTTGAAATGCTAATACACTTATCGGGCAACACATTATTTCACAGTAATTGGAAGCAAATTATAAAATCAATTGTATATGTACATATAGTTTATATACATTATGATATTTGCCTATCACATTGGTAACAATAAACTGATTAATGATGGAAATATAAAGCAGTATAAAAAGGAGCACTTTCATTTTTTGATAGATATCTTTCCACAGACCATTTAAAGAGCAACTTGGTCGTGTCTATCAGATATTAAGGGTGTGTCCTGTGACCAGAATTTCTACTTTTAACATCCCTCACACGCAATGAATAAACCATGTGTCTTACCACATGTGGACAGAGTCCTCTGCAGCCTGGTTTGGGGTAGTGATCAGTTGGAAACAACCTGAATGTTTGCTATTAAAAGGATGGCTACACGTTCAAGCACACATCTATCAGTCAGTTAGCTCAGTCACTCAGGCATGTCCGACTCTTTGCGACCCCATGGACTGCAGCACGCCAGGCTTCCCTGTCCATCACCAACTCCTAGAGCTTGGTCAGACTCATGTCCACTGAGTCAGTGATGCCATCCAACCCTTTCATCCTCTGTCGTCCCCTTCTCCTCCTGCCTTCAATCTTTCCCAACATCAGGGTCTTTTCCAGTGAGTATCACATTACACCATACAGATTTTAAAGGGAGCCAGATATGTATACAGCTGAATGCGCTACTTTGAAAAGATGGCAAAGTCATTTTGTTACACGTAAAAAAGGATATAGAAGAAATTTATCTACTTATGGGTACATACTGTAGATTAGTATGGAAAGATGGACCCTGTTAAGAATGATTCCTTTTGGGGAAGAGGTTACAATTACTAACTGAGTGAAGTAGGGAGAGTGAGGGAGAGAAATTCTGTCCTGGATGGTTCTCTTGTTTTACAGAAAGTATGACATCATATATTACTTTTCAAGTAAAATAAACATGAGTATACTCCAAAGCCTGTAAATATTTCTAGAACAAGTTAAACTTGTTTTACATTAATATTTGACTTTTCATGTTTCAAGAAGATATATTTTCAATATTAGTTTGTGAAGAGTTTAACAATTTTAGGAATTTAAAAGTCTGTTTCACCACTGAAGTAACTTCTCCAAAGACCTTTTAATTCTCTTGGCTACTGGATTCTTATTTAAATTGTACTTCTGAGGGTTTATTTTCAATTTTATTAGATAAGGCAGTCTCCTTTATTTTTATTTGCCACCTGTCTGGCAACAAATTTGTGGAATGAGTTGTCATGGAAACAAGATAAACCCACCACCAGGGGAAAGGTGAAGATAAAATGGATCCTGTTTTATTGTCAGTGTACCGAGGAGCCGACTTAACCTTGGAGAATAAAGCAGAGCTTCAACAGAAGATTCACCCTGGATCTGTTTTCTGTGTTTACACCAAGCTGGGTGTCAAGAATGCTTGGCAACATCCTTCCTTATAAGACACTGTCCAGAATAGTTCTTCCCACATGTGGTCCTTTAGGAACCTCTTGAAAACCAGATCCTCTCTCCCGTTTGTTTTCTGAAGTCTCCACCCAGGCACCTGGCGTGGTTTGAACATCCCCAGCTGCAAACACAGGCCCCACAGCATCTTGCTCCAGGCACCTGTGAAGAGCACGTGGGGCTCTGCCCACTCAGATGGTGTGAGCAGTGTTTGGTACTCGTCCTCCACTGGTGCATTTGCTTATTCACACCCCTTGGTGAGGGGGTGTGAGTCTTGTGGCCTCCCGTCTCAGTGTGGGGGAATAGTCACAGGCCAGAAAGCAGACAGGTGGGTTAGCATCTCCATCTGGGTGGTCTCACACGCAGGGCAGGCTGTTACACATCACAGTGGAGACCCCCATCCCCCGACCCGGTGGATAACTGAGCTCAGACACTGTGGATGCAACCGGTGAGCTTCCAGGGACCCCACCTGGAAGACGCCCTATTTTGAAAAGATGTATCTTTGAAAAGTTATAAATCACGGGTGAAGGATGCTCCCCGCTGGCATCGTCTCCACCACCCCAGAACCTAACGTATGTCTTCACCTTTGCTCTGGACCGCAGACTGTGGGCTCGGGGGCCAGTGGACCCCTCTGGGATCTGTTCGATGACAGAGTTCTGCTGTGACACCGCCACATGGAAGCTGGTCTCCTCTGGGTCCACAGCAGTGCCACCCTGCGTCTGATTCATTTCAGTCTAGTTGCCTGTGTTCCCGGGTTTTCCCAGCACTGTCAGAAACTCATTGTTATTTTTCCTAATTAATCCTCCAGAGGCAACTCTGTATTTTTCTCCCAACTTCCTTCCCTTCGCGGCTCATTATCATGCTGCCACTCTATTCAGGAACGCAGAATGGAGCCTCGCTCCAGACTGGGAGCAGGCAGGGACCCCTGCAGGAGAAGGTGGAGACTTGGGAGAGGAGCGGGAGGCCTTCAGGGGCAAGAGATGGGGCCCAAGTGTGGGCCAGGGTCAGAGATCCATGGTGCCGGGTGTCCTTCAAAAGAAGTATCACTTTGCAGGGTCACGCCTTCCGGTGACCTGACTTCCAAGGCAGTGGACCATCAGAATACAGAGCAAAGGTAGTAGTTTAAACTAAGATTAGCTTAAGCCACTTCCCCATCCAGGGATCAAACCCACAGCTCCTGCACCTCCTGCATCCGTGGGTGGACCCTTTACCACTAGTGCCACCTGGAAAGCCCAGCCCAATGTTCCTGCAAACACCTTATCCGCCAGAGACACCTGAGCATGGCTGTCCCCCACCTTCGTCCCACCCGCACCCATGGGTATGTGTTTCCTGTTGGGATGTGCGCCTGCATTTCTTGTATAGTGTGTGCCATTTCTGTGGTGGGCAGAGAGAGGGAAAAAGTGTGGCGAAGGCCTGCCTTTCTGAGCAATAGATTTTCAAAATGTTATATCCTAAAATACACCTGGGTCTATACTCTCTAATCAGAGCATCTTGATGACTAAATTGAGAAATGGCAAAAATCAATGGGTAAGAATAACTAATCAACTGTCTACCTATCTCACTCAATGGTTGAGTGCAAAAAGAATGAAATAAAGCCATTTGCAGCAACATGGAATGGACCTAGAGAGAGTCATACTGAGTCAGATGGCATCACTGACTCAATGGACATGACTTTGAGCAAACTCCCGGATATGGTGAAGAACAGGGAAGCTTGGCATGCTGCAGTCCAGGGGATCGCAGAATTGGACACGACTGAGTGACTGAACAACAAAATCAACAAAAGTGGCTGAGTAATATTGCGTTGTGTTTATATATGTATATATGTACCACATCTTTATCTAGTCCTCTGTCAATGGACGTTAAGTTGTTTTCATATCTTGTCTTGGCTATAAATTACTGGCATGAGCACAATCTTGTCTTTGCTGGTCTCGGTCTCTGCTTCCTCCCTGGATAATCCTTGCTAGCCTCCCAGGTCCTCCGCACGCTGGGGCTACACGTTCTGGCCTTCCTGTGGAGTGCGCAGGTGAGTTATCTGGGAGTCCAGAAAGTAGATGCCCAGGCCGAGGGTATGGATAGATCTCAGGAAGGCTGCTGACCACAAGCAGACAGTGTTGCAGCAAAAATGGAAATGAGACTTTTCAGATAAACAAAGAAAATAAGGAAACAATGAATAGGCTGGGAAAATAACACAAACAGACCTGAAAGAGTTAAGCAATCTTAGTTAGTCTTTAGCTACTACTAACAAACACTTGTAGTTGGACTTGTCCTTCACAAAGCTAAACAGAGGTAATTACTCTCTGACTTCATATGAGTTGTACTCTGCACCTGGAGTGTTTCTCCCCTTACAATGCTCTTGTAGCATTCTGTGCTTCAGAAAGAAGGTCACGGCTGGTAACTTCAGGGACACTAGACCCAGCTGCTGAGTCGTCTGATACCAGCTGTGGCCATTTTGAAACTTTACAGAAGAAAACAAAAACATGCAAGACCCTCATGAGGATATAAAACATCTCCCTATTCCCAAGAGAAAGGGGCACAGTTCTTGAGCTGCTAGCCTGCGTTTTCCCCTTTCCTAGTAAAAGAATAAAGTCATCTCTCTTTTCCTCCAAGTCTCTGTCTCCGTGTTTTATTTTTTCAGCATTGGTGGAGAGAGAGTCAAGATTTTTGGCATCAAGAGGGCAGCTCATCCAGATTTAGCAAACTCTAAAAATGTGCAGGGCTCACCATCCGTGGTCCCCTTTCTCTCCAGAGTAAACGGGTAGGTGTAATGGAAGCCAGTGAAGGCTCCTTTCATAGAGGTGAGGGAAGATTGCGGAGAATGGCTGAGGCTGACTGAGGAGAGAATACAAAAACAGCCTCTGGCAAGATTGATTAAGAGCTGCCCTCTTTTAACTGATGTCTTTGCAAAAGCCTGAGTCCCCCAGATTGCAATACAGAATATTTACAAATTCACCTGAGTAGAAGGAAGGCTCCTATATTGCACAAATGCTTGTAAATGTGTACAATCAGGACACGCAGAAGCTTGTTCGATCATGTGACTCTTGGGAGGTTATCCCGGGAAATGGGTGGTGGAGACTTAATTTTCACTATTTACCCTTTTATTTCATTAAAAGTTTGTGCCCCTGAAGTTTTGTTTCATTGAAATTTTTGTGTGTGCATTACCTAACAATAAAACAAAATGGAAACACAAGAGAGAGAGAGAGAACACAATATAAAAACAGGAGAAATGCTATATTGTCCAGCTGCTATAATTAAGAACAAACACTAGCGAGTGGCATTTGCATAAGGGAGGATTGTGGTTACAGAGAACCCACAAAGACAGCAATGCTGCGGCTACCACTATGTTATTTTGCTTACCTACAACCATGACATATTAAAGGGTTTTTAGTGCAAATGCTTTTCGGTTATCTATTTTAAAAAATGTAAATGATATTCTTTTTCTTTCAATGCATTTAAAAGACCCTTGATTTATGCATAAATAACTAACAGAGCTAAGGGGATCTTTTTTTTTTTTCCTCCTCTAAGCTTTTCAAATAAAATTTATCTTTGGCTTGAAAACAGCAAGAGAAATTTAAGGCTAATGTTTTTTCCCAAGAAGTTAGAAGTGGCTAAGAACAAGACTTTAGCATGAAAGTAATTCTTCAACCATAGCTAATGGTATTCCATAAATCTTCCATGCAATTCTGAAATAAACTGCAGACAGAAAATTAGACTAGAGAACAGCCCAGGGGAGAAAATGGGCCATTTTTAGTACAATATGGCTTTCTCATTTTAACTCAATATTTCAGATTTATTTACCGATATATATATAAGCTCACATAAACCTCCTTTTCCCCCAGAACTGAAATATAGTTTAAAAAATATGCATTCCTGGTGAAAAATTCTAAATAACCCAGAAAAAGCTGCAGTGGGTAATTCCCAGGCACTTAGCCTCTCACATATTCTTAATAACATGCTTTTTCACTAAATGCTGTTAGAGGTCTACCAGCTGTCTAGTACTAGAGTTCATTGTACACTTGCATAAAACTTTTCTTAATCAGTCTTCTGTGTAAGGCCATTTAAGATATTTTTAAGTTTTGTTATGATGTGATGCAATGAAATAATTCTTTATACATCTTTGAGAACATTTCTTTTAAGGTAAGCACATTTTTATATTGGATTAATATTTATCTCCAACTGTTGTCTTGATGAATCTTTAACTGGTTGTGATTGCCTGTATAAAGAATCAGATCATACTTCAAGTATATTATTTAGATTAATTATATTTTAGAGTATGTAGAGGATATAGATTTAAGAGTATTTTAGGCTATCCAAATTTAAGAGTATTTCACTTTTTATTAGTGCAAAATACTCCTTAGGTACCATGCGTGCATGCTAAGTTGGTTCAGGTGGTTAGTTCAGCGGTTAAGCTGTTAAGTTGGTTCATGCTAAGTTCGACTCTTTGAAACCCTATGACCGTAGCCTGCCAGGCTCCTCTGCCCATGGGATTTTAAAGATGAGAATACTGGAGTGGGTTGCCATGCCCTCCTCCAGGGGATCCTCCCGACCCAGTTGATCTAATGCAGGTCTCTTTTGTCTCCTGCATTGGCAGCAGGTTCTTTACCACTACCGCCACCTCGGAAACCACCTCAGGTAACTTGAGTGATTGTAATTCCTTGCTAATCAATGAGTACTTCCACAACCACAAGTTTGAATTTAAAGAAAAGAAAATATGTATACAATCCACAAGGGACAGGTACTTAGTTGTGTTCCTGTAAAACTGTATTTATGAACTTTAGGGTGCACAAAATTTTCATGTGTCGTAAAATACTTTTCTTCTTTAGATTTTTTAAAACCAGTTAAAATATGAAAAAAATTCTTAGATTGCAGTTTACATAAAAACAGGTGGTACTATATTGGATCCATGGACACCGTTTCCTATCCTTTGCTCTAAATGTAGAGCCTGAGGCAAGTGTTCCTCTTGATATAAATATATTCCTGGATTAAAAACATATCCAATGTGGGAGATGTTCCACTCACAGTAAATTATCATTAAATTGTTTCCTACAGTTACTGTTATAGTAGGACTTATTTCACCACCTTTCTTTCATATTTTATCTTTACTAAACTTTGTGACATTTTAAAAAATGAATAGACTACATTTTTTTATTGAAATTTTAGGTTTGCAGTAAGTTTAGGTTTAGCAAAATGTACAGAGAACTCAGATACTTCTTCACACTTTCCCTCCTCTTCCCACATTTCACTGTTATTAATATATTGCATGAGTGTTGTGTATTTGTTGCAATTAATTAATAGATATTACTTCCCTGGTGGCTCAGATGGTAAAGAGTCTGCCTGCAGTGCCGGAGATCTGGGTTCAATCCCTGGATCTGGAAGATCCCCTGGAGGAGGAAATCGCAACCCACTCCAGTATTGTCGTCTGGAAAATCCCATGGATGGAGGAGCCTGGCCAGCTGCAGTCCATGGGGTCTCAAAGAGCCGGACAAGACAGAGTGACTTCTCTCTCTCTCTCTATTGATAGATATTATTAACTGTAACATCTAAGTCCATCATTATATTAAGGTTAACTTTTAGTGTTGTACAGTTCTATGGGTTTTGACAAATGTTATACATCCATCATTACAGTATCATACCAGATATTTCCACTGCCTAAAAATTCCTATTCATCCCTCCTTCTCTCCCTCCAAACCCTGGAAACCACTGAACTTTTCAGTGTCTCCATAGTTTTGACTTTTCTAAAACCTTTTCATGTAGTCAGAATCACATAGTACATAGCTTCTTCAAACTGGTTTCCTTCACTTAATAATATGAATTTGTTTCCTCTATATTTTTCTTAAAGCTATTGATTAATTTGACTGCATTGGGTCTTAGTTGCAGACCTAGTTCCCAGACCAGGGATCTAGCTCCCAGACCAGGGATTGAACCCTGGTTTCCTGCACTGGGAGTGCTAAGTCTTAGCCACTGGATCACCCAGGAAGTCCCTCCTCTGTTTATTTTTAATTCATTTCTTTTTATTGCTGAATTATATGTCACTGTATGAATATACCACAGTTTATTTATCCACTCAAACCTTTTAAGGATATCTTGGTTGCTTTTAAGCTTTAACAATTATGAACAAACTTGCTGTTAACACCTGTGTGCAGGTTTTTTTTTTTTTTTATTTGTGGTCATAAATTTTCCATTTGGGCAAATGCCAAGAAGTGCAATTGCTAGATCCTATGGTCACAGTGCTCCAATACTTTGGGCACCTGAAGCGAGGAGCCAACTAACTGGAAAAGACCCTGATGCTGGGAAAGATTGAGGGCAGAAGGAGAAGGGGATGATAGAGGATGAGATGGTTGGATGGCATCACCGACTTAGTGAACATTAAGTTTGAGCAAACTCGGGGAGAGAGTGAAGGACAGGGAAGCCTGGCATGCTGCAGTCCACGGGGTCACAAAGAATCGGACATGACTAAGCAACTGAACAACACGGTCACAGTGTGTTGACTTTGTAAGAAACGGCCAAACTGTCTCCCAGAGTGACTGCATCATTATATATTCCTGATGAGCATCTTTTCATATGCTTTATACCTTCTTTGGTGAGGTGTCTATCTAGATCTTTGTCCGTGTTTTTAATCGATTGTTCATTATCTTATCAAGTTTTAAGACTTCTTTGTAAATTCTGGATAATTTAGCTTTTACTAGACATATCCTTTGCAGATATTTTCTACTAGGCCATGGTTTGTCTTTCCCTAATCTTAACAGTGTCTTTCACAGAGCAAAAGTTTTAATTTTAATGAAGTCCCAGTTAATAATTATTTCTTTCATGAATCATACTTTTGGAGGTGTATCTAAAATTTATCACAGAACCCGAAGTCACTTAGATTTTCTCCTAGGTTATCTTCTAAAAGTTTATGGTTTTTAGTTTATGGTTTTTATATTTACATCATGATCTATTTTGAGGTAACTGTGAAAGGTGTAAGTTATGTGTCTAACTTCACTTTTTTTACATGGGGATGCCCAATTGTTCCAGCTCCATTTATTGAAAATACTAGCCTTTTCCCATTTATTAATAATGACCTTTGCTCTTTTTTTCAAAGATTAGTTGACTGTATTTATTTGGGTCCATTTCTCTTTGTTCTCTTCTATAAGTCTATTTACCAATTTTTTTTTTTTTTTGGCCAATATTCATTTTCCTGTCAACTTATTATGGTTTCACGGCAAGTCTTACAGTTAGTAGTCAGTCCTTTACCTGTTCTTCAATACTGTTCTTGGCTTCAGTGTTGTGTTGGCTAGTCTTGGTCTCCTGCGTTTCTGTTTACACATTTGGATTCGTTTGTTAAGTACATTTTTAAACGTTTTATTTGTTCCTCATGTTTGCCTGTGCTGGATTGCTGCCTGGGCTTTCTCTAGTTGCTGTGAGTGGGGCCACCCCCTAGTTCTGTTGTGCATCCTTCTCATTGCTGTAGCTTCTCTTGTTGTGGATCACGAGCCCCAGAGCACAGGCTCAGTAGCTGTTTTGCTTTGGTGAAGTTGTCCCATGGCATGCGGGATCTTCCCAGACTAGAGGTCAAACTCGTGATCCCTAAGGATTCTTAACCACTGGAACATCAAGGAAGTCCAAGAACATTTTTTAAAATGAGATCACGAACATATTAACATTAGTATGGGGAACATTGATAGCTGTTTGCCCTAAAATTAAAATTTCTTTTCAAAGAAACAACAGTATAAACAAAGGTAACATGCATTACATAAACTATAAAAATTGCAATAGCTAAATTGACAAAGGATTAGTATGGGTGACATATAATTATTTCTATAAGAAAAAAATAGGACGAAAATGACTAACTAAGCAATTCAGAAAAAGGAAACCCTGAAGAACTGACTAATAAATATATATAGAGATTCTTAACCACACCAGCAATCAGAGAAGTGCAAATTAAAAGAACTGTGAGAAAACACTCTGTACCTATAGATTGGCAAAAATTATTAACACTTGTCAAGTGATGGTAAGAATGTGGGATCTCAAACCTTAAAAACAATCACTAGGATTGTGATGTCACTATTTCAGGTATTATAAAAATTAATTTGGAAGTATTTGGTGCAATTACATATGTGTATATATTAAGACAAACACTTAGAGTATATTCATGTCTAAGAAGAAGTGTATTAGGATAATCTTTGGAGCACTGCTTGTAGAAACAAGGAATTAAAACTGACCTATGTATTCATCTTTAGAAGACTGTATAAGAAACTATGACATGTGCATCAAATAGAATTGCAAAGCTCAGATTTAGAAAAGCACTGAAATCTAGAGAACCTTAATACTCAAATATCTGTCATATTTATCTTGACAGTGTTTGCTTATATAAAAACAGGTGCAAAGTTGAACTGATTATTTAAAAATACTTTTTATTCAAAATAACGTTAGATTTTCAGAAAAGTCACACAGTTGTACAGAGAATTTTGGTATATTCCTTAACCACTGGCTTATACTAACATTTTACATAACTATACTGCATAGTCAAAACTAAGAAACCGACTTTAGATTTATTTGGATTTTCCCAGATTAATGCCATTTGTATAAGTAATTATGTACATGTGTTTGGCCCAGGAGAATATCCAGCACACAACATTACACACCTGATATTTAAAAAAAAAATGCTAAATTAAAAAAAAAAAGTGGCAACCTGAAATTCTATGTCCAGTGAAAATATCCTTCAACAAAGAAGGCAAAATAAATATATTTTCAGGTAAACCAATACTGAGAGAGTTCATCAGCAGTAGTTCTAAGTAAAAGAAACAGGAAAAGAGTTACTAAAGGAAGAGAAAAATCTTTTCCAGGTAGAAGTTTGGATATACCTAAATAAAAATGTTTTTACAAAACAGGTGGTATATAAGTGAGTAAATAGAAAAAAGGGCTTCCCAGGTGGCACTGTGGTAAAGAACTTGCCTGCTGATGCAGAAGATGCAAAAGATGTGGGCTTGATCCCTGGATCAGGAATATCCACTAGAGGGGGGCATGGCAACCTGCCGGGAGCCAGCACATGAGATCCTACCCATATCCCTGGATTCCGAAAAGGCTAGCTCACAAGATCCCACCCATGACAAGGTCATGGGGAGAAAACCTGACAGGCAAGGCGGATCAGGTTTTCAAGGATTCCGAAAAGGCTAGCTCACAAGATCCCACCCATGACAAGGTCATGGGGAGAAAGCCTGGCGGGCAAGGCGGACCAGGTTCTCAGGGATTCTGAAAAGCTGCCCCAAAGCTGCCCCCGGAGCTCACCTTAAAGATGGTATCTGTTCTTCTGATGCTTTAACAGACTACTCCCTAATTTCTGTAACATAGGCAGAAGGCCTTCCCAGATTTCTTTCTAAATAAGAATCAATTTAGAACTTTAATCTGTAAGTTTTTTGGGTGGTGGTATTTTTTGAGATTATTTAGGATGAAAGGGGTGTTTTAATTTAAACTCCTTTGCTGGTAGTTTGTTAGCCAAATGCATTTATGCCCTTGGTACTAATAAGCATGACTGCTTATAATATTTTAATCATAAAATAGCATAAAGAACTTGATTATATAAAAGCCCTAATAGACACAGAACATTTTTGAGGGGTGAAGGAGTTTTATTAGAAAATATAAGAAAAGATTATTATAAAAGTGGTTGTTGGGTTAACGTTTGCTTGCTGTGTTTTTGCTTTTAGTGTGCTAAGGCTGTGCTATGGAAACCATTGTTAATATAGTTATAGATCTAGAAAAATAAGAGCTTAGCCCTAGTGTTGTAACAATGAAATAGTTGTTAATTATTAGCCAGGAGTGCTAGTCAGAGGCTGCCTTATTAGAGCCGCAAAGTCTGTATGGGGTAAAACTTTTAGATAAATTTAACTGACAACTTTTGCAGAAGAATTGATGTTGGTATTAACAGGGTCATATTTTTATTATGTTGTGACATGCTGTACTGTTGCCCTATGAGACTGTAACTCTTCTGTTAAGGTCACCACAGAAATAGAAAACAGGTTTACATTCACCCGACTTACATAAAATGTTAATAAGCCCTAAGGCCAAAAGATAATGTGTAAAGATTTATTATAGAAACAAAATGCAGAAATCATCTTGTTCTTCCTTAAGGACAAACTGATGTAATGTAAACTAACCCTGTATAGACATGAATGAGCATCTTGTATCCTGGATACATGCTGAGTGAGAGTATATAAACTGTTGTCAAAAAATAAAAGACAGACTTGGCCCTATCAAGGCTGGTCTCACATGTCTTCTATCTCTCGCCGACGCCGTTCACCCTGAGGGTACCCCCTGGATCCTGCTGGGGCTGGACCCCGGCAGCAACCCACTGCAGCATTCTTGCCTGGAGAATCCCCTGGACAGAGGAGCCAGGTGGGCCATAGTCCACAGGGTCACAAGAGTCAGACATGTCAGAGTGACGGATCACAACCCCAAGTAGAAATGAACTTGCATTGTATGAAATAATGTTTTGGATATTATATTACAAAGACGTTTTCTTAGTCAGAAAATGCTAAATAGATTTAAAATCCCAAAGGTCTTTGCATTGTCTAGAAGTTCTACACAGTCAGCAAAAATGAGATCAGGAGCTGATTGTGGCTCAGATCATGAACTCCTTATTGTAAAATTCAGACTTAAACTGAAGAAAGTAGGGATAACCGCTAGACCATTCAGGTATAACCTAAATCAAATCCATTAAGATTATATAGTGGAAGTGACAAATAGATTCAAGGGATTAGATCTGATAGACAGAGTACCTGATGAACTATGGATGCAGGTTCATAGAATTGTACAGGAAGCAGTGATCAAAACCATCCCCAAGAAGAAAAAATGCAAAAAGGCAAAATGGTTGTCTGATAAGGACTTACAAATAGCTGAGAAAAAAAGAGAAGTTAAAGGCAAAGGAGAAAAAGCAAGCTATATCCATTTGATTGCAAAGTTACAAAGAATAGCAAGGAGAGATAAGAAAGCCTTCCTAAATGATCAGTGCAAAGAAATAGAGGAAAACAATAGAATAGGAAAGACTAGAGATCTCTTTGAGAAAATTAGAAATACCCAGGGGACATTGCATGCAAGATGGGCACAATAAAGGACAGAAGTGGCATGAACCTAACAGAAGCACAAGATATTAAGAAGAGGTGGCAAGAATACACAGAAGAACTATACAAAAAAGATCTTAATGACCCAGATAATCATGATGGTGTAATCACTCACCTAGAGCCAGACATCCTGGAATGTGAAGTCAAGTGGGCCTTAGGAAGCATCACTATGAACAAAGCTAGTGGAAGTGATGGAATTCCAGTTGAGTTATTTCAAATCCTAAAAGAGGATGCTGTGAAAGTGCCGCATTCAATATGCCAGCAAATTTGGAAAACTCAGCAGTGGCCACAGGACTGGAAAAGGTCAGTTTTCATTCCAATCCCAAAGAAAGGCAATGCCAAACAATGCTCAAACTACCGCACAATTGCACTCATCTCACACGCTAGTAAAATAATGCTCAAAATTCTCCAAGATAGGCTTCAACAGTATGTGAACCAAGAACTTACAGATGTTCAAGCTGGATTTAGAAAGGGCAGATAAACCAGAGATCAAATTGCTAACATCCTTTGGATCATATAAAGAGGAAGAGAATTCCAGAAAAACTTCTGCTTAATTGTCTACATGAAAGCATTTGACTGTGTGGATCACAAAAAAACTGTGGAAAATTCTTCAAGAGATGGGAATACCAGACCGCCTTACCTGGCTCCTGAGAAATCTGTATTCAGGTCATGAAGCAACTGTTAGAACCAGACATGGGACAATGGACTGGTTCCAAATTTTTCTTGGATATCCAGGATAGACTGGGCCATATTGTCAGAGGTATGGTTTTTCCAGTAGTCATGTATGGACGTGAGAGTTGGACCATAAAGAAAGCTGAGAACCATTTTTGATGCCTTTGAACTGTGGTGTTGGAGAAAACTCTTGAGAGTCCCTTGGACTGCAGAGAGAACAAATCAGTAAATTCTAAAGGAAATCCATCCGGAATATTCATCTGAAGGACTGCTGCTGAAGCTGAAGCTCTAATACTTTGGCCATCTGATGTGAAGAATTGACTCATTGAAAAGACTCTGATGCTGGGAAGGATTGAAGGCAGGAGGAGAAGGGGACGGGGGACGATAGAGAATGAGGTGGTTGAATGCATCATCAACTCAATGGACACGAATTTAAGCAAGCTCCAGGAGTTGGTGTTGGACAAGGAAGCCTGGCGTGCTGCAGTCCATGGGTTTGCAGAGTTGGACACGACTGAGCAACTTAACTAAACTGAACTTGCATTGTCTAGAAAGATGATCAAACAACCCCAAATTTTATAAATAATATGAATATAATCTCACAACTCATGGAGGAATGTCTTAGTTATTAAAAGTATAGAAATGGGGTACACAAGTTCTTAACAAGTAGAGAATGACTTGTTACAGCAAATTTCAGAGACCTTCTTTATGCAAACTATGTTATATTTTCAGATTGCAATTCAATTAGGCTATACTTGGGAGTGAAATGAGAGACTGGATGGGAACTAAAGGGCATAAATAAAATACAATGCAATAAAATGATACACCACAGGAAACTTGTACAAATCAATGATGATAGTTTGTTATGAATAAAGAGAATAAGCAACTAAAATTTTAACTTGGAGCCTGTGAAAAACTGTGGAAGCAGGAGGGCTTAGGGCTTAGGGATGCAAAAGCCTACAGAGGACTCATATATAGAAAAATCTTGTATGTAGTAAATAATGTTGAAGTTTTAGAAACAAGAGTAGGCACACTTTTCTGTCAGTCTCCAGATAGTAAATATTTTAGGCTTTGTGGCCCAGATTGCTTTCATCACAACTTCTCAACTCTGCCATGAGTGAAGCAGCACACACAATATGTGAAAAAACACACATGACTGTTTCCCAGCAAAATTTTGTTTACAAAACCAGGATGTGGGCTGGTTTGGGAGTCCTCATCAGCAGCCAGAGCAGGTTAATCTTGGTAAGTTTTTATGTTATCATCCTAAAAAGATTTTATGTTATCATTGAAACGATGATGATTTGCATTATCATTGTTTCAATGTAAAGCCATTTAAGTGCCATCATCTGAACTTGATTTAAAAACAACAGAAACAAATTTCGTAATTTATGGTTCTCTGTGGAGAAGACACTGCAGAAGAGGAATGTACGCAAGGAGGCCAGGTAGAATATGGTTGAAACCCAGAGAGTCAGAAATGGTTTAGACCAGCAGTTGGTGAGCTACAGTCCGTAGACCAAAGTTAATTTGGTTCTGTTTCTCTCTGAGTAAAAAGTTAAGAATAATTTTTACATTTTTAAATTGTAGAAAACAAACACTGCAACAGAGACCATACAAGACCTTCAGAATCTAAAATGTTTACTATCTGGACCTTTGAAGAAAAGATTTGTAGACATCTGGTAGTATAGAAGATATCTTGTAAGGAGAGATGAACAGGCTCAAAAATACAGTGGGTATTTAGAGACAAAAGAAAGAAGAGAGAGAGGAATGTTGTCTAGTTTTCTGGCTTTAGCATCTTATAACATGTGGCTCACCACCTTGGTTATCCATGCCAGTCTTGTAACCTTTGTTGTAACCTTTCCTTGTCAATTAGTAAATATACATCTCCCATCTGGACCTCTTTTCTGAATTCCACTCAATATTCACCTTTCTGTTGTTGCTGTTGTTCAGTTGCCAAGTCATGTCTGACTCTTTGTGATCCCATAGACTGCAGCACACCCAGCTTGCCTGTCCTTCACAGTCCCCCAGAGTTTGCTCAGATTCATGTCCATTGAGTTGGTGATGCTATCTAGTCATCTCATCCTCTGCCTCCCTCTTCTTGTGCCTTCAACCTTTCCCAGCATCAGGGTCTTTTCCAATGAGTCAGCTCTTCCCATCAAGTGGCCAAAGTATTGGAGCTTCAGCATCAGTCATTCCAATAAATCTTCAGTGTTGATTTTCTTTAGAATTGACTGGTTTGATCTCCTTGCTGTCTAAGGGACTCTCAAAGAGTCTTCTCCAGCCCCACAATTTGAAGACATCAATTCTTCAATGCTCAGCCTTCTTTATGGTCCAACTCTCACATCCCCACATGACTACTGGAAACTCCTCATTTACACTTGAATCTCAATTTTAACACTAGCTCTGGCAGCATCTCCATCCTCGCTCCCTGGATGACAGGACTGGTCTCATGACATGCCTTCCCTGTCAGCCTGATGAGAATAAATCCAAATTGCCCTTCAAGCCATCTGTACCTTTAGTCGAATCTCTAAAATTCCAGATTCCAGTTAGAATGTGAAAGTTGTCTTTTTTTTTTTTTTTTAATGGTAAAAAGTAAGACTTGAGTTGAATTCTTAAAATTTTTCTTTTTGTTGCTATTTTTCATGATGCTAATGATCAGGAGAGGCAGTTTAGAGATTGATTATTTGGATGTTTTTAATGCTTTTTGGCATGTGTGAATTATTTTTCATGCTGGTGTGAAACCTCTGGTTGTTAAACCCTCTGTAAATCAGCCTGAAAACTACGCATTTCAGAATCAGTCACAACAATGGCTAATTAACTCCCTATTCATGTTCTGAACAGAAGTTGTGAAGTTATGAGTCTTAGGAGACTCAGCAGGCAGTTATGGTTCATGGCATCATCACTTTGGATTTTTTCTCTCCTTCTCTAAGTCGTCTGGCTAACGGTAGCTCAGGCAGCACCTGCTAATAGAAGGAGATGCACTGGGCTTCCCTTGGGCTGGTCCAGAGGCTGCCTGCTGCGCTCCCGCTGGGGATGCTCTGGGGAGACGTGTTGGGTCCACTGACAGATGCTCAGTGTCAGAGAATGATCGAGGTGCAAATCAATGATAAATTAGCGAGAGGAGCTCACGCTTCACAGCCCTCTGATTCTGATGTTCTGCACGGAACCACTGCAGCAGGCAGCGCTTCCAAATTAAGCAAAAGGAAAATCTCCCTCACGAGCACAGTGCAACACGTTTTCTGTTCTCCAGGCAGTTTCTGAACCAGGTCCAGAGACAGCCAGCACAGCTTGGTGGGAGAAGAGAGACATCTTAAGGACATTGTCATGCTTCCTCTCTCTTCCACCAAAACCTTGACACTAACAAACTGAATAGGTTGGGGTGACTTTATTATTCTTTGTTCTCAGGTAACCAGAGGTCCTCTGTGTTGCTTATCCAACAAGTCAATGGCAACAGAAAGAAACGTTAGCAATGGGAAGTAGGGAAGATTTTACTTATATTTGGTATTTCCTAAGCCCTAGCAATTTTAAAGAAAAATAACAGTATGATTGTGGGCGAGGGATCTATCAAAAAAAAAAAAAAAAGGATGTTGGCACTTCCCGAAAGCAGAAGCATGAAAATGATTTAATAGCAACACAGACTAAATTCCCAAGGTCAGTAGTTTCATTTCCCATCATTGAACGGAACTGCCATCTGGAGGATTCACAGAAAAGCAAGATGCTCCCCATGGAATCGCTAACAAAACTTTTTTTGGCCTATAGACCAGAAAAACATGAAATCCCCAATCCCATTACAACAACCTCCTCCAGTGATGATTTACTCCCATCTGTCCAAGACAGAATAATAGGAAAGATTCAGAGGAGAGTGACTTCTGGTTCAATTCAATGTGAAGAAGCAAAACTCAGGCTGAACCTCTTACTGTGTCACCTCCCGCCTCTCCCCACTGCTGCCCTAATTCACATATTGCCTCTCCCGGAAAAGCAGGGGACAGCCACCATCTGGGTGAAGATATCAGAAACCTGTGAACTTGGCTGGGGGTGAGAATGAAGCTCTTCACCACTTTCTTCCTCCTCAAACTCTTCCAGCCCCAGGACCTGCTCCAAAAATGTCTCCTTTTAGGAGAATCACAGAGATTGGGCCTTGTATAAACACAAGGGTTGAGAACATTCAGAGTCTCCAATGGTGTTTTGCTGCCTCACTTCAAATGGGAAGCAACAGTGCTGAATTTAAGAGCTAAGCCCTACAGTGTGGCATTTCCAAGCCATAGGTGTAGGATCCTGTGACAAATGGTGGAGAGAGATTTAATGACTTCCAGGAAAGTTCTGAGGATTACCCAACACTCAATCAGTTTCAGAATCAATTTATTATTGTTTTTTAAATATTTAATTTTATTTATTTGGATTCATTGGGTCTTAGCTGTGGCATGTGGAATCTTCATTGCATCATACAAGATCTTTTTGTCATGGTGCACGGATTCTCTAGTTGTGGTGCTTGGGCTTAGTTGCTCCATGGAGTGTGGGCGCTTAGTTCCCTGACAAGGGATAGAACCCATGTCTCTTGCATTGCAACACAGATTCCTAACCACTGGACCACCAGGGAAGCCCCCCAAATCAATTTCAATGGAGCTTAGAAAGGCTGAGATTCAGGTCACAAACCACATTCTTAAGTAAGTGGGTTCTGAGATGCCCAGACTTGGGGTTAGAGGCCACTGGTGGTTGATTAAACGATGTTGCGTGAATTACCTGGGTGTGATCCCTGGGTTAGGAAGATCCCTGGAGAAGGGAAAGGCTACCCACTCCAGTATTCTGGCCTAGAGAATTCCATGGACTGTATAGTCCATGGGGTCGCATAGAGTCAGACACGACTAAGCAACTTTCACTTTCACTCCTCTATCAAAAAGTTGAAGTAGACTGAAGTTCATGGCTGTCTGAGAATAAAATGTGATAACACATATGAAGCATTCCACACAATGCCTGCTAAATATGAAGCTCAGTAAACGCTATTAACTTTCTAATCTCTTTCACACTAGTAATTCTGGGACAAAAGGCCTATAGTGGGCTTTGTTATAGATTTAGATAGACTGCTACAGTACTATGGACTTCCTAGAATTGTGATCAGGTGAGATATTTTAACTTCAGTAAGAAATTAAATTCTTTCAAAAATCAAACTCTGTGGTGTTGTGTCTGACTCTTTGTGACCTCAAATGGACTGTAGCCCGCCAGGCTCCTCTGTCCATGGGATTCTCCAGGCAGGAATACTGGAGTGGGTTGCCATGCCCTCTTCCAGGAGATCTTCCCAACCCAGGGACGGAACTTGTGTCTTTTATGTCTACTGCATTGACATTCAGGTTCTTTACCACTAGCACCATCTGGGAAGCCCTGGGAAGCTAGCTAATGGGATTTTGAAACTATTTTCAACCCAAAGTGAATATGGAAAGTTTCTAGAGAGCTTAGAATTCTGCCATTGCAAGCCCCTGTGGTCTTTCTCTATAGCAAAGTTAGAAATAATTCACAGGATGTAAAAGTCTTCCATTAAACAAGAAATATTAAAATTGAAGAACATTTTGAGATCATTTTTTTCGATGGAATTCTCCAGGCAAGAATACTGGAGTGGGTAGCCATTTGCTTCTCCAGGGGATCTTCCTGACCCAGGGATCGAACCCTGATCTCCTGCATTGCAGGCAGTTTCTTTACCATCTGGGTCACCAGGGGAGCCCCAAAGATAGAAGAGCTGCCCTGTTACCCAACAGAATTACTCCAGCAGGGAACAGGAAGCAGGTGGGAGGAGGGGGCAGTCTTAGATGTCTCGACCAGGAAAAGTGGTGGACGTTTCATTGGGGCAGCTTTTAGAATAAAGTGGGGCTCTTGACATCCAGAAGGTTCTCTTCTGTCTTCAAATTAGACTATTTCCTCTCTGCGCTGATACAACCAACGCAGTTATCAGTGTAAAATGATTCCCATTTCTTTTCCTATGTATGGAATCACCCTGCTTAATCCTCACTTGCTTACATTGTTGTTCAGTTGCCCAGTTGTGTCCGACTCTCTGTGACCCCATGGACTGCAGCACGTGAGGCCTCCCTGCTCCTCACCATCTCCTGAAGGTTGCCAAAGTTCATGTCCATTGCATCGGTGATGCCACTTGCTTATAATGAAAGTCAAATATGATATCACACGCCCAGCCTCTAGCAGTATGCAATTATTACAACACTGCTTTCAAAGAAGTTCAAATTCATTATTTGGAAATCTTAATTCAAACTGCTACTCCTCTTTTTAAAAAATGTTTCTTTCATTATTCTGCAACTAAGAAGAACATAAGTAATTTTTCTCAAGTGTTTGACAATTGCTCACACAGTAAAGCACTCAAACAAAGCACCGTTTTGAAGGACATGACCAGGTCAAAGGAAATTCTTAGGGGATCTTAGTGTTGAAAATGAAAACATGGATCTTAGAAACTTTCTTTGAACTTTACATCATGTACATGCTGCAAAGAGCTAGCAGGTAATATGAGAATAACATTTCCTTTAAATTTTTTATTCCAAGGATATGAGTTGGATATGACTGTTATTTATATTTATTTACCTTGAAATCTGAGAACTTATTCAATTTGTCTTCCCACTGAAACCAATCAGCTTCTCTACATGGATGTCCCAGATAGTACCGTCGTCGTCACTGTAGTAGGGACCGTTTCCTTACGTGTCACTTTTCACCATTTGCCGGTGGAGACTCTGCAGCTGACTCCTGTGTATCTCCTCTTTCTTCTTTAGAAGGTCCCTGCTGTGGATTCAATGCCTTTGACCTGCAGGGCTTCCCCTGGGCTGAACAAAGCTGCCTGCCTGCTTCAGTGAAGTTTAACCTGCTCTTCTATTTTATTTCAGATATGCCAGCAGCAGCGGGATGCAGAAACAGAGCTGATTCTGCTTCCATTTCTTTGGCCGGACTGTTGGCACAATTGCATTCTTTCGTGAGGAAGCAATTAATGTCTAATTGTCTGTTTCTTGTGATGCTAGTACCATTGTTGATTGATGCCTGTATCTGTTAATCCACTGGGCTTGTCAAACGGTAACACTCCAATACTATTTCTGTTTTATTTGTTAGTTGGAATATTCTTTTCAATTTTTCATGTAACAATTTTTAGTGTATATGTGAAGTCGCTCAGTTGTGTCCAACTCTGCAACCCCATGGACTGTAGCCTACCACACGCCTCCGTCCATGGGATTTTCCAAGCAAGAGTACTGGAGGGGGTTGCCATTTCCTTCTCCAGAGGATCTTCCCGACCCAGGGATTGAACCCGGGTCTCCCGCATTGTAAGCAGATGATTTACTGTCTGAGCCACCAGGGAAGGCACACATATATATTAATAAAACTGTGAAAGTATTAGTTGCTCAGTCATGTCTGACTCTTTGTGACCCCATGGTCTGTAAAGCACCAGGATCCTCTGTCCGTGGAATTCTCCAGGCAAGAACACTGGAGTGGGTTGCCATTCCCTTCTCCAGGGGATCTTCCTGACCCAAGGATCGAACCCGACCCTCCTACATTGCAGGCAGATTCTTTACCGTCTGAGCCAGCAGGGAAGCCAAGTACAATATACACACACATATGCTATATGTGTCTATATACATATATATATAATCTATCTCCCTGTCTATCTCTCTACCATCTATTGACCTATCTATCTATCCATCTACCTATTGAGAGAGAGAGTACAACGTTGTGTTTTGATATACATATACACAATGAGAACATTACTATTGTTAAGGCAATTAACATATTCACTTCCTCATCCATTTACTGTGTTTTTATGATGAAGTGGCAACCCACTCCAGTATTCTTGCCTGGAAAAATCCCATGGATAGAGGAGCCTGGTAGGCTACTGTCCATGGAGTCGCAAAGAGCCGGACACGACTGAGCGACTTCACTCATAGCTGATTTACAATGTTTTGTTCATTTCAGGTTTACAGCCAAGTGATTCAGTTTTATATATGTATATATGTGTATATACATGTTCTTTTTCAAATTCTTTCATATTATAGTTTATTACAAGATATTGCACATAAGAATATTAACCGTAGTCATCACGCTGCACATTAGATCTCAAGACTTATATCTTAACCAGCATCTCCCCATGTCCCCCACCTCCCTGCCCCCTGTTACTACTCTTATACTCTCTGCTTCTATGTATTTGACTTTTTAAAATTCCACATGTAATTGAGATTATGCAGAATTTTTCTTGTTCTGTCTGACTTATTTCACCTAACACCACGTCCTCCAGTTTCATCCTTGTTGTTGCAAATGGCAAGATTTCCTTTTTTTAAAGGATGAATAGCATAGCGTTGTGCATGTGTGTATAATATTTTCTTTACCATTCATCAGTTGATGGACACTTGGGTTGTATCCATATCTTATCTATTGTGAAGAGTGCTGCAGTGAATCTAGGGACACACATCTTTTCAAGGTAGTGATTTCCTTTCTTTCGTGTGTATACCCAGAAGTGGGATTGTTGAATCATATGGTAGTCCTATTTTTAATTTTTTGAGGCATCTCCATTCGATTTTCCACAAAGACTGTACTAACTTCAGTTCAAATAATGCCAGAAAGTTTCCTTTTCTCCACATCCTCACCAACATTTATCTAGGTTTTTTTGGTTGTTGTTGATAGTAGATATCTTAACAAAAGTGAAGTGATATCTCATTGCAGTCTTGATTTGCATTTCAAGATTTTTAATCATATCTTTTGCCAATTAAGGTAACAAGGTTCAGTTCAGTTCAATTCAGTTCAGTCACTCTGCAGTGTCCGAATCTTTGCAACCCCTTGGGCTGCAGCACGCAGGCCTCTCTGTCCATCACCAACTCCCGGAGTTTACCCAAACTCATGTCCGTTGAGTCAGTGATGCCATTCAGCCATCTCATCCTCTGTCATCCCCTTCTTCTCTCATCTTCAATCTTTCCCATCATCAGGATCTTTCCCAATGAGTCAGTTCTTTGCATCAGGTGGCCAAAGTATTGGAGTTTCAGCTTCAGCATCAGTCCTTCCAATGAATATTCAGGACTGATTTCCTTTGAGATGGACTGCTTGGATCTTCTTGCAGTCCAAGGGACTCTCAAGAGTCCTCTCCAATATCATGGTTCAAAAGCATCAATTCTTTGGTGCTGTTTTCCTTATGGTCTGACTCTCATATCCATACATACAAGGTAATGGTCACAATTTGGGGATTAAGATGTGGATAGACTGTTGTGGGGGTGGTGGTGGCATCTTCAGCCTACCATATCACCCTACATAGAGACTTTATACTCCATTATAGTCAGTCCCTATTCCCATTCTCAGCCCTAGGCAACAACTAAATTATTTTTGTCTCTCTACAAGTTTTCAGTTTTTAATGATTTGATGTAGAAGGGACATTTTATTGGTAGTGACTCCTAAATATTATTTAAACACTGAGTTGTACCATCTTTATATTTCTGAGTGCGGTCTTTCATCCATTTAAGTTTATTGGTTTGAAATTATCAACATTACTAGTGTTTAGGATAAACACCCATTTTAGATACAGTGTTTCTTGACAGTTTCTCCAGATTTATTCCGTTTTCCAATAGAATAATGCATGTGTGAGTGGCATTTTTAGTGTTAATTAATGAGCACAAAGA
Organism: Cervus canadensis; assembly: GCF_019320065.1. Classification (NCBI taxonomy): domain Eukaryota; kingdom Metazoa; phylum Chordata; class Mammalia; order Artiodactyla; family Cervidae; genus Cervus; species Cervus canadensis. The sequence continues at coordinate 62,659,931 of NC_057401.1, forward strand.
TCTTAAATAGTACCCTTTGTAACGATATTTATGTTTCCTTTCATGTTACATAATTTAGTCTCCCAAGAGCTTTGTTATCTAGGAATTAAGAGGGCAAGATTTAACTGTTACAGCTCATTTCCATAGTTATTTGTCCATAGATAATCAAGAAAAAACAGAGACACCTCAGATATTTATGGAATTTCACCCACTCTATATTCATGAAAACCTAGTGCCTAACTAAAATACATGGGCCATTGACAGAGTACTTTTTCGGGTGGATTTGAGATTAGAAACATACAACATCTAATCTAGTCAGGTATATTTTTGTTTACTAAGTCACACTCCTTTTTAAGTGCAATATTTTACTTAAATGTAGGACTGCTGTAACAGTTTCCCAGGCTGAGTACCTTAATAGAAATTACTGTCTTAGGGTTCTGGGGACCAGAAGTATGAGACCAAGATGTTGACAGGGCTGGTTCCTCTTGAAATTTTTGAGAGAAAAGTTGTTCCAGGCTTGTCTCCTGGCTTCCAGGGAGCTGCTGCTAGTCAGCCTCGTGTTCCGTGGCTTGTTCAAGCCTCCCTGCATCTCTGCCTTCATGTTCACACGGTGTTCTTGCTGTGTTTGTCTCCTAATTTTCCCATTTTAGAAGAAGGTCAGTCATATTGGATTAACACCTACCTGTATGACCTCATCGTAACTCAGCTAATTACATCTGCTCCCCAGGGGGTGCTAGTGGCAAAGAATCTGCCTGCCAACGCAGGAGATGTCAGAGATGTGGGTTCAATCCTGGGATTGGGAAGATCCCCTGGAGTAGGAAATGGCAACCCACTCCAGTATTCTTGTCTGGAAAATTCACGAAGAGGAGCCTAGGGGGCTACAGTCCACGGGGTCACAAAGAGTCAGTCACGACTGAGCATGCACCCAAGTATATCTGCCAAGAGCCTATTTCCAGAGAAGGTCACATTCCGAGGTAATGGGGAGAAGGGCTTCCACATGGACTGGGGAGGAGTGTAATTCAGCCCATTAGAGCTATTGATCATACAACATGTCCTGAGACCTTGCCTCTGTGACAGTCACTAGCAATTGACAATAACCGGGAAATCTCTCCCACCTGGCAGTGCACTCCTGTGTGTCTGTCGACTGAAAAAAAAAAAAGCACAACATTTAAGTCGAGTTACATTTTATCCATTCAGTGGACAAACCTGAGGATGTAACTCTGGGACACAGCATCTCAGATGGCTCTGAGAGAGCGCACTGAAGAGGCGAACGGTGGGAAGAGGGGAAGGACATCTATGAGTTTTTGCAACAAAAGGCCAGGTCGTCAGGACCTCCAAAGATTACAGTTAATAAAATAGAAAAGCATGCATCTCAGGTTAATGAAATTAAGCACTTTTCTGTGTATGGTAAGGTGGAAAGTCTGGGCTCACTGAAATCATTCCTCTGATGTGCACCTCGGCTCCCTGGGGCCAGGATCCTCTGTTTTTTCATCCTGAGTTTCCTTGGGTGCACCGTCAGGGTGCCTACCATAGTTGACTCTAGATGGTGGGCATCCTTTGCTTCCATCCTGTGTTTCCTTAGAGCTTACCATCCTGGTGGCTGTAATGTCGTGACTTGATGGCTGCAACATCCTTCGTAAACTGATATAGCAGGTGACATCGTTAGCTCACGGTGCCAGGGCAGGACACAGCACACGACAATCTGCTACCGTGATCAGTATATGCACACACACAAAAAAACCTCAGCGTCACCTCCTGTCCCACTTTAAGGAATTCACTTGCATTCTACTGCTTCTTTTGTCACTCTAGGCTTCCTTTATAGAAACACAAAGTGCCATAGTTCTTCCTAACTTTCTCAATTTCCTGTAAGCACAGATTGTGCCTGACATGACTCTTCAGGAATTCTATATGCAGACTTCCATTTGGTGTTTCCGATTGCATTTCGCAATTACATGCTTGAAAAACCCACGTATGAAAGCTTGCTTTGTGGAAATTAAATTATAACGCCCCCATAAATCTCTAATTATATGAAAATGTGCTGCTCTTACCATCATCCAGTTTTATGAACTTTCCAATACACTCTGTCTAAAACTTTATGGGAATACCGTCTCCATCGTGGGCCCTTTTGCACCACACTTATTTTAAAATGAAAGATTGTGTGAAAGTATATGATCTATGAAATATCTTTGTCATGTATATAACTACTGTTTCACACAGTTGCTGCAATTCTGGATAAAGAGCTCAGACCTCAGATGCACTCAGAAGATAATAACTAATGCACAGATAGCTCAGGTGATATCCAGGGTTGAGTCTATTTGGATAACATCTCAATGAGAACAAAGATACATCAGAAAACTAATTAACCTTTAACCAGGAAAGACACTTAGGGGAAACACAGTGCATGAATCTAAGTAACAATTTATTTCTGCTATAAACACCTATGTGCTTTTCTTTCTTTCTTTCCTCTTTCTTTTAGCTACACCCCATGGCTTCTGGGATTTTAGTTCCTCAGCCAGGGATTGAACCTGGGTCCTCAGCCGTGAAAGTTCTGAACACTCAACCACCTGGGAAGTCCCCCGTGTGCTTTTCAAACTGCTTACATGAGAACCCATTTTGTAGGTGTCTGGATAATGTTAGTGGTGTGACTTTCAGGGAATATAAAGGGAAAAGCATTGCCTGAATTATTGTGATGTGAATGTATGTATAGGATTCCTTTGATTACATGCCCAGACCAACAATGAAATTGTGCAATGAAATCACGTGGAATGCAGGGCTGGATGAAGCACTGGCTGGAATCCAGATCGTCAGGAGAAGTATCAATAGCTTCACATATGTAGATGACACCACCCTTAAGATGAAAGAAAAAAGGAGCTAAAGTGTCTCTTGATGAATATCTTTTCATTTTCATCTTTGATGAAGGTGAAAGAGGAGAGTGAAAAAGCTGGCTTAAAACTAAACATTCATAAAGCTAAGATCATGGCATCTGGTCCCATCACTTCATGGCACTTAGATGGGGAAACAATGGAAACAGTGAGATACTTTGTTTCCTTGGGCTCCAAAATCACTGCAGATGCTGACTGCAGCCATGAAATTAAAAGACGCTTGCTCCTTGAAGAAAAGCTATAGCAAACTTAAACAGTATATTGAAAAGCAGAGATGTTACTTTATTGTCAAAGGTCCATATAGTCAAAGCTATGATTTTTCCAGTAGTCCTGTATGGATGTGAGAGTTGGACCATAAAGAAGGCTGTGTGCTGAAGAATTGATGCTTTTGAACTATGGTATTGGAGAAGACTCTTGAGAGTCCCTTGAACTGCAAGGATATCAAACCAGTCAATCATATAGGAAATCAGTCCTGAATATTCATTGGAAGGACAGATGTTGAAGTTGAAGCTCCAATACTCTGGGCACCTGATGGGAAGAGCTGAGTCACTAGAAAAGACCCTGATGCTGGGAAAGATTGAAGGCAGCAGGAGAAGGGAATGACAGAGGATGAGATGGTTGGATGGCATCACTGACTCAATGGACATGAGTTTGAGCAAGCTCCAGAAGATGGTGAAGGACAGGGAAGACTGGTGTGCTACAGTCCATTAGATTGCAAAGAGTTGGACGTGATTGAGTGACTGAACAACAACAAATACAAAATAACTTGAAAAATTAAAAACCACAAAGATGATATAATTAAAAAATAATTTTAAAATGAAAAAAGATTTTCTAATGTTGAAAACAAAATTTGCACAATGTAAGTGTTGCAAGTTAAATTTTATCTGGAGCAAAATGAGGACTTCAGCCTGGGAGACAGAGGCAGTGTTTCAGACAGGTCTGATAACTGCTTTGAAGAGGCAACGGGAGGAACGAGGATATGTAGGAATTTTTGCAACATAGGGCACATTAAAAGA